>NC_068356.1:26516971-27234647 GCF_020536995.1 Dreissena polymorpha | reverse complement strand
TTTTTTTTAAAGAGAAGTTTGTTTATTAATCGAAAGCGCGTTTTTACACATCGGATTTGGGAGAGGAAATCTACTCGGGTCAGTCTAATATCGACCGGTACGATTAAGTATATTTAACCGTACCCGGGGTACATGTAAGTATACTAAAGAGTACCCGCGGGTACATATAAGTATACCCGAGCCGACAATGACCAATCGAGCCCGAGCCGGGTGTCCCGCACATAGCCGAAAAAGTCAACGTGTACAGGCACCTGGGATTAGCAGTTGCGCGTTGATAAAACAAAAATGGCGACACACACACATTAATGTTTCATTAATCTTATAACTTCGCATTTAATTGAAAAAAACATCAACTCATTTTAGCAGTTTGAGTTCACACTTAACTGTGTCAGGTTAATAAATGCATTATAATGAAATTGTGCAAGGGCACTCTTTTAAACTGCTACTTGCAAGAACCGGTATACTGAATCTCAACATTCTATATTTCGGACAACTGAACTTTCGGACACCCTCTTTGTAAGTTACATTATTATTTTATGGGTGTCAAATTTTTCGCGCCAGTCAAAAATCATAAAAACGATTTTTAAAATCAGGTAGCCAGAACTACCACTTGGGCAGCACTCAAGAAAATTGCCATAAGTGTGGGAAAGTGAGATTTGTTTTTAGCTCACCTGAGCAAAATGTGCTAATGGTGCGATTTTTGTCCATCATCCCTCGTGCGGCCGCAGCCTCAACATTTACCTTGTTAACACTCTAGAAGCCACATAATTGCCCAATGTTGATGAAGATTTGTACCAAGATATCTTGGACGCATTCGAAAATGGTTCCGGTTAGTTGAAAAGGTTGCCAGGGGAGTGGGACAATTTTCCTTATATGGTTATATTAAAACCTTGTTAACAGTCTACTGGCCACATTTATTGTCTGATCTTCATGAACTTGGTGAGAAGATGTGTCCCAATGATATCTCTGATGAGTTTTAAATGGTTCTGGTTGGTTGAAAAACATGGCCTTGGGGGGAGGAATTCATCCTTATATGGCTATTATGTAGTAAAACTAAAATATAGTTTATATAATTCACTCTTCATGAAACTTGTTCAGAACATTTGTTTTTATGATATCTAGGCTGCACAGAACAGGTCAGTCCTTTGTATCTCAGGTGAGCGACTTCAGGCCCTCTTGTTAGATTTTGCCAAACATTTCTCTCAATATCCTAGGTTCAAATCCCGCTTAATGCAAAAAATCATGTTACCGGTACAAATTTTGTATTTTGTTATTATTTCCAATTATTCAAAATATTACAGTATGGGAGGAACTATATTTAAAGAGATTTAATTTCCCAGGTACTTTCAAAATAATTATGTATGAGTTATATTTACTGAAATGATAATTCTGTATGCCTTTACATTTAGTTTTATATCATTCGATCTATAAGAACACTTATATGGGGATATAAGGCATATCAGATGTATTGCAACTTACAATAAATCATTTTTTCTTACTTGAACTTTTCATGCACAAACATTTAAATAAATCAGTATGAAGTGTTTATCATGGCACCTGTCATTTAAAATGAGACTTGTCAGGTCGACCTCAAGTAATTTAATAACTTAATAATTGTGTTAAGAGTTTAGCCTGAAGCTTTATCATAATTATGTTAATATTCACTGTTCTGCTGCTTTAGTCAAGAGCATGAGTGATTACAATATTGTTTGTAGCCAACATTTGACTTGTCTTACTCTTACAATCAAGGAAACCTGTAAAGGTTGTTGATATTTCAGCAATTTATTTAGCTTATTTGGGGTGATAAAGTCCAGCTTATCCTCCTCAAAAGGTATATAGTTTTTATATTGTAAAAATGAATTTGGACAAAGGTTAGAGGCATTTAAATTTAATTAATTAATTAAATTAAAATCCCAGCAATTTTGCATCCAACCAAGTTGAAGCATAAGCTAATTTAGCATTTGAAGCAAAACATTTGGTTATTGTTTTATTGCAAATTAGAAATGAACATGTAATTGCATTGAAAAAAAAAATTCTCCTTTGGTTGTAAAATTTCGCATCTGAATGGCCCACAACCTTTGCAGTAAACCATAAGGGAACACATATTATGCCCCCCTTCGAAGAAGAGGGTATATTGTTTTGCACATGGCGTTCAGTCCGTCGGTCCGTTCACCAGATGGTTTCCGGATGATAACTTAAGAACGCTTAGGCCTAGGATCATGAAACTTCATAGGTACATTGATCATGACTGACAGATGACCCCTATTGATTTTCAGGTCACTAGGTCAAAGGTCAAGGTCACAGTGACTCGAAACAGTAAAATGGTTTCCGGATGATAACTCAAGAATGCTTATGCATAGGATCATGAAACTTCATAGGTACATTGATAATGGCTGGCAGATGACCCCTATTGATTTTCAGGTCACTAGGTCAAAGGTCAATGTCACAGTGACTCGAAATAGTAAATGGTTTCCGGATGATAACTCAAGAATGCTTATGTCTAGGATCATGACTGGCAGATGACCCCTATTGATTTTTAGGTCACTAGGTCAAAGGTCAAGGTCACAGTGACTCGAAACAGTAAAATGATTTCAGGATGATAACTCAAGAATGCTTACGCCTAGGATCATGAAACTTCATAGGTACATTGATAATGACTTGCAGATGACCCCTATTGATTTTCAGGTCACTAGGTCAAAGGTCAGAGTCACAGTGACTCAAAATAGTAAAATGGCTTCCGGATGATAACTCAAGACTGCTTACACCAAGGATCATGAAAGGTCAGGTCACAGTGGCAAAAACGTATTAACACAATGGTTGCCACTACAACTGACAGCCCAATATGGGGGGCATGCATGTTAACAAACAGCCCTTGTTACATTAGTTTTATGGCTAACTTGCATCAGTGGGTCTAGTTAACAACATCCCAGTCTGAGGTAAAGTAAAGTCATTACATGTATGTGGATCAGTTTTTAACATACAGGGTTGTTTAGGTATGTCTATGCTTTTTTATTTAAACTGGTACTGTTTTTTCTGGTCACATACTTGTAATGTTGCAGAGTTCACAATTCGTCTGCAGGGCATGGCTCATATTATATTATATTACACATTTTGATTTTGGTTCAAGGGTTGTGATACACCTGTAGTAAAGAAGAGTACATGTATTAGTTTTAGTAAACATATTAAGAAGTTGGTATTAACATGCTAAAATGTAATGATATTATTACTTCATGAATATTGAAAAAAAGCTTTTTATTACGATGCATTTATTGCAGAGTATGTATTCACTATGTAACACACTATGTATTTATATTAACAGCCATGTGACACGGTATGCCAGCTGAAGAGGAAGACATGGACTTGAAGGTTACCAATGGTATCCTGGTGACCACAGAAGATCGGTCTGATGACCCGCCACGATGCACTGCCCTTAGGCAGTGCTGTGACCGCGCCACCCGCCCACTGCACACCAAATATAACCCCCTTGAGTCAAACGCCTCCACATGTCAGATCGTGAAACATGCCTTCATGTGCCCTCCACATGGAAAACTGGCAAAATACTGCATGTTCATAATCATGTTCTTGGTTTGTGGAGCAGTGTTGTTTTCCTTGCATCTAGAGATCTTCTTGGCTCTTCTAGTGCTGTTTTTGCCTGCGTTGTTGGAGGTTATCTTGTGGTCTACATTAAGCTACCACCACTTTTGGGTATGATGCTTAAATGTTGCTATTGCTGTAAAAGCTACTTTTTATCATTGCCTTAAGAACATTTAGATTGCCTAAGAACAATTAAGCATCAATGAAGTAGTGTAATTCTTTAATGTGTGTGTCTTTAAATGTTGTATATTAATATGATGTAGCAGTTTATTTTACTACATTTGATCGTTAATCATTATTTTAGGCATGCTGATCGTAGGTAGCTGCTTGAGGAATATTCCAACTGTCAAAGTGATTGGAGAGAGCCTTGATAGTGAGTGGTCGGCTGCATTAAGGTAAACTCTCTTCTTGTTCTATAGATGGTTATATCTATGTGTTTTAGAAAAAATTAATCAATAGCAGGAATGGTAAATTTTTAGCAGTAATCAGTAGAAAATTTCTCTCTCCTGTATTTAATTTCCGCCACCAAGCGTTAGCAGGGATTTAAGATACCATCTTCTGTCCATCATTCTGTTAGTCTGTTGCAATAGAGCCTGATGCAATAAGAATGTTTGCAGAATGCGTGAGTCAGACATGCATGCTTATTATCAAGGTTAAACTTTTAAGTAAAAAGCTTCTTTTTTCATGTTAGGTCCATATCATCAATACCCTTTAAGGATTTTTGGGAACATCAGCTACAATCTTAAGGTCATTGTGACAATGTGCAAAAGGCATTAAGGTCCATCTTCTTAAGATCAAAAGTTAGAGCCTTTTTGATTGTTTGGATCATACCTATGGAAGGATTCTCATGAAACTTGTCTAAAGTGTTCAGGCCATTGAGAAAATGGGCAGAATGCACAAGTCAGATTTGTGACTTCACGCCTGCTCATTCACAGTCAATGTCATGCTTAATGGTATAAAGTTTGAGCCTATATTTGTGTGACAGCTAGGTCCATTTCTCCTTATCCAATTAAAGTATTTTCATCAATTTTGATGAAGATATGCAAAAGTCACGAGTGAGTCTTCATGCTATAGGTAAAAAAATTCTTAGCCTAGGGATATAGGACTTGGACTGCCTTAATCCAAAGATGATTTTCAAAGTAGTCCTGCTTGACATTGTTAAATAGGTTGTTAAACAGTACATACTGTTTAATATTTTAAAACAGTTTATAATACTTAGTTTTACATTCATACTTCAATGTATATAAATTATAAATGTAAGCATGTTTATCTTCTATGTATATAATATTGCAAAACATCTTAGTACTGAATTACTTTCTGTAGAATATTCTAAAAATGAACACTTACTAAAATACTGGTGTGGTAAACAATATTTATGTTATGTGTTGTGATGAATAATGATTTTATAAGAGATGTTTGTAAATATTATGTCAAGGGACCAGTTTTTCATTTTTTATTAATTAATTTGGTAAATGTATTCGGTGTTTTTCATGCATCCATGAACACAGTTTAAAGAAAACTGTGAAGCAGATAAAGTTTGCAATCAATTGTTAATAACGTCATGGAAATTTATTTATTATACTAAAGGTATATAGACAGACCAGTATATAACAATACATTCACATCTTGAAATGCACACTTACAGGGAAGAAAATCATCAAAATGAAGTCTGAAATATATAATTGTTTTCTTGTGATGTTTTCATGTATATTTTGGATTATAAAATTGATGTATACTGTCCCTGCGTTGATTTACTTAATAACTGAAATTTTCTTTATTATGCTCCCCCAAATAATTTGGGGGGAGCATATAGTTGCCGCTTCGCCTGTCCGTCCGTCCATGTGTCCGTATGTGCACAATTTTTGTCCGGGCTATTTTTCTCAGCAACTAATGACCGGAATTCAATAAAACTTTATGGGAAGCTTCACTACCAAGAGGAGATGTGCATATTATCAGCGGGTTCTGGTCGGATGATTTTTTTACAGAGTTATGACCCTTTGAAAATTTTTCCATTAACTGCTTACATATAGTGCAATTCTTGTCCGGGCTATTTTCTCAGCAACTAATGACCGGAATTCAATGAAACTTTATGGGAAGCTTCACTACCAAGAGGAGATGTGCATATTAATCAGCTTGTTCTGGTGGGATGATTTTTCACAGAGTTATGGCCCTTTGAAATTTCTATAAAAAAAAAGTTTTGGTCCCCCCAACTACTGTGTCCTCAAGACGTTTCCTTTTATCTAAATATATAGTGCATTATTGTGACAAAAAAAACCTTTTGGGGAGCATCACCCGTCTCCGACGGTTTCTTGGTTGCAATCTGGTATCATTTGAAAGATTGATGAGTCTTCTTCCAATAATTGCAATTAAATGATACCTTCTTTAAATTTACAAATAAATCTTATTGGCTTAAATGCAACCATCCTAAAAAACTGTTTCTGCAGTGAGATTTTGACAAGAGTGTAGTTCTTCATGAAATGCACCCCAAACGTTCATCTTTCATGTTTATCTCCAATGAAATGCACCTTGATGTTGCGAAATATCTGTATGACTTTTAAAACAGAGGCGAAAAGAGAATGCTTAAACATTCCATGAACTGTACATATAGTGCAATTCTTGTCCAGGCTATTTCTCAGCAACTAACGACAGGAATTCAATGAAACTTTATGGGAAGCTCACTACCAAGAGGAGATGTGCATATTATCAGGGGGGTTTCTGGTCGGATGATTTTACAGAGTTATGGCCCTTTGAAATTTTCCATTAACTGTACATATAGTACAATTCTTGTCCGGCTATTTCTCAGCAAACTAATGACCGGAATTTCAATGAAACTTTATGGGAAGCTTCACTACCAAGAGGAGATGTGCATATTATCAGCGGGTTCTGGTCTTATGATTTTTTAACACGTTATGGTCCTTTGAAATTTTCCATTAACTGTACATATAGTGCAATTTTTGTTCGGGGCTATTTCTCAGCAACTAATGACCGGAATTCAATGAAATTTATGGAAAGCTTCACTACCAAGAGGAGTTGTGCATATTATCAGCGGGTTCTGGTCAGATGATTTTTCCCATAGTTATGGCCCTTTGAAATTTTCTATAAAAAAATTCTTGTCCCCCCAACTACTGTGCCCTCAAGACGTTTCCTTTTATCTGAATACATAGTGCAATATTGTGACAAAAAAACCTTAGGGAGCATCACCCGTCTAAACAAGTGTTTTCCGCTTAGCATGATGCGATACCTTTTCTGTACAAATAAAAAAACTGGCATTAACTTGTAGGTTTTCATTCATTTCTTACCCTAGAATTGTGTTATTATACCCCCACAAACAAAGTTTAGGGGGGTATATAGGAGTGAGCTTGTCTGTCTGTCTGTCGGTCGGTTGGTCTAATTATTCCAACGTTTTTCGGAGAAAAAGTTGGATATTGTATGGATCTCCGTCTGTCCGTCCGTCTGCCCTGGCCACTATCTCCTCCTACACTATTAGCACTAGAACCTTGATACTTACACACATTGTAGCTATGAGCATATGTGCGACCCTGCACTATTTTGAATTTTGATCTGAACCCTGGTCAAAAGTTATGGGGGTTGGGGTGGGGCCAGGTCAGAGATTTTCACTCATTTTTTTATGTTATTTACATTAACTTCTTCATTTCTACACAGATTTACTTCAAATTGAACCTGAACCTCTATATGACAATACGGTCAATCTCACTATGCATGGCCCCATTACCAACCCTGGGGCGCCCCGCCCACATAGACCACACCCACCCAAAATTGCCTTTTACTATAATTTCTTCATTTCTACACCGATTCACTTCAAATTGATACTGAACCTATCTTATGACAATACGGTCAATCTCAACTATGCATGGCCCATTACCAACCCTGGGGTGCCCAGCCCCCATGGACCACACCCACATAGACCACACCCACCCAAGATTGCATTTTACCACACTTTCTTCATTTTTACACCGATTCACTTCAAATTGATACTGAACTTCTCTTATGACAATACGGTCAATGTCAACTATGCATGGCCCCATTACCATCCCTGGGGCGCCCAGCCCACATGGACCACACCCACCCAAAATTGCATTTTACTATAACTTCTTTATTTCTACACCGATTCACTTATAATTGATACTGAACTTCTCTTATGACAATACGGTCAATCTTAACTATACATGGCCCCATTACCAACCCTGGGGCGCGCCTGGGTCAAATATGCAACGTCAGGATAGGCGTCGGCCTCTGCTTCGCCATTTCTAGTTCAAGTAGTTTCATCTGATCTTCACCAAACTTGGTTAGATGTTGTATCTAGATGATGTCTAGGTAAAGTTCGATATTGGTCATGCCGGGTTTAAAAACTAGGTCACGGGTTCACTTAGTGTGTTTTAAACATTGAGCATGTGGTCCCGCTCTCTAATTCAATTAGTTTTCATCCGATCTTCACCAAACTTGGTCAGAAGTTGTATCTAGATGATGTCTAGGCCAAGTTCGAACATTGGTCATGGCAGGTCAAAAACTAGGTCACGGGGTCACTTAGTGCGTTTTAAACATTGCGCATGGTGTCCGTTCTCTTATTCAAGTAGTTTACATCCGATCTTAACCACACTTGGTCAGAAGTTGTATCTAGATGATGTGTAGGTCAAGTTCGAACATTGGCCATGGTGGGTCAAAAACTAGGTCACGGGGTCGCTTAGTGCATTTGAAAATTGAGCATGGTGTCCGCTGTTTTTTGTGAAGACAACATGCAAAATATTCTGTGTCAATGCGGCATGTGGGGGTATTCGTCACGTCTGTGACAAAGCTCTAGTTTTATTTCTTGAAAGCAATACTGTGTTATCATCAGGTGTTATTGATGGTCCATTCTGTCTCCTGATGATTTACTGACCCTGAAATTCTGCGCGTAGAATTCAATGCAAAATTGTTACTTGGCCAAAATGTGTGTCATATGATGATGCAGACAATAGTCTGGATTTCCCTACACTGACAGTGTTACATTCTATATGCTGTAACACTTCATCTCCGAAAGGACCCAGTGATGTGGCCAATTTTCTTGGGAGATTTCTCTCAAATCAGAAAAATGAAATATTCAAATTCCTTCATTCAGGTCTGCTGGCGGGAATTGTTCCCAGCATTTTATAAGCTATTGATAAAGGTCATAAAAGGTCAAAAGCAGGGTACAACAACTATGCCGTAAAAAAAAAAGACTTGCATAATGTTATGTTTTTTCTTTCAACTTTAAGGATGTACCCATACACAGCAGTTTTCAAAAAAAATGTACACATAAATTTTTTGATAGTTTGTTAGAGCCATCTTTTTGGTGATAAAAAAATGGATATCACAAGTTATAAGTTTGTAAATTAATTGAAAAAATATATGATATCTTCCTGCCCATAGATTCATTCAAACTAACTCAAATGATTGATTGGTTATCAAAAAAAAAAGAAAACAAAGAGAAAAAACCTAGGTCAATAGAGGGTAGTAAGTTCATCATAACAATTTAACTGCATATACTAAAATAAAATAAAAATGGTAATAAAAAAACAATACATGCAAAACTTTCAACATTATTCATGACTGAAAAGGTATAAAATAAGTGTTTGTTTGGTGTTGCCCAATAGTAGGTCTTTGGTGTTTTGACTGTTAGACACATATAACTTTTTGATCAAGTTTCCTTATGCATGGTTACAGGGTTGCATATCATATCTTTAGTAGTGCAACTTTTCACAGAAATATATTTATATATATAAGAAATATTTTGGAAGAATGTTTTCTCATATTTGATGTGTGTATTATACATGTGCTGCACATGCCTTACCAACATGTGTTACAATACATTTTGTAAAGATCATTCAGTCTGCAAATGTCTTTATTTTACACCAATGATTTAGTTTTTGTGCCATCAAATAATTAAATTGGTGAAAGAGAAACTAAAAATGCAAACAAAATCAATAATATTCCCATATATCTATTTGCACGTGCAGCACCGTTAAACCACATCAGCACGTGGTCAAGAAGTGTCAGAGTGTTGTGGATAGATTATTCTAATTCACCATATATCCTATGTTTTTAAAATTGTCACAAGAATTTATAAATAATCAAGTATATAATGATTGCATTAGTTGAATATCTTAATTTTATATTAACACATTACTTTATAGAAATACATCAGATAAAATAGTAATGTATTTATAAAAGAGAGATTGCCCTGACTTTTCTAATTGCAGAAGGATAGCCCCAACTTTTCTCATTGCAGACAGATAGCTTTGAAGTTTTCATAGCAGACAGATTGCACTGAAGTTTCTCATTGCAGACAGATATCTTTGGAGATTCTCATTGCAGACAGATAGCCCTGAAATTTCTTTTGCAGACAGATAGCTTTGAAGTTTCTTATTGCAGACAGATAGAACTGAGGTTTATTATTGCTGACAGATAGCCCTGAAGTTTCTCATTGCAGACAGAAAGTTCTGACATTTCTCTTTGCAGACAGATAGCCCTGAAGTTTCTCGTTGCAGACAGGATAGCACTGACTTTTTTCATTGCAGACATATAGCCCTGATGTTTCTCATTGCAGACTGTTAGCGCTGATGATTCTCATTGCAGACAAATACCCTTTACGTTTCTCATTGCAGACAGATAGCACTGACATTTCTCATTGCAGACAGATAGCCCTGATGTTTCTCATTGCAGACAGATAGCGCTGACATTTCTCATTGCAGACATATAGCCCTTATGTTTCTCATTGCAGACAGATAGCCCTGACGTTTCTCATTGCAGACAGATAGCTCTTAAGTTTCTCATTGCAGACAGATAGCCCTGACATTTCTCATTGCACACAGACAGCCCTTACGTTTCTCATTGCAGACAGATAGCCCTGACTTTCCTTATTGCAGACAGATAGCCCTGGCATTTCTCATTGCAGACAGAGAGCCCTTATGTTTCTCATTGCAGACAGATAGCCCTGACGTTTCTCTTTGCAGACAGATAGCCCTGGCGTTTCTCATTGCAGACAGAGAGCCCTTATGTTTCTCATTGCAGACAGATAGCCCTGATGTTTCTCATTGCAGACAGATAGCACTGAAGTTTCTCATTGCAGACAGATAGCGCTGACATCTCTCATTGCAGACAGATAGCCCTTATGTTTATCATTGCAGACAGATAGCCCTGAAGTTTCTCATTGCAGACAGATAGCACTGAAGTTTCTCATTGCAGACAGATAGCGCTGAAGTTTCTCATTGCAGACAGATAGCACTGACTTTTCTAATTGCAGACAGATAGCCCTGACAATAATCTTGATACGGGCAGGCTTAGGTCTTGACCCAGCTGCACTGAAGAAACTCTCCTTTGCTGTCATACGCCTGGCGTTTTCCCCATGTTTGGCAGAGTGTGTGGCAGAAGCCATAGCGGCCCATTTCCTGCTTGGCTTCCCGTGGATCTGGAGCTTCATGCTCGGGTAAGCTTTTTGATAAATTTTTACTTTATATCTTAGCATTTTCTGAAATTTTCACAAACAAACACTATTTTTTAGCATTCTGTTTTCTTTGTTTGACCTATACGTGTAAGTTGGTTTTATTAAGTTAATTGAAAGAAGAATGTGTTAAAAATTCATTATAAACAGTTTATTGCATTAGTCTATTAATTGCTAGTTACAAAGCTTAACAGTTTGCAATTATATGCATTTTTTTTGCCTTGCTTGGAGAATAATACTTATACATGTATACAATTCTTTATTTTTTAATAGTTTAGTTGGTAAAGAGTCTGCCTCGCCACATGCAGGTCCAACTCATATAGCAATCACAAGATGTTTCCAACAACATCAAGTATTGGTTCTTCCTAGGAAAAAGAACTCGAGAGTGTCTCTTTAAGCCATTCACTAAAGATACAATAAAAAGAAATTGAGAAAACTCTTGTCTTGACTTCGTATATCTGTATTTCCAGATTGTGCTAGCCGCAGTGTCTCCTGCGGTGGTTGTGCCGTCATTGATAAACTTGTCTGACCGCGGATACGGCATTGACAAGGGCATACCAACCCTTGTGATTGCTGCAGCCAGCGTGGATGATGTGCTCGCCATTACTGGCTTTGGGGTCTGTCTCGGCATTGCATTCTCAGAAGGTACGTTACAATATATACAATCAACATTAACTTTGGATATGAGCTGCGCAATTTGTAAAAGGTGGCCTGATGCATGTGTGTAAAGGATTGTACTGGATTAGCCTGTTCAATCTGCTGATGAAAGCAATTTGGTTTTTCAAATGTATTGTTCTCTCTTTTGACAAGAATTAATTACATGTTACATGACTAATATATTAGTTAATGTACATATAGTAGGTGTGCCACTTATGTCTTTGTTATAACCCAATTTTCTGTATTAAAAGTATATTACATTTATCTTTTGTAATCCTGTCATATTATTATTATGATAACATAATGCAGACTACAAAAGAAAAAATCTGTGACATTACTGCTCGCTAGAAAGGCTAGTACACACACAGAAAGCTATGAGGTAACAACTGACTGCTTGTTACATAAAGGTGAAGTTAATATGTACAATGGAAATGTAAACAAATATAGCTTAGTTCCAAACCAGTTATTGTGGCAAATACACTTGACCTCTGAATAAAGGTTGTTCCATTAGTCCACTTATGTTACATAACTGTATTGAGAAACTCAAGTAGGTATGTAGATTTTAAATTGATTAATGAACAGGTTCAAGCACCGGTAGATTGAACTCAAAATCAATATTGGACCATGTCCCATAATACTTGTTTACATGTTTATCTTCAATGATTCCCATGATTCATTAACCCCATGTGATTTTTAGCGAGGCTGTTTTCGGAGAAAACCCGAGCTATTGTCATAGCCAGCTCGTCGTCCGCCGTCCACCGTAGGCGTCGTGCTAAAACCTTAACATTGGTCATAACTTTTTAAATATTTAAGATAGCACCTTGATATTTGGCATGAATGTGTATCTCATAGAGCTGCACATTTTGAGTGGTAAAATTTCAAGGTGAACATCATCCTTCAAGGTCTAGGGTCGAAAAAACTAAGTCAAGGGAAGTAATAAGCTTTAAATGGACATAGTTATCTGACCTGCCCACGTATATATTTTTGTTAAATAAATCAAAGCGGCTTAGTAGGCGGCATTGTGTTTCTAACAAACACATTGTGGTAAAAGGTCAAGGTCATCCCTTACGGTCTATGGTAAAAAATACAGATTTAAGGGAAGTAATAAGCTTTAAAAAGGGAAAAAAATATTCAATATTGAACATAGCCACTTTATATATTTGGCATGCATGTGTATCTCATGGAGCTGCACATTTTGAGTGGTGAATCTACAGTCACGGTAGTGGCTTTTAATTATTTGCTACTAAAAATAGAGATTTGTTACAGACAAGTTTTTTCAAGAGAAGTAATTTATATAATTATAAATCTCATATTATATATTTCCTTACCAAGAATTGAAGTTCTTTTCACAGTTACTGTACAGATTTATTATTTTGATTATTTATAACCCAAATGATTGATTTGTCAAAGTTTTTTTTTAATGATATAATAATAATTTCTTTGATGTTCATTACATATCTGTGGACTTATGTCCATAGATACATGATCAACTCTGGCTATGATCTCTTTTAAACCACAGGCCTTGGATGTCAGTGATGTCTGACATGGTCATAATTGACTGTGAGACCCTCCCCACCCCCTCCCCCACCCCCGGTTGGATTGGACAAAATTCATGGAAAGTAATGACCTTTAAAGGGAGATGATTTCTATACCTGCCAAATGATAAATAGAAATGTTATTTCAATGCAGCGCAGTAGGGGGCATTAAGTTTCTGACAAACACATCTCTTGTTGGGTCACTAGGTCAAAGGTTAAGGTCACTGTGACCTCTGAAAAAAAACAAAAAAATCTTACAAGCTTTCGCAGCCGAGCGTGGCACCCATTATGCAGTGCTGTTGTTGTAGATAGCCATACTAAACAAGCCTATTTTATGAATACACCATGGGTGGTATAATATATCTAATGTTTACCATTTTACAGTTTATGCATTAACGATTAAATGTAGCATGCAATAAACAACATAAAGGCTTTTTAATAAAAAAGAAAAAGAACCTTAACTTAAAAACTGTTTAAATATGTTCAAATTTATATCATCAAACATGTGAGCATAATTTTTAACCAGGTTTTCCGAAGGAAAAAACTGGTTATTAGATTGGCGATGTCGGTGGGCGGGCTGGCGGGCGGAACAACCTTGTCCGGGCCATAACTTTGTCGTTCATTGTCAGATTTTATAATAATTTGGCACATTTGGTCACCATCATTAGACAGTGTGTCGCGCGAAAGAATTACGTCGATATCTCCAAGGTCAAGGTCACAATTTGAGTTTGAAGGTCAAAAATGGCTATAAATGAGCTTGTCCGGGCCATAACTTTGTCGTTCATAGTCAGATTTTAAAATAATTTGGCACATTTGTTCACCATCATTAGACGGTGTGTTGCGCGAAGTATTAACGTCAATATCTCCAAGGTCAAGGTCACAATTTGAGTTTGAAGGTCAAAAATGGCCATAAATGAGCTTGTCCGGGCCATTACTTTGTGATTCAAAGTGAGATTTTAAAATCATTTGGCACATTTGTTCACCATCATTAGATGGTGTGTCTCGCGAAAGAATCACGTCGTTATTTCAAGGTCAAGGTCACAATTTGAGTTTGAAGGTCAAAAATGGCCATAAATGAGCTTGTCTTGGCCATTACTGTGTCATTCATTATGACATTTTAAAATCATTTGCCACATTTGTTCACCATTATTGGACAGTTGCGCGAAAGAATTACGTCAATATCTCCAAGGTCAAGGTCACCACAACTATAAATAGATTGATTTTAAAACAACTACGTAACTATGAACAATCAGTAACAATGCACATTTTGATTTTGAGTTGTCTCTCTTTATCAGACTTTTATCCCCCCCGGTAGGGTGGCATATAGCAGTTGAACTGTCCGTCAATATGTCAGTATGTGTGTATGTCAGTCTGTCCGTCTGTCCTTCTGGAAAAAAAACTTGGCCATAACTTTTGCATTATTGAAGATAGAAACTTGATATTTGGCATGCATGTGTATCTCATGAAGCTGCACATTTTGAGTGGTGGAAGTTCAAGGTCAAGGTCATCCTTATAGGTCAAAGGTAAAAAAAATAATTCAAAGCGGCGTTCTCATGAAGCTGCACATTTTGAGTGGTTGAGTGGTTGACGTTCAAGGTCAAGGTCATCCTTCAAGGTCAAAGGTCAAAAAAATATAAAAAAACATTTCAAAGCGGCGTTCTCATGAAGCTGCACATTTTGAGTGGTGGAAGTTCAAGGTCATTCTTCAAGGTGAAAGGTAATTTTTATATTTTTTTTATATATTTATTTCAAAGCGGCGCAATAGGGGGAATTGTGTTTCTGACGAACACATCTTTTGTTTTTTCTAATTGAAATCAAGGTTAATTTTACACAAGGGAGTTAACAATACACATTTTGAATTGTCTCCTTTCATCAGACTTTTTTCAACTGAAAACCTAGTTTTGTGACAATTTTTTGTCCCTTGTTTTTCTGATAAACTATAGAACTGTAGCATTGTTTAAATATCTTCGAAATGGTGAAATTATAATAAAAGAAAACACACACACTTTTACTTACAGGATTGTATTAAAGTGTACATGAAATTCAGTGCCAATTTTGTAAGATTTAGCAAAGGCATTATGAAGGACATTTTGTAACATATCAGTAGTGTGATGCATATACTTATAAACTAGACTGCAAATACTGTAATACACTCATACGGTATTTTCCCATAAGACTTGTGACTATGACTTGATTTAAAATATTGACTATAATTCCCTTTAAGTGAATAATAGGATTGGACATACATGATTGTACATGTTCTTGTTCTTGTTAGCCGGATTTTTTTCGAAAAAAATCTCGGCTTATAGATTGATGTTGTCGGGCGGGCGGGCGGGCGGGGCGTTCGGGCGGGGTGGCGGGGGTGGCGGGCGGGCGGCGTGCTCGAAAATGTTAAAGTTCTTATTTCATGGTATAACTTTGGTATGCTTGGACCTAGAGTCTTCAAACTTGACATGAAGGTTGGCCAGGATTAACAGATGACCACTGGTCATTTCAAGGTCATTCATTTGAAGGTCAAGGTCACTGTGACCTTCAATATAAAAAATGTTAAAGTTCTTATAACTTTGGTATGCTTGGACCTAGAGTCTTGAAACTTGACATGAAGGTTGGCCATAACTAGTTAGTAACCACTGGTCATTTCAAGGTCATTCATTTGAAGGTCAAGGTCACTGTGACCTTGAATGTAAAAATGTTAAAGTTCTTATTTCATGGTATAACTTTGGTATGCTTGGACCTAGAGTCTTCAAACTTGACATGAAGGTTGGCCAGGATTAACAGATGACCACTGGTCATTTCAAGGTCATTCATTTGAAGGTGAAGGTCACTGTGACCTTCAATATAAAAATGTTAAAGTTGTTATAACTTTGGTATGCTTGGACCTAGAGTCTTGAAACTTGACATGAAGGTTGGCCAGAACTAGTAAGTAACCACTGGACATTTCAAGGTCATTCATTTGAAGGTCAAGGTCACTGTGACCTTGAATGTAAAAATGTTAAAGTTGTTATAACTTTGGTATGCTTGGACCTAGAGTCTTGAAACTTGACATGAAGGTTGGCCAGAACTAGTAAGTAACCACTGGACATTTCAAGGTCATTCATTTGAAGGTCAAGGTCACTGTGACCTTGAATGTAAAAATGTTAAAGTTCTTATTTCATGTTATAACTTTGGTATGCTTGTACCTAGAGTCTTCAAACTTGAAATAAAGATTGGCCAGTACTAGAAGATGACCACTGGTCATTTCAATGTCATTCATTTGAAGGTCAAGGTCACTGTGACCTTAAATGTTAAAATGTTAAAATTGTTATAACTTTGGTATGCTTGGACATAGAGTCTTCAAACTTGACATGAAGGTTTGCAAGCACACTTAGATGACCACTGGTCATTTCAAGGTCATTCATTCTAAGGTCAAGGTCACTGTGACCTTAAATGTTATTGTTGTTCATGTATATGCATGCATTCAAAACATAACACAAGGTTTGCTCATGCCTTGAAAAGTACTTACATTTCATTTTGACCTTTGAACAATATTTCAGTAATTTAAGTATTGCATTGACAAAAACACGAAAGGTACTTTCCTGTCATTTAAATAAAAAATCCGGCTTCAATGCGGTCATCTCCGACCGCGGAACTCTTGTACTAAATTTGAAATGGGGTTATATGCATGTCATGCAATCATCTCTTGATATGGACACGTATATCCCTTTGCATTCTGTGAAATATGTCGTCTGCTAAAATGTCGTCTGCTGAATTTCTAAAATGAGCATTTTCTTTGATTTTTTTGCAAAAAATACTATCAGAAAAGCAAACAGTTTGGATCCTGATGAGACGCCACGTTCTGTGGTGTCTCATCTGGATCCAAACTGTTTGCAAAGACCTTTCAAAATTCGGTTCAAGTACTGAAAGAGATATGCTATCAATTAGCAATATCAATACATGTATACATAATATACTACATAATGTTTATAAATAGTATACAAAGTCATGATTGGATGGCAACATGATATTTATTGGATAGGAATTAATGGTCATGACATAATAAATTAAATTTGGATGGAATTTTTTTTTAATGGTTCCTCTTTTGGAAAACAGACTAGATTAAACCTGTCTTTTTAAAGCAATAATAAAAAAGCTATAAATAATTTTAATTAGACAGCTTAATTTTGGCATGTAAGATATAAACACCTTAAGTGCAAAACCACTCAACTTTGACTATCAGTGTTGAAAGGTTCATCTGATGGTTCATTAAACATGTAAAGAATTCTATTCATGAATGCAAAGCATTGCTCAATTGTATGCTTATGATATTCATAACTAAGATAATGGGTTAAGTTTAATAATGATATAGCAATATAGTGTTTTATCCAGGCCGTTTTAGCGTGGCGCGGCGCCACGCCGCTTTTTTGAAGCGCCTCGCTGCCCCTTTCAAAGCAAATCAGCGCCACGCTGCCCTTTTCAAAGGCCGCCGCCCTGTTTTCCGCCATGCGCGACCTTATTGATAACATCTTAATTGCCTCTTAACCAAGCTTCTAAGCCGACTATTATCAGCGAAGATTCGCACGGTTGTGAATACGTCATGCGTGAATAACCATGTGTCAATATCAATCGAAAATTTCAGTGGCTTTGTAACACTAATTGGTCCGGATACAATCGTGCACAGTTACTTAGGAGACTTGATGAAAACCTCGATGTTATTCATGTGGAAATTGTGCATTTCATGCATAATTCAGTTATATCAAAACATTTATTTTTATGCGTAATTAAATTTATAAAAAAAACACCAGTTGTATCTTTAAAATATTGATTTGATTTCAATTTAATACAAAACAGTTTTGAGTTAATAAAATTAATTTACAGGGCTTGCACTAAGCGGCGTATGGCCGTATATTACGCCCGATAATTGTTTCCATACGCCGATTACAAAACCCCATGACGTCCACTGTACTTCCTGAAAATTGGCCATACGCCGAAAATAGCAACCCGTGACATATTAAAGCTGTCGATTAAAATAATGCTCCGCCTCCTATCCAATACAATAGGCGCAGGCTCATATTAAAGGTGTCGATTAAAATAACGCTCCGCCTCCTATCCAATACAATTGGCGCAGGCTCACAGTAGATGTGTGTTGATGAATTGTAGCAGACGACAATCTTAACACGTTTGCTGTTCATGGTTAGGCAGACAGCGCTTAATTGGAGCACGTGCTTGTTTATTGTCACGATGTTTTGATTACAATAACGTGTGAATGTCGGCAAAGAAGTTGTTACCACCGTCTTGGACCCTGTTTGGCCAAAAGTTGTTAATTGTTGTAACAGTAGTAGGCCTGCACCATTGGTTCAATTAAGAACATTATGACCCGTTTGTAACTTGTCAAAATATGTTAATTGGCAAACACAGATATGAATTTTACAAAAATATTGAACTTGTACCACTTATCATTCATGTTTAGAATGTCACAACGTACGCTTTCCGATTTTGGCATTCCACTTTCGACGAAACATAAATTAGAAATTGATGCAAATTGCTTTGTAAGCAAAACAAGTTTATATCGGACACCAATTAACGTGTATAGAATTAATTGACAATGAACTAAAGACAGTACGGCGCCGTTCCTAATTACACTTTTTGCGAAATAAAATGTACACAATACAACACGTGGTCATGAAAACAATGTCATTACGCAGAACTTTCTGACTATTCAACAAAGTGTCAGTGTGTGTGAATCTCCATTTAAGATGCATATAAAAAACTTGTTTGTGCAATGTGTGTAACGTTTTAAATATAAATAATTGTTTAAGAGGGTAACTCATTTAACAGTATTCTAAGACTTCTTTGAAAAGCTATAGTTTGTATAAGATATATATCCTATGGTGTTTAATCTTGTTTTTTGTTTCTACATGAAAATATAAAACACATAATAAAATATACATTCTGGATTTTGTTGGTTTAATTATTCAACAATAAATCTCAAAACTATACATACAATGTTTGTGTGTAACAAAGCTTGTTATTAAGTTACTATACAGATATATTTGTGCCCTTTTTATGGATGTCGTGCGCTAAAGTGCCCTTTTTTGAAATTTTGCACCACGCCCTTTTTCCTTCCTGTATAAAACACTACAATATTTGTGTACTCTTTGCCTGTATTGGCACTTTACCATTCCTGTTGGTAACGTCTGTGTCTTTTCTCTCCTTTTGATGCTGCATGTTTTCAAACATTTGCTCTTTCTTATCTTATACTAGTCGTATATGATTGTCTTCACACAACTAAACTCAAAACACAACTCGTTTTGCATTGGGCAAGACTTGCGATCAGTTTATTGACAACATACATCAACGAATATTACATATTCGTACTATATAACAATCAAGTACTATCGTAAAATAACATGACAGTACTCATTTTGATCTATAAATTTTATAATACAGTATAACTATGATTTGTAAACATCACTTCTATTCTTATATCCTGTATTGGTGTTTTCAAGGCCAGGGTAAAAACCAGAGATAAAAATTCATCAGAAGCCCAATGTAAAATAACTCTGGAAAACTGTACCCGAAAACAACCAATATTAACATGTAACTATGAACATTATGTAACACAAACAAAACGTGTCATCTTAGCCAACTTATAAATGCGGTTTGAATTTAAAAAAGTAAAAGTTTACTGATCAAAGTCTGGCGTAGAACTGACCAAACAATGGACACCCCGTGCACATTCCCACCTATGTCCACCTGAGTGACCATCACTCACGTGACAACCACACGCATGAACAAACCGCACATATACCGGTACCTGTTTTGTGCGGTGCGTTATGTTTAGACATACATTCTGTTCTATACTCTGTAACGCACAGAACTGGAAAGTCTTCACACAACTAAAATCAAAACACAACTCGTTTTGCATTGGGCAAGACTTGCGATAGAACAAAAACAAAGCATAGTAAGGTTTTAAATTTGAACCGCAAATCAATTATAATATCAATTGTCTAGTGATAAAAAGCCATTTTCTAGAGAACCATCAATGTACCCAGCTTTAGCCCTATCAGACTTTCATCGATCATGTCGCTTCAAACATCTCTCAAACACGCCCTCTGCGTTAGCGCGTCTAAATAATTACATATATATAACCAATAACTAGTTTGAACAAAAAATCATTTGACCAATTTGCTAATTACATATTTGTTAATAAAACGCCATATGGGAAGTTGTAGTTGTACATTTTGCAATAATAATATCCGAACCATTTGTATACATGCCAGTATTATAACAGCGTACATTAATAAAAAAGTGATCAGATTTCAATTGTAGGTCATTACAATGAAACTCACTTAATTTGTTAATATGCATGATACATGTACATGCATAACCCAAAAATGATCAATCAATGAAAACAGTGGAATCTCCTTATATATAACACAATGTTTGTATCATCTCTAATGAAACTACATGTACATGATAAATCTTTCTTGTGAGATGGTTTGAAACACACACGCTTTGAAGCTTCTTATAATAGTTTGTTAAATCTTCCTTTGGATCATGTGCACTATTAATAGAATGGCTCCATGTAATACTGTAAAACACAGATGTAAAAACGTTATTAGATTTTCCTCGATCCATCAATTGAGCCATGTACATTACTACTGATATATGTAAGGCTGGCATGGCGACTACATTTTCTTTGCAGTATTTGAAATGTGCACATGAAGAATTCTTTTCTTCACCGTATTGTCTGCTCTTGATTGTTCTAAGTATTTACTTAGCCATTCTGTCCGCCATCTAATCTCTACAAAGCCCATGCAAGCCCGAGCCCTCTTATCGCTCCTTCAGAGTACCTCTCAAAACATTTCCTGTCAAACATATGTACTATACATTAATAACTGTATTGTGATATGCATCTTAACGCTATCTTATTTAATGATAATCTAGTGTTACCAAAACAACCTTTGCAATATTTCACAATATCTCTAAAATGTCCATATGACAAATCAACATTAGCAAATAAGGCAAACTGCCCCTTTTTGGGACAACAAGGATGAATTTTGCTTTCTCCGATATCATCTTATTGATACAGATTGATACCAACCTAGGTTCTGATCTAACCAGTTTACATTGTTTCCCCATATGGAACTAAGGCACCCACTGCCTCTTTTCATTGAACCCAGTATCGCGAATTAAAATTTCTGCATTTATTGTTTACATGCAATGCGAATCTATCAACTGAATGATTTGCATGTGGGTATCTAATGCTATACCATTAGCATTATTTATCCGCCAATCGTTGTGGAATCTATTCCGGATATAATGCTATATTATTTTGAATCACAACATATTTAAATCTAAAGCTATTTCTTTTGACTACTATTCAGTAATATAGATTTTACATTTCATTGTCTGAACATACTTTTATGTACGAATTTTGCAAAGCATTTAAAACATTTCATATAACATATAACATCCGCGGACCATAGCATACTCTCTGCTCTCTTCATGGAGTATCTCTGCTCACTTCCGGGAGCAATCTACTGGACTCTATGTCCACTTCCGGGGACCATAGCATACAATTTCTGCTCACTTCCGGGAGCAATCTACTGGGCTCTATGTCCACTTCCGCGGACCATAGCAAACTCTTTCTGCTCACTTCCGGGAGCAATAACATACCTTTTCTAGCCGTATGCAAGGCATTTTCTTGATCATAAGAAATCTTACTTACGTCATGTTGAACGACGGAATACTTATCCGGTTTATCTTGAAAACCAACTTCCGGTGGCTTAATGTATTGACTTAATGTTAAATCACAATATGCATTACCTGTTTCGTTTATAGAAACACTGGCAGTGTACCTCCTTGATTTTAACAGTGTAATATAGTAATCACTTCCAGGAATAACTTTTCTCTTTTAGTCAATAATATGTTCACTTCCGGGAACAGGTTGCTCTTTTCATTAAGATCATGTACATTCCAATTTTCTCATTTTCGGGTCTCAAAGACCACGAGTGCATACCTTTACTCTCTTCGTCAATGGAATAAAACAAATTGAAAATAAATTTGCTTTTTTATTTTTATGAAAATCGTTAGCTTGACAGTCATTTCGCCTATATCTACATAAAAGCTACAACTTTCTATAAAACCTCCATAACTTGTGGTACTTGCATCAGCAAATATATTAAACAAAAACAACTGATAGTGTTTGAAATCTTTTCCACCGTTGATTAACTGCCTAGTGCTTTCTTTCCATAATGTAAGTTTGGAAATAGCTTGCAACGTTACAATAACGTGAGCTTTCCAACTAGCTCTGGTATGTATGCAATTGTATATATGCATTGTTATCACCAAACTTTATTTACAATCACACTTTGAAAGAAAATTATCTGCCCTAGAAGACTAGCTATTAATTATGCCCCCCTTCGAAGAAGAGGGGGTATATTGCTTTGCACATGTCGGTCTGTTGGTCGGTCTGTCGGTCGGTAGGTCTATCGGTCGGTCGGTCGGTCGGTCGGTCCGTCCACCAGGTGGTTTCCGGATGATAACTCAAGAACGCTTGGGCCTAGGATCATGAAACTTCATAGGTACATTGATCATGACTCGCAGATGACCCCTATAGATTTTCAGGTCACTAGGTCAAAGGTCAAGGTCACAGTGGTTCAAAATAGTAAAATGGTTTTCGGATGATAACTCAAGAACGCTAAGGCCTAGGATCATGAAACTTGATAGGTACATTGATCATGACTCGCAGATGCCCCTATTGATTTTGAGGTCACTAGGTGAAAGGTCAAGGTCACCTTGACCCAAAATAGTAAAATGGTTTCCGGATGATAACTCAAGAACCCTTATGCCTAGGATCATGAAACTTGATAGGTAGATTGATCATGACTCACAGATGACCCCTATTGATTTTCAGGTCACTAGGTCAAAGGTCAAGGTCACGGTGACCCGAAATAGTAAAATAGTTTCCGGATGATAACTCAAGAACGCTTTTGCCTAGGATCATGAAACTTGATAGGTAGATTAACCATGACTCGCAGATGACCCCTATTGATTTTCAGGTCACTAGGTCAAAGGTCAAGGTCACGGTGACCCGAAATAGTAAAATGGTTTCCGGATGATAACTCAAGAACATTTATGCCTAGGATCATGAAACTTGATAGGTAGATTGATCATGACTTGCAGATGACCCCTATTTATTTTCAGGTCACAAGGTCAAAGGTCAAGGTCATGATGACCCGAAATAGTAAAATGGTCTGGCTGATAACTCAAGAACGCCTATGCCTAGGATCATGAAACTTGATAGGTAGTTTGATCATAACTGGCAGATGACCCCCATTGAATTTCAGGTCACTAGGTCAAAGGTCAAGGTCACAGTGACCCGAAATAGTAAAATGGTTTCCGGATGATAACTCAAGAACGCTTATGCCTAGGATCATGAAACTTCATAGGAACATTGATCATGACTGGCAGATGACCCGTATAAATTTTCAGGTCAAAGGTCAAGGTCACGGTGACCTGAAATAGTAAAATGGTTTCTGGATGATAACTCAAGAATGCTTATTCCTAGGATCATGAAACTTGATAGGTAGATTGATCATGACTCGCAGATGACCCCTATTGATTTTGAGGTCACTCGGTCAAAGGTCAAGGTCACGTTGACCCGAAATAGTAAAATGGTTTCCGGATGATAACTCAAGAACGCTTATTCCTATGATCATGAAACTTGATAGGTACATTGATCATGACTCGCAGATGACCCCTATTGATTTTCAGGTCACTAGGTCAAAGGTCAAGGTCACAGTGACCCGATATAGTAAAATGGTTTCCCGATGATAACTCAAGAAAGCTTATGGCTAGGATCATGAAACTTCATAGGTATATTGATCATGACTGGCAGATGACCCCTATTGATTTACAGGTCACTAGGTCAAAGGTCAAGGTTACAGTGACAAAAATCATATTTACAAAATGGCTGTCACTACAACTGAGAGCCCATATGGGGGGCATGCATGTTTTACAAACAGCCCTTGTTTATCTTTTGGTACTACTTTTTCTTTTGTTTGATGAATGAGATAGATCATCCAATCAATACTTTGTTCTAGGCTAGCTACTCAATTTTTAATTATGAAAAACTACATTTTATGCATATCGATCACATGCCCAAGCCATTCTACTCTCTGAGAAGGAATCAAAATACTTTTTCTTCAGCCAGTTAACATCAAAACTCGTCGAGTCACTAGCATATAATACTTTTTCATATTCTACACTGTGATGTATGCCATCATCACAAAAGCAAATAACTATTTTAAGTCAATTTGACGTAAGAATGCTAGTAAACCTCTTTTTAGTTTTAACAAGTTTTAGTAAATATATGATCGGCCGTTATAGTGCCAAATATAAGCTTATAACAACCTAACACTGCATGCTATTCTCTTGATAGCTAAAACCACATTATTCGTGAATGTATCAATATCATGACACGCTCCTTCAATATCGAAAGTAGAACAAATAAATAAATAATAATCTTAAATATATCTAGGCTTCCCATTCTTATTAAATAAGACTATAAACGTATTAACGGGCGTATTAACAACATGATTAATGTCACGTGGGATTTCAGTCTACTTACTGACAAACTTCCGGTAACAATTTTTATACTATGAATTTTATCTTTTTGATAAATTTCTATACTATGATTCTTTTGATCAATTGCTCCTTTTATCTCTTTCTGTATGTTACTGTTTTCCGACGAAAAAAAAACTTATAACCACAATTTACTACATCTAAAATATACAATTATCAGTAGCCTGCTACAGCTTGGCTTCATGGGCTCTCGTTCTTTTTACCGGCAAACTTCCGGCTTCAATTTCTATACTATGATCCTTTTGATCCAGTTTTATACTAAGATCCTTTTGATACAATGAGACGGATCTTTTTGTACCGTTTTCCAAAGGAAAAAATAAACTTAAAACCGCCATTTACTACATCGAAAATGTACTTACTATCAGTAGTCTCCTGCTACTTAACCGCGTGGGCCTTCCTTCAACTACCGGCGAACTATACTTGGATTCTTTTGATCAAGTTCGACTTTTTGAACTTTCTGTACGTTACGTTTTCAGATGAACACGAAACTACCCATTTTCTGATAACGGGGTTCTATACATAATCAACTTATCTTATTGTTCGAGCTGTTTGCTGAACATCCAGCTGCTCCTGTGTGATGACCCGGTTCGTCACATGCGAAACATAGTCCTGTGCGTCTCAATGGTAATTGAGTTTCAGCACCTTGTGTTGCGAGGTTAGATGAAGCTGCCAGCTATTGATATGGCCCTTCAAGAGCACCGCGTGACGTTATGTTTCCGCCTTTTTATTTGCCATTGCCTCTACCTTGTATTTTTGCTGCAAATAACTTTACATCATTAGACTCGTTAAACATTTACACATATACATATTGTATGTATACAACACCACAAAGAATAGCAATGTATTCTCCAGTAAGTTCGAAATTTATTTTTTTTTTTTTTTTTTTTACCATTAATGACCTGTGAACTTTCGGTCGCGTGCCATCAATATTTCTATTTGTAAATTGATCGGCTTTTTCTAGTGCTGAAATAATTGGTACCTGAAATAATTGGTACCTGAAATATACATTGTTTCAACCACGTTACTTCTTCGTAGCACTCGATATACTATGCTCGAGAATCAATGTAACAGATTTAACATATTTACGTTTCTTTTAGCACTTATCTTTTCTATGATGCGTTCAAAATCTTGCAGCATGGACACCATGTGTTCTGCTAAAGTTGACAACACGATGTGGGATTTGTACATAAACACAAGTTTACTGATCGAAGTCTAGCGTAGAACTGACCAAACAATGGACACCAAGTGCACATTCCTATGTTCACCTGAGTGACCATCATTCACGTGACAACCACATGCATGAACAAACCGCTCGTATACCTGTTTTTGCGGTGCGTTATGTTTAGACATACGTTCTGTGCTATACTCTGTAACGCACAGAACTGAAAATACCTTTATAAAACAGTATAATTATGAAAGGAATCCAGGTAATAAAGTTATGCTTGTCGTTAGTCAATTTGTCCCAAACATAACTTTTAAATGCTTGTGGATACCAACTTCAAACTTCATACATGAACAGATGGTAGACTGGAAAACTGAAGTGCCAAAGAATTATATAATTTACTAATTTATTGAATCCCCTTTGTAAATATTCCACATATTGCAACTTTTGCAAACATTTGTAAAGGACTTAATTTAGACCGTAATTCATGGATGATTCAGGTAAATGGAGTGCAATGATAAATAATGCAAAAGAGTTGCAATTTTTGCTGCATTATTTGTAGAGTTTATCCTCTTTGTTGATTTTTTTGCTCATGACAGTTTTCTTTACGTATGTAGACCATAACTTTTCAACATTTATACAATATCAACTTTATACTTCATGAATGGATGGAGATTCACAGAGTTGTGCTTTAAAGCAATGACTCAATCTGCATTATTTATAGAGTTATTGGCCATTTGCCTTGTGTATTTCTTTTATTATTTAAACTTATGCTCGGGAAACCTACAAAACTACATGATTCTTAATATATTTATATCCATCTGATAAAGCTGCATTAGAATGGTATTTTTTTCCATGACAGTTGTATTTGCATCAATGGCAGTGGCATAGCTATGGGCAGGCCTTGTAGACCCAGGCCTGCTCTTATTTGAATACCAGGTAAGTGAAAAATGTAAATACCTCTAAAATGCAATTAAAACCCAAAAGCTTAGGGAGTAAGGGTCAAACATTTAAAAAACGAATGTGAATATCATTGAAGACTATTTAATATACAACTTTTTCATGTCTCAAAATTGTCTTCCTAAAAATAAAATAGTCATTAATTGATTCATAAGAACTAGTAAATGTTAGCCTTCCAAAGACTGCAAATAAAACCCTTTAATATTATGCATGTGAATACCATGGCATTACCACATTACATGTACCTATATGACAATCTTCTGAATAAAGAGAGTATCAAGTATAGTACAGACAGTACAAAAATGGCACTCAAATCTTTAAAAAATAATATATACATGTAGCTGCAAAATGATCCCAGCATATTAAATCTATGATGATTTGTACCTTAACATTGTAAAAGAGAAAGTCACAGATTAGTTTCTTTTAAAACAAATTGATATTTTATAGGCATAAAAGCAGTTAGGCTAATCAATATGGATATGTAATTGAAGAAGCAATACTGTAGAAAATGGAAGAATGTAGATTATTATACCCTTGATTATCTATATGCAGTTTCATGGCGCTACTTATTCCTTAGATGTCCTGAAAATTGACAAAGCCTTCGAAATAACAAAGACTGTCCTACTTTCGTAAACTATGTGATAAGAACGCCAGAATTCTGCCATATCAGTAAATGGCACAGGTAAAAAGATTGTAGTGTGCTGAAGAGTCTTCACAACACATAGCGGAATGGAAGCACTCTAAGACCTTTTTTATGCAGGTTTCTCATATTACCATTTTTTTTAAACATGTCTATATGAATGACTTTCATCAATGAACAATAAAAAATATATTAAACATTACAAGTTTGATATTTATAAAAGTTTATGGTGAAAGTTTGCTGGTAGGTAGGGAGGTTAATTCCTTTAAAAACAATTCACAATTCTCTTGAATATTGTATAAATTTGACATTGAGTGTTTAACTTTTTATCAGTGATACAAATAGTGCTGACAAGGTCATTTAATGGAAGGATTAAATGATTTTATCCAGATATGAGAATAAACATTTCACTAATCTGGCAGGCAGTTGTACACCCTATGTAGGTTGTTGTTGCAATTTGCACAAGATTTAATTGAAGTTCTACCTACATGTAGATAAAAGACCATTGCTGCTCTACATTATAGATACATGGATTAGGCATTGTAGGACATTGGTTTAGTCTTGATGATCAAACAATGATATTAGGTACCAAAAACTTGTGTAAATATGTAAACAGATTTGACTTCATCATACACTATTGGCAATACCCAAAATAGTTTTCTGAGTACAATCAGGTTAATAAGGTAATACATATTCTGCACCATTTTTCGTATTTAAATATTCAATAGATACATGTAAATCATCATAATCAATTAAAATATTTCTTGCATTATACATATAAACAGTGTATACTGTTTGCTTTGCATTTTTTTCTATATTATTAATTATTTATTATGCACCCCTTGGTTTGTCGTTCGGTCCACCAGGTGGTTTTCGGATGATAACTCAAGAACGCTTGGGCCCATGAAACTTCATAGGTACATTGATCATGACTCGCAGATGACCCCTATTGATTTTGAGGTCACTAGGTCAAAGGTCAAGGTCACGGTGACCTGAAATAGTAAAATGGTTTCCGGATGATAATTCAAGAACGCTTAGGCCTAGGATCATGAAACTTGATAGGTAGATTGATCATGACTCGCAGATGACCCCTATTGATTTTCAGGTCACTAGGTCAAAGGTCAAGGTCACAGTGACCCAAAATAGTAAAATGGTTTCCGGATGATAACTAAAGAACGCTTATGCATAGGATCATGAAACTATATAGGTAGATTGATCATGACCCGCAGTTGACCCCTTTTGATTTTCAGGTCACTATATCAAAGGTCAAGGTCACTGTGACCTGAAGTAGTAAAATGGTTTCGGGATGATAACTCAAGAACGCTTATGCCTAGGATCATGAAACTTCATAGGTACATTGATCATGACTCGCAGATGACCCCTATCAATTTTGAGGTCACTAGTTAAACTTTATTTGATATGTGTCTTTTGTAAGAAATTGTTTAAAGTAAAAAGCCTTTGTCATTTAAATATAATATATCATCAAAGAAGTAGATATTTCAATATCATGTTACGTATTGTCCTGAACTATTTTTAGCTCGACTATTATATATGAAATATATATAGTGGAGCTATCTTACTCACCCTGGCGTCGGCTTTAGCGTCTGCGTTAGCATTATTAGCGTGCAAATGTTGAAGTTTTCGTACTACCCCCAATTATTTTCATTGTCCCTTGATATATTGCTTTCATATTTTGCATACTTGTTAACCAACATGACCCCAACCTATTAACAAGAGCAGACAACTCTATCAAGCATTTTGTCATAATAATGGCCCCTTTTCCACTTAGAATCTGCAGCAAATGTTGAAGTTTTCGTACTACCCCATTTATTTTCATTGTCCATTGACATATTGCTTTTATATTTTGCATACTTGTTTACAAACATCAACCCAAACAAGAGCAGACAAATCTTATCAAGTATTTTGTCATTATTATTGCCCCTTTTATACTTAGAATATGCATATTATTGATAAAACTATGTTAAAGTTTGCGTACTACCCCAAATATTTCCTATATCCTTTGACATATTGCTTTTATATGTTGCATACTTGTTAACCAACATGACCCCAACCTATAAACAAGAGCAGACTACTGTATCAAGCATTTTGACATAATTATGGCCCCTTTTACACTTAGATAATTGAACATTTTGCTTAAATTGCCATAACTTCTTTATTTATGATTACATTTTATTATTACTTTGACAAAACAACACTTACCTGAATACCGCAATGGATTCCACCCAAGCAATACCCCACGCCCCTACCCAGAATCCCTTCCCCCCAACCTCCCCCCCCATTTTTTTTTTAGACATCTAATAAATCACCACACCCCACATTATACCCCCCTCTCACCACCCCCACCCCCTACCCCCCCCAATTTTTTTTTTAAACATCATCTAATAAATTACCACACCCCACATTATGCCCCCCTCTCACCCCCCTACCCCCCCCCCCAAAAAAAAAAAATGAAAATTTATTTTTATTTTTTATTTTTGAAAGATGGTCTTATAAATTATTGCATATGAACAATTTCCCCATGATGGCTTACGTTATACTGTCAAGCACTCAAATAGTCAAGTGCGCTGTCATATGACAGCTCTTGTTTAGACAATGCTATATCATTCAGACCCACTGAAGTTGACCTTGACGGTTATCTTATAGCACATCAATTGTAAAATTGTAAACAGTCAAGTTCTTTTGACTCTTCCTTGGTGGTTGATTGCTTTATTTTTTTTTTATGTCCCCCACTATAGTAGTGGGGGACATATTGTTTTTGCCCTGTCTGTTGGTTGGTCTGTTGGTTGGTTGGTCTGTTGGTTGGTTTGCGCCAACTTTAACATTTTGCAATAACTTTTGCAATATTGAAGATAGCAACTTGATATTTGGCATGCATATGCATCTCATGGAGCTGCACATTTTGAGTGGTGAAAGGTCAAGGTCATCTTTCAAGGTCAAAGGTCAAATATATGGGTCAAAATCGCTCATTTAATGTACACTTTTGCAATATTTCAATATTCAAGATAGCAACTTGATATTTGGCATGCATGTGTATCTCATGGAGCTGCACATTTTGAGTGGTGAAAGGTCAAGGTCATCCTTCAAGGTCAGAGGTCAAATATATGTGGCCGAAATCGCTCATTTTATGAGTACTTTTGCAATATTGAAGATAGCAACTTGATATTTGGCATGCATGTGTATTTCATGGAGCTGCACATTTTGAGTGGTGAAAAGTCAAGGTCATCTTTCAAGGTCAAATATATGGGTAAAAATTGCTCATGTAATGTCACTTCTGCAATATTGAAGCTAGCAATTTTATATTTGACATGCATGTGTATCTCATGGAGCTGCACATTTTGAGTGGTGAAGGGTCAAGGTCATCCTTCAAGGTCAAACGTCATATACGGGGACATAGTGTTTCACAAACACATCTTGTTTTGATATTTGGTTGTAATGCATTCACATGTGAAATGCAAATGATCTACTATGCTTATGAATATTTGTCTTTTTTCCAAAATGCTAGAAAATGTTCAGTTTAGACTAATGAAATGTTAATGATTTGTTATATTGAAACACAGATTGTGGAAATCTTTTCCAAATGGTAATATCATAAGGGGGCACTTTAGATCTCTGGTCAAATTGCATAGAGTTAGTTAATAAAAAGTATTCAGATTAAATTCACCAAGGAAACCATTGATGTACAGCTAATACTAATATAATGCGACGGTTCTTTTTCAGGCGACCTTGCCCTGTCCATTGTGAAGGGGCCGTTGGAGGCTGTGGTGGGCGTGCTCTATGGTATCGTGGGAGGAGTTATACTGTGGTACATCCCCAACAGGGCCAGTGTAAGGGCTCTCAAAATTGAAACCGCATTTTTCTCCATTTCGTCTTTTTATCACTATGTATAAGCATGAACATAACGCCTAGTAAGTTGCACATAATCTGAAAGCATTTATGCATAAAGTGTTGTTTTCTAGACAGCTATTGAAAGAAAGACAACATCATATTTTGAGATAAAACAATGTCATAACTTTGCCATTTGTTTATGAAATAGTAGAAAGTATGGCCTGAGTAAGGAAGACATTTTGTTCAATTGATGTCGCACAATAAGATACTCTTCAGATAAAGAACATTTGTCCATGGCCAATCATGTCCACTTATTATGCTCCCGTCCATGGCCAATCATGTCCACTTATTATGCTCCCGTTCATGGCCAATCATGTTCGCTTATTATGCTCCTCTAAAATTTATTTTGGGGGGAGCATATAGTCGCCGCTTCGTCTGTCTGTGTGTGCGTTTGTCTGTCTGTCCGTTCATCCGTGCACAATTTTTGTCCGGGCTATTTGTCAGCAACTAATGACCGGAATTCAATGAAACTTTATGGGAAGCTTCACTACCAAGAGGAGATGTGCATATTATCAGCGGGTTCTGGTCGGATGATTTTTCACAGAGTTATGGCCCTTTGAAATTGTCTATAAAAAAATTCTTGTCATCCCAACTACTGTTCCCTCAAGACGTTTCCTTTTATCTGAATATATAGTGCAATATTGTGACAAAAAAAACTTTGGGGAGCATCACCCGTCTCCGACCGTTTCTTGTTACTATTTAAAGTTACGATATGTATTGTAGATATTGGTACATATCACATATAGACAAAACAGCAATATGTGCGGTCATATGATTATTGTTGCCCAATTTCAACCTGTTTTGTAAGTACCTTTGTAAGCATTCAGCGTTTTTTTAAGAACCCACATTTAAGCTGGAATAGTTATCCTGTAACCTGTCATCAAATGTCATGATCTATCTAAGATAACATTAGTCAATCATGCTATTTTCGGTTTTGTTTCCGACAGCGCCATGTTGTGTTGTATCGGACATTCCTACTATTTGGACTCGGCCTAGTTTCTACATTCGGAAGCAGCAAGGTTGAGTTTCCTGGCGCTGGTCCCTTGGGCTGTCTCACTCTTGCCTTCATAGCTGGGTACCGATGGAAGAAAGAGGATTGGTCAGAACAGGGAGGGGTGCGTAACAAACTACATTAACATAACAATGCAAACAGAGAAACCTCAGTCATCTGTATTTCAGTGGTTATTCATTCTGAATGATTGTACAGATTTTATATATTCAGAAGTCAATAAGGTCTAAACAAAAAAAATACTTTTTTCGGTAATATCTTTTGGTTCATTATGTGTTTGGCTTAGTATTCAATGTTTTTTCCTGGTAATTATTTCAAAGGTTTGGTGTTAAAATGTTCTATACTGTATTTTGATAACAACATTCATTTAATGAGTATTTAGATAATAAATTTTATTTCTAATTCATTCCATGACGATTTAGATAATACCTGTATTTATTTGCATTATCCATGGAATGATATCCAATCCAAAACTATTACAATATTAACTGTGTGATATTCATTCCATAAGGATGTAGAAGACACCTTTGTTAGATTCCCTTGTGTTTTCCATTCCTTTGTTAGATTTCCTTGTGTTATGCATTCCTTTACAGAAGGAACCAATGGAAGGTATTGTAGCCATCGTGTGGATGATTTTCCAGCCGCTGCTCTTTGGTCTCATTGGCTCAGAAGTTAATTTAGCAGAGATTGACGTTGGATCTGTTGGTATGCAACATACAAAAATAAACATTGTAAATTTATGGAATTTTGATTATAGCTTTCTAGAGTCAGTAATGTCCACTGCCATCAAATATTTATAATAAGTAATGTTTTCAGGAAAAAAAAATATTGCTGTTCCTTGGCTGAAAAATGCACTTTGTAAATACATGTTATTTGTAATTGGGGTATTTTAATTACTGTTTAATAGAAACAGTGTAATGAAGTTGGTACTAATCTTAGAGATCAAATTACAGGTATCCATCAAGGCTCCTTTCCAATGAGTCTATTTTTAACATATTTATATTTATGTTATGATGGGGATAAAACTCATTTGCTCGCATCTCGGAAATTTATCTTTTTAAAACTATCGAGGATGAAAGTATTGCACTAATCGAGCGCTGATCATATGAAACCAAATAGTCCAGTCAGTCTAACATTTGGGGTACATGTAGAACTTATTGCAACAGAATTTTTCTTTGCATAGAATAAAAGACATCACTGAAATGTATTTCCACAAAAAAGTTCCACAAATTTTGTGAAGCATTAACTGTGATATTTTTGTTTAAAAATCGGTTAAAAGAAATACTTTTTGTATGGACACATTAGACTTCCGTACACACAGTTTTACCCAAAACGCGCAGAATTATGACGTCACTGGAATGTAAACGTCATAGTTAAATAATGGCTGGTTGTTTTATCTAAGAACATTTGCAATTTTTCTTTTATTTCATTAAACTACTCGTCGGAAACACCTCAAAGGTATGTTAATCATTATATATTAAAAAGTGTTTGATATATAAGAAGTAAAAGTACTTTGAGAAATGTATTGTTGAAATTTAAAACCACCGCCTCTTTGAATACTACGAAGGTTCTTCTGAGGTAAACTTCTTAATTCAAACCTCAGAACTATGGTATTAAATTATTTTTTTTCGATCATAAGTAGCTTTTTTTTTCTGCGTTTTACTGCTAATAAAATACGATCTTATAATAAAAAAGAAGTATTTTTAATGATGGCGTTTAAAAATATGCTATTCAAATAAAACATGTTTCTTTATAAAAAATGTAACATTGCTATTTCCACGTTCCCTTTATAAAACATGCTCCCAGATGCCGATATTATCCTTGTCCGATAACAATTTCATAAGAAAGGAAAGTAACCGTGTATTCTCTATGTATTATAACAGTGGTAATATGGTTCCTTTAAACATTGACAATTATATTATCATCAGCGTTTCGGTTTAAGCCTTAAATGTAATTAATGTAGTGGAGGACAATAGTTTCATACACAATGACAATAAAATGCCTACTTAAATTAGAATAAATAGAATACTTCTTTTTAATCTTGCAGATCATGGATATATGCAGTATTTGTCATGAATGCATTGATGACAGTACCCCAACAGCCCGTCTCGATCCAAAGGGATGTCAAACGCTATTGGACATAAACAGTAAAAGAGGACTTCAGTTGAAAGCTGCACCGGGGGACATCGTCCATGTTCAGTGTAGAAAAGATTTCACACGGCCTGTCAAGGAGCAGGATATATCTGTCACTAACAATGTGATACATATCCTGTTAGAAGTTTAAACTTTCAGAAATCTATTGTTGATGTTTGCAATAAAAGGAAAGATGAGTGGTAAACAGCAATTTTGGCTCGTCTGTCCCATGTCATTTACCTTCCTGCAGCAGAAACCATATACCACCAGTCGTGTAGTGTGAACTTCAGGACTGGAAAAGGTATTCCGAAAATGCTACCGTAACGATGACAGTGAATCTACATGAAGTGCCAAACGACAGAGAACTCCTGGAAGACCAGAAAACACAGGCCAGGTTGGTGCTTCTGAACATGTGGTTAAGATGATAGAATCGGGCCAAAATATGTCCATTGTTGATCTTGTAAACAAAATGTCAGACATTTGTGGGAAAGAAAATGCATATTCTGCAGAATATATGGAAAAAAAAATTACTGACCATTTTGGCGAGAGTGTTGTTGTAAGCAATTCAGATGGGAAAAACGATATTGTGACATTGAGACAAACCATCACAAACATTAGTCTTGAAATCTACAATATAGATGCTTCAAATATGTCAGAAGAAGAAAAGAAAAATAATTGAGTCTGCTGCTAAAGTAATCAAATATGACATAAATAACATCAAAAAGACAAAAGACTGTTACCCATCTTGTCAAGATATTGCTTCATTACAGAAGAACTTGGATTATGTGCCACAAAGTTTTCAATCTCTATTGAAAATAGAAATTGGTCCAGGTGAAAACAACCAAACAAAACTGTCAGTCATAGGTCAAAGTATTATGCAAGTAAGTCGCCCTAGAAGCATTCTAGCACCTCTTCAGATTGAGCTTGGGGTGCATCTGCATCATCACTTCGCCTCAAGACTTTTGTTTTTGATGGCGGATTGCTCCTTCACAAACTGATATGGAACAAAGGAAGCATGTTTTGTGAGATTTGCCAGGGCTATCTCGAGTTCATTAGAAGAAACTCTCAAGGGGATTCCTGTGTTGTCTTCGATGGCTATCCAGAGAGTCCAACAACCAAGGATACAGCACACATAAGGAGAACAAAAGGCATATGTGGCCAAGCGGTTATATTTTCACTTGACACTCCGTGTAAAATAAAGAAAGATGTTTTCCTGACAAATCTTCAAAACAAACAGAAATTCATCTACTTGCTTGGTAAATACTTGAACAACCCGATGTTGGAAGTCCATCATGCCAATGACGCTGCAGAAACTAAACTTGCGAATATCGCTATTGAAAAGGCAAAAACGAAACAAGTACATGTAGTCCTATTTGGAGAAGATACAGATTTACTTGTGCTATTGTGTCATCATTATAAAACTAATCTTCATAAAATAATTTTCAGATCGGCGTTACGAAAAAATAGTCAACAAATAGAGAAGGAATGGGACATCGAAAAAACATGCAATGTGCTTGGTAAGACTGTTTGCCATGTTTTTGCATTACTACATGCTCTAACTGGGTGTGACACAACCTCAAGAATGTATGGCATAAGCAAGTCATCTTCATTTAAGTTGTTGTCGAAATGTGAACTGTTTAAAAGACAATGCCTCGCTTTTAATGAAGCTATCAAAACTATTCAAGAAAATGGTGAGCAGCTCATTGCCATGCTGTACGGAACCCGATTTCGCTTGACAAATTGCTTTTCAAAAAGTTTTCTGTTAAAGTAGCTAGCATCACATCTCATGTAGAAGTAAAATCTCTTCCACCCACCTCAGGGGCAGCGAAGTTCCAGTCTTTAAGGGTTTACGTTCAGACAAAGGTATGGATTGGCGACAACTCGCTGAACCCTCTTGATTATGGGTGGCAAGTTGTCCAGGGAAAGATGCTTCCTCTGAAATCTTCACTGCCACCGGCACCTGGCAAATTGCTTTCCATCATTCACTGCAACTGTAAGCTCAACTGTGATATGAAAAAATGCACCTATAGAAAACATGGTGTAGAATGTTCGTATTGTTGTGGTGGATGCAGGGGAGTATCGTGTTCAAATTCCCTAAAACCTGCAGAACTGGACAAAGATGAAAATGAGACTTGTATGGAATGAACTATTTGCTAGATTGCTGGTATGTAAGTGTACATAGATACAAAGTTTCTCTAATTTTTAATGCTGTGATAGGTACACACGTTCAAGAATTTGTATACTGAGTATGCTAAGCAAACAATTATTTGCTACCAAAATGCAACTGATTTCATTAGAATTTATTGATTTATGTACTTGTTTTTCCTCATATGCATTTGGTACAGACAATTGATGGTTGTATGGTCATTTTTATGTTTGAATATTGTTTGTGTACATCTATAAAAGTACTATGTATAACATGATGCGGTTTGAACCTTTGATTTGTTGCTGTCAAAATATACACATATATGTCTATCACTAGAAAATTTTGTATAAGCCTGACAAAAATATGTCAGAGCAAATTTTTAGTTTGCAAAGATAATACATTTAAAATTAAAACCGATTGTTATTGACAATGTAACTAGTTGTGTAGGTGCTATTTTTCATAACCTTATTAATCAACGTTTTTTTTAAACCAAATAAATATATAACATCATTCTATTGATATGTGCCAATAATATAATATACAGTCAATCTTGTATTAAGAGACCACTCAAGGGAGTAATCAAAAGTGGTCTCTTAATAAAATGGTCTTTAGAAAAAAAAAAAGGCCATTCTGGAAGAATGCTTACCCTCAATTTTAATCTATATGAAGGATAATCTCTTTTGTCAACAATGATTTTAACTTTTATGATAAAATGAATATAAACACAATACATAAACAATATTTGACTTATAATGTGTTTTATTTTTTCACTTATTATAAATTATCATTTATTATAAAATGAATTGTGTGTACATATTATTTGCATAAACACCATAGACAAGGAAATATTTTTCGCATTTTTTTCACCTGGCACATTATTTTCCACGTCTTCAAGCACTTCGGCTTTACGCTTAAAAATGTTCTGAATTTGAGTTTTACCGACTCCAAACTCATCTGCGATTTTACGTGCACGTTTACTCTTTGACAATTCCAAAACCCGAATTTTCTCATTCAACGTTAACACTTTTCGTTTTGACATTTTAATTTCTGCATGTACGCTTAAGGAAATCTGACTCGATTTTGATACATAATGAGCTGAAAAAATTAAAACACGTCAATTGAAAACAAACAAACAGACCTGATTGGAAAATTTATTTAGTAAATAACAATGTGATTGGCTAACAAATATCTACTAATTAGCATAATTACAAATTGGTAATGTACGGATTTCGACAGATGTTGCCGATTAATAGTTTATTTTCCGCACTTCTCAGGAAATGTTTGTCGCGTACAGTGCATTGTTTCTGCACCTGTTAGTCTGTAATCTATACTCGAGAAAAATCGGGGTTGTCTCTTAACGTTGAAGACTGTGCGCAATACGTTCCTCTATTATTCAACTCAATAAATTGATACCCAGTTTACAACAATACCGGTCAGAACTGGTCAACGAGACAGAGCATAATCATAATGGTTGGTGTGAAAACAAAGCAGAGGTGTAACAGTATATAAATATTACATGTCTGACAGGGTGACAGTATATTTGTCAACTTGAGGAAATACTGTCAACCAAGGCGAAGCCAAGGTTGACAGTATTTTCCGAAAGTTGACAAATTTACTGTCACCCTGTCAGACATGTAATATTTATTTTATTAACCGAACAAACTTTTCAAACATAAACAAATTATATGAACCATTAACAATTTTAATATTCAATAATTGTATTTAATTTCAGCAATGAACAACCATTAATATGTTGAGTGGTTCACATTTTCGGGCCAAGCAAAATGAACTTCGCTTTATTCGGAACCTAGCAATCGATTTATCCCATCAATTTTCTTAGTCGTCAATTATTTTTTTTTAAATATATTACCGAACCAGCTTTCTGTATCTTATTTTCATCACTTGATTACGCAATTTATGACGTACTTGTGTGACGTAATTTTGGTGACGAAACATTTTGGGACAACACTATGGACGTGGTAGTTTTTGAACAGTAAAATATTTGTTTAAAGCATCAAACGAATCCAAAATGTATTTCGGATTGTGTGGTAATTTGACCCCGAAAATGACAATTTCAAATAAAAAATATGCATATATGGCCAGTACAGATTAGTAAAATTTAATTGTAAATTGTTTAGTATAATAAATGTAGCTGTTGTGATGCAAAATAAATAGTTAATTCATTGTCAATTGTTGGTGTTGACTTATTTTACTAAACCAGTAAGATCATATGAATTTTGCAATAACTTTATCACCCTCTTGTCTAGAACAAAAAAATCTTGTTAACGGAAGCGGGTACACATGAGGACTTTTTAACACAGTTACTATATACATATATGTTGTTGAAAATGCAAAAAGAAATTCTATTGCAATTAGTTCCAGGTTCGACCCATTTTTCAGCTAAACTGACTGGACTAAAATCCCTAAACAAATCCAGGCTATTGCACAAAAAGTAATAAAGACACATTAAATGAAGTAGACTTTTTATTTTAAAAACATTGAAATCCAATGCGCAGATGAGGTAAAATTACTTGGGGACACTTTTTTTTGTTTCGTGTTTGATTTTACATAATTTTTACAGTTGCGTTGCTAACATTTGTGGAAGAGCTTCATAGAAAATGATTGGTCAACACTAAGATTATTGGGCTGAGTAAACATGTAATTTTCTTTATAAAAAATATAATTTTAACTTTTCCCTTAAATTTGCATTTTACAAGGAAACTAATACTAACAAAATATTCAAGAACTTTCTTTCACCGTGTTTCATTATAAAAACTATCAAGAGTTCATGTTAGAAGCTGAAGTCTATATCTGGATTTCCAATTCTCAAAATTTGTTGTATAAGAAGCATTTCCGTAATAACTGTCAAAGTATTGAATGCAGAAATTCACAGATCTTTCACTACTTTATGTATTTGGTATAACACTGAATAGTTGAAGTTGAATTCAAAATGTAAATAAGGATGCATAGTCCTAAGTTAACAATTAAAGTAAACATGGAGGTTTATTGACATGTACATATACATGTATACAGACCCAGCCTATACAGTTCTTATCCAAACCTTTTTATTATATTTTTATTCCCGCCAAAAAAAATTTCGGAGGGGATATAGTAATTGGTCCCGTCCATCTGTCTGTCCGTCTGTGCATCCGTCCTTCCATCCGAAACTTTGTCCAGAGCATAACTCCAAATCTATTCAATGGATTTACTTTAAACTTAGAATATAAACAGATGGCAACTAGGAGAAGTGCAGTGACCAAGAACCATACGTCTATCTACCTTAGTTTTTTAATTATTGGCCTTTATATAATTTCAAAGTAATATTTTGTCCGGAGCATAACTCTAAATCTACTGAAGGGATTTACTTGAAACTTGAAAAATAATCAGATGGCAAGTAAAAGAAGTGCAGTGACTAAGAACCATTTCTCTATCTATCTTAGTTTTTGAATTATCTCCCTTTATTTAATTTCAAAGTAAATTTTTGTCCGGAGCATAACTCTAAATGTACTGAAGGGATTTACTTGAAACTTGAAATATAAACAGATGGCAAGTAAAAGAAGTGCAGTGACTAAGAACCATAACTTCATCTACCTTAGTTTTTTAATTATCTTCCTTTATTATACCCCCACAAACGAAGTTTAGGGGGGTATATAGGAGTGAGCTTGTCTGTCGGTCTGTTGGTTTGTCCGTCTGTCGGTCAGTCCGTATTAGGTGTCCGCTCTCTAATTCAAGTTGTTTTCATCCGATCTTCACCAAACTAGACAACATGCAAAATATTCTGTGTCAATGCGGCATGTGAGGGTATTAGTCATGTCTGTGACAAAGCTCTAGTTTAATATCAAAGTAAATTATTGTCTGCAGCATAACTCTAAGTCTACTGAAGGGATTACTTGAAACTAGAAATATAAACAGATGGCAACTAGGAGAAGTGCAGTGAACATGAACCATAACTCTTTCGGCCGTAGTTTTTGAATTATTTCACTTTTTTTATATTGTTTTTCTTTATATTTTATTTATTTCTAATTTTTAAATTATATTTTATTTAATTTCATAGTAAATATTTTAGTTTTTTAATTTTTAATACCTCCCTTTATCTAATTTTACAATAATATTTTAATTTGAACACTGAAGTATTCACTTTATAATGAATAGATGAGTTAAAGGGAAAATACAGTGATCAAGAACAGTAACTGTTTATAGACTTCTTTTTAGCTCACCTGAGCGATAGCTCGAGGTGAGCTATTGTGATCACTCAGCGTCCGGCGTCCGGCCGTCCGTCCGTATACAAATTTGTAAACATCTTCTTCTACTAAACCATTGAGCCAATTTCAACTAAATTTCATGTGGAGCATCCCTAGGTCATGGGACAAAAGAATTGTTAAAAAAAATTTGATCACATAACCAAGATGGCCGCCATGACCAAATATGGTAAAAACCTTAAAAAATCTTCTTGTCAGAAACCGCTCATCAGATTTTCAAAAAATTTCACAGGGATGACCTTTGAGGGCTCCCCTGAAAAAGTTGTTCAAAGAAATTTGATTCGTCAAAAAACATGGCCGCAGGAGCTCGTTGAACTTTGCATGTTTATTCATTTTTGCCTATTTTGTGAAAACTTTCAAAAATCTTCCACATTTTTTGTCCGATCCTTTCCAAATTTGCACAGTGTCTTTATATCAATGAGGACACAAACCCTACAAAAAATGAGCATTATTGGTCCATGAAGTACAGAATTACCTCCCCTTGAATTGAGAAAATGGTGTTTATGCAATAAAGTCCAAATTTTTCATCCAATTCTTTCCAAACTTGTAAGGATTTAGCATGGTTCAAACAAGGGAAACAACTACGGTTTATGCATGTTCTTTTTATTACAGATTTGCCTCCCTTTAATTCATTCAAAATCTCATTTTACAGCAGAGATTCCAAATCTGACCTGTAAATGAGCCCCATATTTACTGCTGGTGCTATGTTACCTTTTCCCATTTGATCATTCTTAAGTATTGGTCTTGTAATGCTGCTACTGCTACTGCTACTGCTACTACTACTACTACTACTACTACTACTACTACTACTACTACTACTACTACTTCTACTACTACTACTACTACTACTACTTCTACTACTACTACCACTACTACTACTACTACTACTACTACTACTACTACTACTACTACTACTACTACTACTACTACTACTAGTACTACTACCACCACCACCACCACCACGTCTACTATTACTACTTCTACTACTACTGCCACTACTACTACTACTTTTACTACTACTACTACTACTACTACTACTACTACTACCACTACTACTACTACTACTACTACTACTACTACTACTTCTACTACTACTACTTCTACTACTACTTCTACTACTACTACTACTACTACTTCTACTACTACTACTACTACTACTACTACTACTACAACTACTATTACTACTACTACTACTACTACTACTACTACTACTACTACTACTACTACTACTACTACTGCTACACCACCACCACCACCACCACCACCACCACCATTCACAGTGACAAAAAACGTATTCACACAATGGCTGCTACTACAACTTATAGCCCATATAGGGGGGCATGCATGTTTTACAAACAGCCCTTGTTTCTATGGGATTTTAACCACAACTGTTCATGTTTATCTCCGACACATATTTTTAGGTCACCTGTCATGAAGTGACACAGTGAGCTTATGTGATCGTGTGATGTCCGGCGTCCGTTGTGCGTGCCTGCGTGTGTCCGTGCGTCCGTCCGTCAACAATTTGTTTGTGTAGACAGTAGAGGTCACAGTTTGCATCCAATCTTGATGAAATATGGTCAAAATGTTTATCTTGATGAAATCCGGTTTGGGATTGTATTTGGGTCATCTGGGGTCAAAAACAAGGTCACTAGGTCAAATAAATAGAACAACCTTCTGTAGACAATAGAGGTCACAGTTTTCATCCAATTTTTATGAAATTTGGTCAGAATGTTTATCTTGATGAAATCTGGGTTGGGATTTTATTTGGGTCATCTGGGGTCAAAAACTAGGTCACTAGGTCAAATAATAGAAAAACCTTGTGTAGACATTAGAGATCACAGTTTTCATCCAACCTTTATGAAATTTGGTCAGAATTTTTGATGAAATCTGGGTGGGATTGTATTTGGGTCATCTGGGGTAAAAATCTAGGTCAAATAAATAGAAAAACCTTGTGTTGACAATAGAGGTCACAGTTTTCATCCAATATTTATGAACTGTGGTCAGAATGTTTATCTTGATGAAATCTGGATTGGGATTGTATTTGGGTCATCTAGAGTCAGGAACTAGGTCACTAGGTCAAATCATAGAAAAACATTGTGTAGACAATAGAGGTCATAGTTTTCAGGTGAGCGATTCAGGGCCATCATGGCCCTCTTGTTTAATTACCTCCCTTTTTTCATTTCCATATATTTTATTCTCTACAACATAACTCCAACACTATAACTAATTGATCCTTGAAATATAAATAGATGACACAGGTGCCATGTTTTGCAAATATTATTCTACTCTCTAAAACAAATGTTGTCATACAAGCAAACACATTTCGGTGGGGATTTGACACTACTGTGACAAGCTCTTGTATGTATTTAAAACAGAATCATAATTTTATATGTGGTGTAACAATAATTGCATGCCATAAACTAATACAACTAATTTTACTCATTTGTGTACCAGTATTATTATTTATAATCTTGAGCTTTTTAGTCATGTCGTTAAAATTTATCAATTTAAAGCATTTAATCACAAACTCCAAAACAAGCCGATATCTGTGAACAAGTACATGTAAGTTATTAATGATTAAGGTCGAGTTTGATACTGTATGGTATTATGTTTGTGATTAAATATTGTTTTTTTTATTAATGTCTTTTGGTAAGCTGTTGTGATCCCAGTTAAGATTGTAAACAATTTCTAATGTGTGTGCATATTTCTTACAATCAGTGTTCCGGTACTTGGCTTTTACCTAATTGATGTATTTTTATAAAATTTGACGTAGACGGTAGGGATAGTTAAAACAAAAAATCTCGGTTAAAAGTGCGGTGACCCCCTTTTTTTATTTGTGTTTTATGATGACAACACGTAGATGAACATATTTGAGCAGTTTTGCAGAATTCTATTTGACAATTTTTTTAAACTACATTTTGGTGTTAAAAATAGTAAAAAATTGATGTGTTTTGAGGTAACATAAAAACTAAAAAAAATATTAAAACAAAAATTTAACTTGTGTTCTCCATTTTTTTGGCATTGTGTTGTTTAATTAAATGGTATTTTATGTATCTCAGCTTATATAATATCCATATGTTGTCTATTTTATAGGTTATTAATTGCTTTGAGGCAATTAGAGATTTTCCAGTTTAAATGAAAAAGTACATGTTATAAAATGGTAAATAAAATCAAAACAAAGCCGGTGACCCTATATTTTTATTTCATTTTTCATATAGCATTTATATATAGTACTTGAATATAAATTTTGAACAAAATCTATTTGGTGGAAAAAAATCTGCAAAATTGCAGCAACACCCCTTTACACAAGTCTTTAATTTAATCTGATTTTTAAAAGACTATAAATGCATTTATCAGCATATCTGAGCAACAAATGGTAAAACATTATGATCAGTGTTCAACAGATCTTAATTACATGAATATTATTAAGTTATGCCAGTTATTACTTACCTGTTCAATGTCATTTAATTTAGTCATATCAGTAATAAATATTAAACTTTTCCAAATTGCAAACCATGACTCATTAACATTACATGAAAAAGCATAAAGGAAATATGTAATCCTATTTAAAATAACATTCTTGAGTAATCAATCCGTAACTGATTTGCTGAAGTGCTTATCTTTGTTTTTTAAATTAAACAAACAATAAACATTTGCTTTCAGGGCTGGGTATTGCAGTCTTGGCTATTGGCCTTGTAATAAGGCTAATTGTCTCATTCTTCGCTGTGTGGGGAACTGACCTGAATCTGAAGGAAAAATTGTTCATTCCCTTGGCCTGGTTTCCAAAGGCAACTGTGCAGGTAGATAAAGGGACCTTACCATTAACACTTAACATTGTTTAAGCATATGCATGTATCTTTTTTTGATGCCAAAATTTTTATTTGTAACTACTTTAATTATTGGGTATGTTCATTATTTTTTTTATTGATTTCTGAATGAAAAATTGGACATTGTTGCAAAACATGTATAAAAGATATATCACACATATTTTATTTGTCTGAGAATAATTTTCACCCAAAACAAGTCCTTTTATTGATGTGTCAGAGGACAATATTTGCCCTTGTTTGTCTCTAGGCTTTTGTGTTGCCATTAGAGATGAAACAGCCATTAAACTGGTGTATTTCTTGTGTATTTTTTTGTTTGTAGTGCTATGGTACTCTTATTAGCAATAAAATAAGATGTGTAACTTATAAAATATAACTGAATATGTGGTCAAACTTTATAAAGATAATTACCGGTATTGGCAGGTGATTTGTGCAACTGGGTATTTTCGGGCAGTTTTATTTACAAAAGCTGAGTTTTGTGACAAATGTGGAATGTGGGGATCCTTGTCCGATGAACACATATCTAGTTGATGTCTTCTATGCTTTCATTATTTGAACTTAATGCTGGTATCTTTGTAAGTTACTAAGAAATCCTGTACATAAGTTCTCACCAGTTGTTTGTTTCCCTAGGCAGCTATTGGTGCCATGGCAATGGACAAGGCCTCTGAGGTGAAGGACACAGATGGTGTTAGGCTGGGCAAGCAGATCCTCACCCTGGCGGTACTCAGCATCATCATCACCGCCCCTGTGGGCGCTGCAGTGATAGCCCTCACTGGGCCCCGCTTGCTGCACTGTACAGAACAGGGGCAGTGTCAGGAGGAGGAACGGGTTGAAGGGCAGGAGGAAAAGGGGTGGGTGTAGAAACTGTGTGTAAACAGTATTTTATGTTATATTATGTGAGTAATATTTAACTCACTTGAAGTGAAGTGGAAAATTTATTACAACTTTCCTCTTGTAACCAACTGTATTCCTGTAATTTAACGAACATTTACATGGCATATTATGATATGTTAAAAGAGAACAGTTATCTTTCAGTTTTAACTCAAATATCACTTAACAAATTTTGTTAAAGTGGTTTCTGTTCCAATGAGTATTCTTGTTCTTATGTGTAAAAGGTGTTATTGCCTGTAAACATCCTTGATTTAAAAGGCTCTATATATTAATTTATGTTAATGATGAAATGTTATTACCTAATTTTGAAGTAACAAAGGTTAGCTGTGTTTAAAAAAATGTGATCTTGTGAATATGAATGTTTTATCCAGTTAGTGTACTGAAATATCACCTCATTGACAGATAGTTAGGCAGAAGCATTTAGTCAAAAATTTGAAGTAAATCCTTAAAAGTCCCAGTTTATAAAAAATATTTTAATGCATAATTAATGGGCATCAGTTATACATAGAGTAAATTAAGCTAATATCATTGAAAACTATTTCTTTTGTAAGATATATGCATTAAATAATATTAATGTTAAAATGGACTCAGTGTTAGTAGAATATATACTTTACTTAAAGGATGTAACAAACTTACTAGATTTACCCCAAGGGCATCACTAGCTATTGCGTGTACAGAAACTTAGCAATTATAAATAAACAAGGTGTTATGATTTGACCAAATTTGATGCAAACTTGTGTCAAATAGATGCCCATAAGAAATAGTTTGTGCAAAATTTATTGTGAATATATTTGGTAAGTTGGTAATATTACTAAGAGATTGACAGCTCTGTAAATGACAAACTAGTAATGATCTCTCAATTTGAATGATGAAACCTATAATCTTTGTTCATGTTTTTAAGGATGCTTTTAGAGAAAAAGGTGTCAGAGAATGATGCAGTTGAGGTTTGAAGGTATGATATCATCTGTATCTGCTTCCTCTTGTGTCAAACCTTGTAGTGAAATGTGGTGGAGAAATAGCGTTCAAATAATTGGAATATAGAGTACATGCAATATAGACATTGGAAGCACATAATATGAGATGTTTGTTTTTAATGATGACATTGGTAGAAATTCATTGACAAAATTTAAACTTTTCACGAATAAAGTTTTTTTCTAAAAGACCGTCACAAAACTGAATGCGTGTTTTGTTTTATTGGTTGCAGAAGCCAGCTGGAGTCTTCATCAAGTCAGAAACTGTACAGATATACCAGTGCCATGCCCTGTGATGGAAAGATGAATGTCGTTATCTGAATCATATCACACATCATTAGATGGAAAGATGAATGTCGTTATCTGAAACATATCACACATCATTAGCAATATTTTTAGTTGTTGGAATGTTGAATTACTGTAAACACATAAAACTCACTAATATGAAAATAAAATTAAATATGTAAATGTAAGAATATTTTAATTACATGGATGTTATGGAAACTTGAATGTGTAGCAGTGATATCATGGTATGTACTCATGGACATACTGGGTAGGCTTAATATTAAGACAAAGATGTTTTGTTATGGCCCCCCTTGATAATATGTGTACTAACTGATAGTATAATATGAACAACTTGCACAGTTCTGTTGTTTTTTTATGTCCCCCGTAGGGTGGCATTTAGCAGTCACACTGTCCGTCCGTCTATATTAATCCTTTTTTTACAAAAAGCTTTAAGATATTTAGCTGACTTTTAGTCTACTAAAATAACTTACAGATGAAGTGTGAGTTTCATTCCTTCAATATATTTTTGGTGCATTTATGGGCCTTGGACTTAGACATTTTTTCTGTAATAACCGTTTTCTGAACCGTTTACCGGATTTTTTTTTGCGAAACGCTTTAAGATATTTAGCAGATTTTTGGTATATGAGTCTGCAAACAAACCTTACTTACAGATAAAGTTTTGAGTTTCTGTTCAGTTGATTCGTTTTTGACGAAGTTATGGGAGTTATTACCTTTCCGAAATTTTTTCAAAAACGCTTTCAGATACTGTGCAAGACCAGCATTTGTCAAATATCAATGGACTGTAACTTCATCATGATGTTTTCAATCGGGATAAAGCTGCTGGGTGGCTTCAAAGTGCAGTATGGGCATAGTGTTTCACAAACACAGCTTTTTATGTAACTGTGTGTGCGTGCGTCCGTCCGTCCGTCAACATTTTGTTTGTGTAAACAGTAGAGGTCGAAGTTTTCATCCAATCTTTATGAAATTTGGTCAGAATGTTTATCTTGATGAAATCTGGGTTGGGATTGTATTTGGGTCATCTGGGGTCAAAAACTAGGTCACATAATAGGTCAAATAATAGAAAAACCTTGTGTAGACAAGAGAGGTCGCAGTTTTCATCCAATCTTTATGAAATTTGGTCAGAATGTTTATCTTGATAAAATCTGGGTTGGGATTGTATTTGGGTCATCTAGGGTCAAAAACTAGGTCACTATGTCAAAAACTAGGTCACTAAGTGAAATAATGGAAAAACCTTGTATTGACAAGAGATGTCGCAGTTTTCATCCAATCTTTATGAAATTTGGTCAGAATGTTTATCTTGATTATATCTGGGTTGGGATTGTATTTGGGTCATCTTGGGTTAAAAACTAGGTCACTAGGTCAAATTATAGAAAAACCTTGTGTAGACAATAGAGGTCGCAGTTTTCATCCAATCTTCATGAAATTTGGTCAGAATGTTTGTCTTGATGAAATCTGGGTTGGGATTGTATTTGGGTCACCTTGGGTAAAAAACTAGGTCAATAGGTCAAATATTAGAAAAATCTTGTGTAGACCATAGAGGTGACAGTTTTCATCCAATCTTTATGAAATTTGGTCAGAATGTTTATCTTGATGAAAACTGGGTTGGGATTGTATTTGGTTAGTCAGGTGAACAATTCAGGGCCATCATGTTTCTGTTAGGTATGAAATATTTATGTTTATGAGATATACAAGTTTAATTATAGTTTTTTAATTTGCATTTGTTATTGTTGTTTTCTCAGGGCTAGCATCATTACATCTCATCTTGTTACTTTGTAACTGTATTTAAATTTAACAATTGTTTACCATAATATTTTCAGGTATTTACTATACAAGATAGTTTGTTGTGAGTGTTTGATGATGAATATAGATGTAGAAATCTCATACCGGTATCCTTTGCATAGGAGCTGACTCTCATAGTCTTTACTGCTATCTCGTAAACATGTGTACTTACCCTTTTTCAGCCATTCATAGTGTTACAAAGCATCATAAATACTGTTCATTAAATTTATTTTTCTATTGGAAAATATAACCTTCTAATAGTATTTGCAAAAAAAGCTGCTGAGGAAAATCATAACTTTAGTTGTAATTGAGAAATTGTGTATACGTTAACAATTTTCTTATGTGATATTGAAGTTTCCAGCTTTTGAAAGGATAAACTGTTCTTCATTTAAGCTATATTTATGTGTACAAAATGTTTAAATTTAAAAAGACCTTAACACAAAAAAACACAGAGTCATAAGGACATAAATATTGACAGGAGTTTCTTTCATTACCCTGAGGAGCTTTATGAAATGGTTCCATATCTTGTGTAGGATATACCCGGTATTAACACATTGATTTAGATAAATAAATCTTAAGACAATGTCATGTAAAATCACCATTCATAATGATAATGATATTTATGTCCCCTATTCAAGTATTATTGAAGTAATATTGCTTTGCATTTGTCTGTCTGTCTTAGGGTCAGTGCATCAGTCCATAGATTATTAATTTCGTTTTTGTTTGCACAATATCAAGAGAATCCTTTGAGCTACAACCATCGAAATTTATATAGTGCTGAGGAATGGAAGTGATTTATTGATTTTAGAGGTTACCGGGTGAAGGTCACAGGGTCCTGTTAAATGAATTTTGTTTCAGCACATATTTTAAAGAAAGTTTATCTACAAGCATGTATACTGGTTACATGATAGGAAAGTAAGGCTCATTTATTTTGAGGTCACCTGGTTAAAGGTCACATGAGCTGTTATAAAAAAATGAGTTCCGTCATGATATCTAGATAATCCTTTTACCTAACATAATCTAAATTGTTCTTCTGGTTACTTGAGATAAGAATGATGCTTATTGATTTTTAGGTCCACAGTCAAGGTAACCAGGGCTTGTAATAAAAACTATCAACACAATATCTTCAGAACATTTTGACATATGATCATGCAAATAAGTGCAGTGGTTACTTGGGTGGAAAGTAAAACACATCAAAATTGACATCATCTGGCCAAAGGTCATGGTCGCAATTTTTTATATAACAAAATTGTTTTACGCTTAATATAAAGGGAATCCTTTGGATCATATACAATGGTGTGCTGTTTAGTTTTGACAAAGAATGACTACAGATGATTTTTAAATCACAGCGAAAACTTTACTGCAGGTCAAGGGTGATACATGTTTTACAAACATCTCTTGTTTAGGTAGGATTCTGAACATCTTTTTAATCATGATGTGTATTTATGTTGTGAATCAACAATTTTACACTGCATTATGTCCATCATATTAAAGGTTTAAAATGGATACAGGAATTAAAAGATGATAATAAACCAGCAGTCTTAGTCTTGTATTGTACTTAGAATTGTTGTTGTTGTTATTTACTTTGAACACTTAACATGTTTGTTTTTTCTCCAAAACACATATACATGAAGTTAGGTATCTTGCTTAAATTACAAGAACACACTTTAAAGCCCATAAACACTCAAAATAAATTAACATTTTGTAGAATATTTAGAAAAATAAAGTTCAGTTATAAAATATCAATGTTCTTTATGGAAATAGCAGAAATTTCAACACTAGATGTGGTCTGGTAACATAGATTTAACGCGATACAAAATGCTTTTATTCATTATTTGTCACTATATTCCATGTGAATTTCTCGCTTAAATATCCAAACATTTACCAGCAAATACGACATTGGCTTTGGGCAGCTTCAAAAGTTAAACATAGTTCTAACAATGGCTGTTTGTAAAACATGCATGCCCCCCATATGGGCTGTCAGTTGTAGTGGAAGCCATTGTGTGAATACTTTTTTGTCACTGTGACCTTTACCTTTGACCTAGTGACCTGAAAATCAATAGGGGTCATCTGCCAGTCATGATAAATTGATCCAATTTAGCTGGATGGGAGTCCACTAAACAAGTGCATTTTACTGAAGTCAAAGTTGCCATGGAAACAGTTTCATTGCTCTGTTCAATCAATACACCAAAACACAGTAGGTAAACTTGGTTTATCAGTAAAGATCAAAGATAAGGCTCTACAGTGCATTAGTATATGTACAGTTATTGTGACATAGAAACAATGGGTTTATTAAATTGGATGCAACCTACTGCCTTTATGTACACCACATTTATGAAGGAAGTCCCAGGTTTATCACACATATTTATTTGCATGGTTTTATTAGTATTCTTCAACATATTTTGACTATTGTATGAATGGTGAAAATATTGGGTTCGAAATTTTTTTTGGATACAAGGAACTTTAACCAAGGTTAAAGTTTTTAGACACACACATACAATGAATGAACGAGTCACTGTGACCTTGACCTTTGACCTAGTTACCTGAAAATCAATAGGGGTCATCTGCCAGTCATGATCAATGTACCTATGAAGTTTCATGATCCTAGGCGTAAGCATTCTTGAGTTATCATCCAGACACCATTTTACTATTTCGAGTCTTTGTGACCTTGCCCTTTGACCTAGTGACCTGAAAATCAATAGGGGTCATCTGCCAGTCATGATCAATTTACCTATGAAGTTCCATGATCCTAGGCGTAAGCATTCTTGAGTTATCATCCAGAAACCATTTTACTATTTTGAGTCACTGTGACCTTGACCTTTGACCTAGTGACCTGAAAATCAATAGGGGTCATCTTCCAGTCATGATCGATGTACCTATGAAGTTTCCTGATCCTAGGCCTAAGCATTCTTGAGTTATCATCCAGATACCATTTAACTATTTCGAGTCACTGTGACCTTTGACCTAGTGACCTGAAAATTAATAGGGGTCATCTGCCAGTCATGATCAATGTACCTATGAAGTTTCATGATCCTAGGCCTAAGCGTTCTTGAGTTATCATCCGGAAACCATCAGGTGGACGGACCGACCGACATGTGCAAAACAATATACCCCCTCTTCTTCAAAGGGGGGCATAATGAATACGTCATTTTCCGATGCGTCCGGAAGCGCTCACTCTTAAATGTTTTGATATTGTGGCGGGAAATTAACATGGAATATATTGTCGCACAAAAAATATAAATGAGCATTTTGTATCTAGTTAAATCTATGTTACCATACCACATCTAGTGTTGACAATTTGGCAACTTCTATAAGGAACACTTATTTTGTATGAGTTAACTTTATTTTTCGGCATAGCTGTATAAGCCAGCTTTTCACCTTACCTGACCTTTGTAAGTGTCCAATAAAATTCAAATAAAATTTCCTGTGGCTAGGTACGAACGAATACACTTCATTTATTCCATTGGCTGATTTGAGTATACAACCAGAACATTGGAAACATATCCGCGTCTTTGTAACAATGTTTTTCTGCATGAAACAATTTTATCTCTAATGAAAAGGCTTAATAAATAGAACAGTTTTACACTCAACTCTCGACATCAATACAGTTTGTGTGCGCACCTTTTATTTTCAGAAGATTGGCAGCGCAAAAGGGTTTATACTTAAAAGCTATGTTCTCATGTTTAGTACTTACTTCCATATTCCTGTCAACATGTAAACATGTTAAAGTATAATGAGCAGTGGAAGCGTGACCTCACTTTAATGTATGCATTTCAACCCGCGAGGTATAGGGTCAATTCGCAGTCAGTGTGTGTGAATGTCAGTTTATTTACAGGTCATCTTTCGCGGCCAGTAAAATAATCGTTATATAATATAGACGCTATCCGTAAACTCGGTGACCTGGAATTTTCTTTAGACCAGAAATATGTTAAATGAAGATATTCAGTGATATAATTATGGTATGTCAATAATAGATTCTTAATGTGTTTTCAACAATACAAAGATAAATATTATTTTTGATTAATTTAACAAGAATTATTCCACCATATTGACTAATGTATTAAGCATGAGCGCGATGATTCTCGATACTGTTAATCAAATCGAATCAAATAGCAATGCCCGACAAACCACTAAAACAGGTTTGTTCGAAGAACACGCCTATAAATATTTAAAATATGTACGGATACTTCGGGTGTGGCTGGTTGATTCATATGTTTTAATTTCACTTCCATTCTTCTTTTGGTTTTCTGTTTTGTATCTATAGGTTTATGACCAGCAATATGTAATAATGTAAAATAAGCAGCGAAAACTCTGCGTAACATCCCGTTCTGCGGTGATGCAGCTAAGAACTGCACAGAAAAAGACATTCGCTATCCTTGAATTCATTCATTTAACTATCAACGCCGTATATCTTTTTTTTAAAGATATTTTTGTTTGAAATATTTCGCGAAATATTCGTTGATTTTGAGTATTTATGTTACTTTAATTATAATATTTTTACTTGAATAACAGACTTAATTGTATGTACTCATTAAAAAAATGAACTTGAAAATGACTATTGGTTATTTTTAATCTGTTGTCAAATAATCAACTAGGTAATCCAATAAAATTAAAACAAATATGCATCAGAAGATATTTATTTCATTGTTCCTAAAGGTATCAAAATTATTTGAAATTTTATTGGATCAGCAGTCATTCACATTAAAAAAAAATAACACACCAAACTAAGATATAAATATTTTCTTTCTTCACATGAATATCTGCATGAAATTTAAGTAGAATAATTATTTATACATGGGCAAATTTCTACCATAATATTAAAAACAAGTACAAAAGGGAGCAGTGCTTATCATAGTGCAGCATAAGCAAATGAAAAAACAACAATGACCCAAAAACAATTTAAATATATATGTTTTGTTGCAAGAATAAGACTTTCAATTACTGTGTCCTGTACTCATTTAAAAACACATGGATGGAATTATACATTGTTTATAATGCTGTGTATTATATTTGCTAAAACTAGCTCATTAGGCCCGTTATGTCGAGAAAGGCAGTCAATAATAAGCTGAAAATGAGTACAGCATACAAAACAAGATGGCCATGATGGCCCTGTATAGCTCCACAGCTGAAAAAAGGCTAAAACATATATTCTCTGCATGTGCAAGTACTTAAATATAGGCCCTATTTAAGCACATGTACACTTTTGTGACCCCCTGGGCTTGGTCAAATTTAACCCCAGGGGCATAATTAGAGCAAACTTTGTAGAGGACTACTATATCTTACTACATGTACATACAAAATATGGTAGCCCTAGTTCATAGAGTTAAGAACAAGAATATTTTTAAAGTTTTCACAAAATAAGCAAGATATAAGCGTTTATAATGTTCAATTTTGTGACCCGCTGGTCAGGGTCAAATTTGACCCAAAGGGCATAATTTGAACAAACTTGGTAGAGGACTATAAGATGTTACTGCATACCAAATTTGGTAGCCATAGTCTGAATGGTTTTCAACAAGAAGATTTTTAAAGATTTCACAAAATAGGCGCTTTATAAGCGTTTATTCAATTTTGTGACCCCCCAGGGCAGGGTCAAAGTTGACCCCAGAGGCATTATTTGAACAAATTTAGTAGAGGTTTATTAGATGTCACTACATACCAAATTTGGTAGCCTTAGGCCCAATGGTTATGGACAAGAAGATTTTTTAAAGTTTTTACAAAATAGGCCCCATATAAGCGTATGTTCAGTTTTGTGACCCCTCGGGCAGGGTCAAATTTGACCCAAGGGGCATAATTTGAACAAACTTGGTAGAGAACTATTAGATGTCACTACATACCAAATTTGGTAGCCCTATGCCTTATGGTTAAGGACAAGAATATTTTTTAAGTTTTCACAAAAATAGGCACTATATAATCATATAATCGATTTTGTGGCCCCCAGAGCAGGGTCAAATTTGACTCCTGGGGCATTATTTGAACAAACTAAGTGGAGGACTATACAATGTCACTACATACCAAATTGTGTTGCCCTAGGCCTAATGGTTATGGACAAGAATCTTTTTTAAGTTTTCACAAAATAGGCATTATATAAGCATATGTTCAATTTTGTGACCCCCGGGGCAGGTTCAAATTTGATCCCAGGGATAAAGTTTGAACAAATTTGGTAGAGGACTATAAGATGTAACTACATACCAAATTTTATAGCCCTAGGCTGGATGGTTATGGACAAGTACATTTTTGAAGTTTTCACAAAAAAGGCCTTATATAAGCATATGTTCAATTTTGTGATCCCCCAGGGCAGGGTCAAATTTGACCCAAGGGGCATAATTTGAATAAACTTGGTAGAGAACTATAAGATTTCACTACATACCAAATTTAGTAGCCCTAGGCCCAATGTTTAGGGACAAGAAGATTTTGAAATTTTTCACAAAATAGGCCTTATATAAGCATTATGTTCAATTTTGTGACCCTCGGGGCAGGGTCAAACTTGACCCCAGGGGCATAATTTGAACAAACTTGGTAGAGGACTATAAGATGTCACTATATACCAAATTTGGTAGCCCTAGGCCCAATGTTTATGGACAAGAAGATTTTTAAAGTTTTCAAAAAATAAGATCTTTATAAGCATATATTCAATTTTGTGACCCCCGGGGCATAATTTGAATAAACTAAGAAGACAACTATGACATGTCACTACATACCAAATTTGGTAGCCCTATGCCATACAGTTATGGACAAGAAGATTTTGAAAGTTTTCACAAAATAGGCCTTATATAAGCATATGTTCAATTTTGTGACCCTCGGGGCAGGGTCAAACTTGACCCCAGGGGCATAATTTGAAAAAAAAACTTGGTAGAGAACTATAAGATGTCACTACATACCAAATTTGGTAGCCCTAGGCCCAATGGTTATGGACAAGAAGATTTGTAAAGTTTTCACAAAACAGACCATATATAAGCATATGTTCAATTTTGTTACTCCAGGGGCCGGGTCAAATTTGACCCCAGGGGCATAATTTGAAAAAATTTGGTAGAGGACTATTAGATGTCTCTACATACCAAATTTATTAGCCCTAGGCCCAATGGTTATGGACGAGTAGATTTTGAAAGTTTTCACAAAATAGGCCTTATATAAGCATATGTTCAATTTTGTGACCCGAGGCAGGGTCAAATTTGACCCCAGGGGCATAATTTGAAGAAATTTGGTAGAGGACTATTAGATGTCTTTACATACCAAATTTGACAGACCTAGGCCCAATGGTTATGGACAAGTAGATTTTGAAAGTTTTCACAAAATAGGCCTTATATAAGCATATGTTCAATTTTGTGACCCCCGGGGCAGGGTCAAATTTGACACCAGGGGCATAATTTGAAGAAATTTGGTAGAGGACTTTTAGACGTCTCTACATACCAAATTTGATAGACCTAGGTCCGATGGTTATGGACGAGTAGATTTTGAAAGTTTTCACAAAATAGGCCTTATATAAGCATATGTTCAATTTTGTGACCCCCGGGGCAGGGTCAAATTTGACCCCAGGGGCATAATTTGAAGAAATTTGGTAGAGGACTATTAGATGTCTCTACATACCAAATTTGATAGCGATAGACCCAATGGTTATGGATGAAAAGATTTTGAAAGTTTTCACAAAATTGGCCTAATATAAGCATATGTTCAATTTTGTGACCCCCGGGGCAGGGTCAAATTTGACCACAGGGGCATAATTTGAAGAAATTTGGTAGAGGACTATTAGATGTTTCTACAAACCATATTTGATAGCCCTACGCCCAATGGTTATGGACAAAAAGATTTTGAAAGTTTTTACAAAATAGGCCTTATATAAGCACATGTTCAATTTTGTGACCCCCGGGGCAGAGTCAAATTTGACCCCAGGGGCATAGCTTGAATTAATTTGGTAGAGGACTATTATATGTCTCTACATACCAAATTTGATAGCACTAGGCCCAATGGTTATGGACGAGTAGATTTTGAAAGTTTTCAGAAAATAGGCCTTATATCAGCAAATTTTCATTTTTGTGACCCCCAGGGCAGGGTCAAATTTGACCCCAGGGGCATAATTTGAACAAATTTGAAAGAGGTTCACCCCAGGAACATTCCTGAGAAATTTCATCAGAATTGGACCAGTAGTTAAGGAGAAGAAGATGTTTTAAGGAAAAGTTAATGCACGCACCCACGATGGACACAGGACCATGACATAAGCCCCACTGCCCTCTGGCCAGTGGAGCTAATAAGTAACACAATATGTTACCATGGCTCTTTGAATGCCAATGAAGATGATAGGAGAGCCACTAAAGTCTATTATTAGAGATTCCATTCTTATAATACACCCTTCAGAGATATTACTGTTGAACATTGTATCATCTGTCTGCATTCGAGGTTGATTCATATCTCTTGTCACACTTGCTTTCCTACATTATGTGCGTTTTTTGTAATTGGAATAACAGCCTATGGCATTTCCCTTCATTGATTTTCTCTGTACAATCATTAATATATGTACCAATAGCAATCACAAACACTTTTCAATCATATCTGTTAGGAAACAACTCACATAAACATATATAGCACGTTTCTTCGTTATCAAATGTGTCAATGAATGTGTGCACTAATACATAGTAATTGTAGTAAACTTGTACCAATTAATTGGACATTGATTTTTTTTCGATTTTTCACATTTATGAGACAAAGTTATAATAATTGAATTGTTCTCTGGCTCATTACATACTGAATATTTTTGTTACAGTGTCTTCTTTGCAGATTTGTTAAAAATACAAACATAAATTATACATACAGGAACAAATTTAAATCAATAATAAGTGGTACATTAAGCTCACATGGGATAAACTTTACAATTTCCTTGCAATGTTTCCATCAGTGACAGTCATAATGATGAGGATGCAATTTCATATATCTATTTATTTTTATCCATATATAAAAATTAATTTGTGATTGATTTTTAATTTTTGGGTGTGTACATCTATTGACTGACCTTATGGCATTTTCCATCATAGCCCAGCAAGACAAATACATAAATCAGTATGTGCCATACTGCATAGCAGAACATGATATTTTTGACTGAAATATTACAGAGTGCTGGTATCAATGCTTTCAGAACATATCCACTTTGAAACATATCTCCCCAAAGTAGTAGCACATCTGTAGACAGTTGGTATCATATCCCATTGATCTGATAGCAATAATGAGAGAGAGATTCAGCCAGATAATATGTTCCCTGAATTCTGGGCAATTAGGAGATAATGATGATGATCAATGAACAGGAATTTTGTTGCAGAGAAATATGTACATGACTGCACTTAATTAGTGGAATACTGGACTGGTGCGGTCTTTTTTCCCAAATATTGCATTCATCACATTCTAAATTTCCCCTGTCTAGCTGCTAGTATAATATACTTGTCATTCTCATCTTGTCACAGCCTGAAAACTGCCTTAATGTATTGAACTGTCAAAACATTATGATAATTTCAGCAGTTTGTTCTCAGGGACAAAATTATTTGAAAGTTTTTATGGCCATTAATATTGTTTCAAGGCCTTCTCCACTTGTCATTGATTAAATATATTCCACATCGAGGCTAGTGTAATTTTTACCAACTCCAACTTTGTGGTCAGCACAGTTATTACAACTTGTTTTGATGCTTAATTTTGTGTGTTAATCTTTGAGGTTATGTATTAAATGGATCTGATCATGAATTTCTTATTTTAACAACCCCATGATCAGATGTAATAAATATTTGAAGAAATTATGTTTATTTTGTGCTCAGAAGTTAGGTGGACTAAACACTAGTATTTGGTTACTATCAGCTGTTTACAGGCACTTCCTTTTGAAAACTGTTGAGTAATGTTTCCATGTGCCACTAACTGATGGTTTTGGTTATAAACGCCATGTGGCTTTAATACAGACATGTTAACAACACATGGACCAGCACTCCATCATATGTTTTGCATAAGGTACTAATAAGACTGCTGACCACATGGCTTTAATAGGCAAGGAGAAACAAAATTAATAAGATTCTTTAAGTGCCTGGAGAAAATCATTTGTGGAATATTCAATTATATGATCTTATTTCCTGATGAAAAAATTATTTTTGCCCAAGATAAGTTTAGCAAAAAAATATGAGGCAAAGTACTGCCAAATATAACAAGAGCTGTCAGAGGACAGCGCGCTCGACTATTCGAGTGCTTGACAGTATAACGTAAGCCATCATGGGGAAATTGTTCATATTCAATAATTTATTAGACGATCTTTCAAAAATAAAACAAGAGGGCCAAAACGCTCACCTGAGAGGAGTCGGTTCATTCAATCTTTACCAAATGTCAAACTTGACCTAGATATTGTCCAGACAAACATCCTGGTCAAGTTTTATCATTTTTTCATCTGTGAGTCATGAGTCAATGAAGTTTCATAATCCTAGGCGTAAGCATTCTTGAGTTATCATCCGGAAACCATTTTTCTAAGTTGAGTCACCGTGACCTTGACAGCCATTGTTTGACCTAGTGACCTGATAATCAATAGGGGTCATCTGCGTGTCATGATCAATATACCTATGAAGTTTCATGAACCTAGGCATAAGCGTTCTTGAGTTATCATCCAGAAACCATTTTACTATTTCAGGTCAACAAGACCTTGACCTTTGACCTAATGACCTGAAAATCAATAGGGGTCATCTGCGAGTCATGATCATTGTACCTTTGAAGTTTCACGCTCCTAGGCATAAGCGTTCTTGAGTTATCATCCAGAAACCATTTTACTATTTCAGGTCACTGTGACCTTGACCTTTGACCTAGTGACCTGAAAATCAATAGGGATCATCTTCGTGTCATGATCAATGTACCTATGAAGTTTCATGATCCTAGGCATAAGCGTTCTTGAGTTATCATCTGGAAACCATTTTACAATATCGGGTCACCGTGACCTTGACCTTAGACCTTGTGACCTGAAAATCAATAGGGGTCATCTACGAGTCATGATCAATGTACCTATGATGTTTCATGATCCTAGGCCTAAGCGTTCTTGAGTTATCATCCGCAAACCATTTTACTATTTCGGGTCATCGTGACCTTGACCTTTGACCTGAAAATCAATAGGGGTCATCTTTGAGTTATGATCAATGTACCTATGAAGTTTTATGATCCTAGGCCTAAGCGTTCTTGAGTAATCATCCAACCATTTTACTATTTCGGGTCCTTGTGACCTTGACCTTTGACCTAGTGACCTGAAAATCAATAGGGGTTATCTGCGAGTCATGATCAATGTATCTATGAAGTTTCATGATCCTAGGCATAAGTGTTCTTGAGTTATCATCCAGAAACCATTTTACTGCTTTGGATCACTGTGACCTTGACCTTTGACCTAGTGACCTGAAAATCAATAGGGGTCATCTGCGAGTCATGCTCAATGTATCTATGAAGTTTCATGATCCTAGGCATAAGTGTTCTTGAGTTATCATCCGGAAACCATTTTACTATTTCGGGTCATCGTGACCTTGACCTGTGACCTAGGGACCTGAAAATCGATAGTGGTCATCTGCGAGTCATGATCAATGTACCTATGAAGTTTCATGATCCTTGGCATAAGCACTCTTGAGTTAGCATCTGGAAACCATCTGGTGGACGGACGGACCGACATGAGCAAAACAATATACCCCTCTTCTTTGAAAGGGCATAATGAGAAAACTGCCTCCCTCCCAGCAGCCATGTTATTCAAATGACCGGAACTCAACTCTCGTATCAAGGAAACAAATGTTCTGAACAAATTTCATGAAAATTGGGCCAAAAATGTGACTTCTACTGTGTTCACATGTTTTATCTATATACATATACAGAAAAATGCCCCGCCCACTGGCGGCCATGTTTTTTCACGGATCCAGACCATTTTCAAACTCGTCCGAGATATCAACAAAACCAATATTTTGACCATCTTTCATGATGATTAGGCAAAACTTGTGACTTCTAGAGTGTTTACAAGGTTTCTCTATAGCCAAATAGGGAAAACTGCCACTATATTACATATAGAGAAAAATGCCCCGCCCACTGGCGGCCATGTTTTTTCATCGATCTCGACCATTTTCGAACTCGTCTGAGACATTAATTGAACCAATGTTTTGACCAACTTTCATGATGATTGGGCAAAAATTGTGACTTCTAGAGTGTTTACAAGGTTTCTCTATAGCCAAATAAGGAAAACTGCCCCGCCCACTGGCGGCCATGTTTTTCAACGGATCGGAACCACTTTTGAACTCAACCAAGATATCATTAAGACAAACATTTTGACAAAGTTACATGAAGATTGGGCATGAAATGTGACTACTTCAGTGTTTACAAGGTTTTTCTTTTTTTTGATCTAGTGACCTAGTTTTTGACCCGGCACAAGATTTCATTAAGACAAAGCTTCTGTCCAAGTTTCATGAAGATGGGACAAGAAATGTGGCCTCTAGAGTGTTAACGAACAAACGTTAACGGACAGACAGACATACGACGGACAAAGACCGGTCACTAAAGCCCACCTGAGCAATCAGGTGAGCTAAAAAGGAAAAAAATATTTATTTTTTTTTTGGGGGGGGGGGGGGTAGGGGGGATGAGAGGGGGGGTATAATGTGGGGTGTGATAATTTATTAGATGATGTTTAAAACAAGGGACAAAATTGTCACAAAACCAGGTTTTCATTGTGAAAAAAAAATCTGATAAAGGGAGAAAACTCAAACTGAACTTTTGAAATGACCAAAAAAAATTAACCCCCTTTGTAATTTTTTTTTTTTTTTTTAAATCTATTTTTAGTCGTGGCGACCTTGACATTGGAGATATTGACGTGATTCTTTCGTGGGACACACTGTCCCATGATGGTGAACAAATGTGCCAAATGATTTTAAAATCTCACAATGAATGACATAGTTATGGCCAGGACAAGCTCATTTATGTCCATTTTTGACCTTTGAACTCAAAGTGTGACCTTGACCTTGGAGATATCGACGTAATTATTTCGCGCGACACACCGTCCAATGATGGTGAACAAATGTGCCAAATGATTTTAAAATCTGACGATGAACGACATAGTTATGGCTCGGACAAGCTCATTTATGGCCATTTTTGACCTTTGAACTCAAAGTGTGACCTTGACCTTGGAGATATCGACGTAATTATTTCGCGCGACACACCGTCCAATGATGGTGAACAAATGTGCCAAATGATTTTAAAATATGACAATGAACGACATAGTTATGGCCCGGACAAGCTTATTCCGCCAGCCCGCCAGCCAGCCCGCCCGCATTCGCCAATCTAATAACCAGTTTTTTCCTTCGGAAAACCTGGTTAAAAAAATTGTAGGGGGGGGTAGGGGGGTGATAGGGGGGTATAATGTGGGGTGTGGTAATTTATTTGATGATGTTAAACAAAAATTGGGGGGGGGATGAGGTTATTTGGGGGGGGAGGGATTCTGGTAGGGGCGTGGGGTATTGTTTGGGTGGAATCCAAAATGTGATCATAAATAAATAAGTTATGGCAATTTAAGCAAAATGTTCAATTATCTAAACGTAAAAGGGGCCATAATTATGTCAAAATGCTTGATACAGTGGTCTGCTTTTGTTTATAGGTTGGGGTGATGTTGGTAAACAAGTATGCAACATATAAAAGCAATATGTCAAAGGATATAGGAAATATTTGGGGTAGTACACAAACTTAAACATAGATTTATCAATAATATGCACATTCTAAGTATAAAAGGGGCAATAATTATGACAAAATGCATGATAGAGTTGTCTGCTCTTGTTTATAGGTTGGGGTGATGTTGGTAAACAAGTATGCAAAATATCAAAGCAATATGTCAAGGGACAATGAAAATAAATGGGGTAGTACGAAAACTTTAACATTTGCTGCATATTCTAAGTGGAAAAGGGGCCATAATTATGACAAAATGCTTGATAGAGTTGTCTGCTCTTGTTTATTGGTTGGGGTCATGTTGGTTAACAAGTATGCAAAATATGAAAGCAATATGTCAAGGATCAATGAAAATAATTGGGGTAGTACGAAAACTTTAACATTTGCACGCTAACGCAGATGTAACGCTAACGCAGACCGTCTGACGGTCACGCTGACGCCGGGGTGAGAAGGATAGCTCCACTAAATATATTTCATATATAATAGTCGAGCTAAAAATAATGTTTCCATGTACAAACTCAAACCATACAGGTTGGTTATTTCCCTAATCTTATTAACAACTGCCAACATCATAAATGGTGGTTATTTTTGTAGCAGAACCCTCTTTATTAATTGGATTGTCGTTCTTCACTAAGTTTGAAAATATGCCAGCTTATTCTGTTGTATCCTGTTGTGATTGTTGACCAAAACACTTTAAGTGTTAACATTATTAAAGCAGCACATTCAACATGCTGTAAAACTGCCACAAAAAAACTAAATCAACTTCTTTGTGTAACAGCGCTCAATAAGACCTATTATATGGTCTAAGATGAATCAATAAACATATTCTTTTGTAATCTAGTGAAAATAGGCATAATTTCCTGTGAGAGAGCTTGATGTCAAAAATACTTAACATCAAATGGCTTTGGTATCTGTGTACATCAAATGGCTGTGGTATCTGTTTACATCAAATGGCTGTGGTATCTGTGTACATCAAATGGCTGTGGTATCTGTGTACATCAAATGGCTGTGGTATCTGTGTACATCAAATGGCTGTGGTATCTGTGTACATCAAATGGCTGTGGTATCTGTGTACATGTAAGCGGTGTGGTATCTGTGTACATCAAATGGCTGTGGTATCTGTGTACATCAAATGGCTGTGGTATCTGTGTACATGTAAGCGCTGTGGTATCTGTGTACATCAAATGGCTGTGGTATCTGTGTACATCAAATGGCTGTGGTATCTGTGTACATCAAATGGCTGTGGTATCTGTGTACATCAAATGGATGTGGTATCTGTGTACATCAAATGGCTGTGGTATCTGTGTACATGTAAGCGCTGTGGTATCTGTGTACATCAAATGGCTGTGGTATCTGTGTACATCAAATGGCTGTGGTATCTGTGTACATCAAATGGCTGTGGTATCTGTGTACATCCAATGGCTGTGGTATCTGTGTACATCAAATGGCTGTGGTATCTGTGTACATCAAATGGCTGTGGTATCTGTGTACATTTAAGGGCAGCAATCTGGGAAAACCAGGCTTAATGCAAGTGTGTGAAGTACATGTATCCTTCCAGATTAGCCTGTGCAATCTGCTTTTATGGAATTTTCTCTTAAACAAAAATTAAAGTGTAAAGTGTTGTTCCATACTAGCCTGTGTGAACTTCACAGACTACTAGTAATCTGGGAGGATACTTGACACAATTAAGCCCAGTTTCCCCAAAGCGTGACTCATATCTAGTCATACAGAAAGGCTACTTCTTACACACACTGATGAGGCCAAGTCTTGCAGGGACAACCACGATTTCTTCTGTTATTAATTCACATATACCGGTACTCCTTTATAAACACTGTTATTATCTACAGAATTCTATTATGATTATCCCATGAGCTGGTCTATGCCACAAAAATAACCCCAATATGGCACTAGAGCAAATGTTAATAGTGTCAGTGGCCTGTCTATTAGTGTCAGTGGCCTGTCTATTAGTGTCAGTGGCCTGTCTATTAGTGTCAGTGGCCTGTCTATTAGTGTCAGTGGCCTGTCTATTAGTGTCAGTGGCCTGTCTATTTAATGCAGTAAGATTACCCACTCCAGGCAAGTGTCAGTGGCCTGTCTATTTAATGCAGTAAGATTACCCACTCCAGGCAAGTGTCAGTGGCCTGTCTATTTAATGCAGTAAGATTACCCACTCCAGGCAAGTGTCAGTGGCCTGTCTATTTAATGCAGTAAGATTACCCACTCCAGGCAAGTGTCAGTGGCCTGTCTATTTAATGCAGTAAGATTACCCACTCCAGGCAAGTGTCAGTGGCCTGTCTATTTAATGCAGTAAGATTACCCACTCCAGGCAAGTGTCAGTGGCCTGTCTATTTAATGCAGTAAGATTACCCACTCCAGGCAAGTGTCAGTGGCCTGTCTATTTAATGCAGTAAGATTACCCACTCCAGGCAAGTGTCAGTGGCCTGTCTATTTAATGCAGTAAGATTACCCACTCCAGGCAAGTGTCAGTGGCCTGTCTATTTAATGCAGTAAGATTACCCACTCCAGGCAAGTGTCAGTGGCCTGTCTATTTAATGCAGTAAGATTACCCACTCCAGGCAAGTGTCAGTGGCCTGTCTATTTAATGCAGTAAGATTACCCACTCCAGGCAAGTGTCAGTGGCCTGTCTATTTAATGCAGTAAGATTACCCACTCCAGGCAAGTGTCAGTGGCCTGTCTATTTAATGCAGTAAGATTACCCACTCCAGGCAAGTGTCAGTGGCCTGTCTATTTAATGCAGTAAGATTACCCACTCCAGGCAAGTGTCAGTGGCCTGTCTATTTAATGCAGTAAGATTACCCACTCCAGGCAAGTGTCAGTGGCCTGTCTATTTAATGCAGTAAGATTACCCACTCCAGGCAAGTGTGAACAAACCAAACATGATGCTACACAATGGACATTGCTCCATGAAGAGTAACAGTGAACTCATGAAGCGTAGAAGTAAACGACACAAGATAACTTTGTTTGCATTGAGATAAATATACATGTACCATGGTGCAGCAATTGAATCATAATGCTAAACGTTAACATTCATGTGGCCACTAAAGTGTTTTAATAAACATCAGAACAAGCTATATTGTGGAGTTAAAACAAGACATCAATCATCTACTCAACTGTGTAATTATATTAATGCTTTACAAGCAGTTTTACCTTTTTTTTAAATCAATTTTGAATAATAACATGTGTAATAGAAACATATAATATTGCATCATTAAAATAGGTTTTATCACACAACTGTGTGCTTGTATGGATTTGTGGTTCTCCTATGCACATAAGATTGAAAATACAGTGATAATGATAAAAACACAATCATATATAATACATTGATAATGATAAAAAAGTTAAACAGAATCATATATAACGAAAATGTTTTGGGATCTCATTCCAGGAAATAACGAATTATATACTTGATATAATTGTAATGTGCATTTACCTATAGTGGAAGCCTAATCGGTTTTGATAAATTTACCCGTTTTAATTAGTCTACGTTGTAAAGCAACTCAATTTCAAGGTCAAAATGTGGTCAAGTGATGTGGGTGTGTTTAGTGAAAACTTCCATGCAAGTACCACACCTTTAAAGCAAGAGGTATTGATGTTAGACAAAACATGTCATTCTGGGTGAACCAGTTTAGACTTTCTAAATAACCCTTTACATATTAAGTACATTGTAGGTAAATGTCAAGGACAAAATGAGGTAAAGAAAGATGGTTGTATTAAAAGTGATAAAAGACATGTATTTTGTCGCAATACCTATTGAACCTGCTCCCTCGTGCTAATTACAAGCTGAGTTAAAGAGGCAATTAATGCACCAACAATTGTATGCATGATATTTAATATCATATTATATGAACAACACCAGAAATTTGTAAAAAAACTATACAGTCTGAAACAAAAGAACAAATTGCATTAATAAAAACAAGTCTACACAGCACCAATTCAAGAGTTTTCTAAAATATTAATTAAAACAGTTTTTGAGTAATGAATAACACTATTACTTCTATTGAAAAAAAGTTGGATTTCATGTGATAGTTAATTAGGACAATATTATTAAGCAAAATCTAAGACAAACATCCTTGGATAAATTGGTATACAGGATGAAAAAAAAATTATTTATGAAATTGGCCAATTCTAATAAATATCAATAAAAAATATATCTACGTATCATTTAACTCCATGCAACACAAAATAAACAAAAATACACTGCAATTTGAACATCGTATATACAGGTTTTACTTGAAGTTCAAGCTGAAGTTTGATCACATACTTTTTGGAAAACCTTTAACTTTGGGAAAATGACACTTCATGAGGCATATCAACATCGCATATGACAAGTACTCTATAGTAGTAATAGTTCTATTCTTATGAATGAAATGTACATGAAATACGCATCATTTTGTATAATTACAGAACTGACAATCTTGTATAATTCATGGAAGTGTGAAAATTATATAATGCAGGACCCTGAAATCAATTTTGGCATAAGCTTTTGCCCATTGTTTAATATACAGTAAGTATACTGATAAGTTAAAAACTATGTAATAAATAATACTGAACAATAAAAGCACCAGTCCAATGAAATAACAAGCAACTGCTACTAATTACAAATCCTCTAATTGCAGACAAGTAATATACATGTATCTGAATAAGTTTTCTATTGCCTTAGTAGTAAGTATTGTTTCAAAATTGTAGGAATCTGGAGTTGATTCATTCTCTGTAAGAAGTTCTTCCCCTGACATACTTCACTCACGCTATTTCTTACTTCTCGTCTACAGATCTGCTTCAATGTTCGAGGTGTGCGTGCTTCTGTGTCCAAAAGTTCTATGAACTTCTGGCCGTCATTCCTTGCATGCAGCAGTCTACGTACATATCGTATTTCACTATTTGATACTCCAATTGTTATGAGCAATTTCAAAATTTCATGAGTCTTGTATTTCAGTGACCAAAACAATGGTGACAACTGTGTGTTTGCTGGGTGCCTTGGGCCTTCCAGACTACTTCCATTTATAATGAGCATTTTAATGATCCCAGAACTGACTCTGTACATCATAGCTGCGATAAGTGGAGTGTGGTGGTAGGTGTCTGTTTTGTTGACACTTGCACCATTGCAGATTAAATATTCCACCAAGTCCGGCATTTGTTGACGAGCAGCAACCCACAGAGCTGTGTGTCCCAAATGATCAACTGAATCAATGTCTGCACCATTGTTGATAAGGGCTTTAACACCTTCAAAGAAATGCATTCTGCAGGCCGTTATAACCGGTGGTTCACATCGATTCATACTATCCTTACTGCATTTGTTCAAGTCAAACTTCTTGGTTCTCTCATGTTGTCTCATAAGCATTGAAAATATGTGAAACTGCCTCTTTTGAAGGGACAGTGACAAAACTGTAGCACCTTTTACAGAAATGTTGACATCTACATCAGGGTGTGACATGAGAATACTTCTGACTGCTTCTTCATCCCCTGATATACACGCCATGTAGAGATCAAAGGCCAATTGAGATAAGTTGTAATCATTAACTGGCTTAAATGATGTAGGGGGGATGATTTTTGCCCTGCAGTTGTCCCCCATGGTCCTTGGAATAACCACTTTGTTCACACACTGCAATTCCCGGTTAGCAACTGTCTGCCAAATACTAGACTGAGCCGACATCACGGACCTACATGCAATTCAGAATATGCAAAGATAATCCGAACAATGTGGCCTTATCTAGCAACACTTCAATAAGATGTAGTTTATCTTGTAATTCCTGATTGTTACTTTGTACTTCAATCAGGCAAATGTAAGAAATATTTTCACTTCTATATTGTCCTTGAGATATTCTGTTATGCACAGAGGCTATATTAGTCATCAAACATAACAACACCTAGTCCATATATACGTACTCCCAGAGCCTTTGACCTTTGATAATTGTTGCTCAGCAACTATTTGGGTTGTAAAACTGACAGTTGAATTATTGCAACTAAACAACACCTTTTAGGCTTTCATATTCACAACACTTATATAAGCTTTCGCTTGGCAATACTGGCAAAAAGTCACTGCATCCACCTCATGCTTCAAGAACGGTATGCAACTCAATAGTATCATATAACAATATCATCGTTAATTTATTCGGTTCCACAAGTGAACATACAATCTCCTCTGTGTTTGAAATTGTTGATAGATTTCACTTTATTTTGCGGAAGTGAAACTGTTTTACTAATTGAGTTATTTCATTGGTTGAGCAACTCCAGACAATTCCAATGAAATCTCGCGAAACATAGAAGCTATTGTCATCCAATCAAATTATCTGATACATCATGTGTTGTAGAATGTTACCGGAAGCGCATTCCGTGAACAAAATTGTAAACAGTAAAGAACACTGTCGATTTTTTTTCGTAAAAACCTAGATCATGCCTTATTTTCTAAGAGCAAAATGTATTGTAGTTGGTAAGAAACTATTTTTCTCCTTAATAAGCAATAAAATGTCCATCAATTAATATATTTTAGTTATTTGGATTGGTTTTATATATGTAGTACATGATTCGGATAAGTTGAATTCGGATATCATATGTTTTGAATCATATAAACATTAGTGTCATGTTAATCTTTAAATGAAAAGGATAAATATTACATCTTTATTTTGGAGAAATTCAAATTGACAAATTATATTGTATTATTAAAAGGCTTTGCATTGTGTACACACCGATCTTACTGACCTGTGTACTACTACTAATGCGAAAGGAATTGTGGGTAGCACTACTTTTACAAGTGAAAAGTAAAAGTAGGTCAGGAAATAGTGCTTCTGAAAATTGCTATCAGTCTTAATAGAGCTTCAAAATCACATTCCGTTTTAAACACACAATAAATTAAAGCGCTGAAGGCACTGAAGATGTTCGCTATTGCATAATTTAACACGCAATTCATTTTTGAAAATCAATCGCAAGTTTGAAATGAACACACGCCATTCAACTTTATAAAGTGTGTGTCATAGCGCATGGGTCGAGTTTTGTGTGCATTTTTTTATCATCCTTATTATTTCATAGAAATAACTAAGACAAAATAAAAACAACATGCTTTTTGGAAGTTCTGAAAGCATAGAAAGTATGATGAAAATGGTAATGATAACTAAATATAAAGAAAATTTGCAGTCACCATCATATTAAAGGAATATTTTTTTCTAATATCAAATGACTATCTAACCAAGAATATAAATTCATAATGAAAGTTCTGTGTACAAAACTTTTGATTTTTGACACCATATACAAATTCAAAATATACAACAATCTTCGTATCTTGTATATGGAGGAATAAAAGTATATAAACATTGCTGTTTATGCTTTACTTATTACCCGAGCAGTTCACACGGTGTCAACAACGCTAACATAAACATAGGTATAGAGCACTCATGCGCTTTTAGGCGTAGCTGTTTCAGTTTTCATCTTAGTGACTTTTACATAACGCCAACAGACACGCATGAATATTTTCGAATATTTAATAAGCTGATTCGAGATACAACCTCTGAATTTTTGCTACATCACTGCGTATGTGCTCAATTCAAAGGATGTAGCACTGTTCAGTGTAAGGAATTCCGGACTACTCTCTGTATGCTCAAACGACACAAATTGTGGCCCTGTTACAATTACGCGTAACAATCCATCTCGCAGAATTCCACTTTCGCCTCCAAGATGAGAAAACAATCATTAGCGAAATAGTATAGCGTCACGATAAGAGAAAATCGTTTAATTATCATACCACAATGTTTGCTTTACTTGGTCAGCACGTCTGGAAATCATTCCTTAATGTGTGGATAGGCTGCCATTATTAACAAGTTTGCTATTTTCAATTCAATTTTGTATCAAAAAGCATTGTTCTTAAATGTGGCATTTTCAATTCGCAATGAGATTTGTAATGACCCTCGTCATGTGAAAATGGGTCTTATTCCATATGCGCCCATCATATAAATAGCCCACTCAGCTATCACTCCTTCTGGTAAGGAGGAACATAACATATTGAGTGATTTTAAAGCGAACAGCGTCGCCTATGGCCTGACTGCGCAAAAGCACATGTTGGGTTTAACAAACGCTTGCCGAAACGCATAAGACCCATTTTCGCATGACGGCGCTATTGACGTGTGATTTAAATGTGTCGAAAGAAAACTGCGTTTAAATCAAATATAAACACATATGAAGTGCTCTCCTGTAGTATATTTTTTATTTTACTCACACTAATGTGTGGTTTGACAATGCTAACACACATTTCATGCGGTGAATATGCAGCTTACAAGTGAAAAACACAACACAATAGTTTAACTTTTGTTTAATTGTATTTAATTATTTAGAAAAGTAAATTGCTAACTTTATTTCAAAGTCAGCGTATACGCCGACTACATTTTTAAAAGACATTTATTGTTATAAATATATTTAATATAATATATTAGGTTGTTTTCGGTTTTAGCGATTAAAAAGCATTTTCGAGGTTGCCTATAGTATGCCTGTAGTAATTCATGAACTCATATCCAACTGTCTATGTATTGAGAACTGTGAATATAAACAAGCTTAACCTTCTACTAACCTTCTGCTATTGCATTCGTATTATTATTATAAATTGTTATATTCGGGTTTAGCAATTATGAAATTTTTGTTGGCTATCGTATCGCTGAAGTTATTGTTGAACTTATGTTCAACGTTTTATAAATTGAGAATATAAACAAAGACCTATAGATAATATGGGTCTTTGATATAAATAAGCGTCAACTTTTTCCCGAATCTCTCATTTTACTACCTGTACTACGTCATTGAGTTGGATGCGAGAGCGTAACCTATTGCGTTGTTATAACCCGTAAACTTTCCTTTGTTTATCGACAGACGCATCTATTAATAGCCTCATATATCATGAATGCCAAAACAACCGGGAAAAAGAACCACGTGACCAAATAGGACGCAAAACGCAAATACCATGCGACTACGACTTTTATTATGTAAGAAAGCTCCGCAATTCCTTTGAAGTCGGAGCCTTGTGATTGCTATTTACTTAAATAATTGACCTCTAACTGAAGTAAGCAAAGGAAACGCAGCACCTAATTGACCCATTCCTTCTATGTGCAAAGGCAGATTGAATTTTACTAATGTATGGTTTGCCTATTATAACACACATTATAATGCGGTAAATATGCGACTAACAAGTAAAAAACACTATAATTAAACTTTTGTTTTTAATTAAGTTATTTAGAAAACAAAATTCCAAACCTTATTTCAAAACAGCAAGACTACATTTTTTAGAGAATATTATTGTTATATTTAAATGTTTTTTAACAGTTTCAGCGATAATGAAACATTTTTTTATGTTGTCTATCGTATCCCTGTAATAATTGTTGAACTTGTGGTCAACGTATTATTAATTGAGACCTGTGAATATAAACAAGCGTAACCTTATACTACTGCGTTATTCTCACACGGACTCCCCTTTGTTTATCGCCAGCCTCAGATTTATGAATGAGCTGAGCGAAAATACTACGTCACGCACACGCAGCAGAAAGTGGACTATTTTAATCATTCATAAACAATCTCCTCCGCGACACGTACAAGACGATCATTGTTTATTGATTCTTTTCTATAAAACACCGTTCGAAAATATTCAATGTAACACGATATTAATATAATGTTGCCATTTGTGAATACACATAATTGGAGAACTCAAACCTCTTGCATAAATTATACAACTCTTTCTTGCGCGGATACGCAAGCGGGTATTGGGTTAATCATACCTAGTCGTATCGACCTGAATTTCACACTAAGCACTTTAGACGGGAGCTAAAGCGCCCATCTAAAAACGATTTTTCTTTCATTTGTAACATTTACATTCCTACGCAGAATTACTTTGGCGGAAGCATAATATCCCAAACCAGGGGAATGTGATTCGTCTAAGTACAGACGTGATAATAATGTAGTGACGTCACCATCTATGCATAGATTATAGAATGAAGGCTCTGTGATTTGTAATGGCCAATTCCTATTGACTTGCGAAACATCTGCAATTACCTACTTTAGCAATTTTTACTGGGCATGTTTGTCTACTGTTGGTATTTTTATGCCACCGGATAGAAAGATCGGGGGTTTATTGTTTTTGGCCTGTCTGTCTGTCATTCATTAATTGTATACTGTGTGTCCCAAAACTTTAACCTTGGTTAAAGTTTGATAACTTTTGCATTATTGAAGATAGCAACTTCATATTTGGCATGCATGTGTATCTCACGGAGCTGCACATTTTGAGTGGTGAAAAGTCAAGGTCAAGGTCATCCTTCAAGGTCAAAAGTCAAATATCATAGATTTTTCTCTTCTTAAACTTTAACCTTCATTAAAGTTTGGTCATAACTTTTTTAATATTGAAGATAGCAAATTGATATTTGGCATGCATGTGTATCTCATGGAGCTGCATGTTTTGAGTGGTGAAAGGTCAAGGTCATCCTTCAAGGTCAAAGGTCAAATTTATGGCTTCAAAGCGGTGCAATAGGGGGCATTGTGTTTCTGACAAACACATCTCTTGTTTTCAGAATTGCATGCTTTTTGAATGGCTTTGTTCAATGCTTATTTTCTTTGGCAGAGACTGTATAACACTAGAAACAAATCCCTTACAACTTTGCCATTCCAATACCTGAAACATGCATGTTCTGTTGATAGTATAATTTATTAATGCCAGTCAAATTTTCTATCCATTTTTCTCTCTGTGTCAATTCATTCCAAACGTTTCAATCTCAAAGGAACAGTCCTGCTTTTCGGATTTTTGTTAGTCTGTCCTATTATGTCATTAGACGATAGGTCCATTATTTCAAACAATGCAATGCTGATTAGTTTCTTTATGCCTTAGCTCAGTATCATTTTGGAATGAAGCAAAAATTACAAAAATTACAATTTGCATGAAAAAAAGATACTCTTTTTCTATTTGCATTCTTTTATTTAAATACAAACCTAATATATTGCAAACAAAATAATTACATTATAATTACTAGTCATAAGATTAACAAATAACTTATTTTATTGTTTATATGCCTAACCAAGCATAAAAAAGATTCAGTGACATCAGTGATAATCTATCTGAACATGCCCCTGTTGGTTGCAACAAAAGGCTAATAAGTGGTGTTTGTATGCACTGTGATTCCAAATATGCTTCAGTTTTGTTCAATTTCAGTTTCTTTATAGTACAGATAATGCACAGTCAACATTTATGTTGTCATCAATGAAATTCTCCACTTAAAAAATGTTGCAACTTTTTCAGATAAGAAGCATTTTGAAACAAAGGCAATAGCCAGTGAAACCCCTGCAAATGTTACCCTCACAATCCCTTTATTGTAAAGTTAGGCAAAGCATGTGACATAATTAACTTTTTTCGTGTCGAAAAATTTAGAAAAATTTCAGGTGTCTTTGATTGTGATTTACTTTTCTTTTTCTACGTTTAAAGAAATATAAATTCACAGCTTTGCTAATTCTTGACTGAAATGATACAGAACAAAAAAGGAATAAAATGTACCTAAACACAAAAAAAAAATCATAACACTTTGTTATTAGAATGATATCATTTCCAATTCTGTAGGGTGAATCAATTTTTACTGGTTGTAAAATTCCATGTTCAAGTGTCACAAGATAAGTGAAAACAGGGCTAAAATCTGGTAAAATAGCACTGTAAAATGTAATGTCAGAAAATTAAGATTCATTACTGATAGACAAAAACCTGTATGTCAGAAAATTAAGAGTCAGGAAATTATTATTTTGGCTAAAAAAGAAGGTGTCCAAAAATTTAGAGTGTTCAAAAACTTAGATTAATACATGTAATGGTAACATAAATTTACTTGCACACCCGCCACTATTTCTTGAACGCTTTACTCCGCTTTAGTGCAAGTGGACAGTGGTTGTTAAGGGTGGTTGTTAACAGTTGAAAAAGACATTGACATTGCCATGAGACATTTTACAATGTAGCCTGCAGCAGGCTGCTGATTTTATATGCATTCTATAAACAAATCTATAAGAGAAGTATAATTACACAAATTATTGCTTGCTTCTTAAAATAAAGTTTTAAATGCTACCATTTAATAGCTAAGTTGGTAATTCACATATATATTTATTTTCAGGTGATACTACTAGTGGGAAGAGCTCCTTGTGTCAGGTTTTCCATAGTGACAATTCATTCTTTCCCAAAAATTACACAATGGTAATCATACATTTTTCGTTTATTTGTCCGGAAATCAACTTACAAAGAGCACAGAAGTACCCTTTGTTCACAAGTTTTAAATCAAATTCACATCATGTAAAAATTGCTTTCCAAGTTTAATTATTAAATTGTAGATTCAAATGTACATATCTACCATAAGGCAGAATGGCTTCAAAATCTCACTATTATATTATGCTTTATCATGGATAAACTCTTTAAATAAAAACAAGTGGTTTATTGTTTATTTTGTATCCTTTGCAGATATAACTCGATTAATTATTTTGCTTTTTTTATTTTACCAGTATGCATTTTGTTAGAAAATGATGTATGGGGTAATATTCTGTTTTATTTCAGACAACAGGAGTTGAGCTGCTTGTCAAGACTGTCAATATACCAGACACAAAGGATGCTGTGGTACGTATTTCAATATACCAGACACAAAGGATGCTGTGGTACGTATTTCAATATACCAGACACAAAGGATGCTGTGGTACGTATTGTCAATATACCAGACACAAAGGATGCTGTGGTACGTATTTCAATATACCAGACACAAAGGATGCTGTGGTACGTATTTCAATATACCAGACACAAAGGATGCTGTGGTACGTATTTCAATATACCAGACACAAAGGATGCTGTGGTACGTATTTCAATATACCAGACACAAAGGATGCTGTGGTACGTATTGTCAATATACCAGACACAAAGGATGCTGTGGTACGTATTTCAATATACCAGACACAAAGGATGCTGTGGTACGTATTTCAATATACCAGACACAAAGGATGCTGTGGTACGTATTTCAATATACCAGACACAAAGGATGCTGTGGTACGTATTGTCAATATACCAGACACAAAGGATGCTGTGGTACGTATTGTCAATATACCAGACACAAAGGATGCTGTGGTACGTATTTCAATATACCAGACACAAAGGATGCTGTGGTACGTATTTTCTTTTATAATTCACTGATGTAGATTGATTAGTTAAGAGCTAGTTTCAACTTGAAGGTGTTGACAGCCTGGAGTTTTCTTCAGTGAATTTGTACATGATGGTATAAACAGATTAAAACTGTCTTGCATCTAATTGTTTTTATATTTCAACTGAAACTGATCAATACATATTTCCATAGAATAATAAGAATTATTACTAACAATTGTAATTATTACGAATCATTCATAAATAGGATGTTAAGTCATAATTTAAGTACTCTGACATGCACACGCACAATTTAAGTTGTACAAAAATAAAAAAGCTCATTTGTGGTGCCACATTTGCAGATGTGTCTCCCTATGATGTTAGTTAAGTGTCTTATGACAGAAATTGATACAAAGTTAATGTGCTAATAAATTATGAATACATCCTGACCTTTTCATTTTATCAATTATCCCTAAAATTCCACTATGTAGTATGGAACATTAATCATGTAGTTTGGTAATAACAATGTCACATGGAATGACTTAAGACACTAGTTGTGATTGGCGTTTTACTTTGAGGGTTATTTCATGCTTACTGTTTGGGTTTACTTGTCTATAAACAGAATATTGAATACTCTCTTAGACCAATAAACATAGAGAACAGTTTGTTCTTTTGAAACATGTTTGCATTAGCAGGATGGTCGTTAAATGTTAAGATTGTTAAGAGGAGTTTTTATGTATAAAGACATGATAAACTGTATACTAGACTAACTTACTTGTCAGATTTTATCAAAATTTGTAAACGCCTAACAAACAAATGCTAAGAAAGTACTAAGTCAGAATTGGTTGCTGCCTTTTTCAGGAGCTGTTCTTGTATGACTCAGCTGGCAAGGAGATGTTCTCAGACTTCATCGTTAAGTTTGTAAGTAAAATTCTCAACACTTTGTACTTTGTGTGTTTTTTTAATAGAATTTAAGTTAGTTTTCTAATTTTCAGTCTTTTGTAATCAAAATATTAGACACATATTACAAATCTGAAAAAAGCTGATAATGCCACTGTAAGCCATCAGTTGGATTTTAAGACACTAAATATACCTGTAAATGTGCATTTGATTCCAGTACACATGTTTGATCTGTGAACACGTGTGTGACTCCTGTACACATTTGTTTCATCCCTGTTCATATGTGTGTGATTTCTGTACACATGTGTTTGATTTATGTACTTTATGTGTTTGATTTCCGTAGTGTACACATGTGTTCTATTCCTGTTCACATGTTTTATTTGCACACACATGTTTTGGCGACTGAAATGGCTTACATAGTAAGATGTTTGCACCTGCTCCATTTCCAGTGGGATCACCCCTCGCTGTTGATAGTGGTGTACGACTGTACCAGCGAGACCTCCTTCAACAGCTGTGAGAAGTGGCTACAGCGGGTCAGACAGCTCAGCCCAGATGTGAACATTCCTGGTAATATTCTAGAAAGTCTTTCCACAGTTTCATTAGCCACAATACTTTCGGCTTTTTTAGCTCATCTATTTTTTGAAGAAAAAAAAAAGAGCTATTGTCATCACCTTGGCGTCGGCGTCCGGTTAAGTTTTGCGTTTAGGTCCACTTTTCTCATAAAGTATCAATGCTATTGCATTCAAACTTGGTACACTTACTTACTATCATGAGGGGACTGGGCAGGCACAGTTAGATAACTCTGGCTTGCATTTTGACAGAATTATGTGAAAATTTATACTTGGAAAATTGGTTAAGTTTTGTGTTTAGGTCCATTTTATTCCTTAAGCATCAAAGCTATTGCTTTCATACTGGCAACACTTACTAACTATCATAAGGGGACTGTGAAGGCAAAGTTATTTAAAACTGACTGGCATTTTGACAGAATTATGTGCCCTTTTGATACTTAGAAAATTGAAAATTTGGTTAAGTTTTGTGTTTAGGTCCACTTTTTTCATAAAGTATCAAAGCTATTGCTTTCATACTTGCAACACTTACTAACTATCGTAAGGGGACTGTGCAGGCAAAGTTATGTAAATCTGACTGGCATTTTGACGGAATTATGGGCCCTTAATACTTGAAAATTTGGTTAAGTTTTGTGTTTTGGTCCACTTTACCCCTAAAGTATCATAGATATTGCTTTCATACTTGGAACACTCGCAAACTATCATAATGGGACAGTAAAGGACAAGTTGCATAACTCTGGTTGTCATTTTTACAGAATACTGGTCCTTTTTTACTGAGTAACTTTGAATATATGGTTACATTTTGTGTTTAGATCCACTTTACTTCTAAAGTATCAAGGCTATTGCTTTTAAACTTCAAATACTTTCATGCTATCATGAGGGTACTGTACCTGGCAAGTTGAGTTTTTCCTTGACCTTTGAATGACCTTATTAAATTTTGCTAAAATTGCCATAACTGCTTTATTTATGATTAGATTCGATTGATACTTTGACAAAACAACTCTTACCTGACATACCACAATAGACTCCACCAAAACCATCCCCCACGCTCCCCCCACACTTCCCCCGAATCCACCCTCAATCCCCCCATTATTTTATTTTTTAATTAAAGATCATCTTAAAAATGACCACCACAACCTCACACTATACCCCCCACCCCCAAAAAATAATTTTTATGCCCCCATTAGGGTGGCATTTAGCAGTTGAACTGTCAGTCAGTCTGTCCGTGCGTCCGAAAAAAACTGTAACATTGGCCATAACTTTTTTACTTTTGAAGATAGCAACTTGATATTTGACATGCATGTGTATCTCATGGAGCTGCACATTTTGAGTGGTGAAAGGTCAAGGTCATCCTTCAAGGTCAGATTTCAAATTTATGGTGTCTATCCGTCCCAAAACTTTAACATTGGCCATAACTTTTTCAAAATTGAAGATAGCAACTTAATATTTGGCATGCATGTGTATCTCATGGAGCTGAACATTTTGATTGGTAAAAGGTGAAGGTCAAAGTCATCCTGTAAGGTCAAATGTCAAATATATGGCGTCTGTCCGTCCGAAAACTTTAACATTGGCCATAACTTTTTTAATATTGAAGATAGCAACTTGATATTTGGCATGTATGTGTATCTCATGAAGATGCACATTTTGAGTGGTGGAAGTTCAAGGTCAAGGTCATCCTTATAGGTAAAAAAAATAAATAAATTTTCAAAGCTGTGTTCTCATGAAGCTGCACATTTTGAGTGGTGGAAGTTCATGGTCAAGGTCATCCTTCAAGGTCAAAGGTAAAAAAAATAATTCAAAACGGCGTTCTCATGAAGCTGCACATTTTGAGTGGTGGAAGTTCAAGGTCAAGGTCATTCTTCAAGGTAAAGGTCATCCTTCAAGGTCAAAGGTAAAAAAAATAATTTTCAAAGTGGCGTTATCATGAAGCTGCACATTTTTAGTGGTGGAAGGTCAAGGTCATCCTTCAAGGTAAAGGTCATCCTTCAAGGTCAAAGGTCAAAGCGGTGTTATCATGAAGCTGCACATTTTGAGTGGTAGAAGTTCAAGGTCAAGGTCATCCTTCAAGGTAAAAAAAAATACAAATAAATTTCAAAGCGGTGTTCTCATAAAGCTGCACATTTTGAGTGGTGGAAGTTCAAGGTCAAGGTCATCCTTCAAGGTCAAGGTCATCCTTCAAGGTCAAAGGTCAAAAAATAATAATTTCAAAGCGGCGTTCTCATGAAGCTGCACATTTTGATTGGTGGAAGTTCAAGATCAAGGTCATTCTTCAAGGTCAAGGTCATCCTTCAAGGTCAAAGGTAAAAAAAATTAATTTCATAGCGTTATCATGAAGCTGCACATTTTGAGTGGTGGAAATACAAGGTCAAGGTCATCATTCAAGGTCAAGGTAATCCTTCAAAGTCAAAGGTCAAAAAAATAATACTTCAAAGCAGCGATTTCATAAAGCTGCACATTTTGAGTGGTGGAAGTTCAAGGTCAAGGTCATCATTCAAGGTCAAAGGTAAAAAAGCGGCGCAATAGGGGGCATTGTGTTTCTGACAAACACATCTCTTGTTTTTTTCAAACATGGTTACAAAACACAAATATTTATTTTTATTATTTTATTTTTGAAAACCGTTCAACCATCCCACCCAAGAATCTCCGGCCCCCCCCCCCCCCCCCAAAAAAAAATAAAAAAATTGAATTTTTTTTTGTATTTTTGGAAGATAATGTAATAAATGACCACACCCCCACAGTATACACTCCTCTCCACTTCACCCCTCCCTCCTTTGTGATTGAAATTGAGATAGGTCCCTACACCTTTAAAAAGAAAATAAGATGAGCGAGTGTTCTTGTTGTTATTTTTCTTTCAAAGGATTTTTGTTAATTGAGTTTAGATAGAAAATGTAATCCCTGATTATCTGTGCTAATCTGGGAGGACATTTTATGCACTCGTTATGCACATGCACACAGTCCAGATTTCACAAAACGAGGCTCATTTTATGACGTCTATTTTAGCATCTCTTTAAAGATCATTGTGCAGACAGTCTTTGGTGAATGTTGAATAAAGATCAAGTTTATCATATGGGTCTTAAAAGAGCTGAGCTGAAGGCAATTAGAAAAGTGTATGCTTGCATTTCCGATAATGTACAGGCATATTTGAAATTCTTGAAAAAAAGACATATTTTTAAACTGTTAAGACATTTATAGAGCATTTGTTAAAACAAATATTTACATGTTTAAATTGCTTTAGCAGATACTTTATTTGAATAATTATTTCATTTCAAATATCAATTAGGAACAAAGACAAACTAGAATAGTTTTAAATTTATATTTTTTTATAATCTTCAATATAAATTATCACTTAAAATGCACTTAGCATTATCTACAAATAGTACCCTGTGTGTAATAATCTTGAGTCTTACATGTGCATGTGTACTCAACAACTGGTATTCATCGGATCTATTTACATGATTGAATGATTGCCTTTACCCATATTAACATTATCACCATAGAAATTTTTCAAAATCCTTTTACTTTTGTAATCCATAGTGAACTTATTTCATGTGTGAATATCCTGTTAGTTCCAAATAATTATACATATTCCAGGCGTAATCATAGCCAACAAAACAGATCTGGACCAGAGAAGGGTCATCAGTCCCAAGATGGGCACAGACTTTGCCCAGTCACATGGTCTCAAGTACTTTGAATGCTCAGCTGTAAGTAATTAAGTTTACTGTCTTGATAACTTTTGACGTGCTCTCCTTGTAATAATTTTAACAGTAAATACTGGTAATGCACATCTACAGAAAGACATAGATTCCATTGCAGCTTTTTATTAGTATAATGTGTTTACCATATTCTGCTCAATCTGAATAATTTTCCCCTACCTGTTTCATCGAAGGGGACTTATGATTTGCGCTCTGTGTGTCTGTGAGTCTGTCACACTTTTCTGGATCCTGCGATAACTTTAAAAGTTCTAAATATTTTTTCATGAAACTTAAAACATGGATAGATGGAAACATGGACATTATGCATGTCATTTCATTTTGTTCCGACGTTAAAAATTCTGGTTGCTATGGCAACAAATATATAAAAAAATATTTCTGACAATGGTGGAGCTGGTAGGGGACATATATTGCTTGGTAATAGTCTTGTTATTATTTAATATAAATAACTTTAAAAAAATTAATAAATGCATAAATATTTTAAAGTGTTATGCTTGACATTATTATAATGTCTATTCAAATTTCAGAATGGTTAACTTTTGTTTATATGTGTGTATGGTATATCTTATGGTACTGATTATATCTATAAAATCTTATTTTTCTCTTTTTTTAGAAAGAGATGCAGGGTGTGGATGCCCCATTCTATTACCTGGCAAATGAGTTTCACAAGGTTTACCAAGACCGACTAGACATGTTCAAGTCAATGGGCATGCAGTAAAACTCAAAGTGATCATAGACTTTCAGGGAAAAACCATGTTTTAAACTGTTTACCATTCCGTCCTTATTTATTATTATTAATGAGTGTTATTATCTGCATTGAACAAAATAAAGTAGTATACACTGCTGATTTGTTTCACATGTAAGTTAATATTTAAGGGGCCCATTAACTGATACTCAGCACTTTTGTCAAAGATTTAAACAGGACAAAGTACAATCAGGACATAGTACAATCAGGACATAGTACAATCAGGACATAGTACAATTTTCTCATGGTGGAAGCCTTGTCAGTATTGATTCTTTGGCCTATTTGAATAATTTTAAGTTGCAAAGTAGGTCAAATGAGGTACGTTGATGTGAGTGTTCCTTTTGTTGAATGGAAGTAGGAAAGCTTTTTAGTAATTGGTATTAATGATAAGCTATGTTAAAATTGCTTTACTAAGAAATTTAACCTGCTTCATTCCTTTAAGATAAAAAGTAGGTCAATTTTGAGATCAAGCTTAGGTCAAGATGTGTGTTTGTGTGCGTGTGTGTTTTCTAAGATAATATGAATGCAAGAATCAAAGCCATGCAACGACTGTCCCATAGCACAGTGGTTTGGACCAGACTTCTCACTAAGGCGACCAGGGTTTAATCCCTGTTCATGGAAGCATGCGAGTTTGGTTGGTGGTCACCATACAGAACTGGTGGGGTTTCCTCTCAGAACTCGGGCTTAACCCCACAACATTTGATCCCAACACAAAATTGAAAATATTTCATTTACAACTAGCAATAGCTGGAAAATCCAGCTCTCATTCAAAATTCGTCCTAACATTCACGAGTCTATTAAGTTAAATTGGTAGGAGTGCTGTGGCTCACTCTGGGTCCACACATAGTGCAGCCTCAGTCTGGGTCCACACATAGTGCAGCCTCATCACTCTGGGTCCACACATAGTGCAGCCTCATCACTCTGGGTCCACACATAGTGCAGCCTCATCACTCTGGGTCCACACATAGTGCAGCCTCATCACTCTGGGTCCACACATAGTGCAGCCTCAGTCTGGGTCCACACACAGTGCAGCCTCATCACTCTGGGTCCACACATAGTGCAGCCTCATCACTCTGGGTCCACACATAGTGCAGCCTCACTCTGGGTCCACACATAGTGCAGCCTCATCACTCTGGGTCCACACATAGTGCAGCCTCATCACTCTGGGTCCACACATAGTGCAGCCTCATCACTCTGGGTCCACACATAGTGCAGCCTCACTCTGGGTCCACACATAGTGCAGCCTCATCACTCTGGGTCCACACATAGTGCAGCCTCACTCTGGGTCCACACATAGTGCAGCCTCATCACTCTGGGTCCACACATAGTGCAGCCTCATCACTCTGGGTCCACACATAGTGCAGCCTCATCACTCTGGGTCCACACATAGTGCAGCCTCACTCTGGGTCCACACATAGTGCAGCCTCAGTCTGGGTCCACACATAGTGCAGCCTTATCACTCTGGGTCCACACATAGTGCAGCCTCACCACTCTGGGTCCACACATAGTGCAGCCTCATCACTCTGGGTCCACACATAGTGCAGCCTCATCACTCTGGGTCCACACATAGTGCAGCCTCATCACTCTGGGTCCACACATAGTGCAGCCTCATCACTCTGGGTCCACACATAGTGTAGCCTCATCACTCTGGGTCCACACATAGTGCAGCCTCATCACTCTGGGTCCACACATAGTGCAGCCTCACTCTGGGTCCACACATAGTGCAGCCTCATCACTCTGGGTCCACACATAGTGCAGCCTCATCACTCTGGGTCCACACATAGTGCAGCCTCACTCTGGGTCCACACATAGTGCAGCCTCATCACTCTGGGTCCACACATAGTGCAGCCTCATCACTCTGGGTCCACACATAGTGCAGCCTCATCACTCTGGGTCCACACATAGTGCAGCCTCACTCTGGGTCCACACATAGTGCAGCCTCATCACTCTGGGTCCACACATAGTGCAGCCTCACTCTGGGTCCACACATAGTGCAGCCTCATCACTCTGGGTCCACACATAGTGCAGCCTCATCACTCTGGGTCCACACATAGTGCAGCCTCATCACTCTGGGTCCACACATAGTGCAGCCTCACTCTGGGTCCACACATAGTGCAGCCTCACTCTGGGTCCACATATAGTGCAGCCTCAGTCTGGGTCCACACATAGTGCAGCCTCATCACTCTGGGTCCACACATAGTGCAGCCTCACCACTCTGGGTCCACACATAGTGCAGCCTCATCACTCTGGGTCCACACATAGTGCAGCCTCATCACTCTGGGTCCACACAAAGTGCAGCCTCATCACTCTGGGTCCACACAAAGTGCAGCCTCATCACTCTGGGTCCACACATAGTGCAGCCTCAGTCGCGGAAGGACCTCATTAAGTTCCAAATACCCACTCACTCAAAGCTTTACATATCTAATTATATCAGACAAAACACATCCATGTGGTTTTATCAAAGTTTGGGGCTTCTGAATAAGTGAAAGAATAATAATGTCAAAGTCAATGTGAAAATAGGCCCAGTGTTTGTGTGTGACGAGTGTTCGTAGATAATATCAATGTAGCATCAAAGCTTCATACCAACAAGCGGTATTGCTGTTTGACCAAATGCACCAATTTTTAGGGAAACTAAGATTTAGTATCGTCTGAATTAGTCCAAGTCCAGAAGTAGGTAAGTTCGAAAGTTAAAATTAGGTTATGTCATGGAGGTCAGTTTAAAGAAATCATCCATGCATGTGTCAAAGCCTCACAGGAAAAATGATAGATTCTATTCTGAATCTTTTGTTTGGGATTAAATTCCAATTTGGCTAATCTTAATATACCTCACTGCATGAGTGGATGCTGGTGGTATACGAAGGGCTAAATGAAAGTAGAAATAAACTGGTTATGTTAATAGTTTCTTATACATAACTTATATGCAAGATTCAAAAGGTTTCTGTTGATCTTGTAAATATTGTTTACAACATGCGTACCTTTCTAATAATAACATTCAATAATTATCTTTCAAAGCATAGGAATCTTAATGATAAAGTAATTGTATTGGTCATTTAATCCAGATATAGGTTAAAATCCTTTATACATGTATATCCCCAGTGAAAGGCAGAAGGTATGTGCAAAATTTTTAAGTTCTCGTTTCTGCTAGGTAAGTTAAACCTGCTTTAACATATTTTTGCAAAGATAAGTTAAGATTATAATTCCCCATAACTAGACGTGTTACAAAGTTATTTAACAAGAGCTGTCAGAGAACAGCGCACTTGACTATTCGAGTGATTGCCATTATAACGTAAGCCATCATGGGGAAATTGTTCATATTCAATAATTTATTAGACGATCTTTCAAATCTAAAAAAAGGAAAAAAAAAATTTTTTTTTGGGGGGGGGGTTGAGAGGGGGTAAAATGTGGGGTGTGGTCATTTATTAGGCAATCTTAAAAAAAAAAGGGAAAAACAAAATTTTTTTTTGGGGGGGGGGTAGGGGGTGAGAGGGGGTATAGTGTGGGGTAAAAGGGAGGGTTTAATGTGGGGTGGGGTAATTTATTAGATTTTGGGGGGGGGGATTTTTAACAAAATGCTGGATAGAGTTGTCTGCTCTTGTTTATAGGTTGGTGTGATGTTGGTAAACAAGTATGCAAAATATGAGAGCAATACGTCAAGGGACAATGAAAATAAATGGGGTAGTACGAAAACTTTAACATCTGCTGCATATTCTAAGTGGAAAAGGGGCCATAATTATGACAAAATGCTTGATAGAGTTGTCTGCTCTTGTTTATAGGTTGGGGTCATGTTGGTAAACAAGTATGCAAACAAGGGCTGTTTGTAAAACATGCATGCCCCCCATATGGGCTGTCCGTTGTAGTGGCAGCCATTGTGTGATATGTTTTTTGTCACTGTGACCTTGACCTTTGACCTAGTGACCTGAAAATCAATAGGGGTCATCTGTGAGTCACGATCAATGTACCTATGAAGTGTCATGATCCTAGGCAAAAGCGTTCTTGAGTTATCATCCGAAAATCATTTTACTATTTCGGGTCACCGTGACTTTGACCTTGTGACCTCAAAATCAATAGGGGTCATCTGCGAGTCATGATCAATCTACCTGTGAAGTTTCATGATCCTAGGCGTATGCATTCTTGAGTTATCATCCGGAAACCATTTTACTATTTCGGGTCACCGTGACCTTGACCTTTGACCTAGTGACCTCAAAATCAATAGGGGTCATCTGCGAGTCATGATCAATCTACCCATGAAGTTTCATGATCCTAGGCGTATGCGTTCTTGAGTTATCATTCAAAAACCATTTTACTATTTCAGGTCACCGTGACCTTGACCTTTGACCTAGTAACCTCAAAATCAATAGGGGTCATCTGCGAGTCATGATCAATGTACCTATGAAGTTTCATGATCCTAGGCCCAAGCGTTCTTGAGTTATTGTCTGACAACCACCTGGTGGACGGAACGACCGACCGACATGAGCAAAGCAATATACCCCCTCTTCTTCGAAGGGGGGCATAAATATGAAAGCAATATGTCAAGGGACAAAGAAAATATTTGGGGTAGTACGAAAACTAACATTTTCAAGCTAACGCAGACGCTCACGCCGACGCCGGGGTGAGTAGGATAGCTCCACTATATATATTTCATATGTAATAGTCGAGCTAAAAATACATCATTACGCTTAAACTGATTTCTTTTATTAAACCTTGACCTCTGGCCTTAGGAGCCTGGATCTTACACATAACTCTAAATACTTCAGTCTCATCATGCTAATTTCTTCCACCAACTAATTTGGAATTGCCGACCATTGTCCTTGAATTATAAGCTTGGATTTGGACCTGGTTTTTGGTCGCGACACTCCGTCCCATCCAACTTTCATTGCTGCCAAGTTATTTGGAAGTCAATGTATTTGAACAGTCATGCAACGGGCAAATATAACCCATGTTCGGCAAGTCTACCCAGTGTTTCCATAATATGTCCAATTTTCAATCCGGTGAGTTAAAAATGACATGCATAATGTAGTAGGTCATGCTATAGGCTCCGGTGAGTTAAAAAGGCGAAGTCTTTTCTAGGAAACAAAACAAACTGAAACAGTCTTTTTACTTTATTGTTTCCTGATCATACATATGAATATTCAAATAGTAATATTTACCTAATATGAAATATACATTTACCACACAATTCAAGAATCATAAACAATAACTTAACAACCTAAATCTTTTAGTATTGTGTGTGCTACAGTGATATTGTCCCAAGAACAATTGCAAAATAGGACAATGAATATTTCTTGAATAAGTCCAAACTAACAAATCAGAGCACTACAATGCACAACTTCAGCTATTTTTGACATTTATTACAAAAATCCACATACTGTTTAACACGGACTGACAGAATTGAGCGTTTTTATAGTTCAACTTCAAGAGTCCATGTAAAAGTTACAGTCAGGACAAGTTCTGGGGCATATAGACCCAAGAAGAAGAGGCAACGTGATTCCTAAATAGCTGCCCCCCCCCCCACCCACCCCTTACTTACAAAGATTGGGGTATAATAATTAATACTTTTAGCTTAATGAAAACAATAATAAAATAGTAAATACAGTCGCAAATGCCTTCACCTGGATACTACATGCAGGCTAGACAAAAAAGAACATCCACCTAAATTTAACATAAGAACTTGCAATAAACATAAACATAGTTTGCGTACAATAACAAATTTATTTTCAAATAACAAGTCTTTCGGATCAAACAGCTCCCTCGCCACTTTAAAATGAACAGTTGGATAAAGCTGGATTTATTACTATGATGAACTTATCAATATATTGTTTGCCTTTTTTATTTGGAATTCTGTTACTACATTTGTATTTAGTTCTGTCACTTTAAGAGCAAAATGCCCCCACCCAAAAGTAGTAGTATTGAGTTGACCCTAAATTGTCATGTTTTATTTATTTAAAAAAATGAACAATAAAAAAAGAACAATAACTCTAATACTGAAGTAAGACTCATGATATTTGTACTCTGTTCTTCCCTCAATTAAATGAAATTTCATTTTAATTCCTTGAACAGTTGGTTGAAAATACTAAGCACAAGAAGGGTAACAGACTGACCAATGGAAGAACAGAAAATGCAAATCCTATATGCAGGGACATTGCAATAATTCAACTCTAAGCTTTATAACCCAGTCTTTTGTCCAAAGGTGCAAAATTTGATCACCACTGCAAATGCTAAGGGCAACTGATACTGCATAAACTTATCAACGTTTACCTGTCTTAAGCACAAAATCATGCAAATGGTACCATTAAAGCAAGAAATACATGTAATTGCTTTTTATTTACTGTATTACTCTTTCGTACGCTGTATCCACCATATTGGAAACTGTTGTAATTTCAGGGTGCAGAATCGACTGGGTTTTCAGGGGTTTACACATGGGCTGGTCAGAATGTAAACACACTGTCAAGAACTTTATTTTTGCAAATATCACAAGCTATTGAAATACATTTTCCAAAATCTTTATTGCATAAAATACTTTTTTCTTGCGGTTTGTGTCAATATCTTAAGGTATAAGAATTATTCCTTGAATACGTCTGAAATCGGTGACAAAATTTCACGTTGCATGAAGAATAATGGTGCAGTACACATGGATTTTTTTAAGATAAGCAATGGCTAATTAGATATAGTAATTTTGATGTATTTCACATTGACATAAGCAGCATACAAATCTTTTTTTATGCACTAGTTGAAATTCTTAAGAAAAATTGTTTCAAAAAGTTATTTGGAAAAAAGCAGCAATTATCGGTGCGTTTACATCCAAGAACATTTAATTGGGAACCCAAAAAAGTCATGTGATCCTGCACCCTGACGTTGCCAACTAATAGTGTCGTTAACAGTAAGGTCCCAGTAAACCAGTCTTTTGCACATATTGAGATTCGAAGTAACCTAAGCTGATAATGATGTCGAACAGATATTGAATATTTACACTGTTCCAAATTTTAAAATGAAAATGTCAGCAAAAATAGTGTGTTAAAACATCAGCGTGTTTTTTAGTTTGCATGCAAAGGATAACATTAGTAGGCTTCCAATCAGGTAAATTTCATGTGTTTTTGAAGTTTATTCCTCGCTTACTTAATTGGTTATGAACAATGTCTGTTTAGTGATGCGCTCGAAATCTGTGCGCATAACTGCGATTGTGTTTATGAAGGGGTGCATATAGCCTTAGCAAAAATTATCAAAGGCTCTGGGAGTGACTTTATATGGACTACAATCATAATGATATGCCTTTCTTCTGGGCATTACAATAACAGCTTTCAACAAAAAACTATCACTTATTGCATATAAATGGTAATAAAACTAAATTTAACCACTTTCCAACAGCAAAAAAATATGGCAAATGCAATAAATTTTGTTGACCTTAACTAGGTAAATACAATTGCATTGATATATACACAAGTCCTATGCACACAAAAGTACTTAGACATTAAATCAGCTCAAAGAAACACATTTGACTGCATAATATTACATGACATAAATAATGTTTAAATACAGCTTTAAACGTATTTTATATTGATCTCATAACAACATACTCAGCTGATAAAATGAATTACTATTTATATGTCATATTCATTGTTAATGTGTCAAGGGGTCTACATTGCTATAATCACAGTCTTATCAGAAAAAAACCCAACAGACAACTTGCCATGCTGCTGACAACAAATATGATTTTGGCTGTCATTGCATTATATTTAGTTCATTACAATCTCAAAAGTGGAGATCTGTATGTGATACCAAACTGTTAGAATAGTTGATTTAAAATTTAATTAATTTACTAGAAATAAAATAAATGAATTTTAAAATTTTTCAAATATTCAATTTGTCCCAAAAACATTAAAAGTCAATACTTGTATTGGGATATAACTGAAGCTTAAATTGAAATATGTCTTTGGCCACTAAAGTCAATCTTCAGATGAAGTTATGCATCATCACTTATCTATCATCATAAGTTTCCATTACTAAATGATTACGATTTGATATATTGAAGTTAAATGAGAACTATAAAAACATGAGGTACTTTTGGTCAGAAATTCACCTTTTTTTCTGAAATAACCAAAGACTAGATATTTTTAATTAAGTGTTACATTGTTCATTCATAACATACATGTATATATATCTGCCCCATCTTGATACAGCTGCCTATTAGGTAAAGTCTTCATCAATCTTGATACAGCTGCCTATTAGGTACAGTCTTCATCAATCTTGATACAGCTGCCTATTAGGTACAGTCTTCATCAATCTTGATACAGCTGCCTATTAGGTACAGTCTTCATCAATCTTGATACAGCTGCCTATTAGGTACAGTCTTCATCAATCTTGATACAGCTGCCTATTAGGTACAGTCTTCATCAATCTTGATACAGCTGCCTATTAGGTACAGTCTTCATCAATCTTGATACAGCTGCCTATTAGGTACAGTCTTCATCAATCTTGATACAGCTGCCTATTAGGTACAGTCTTCATCAACTAAATTGAATATCTGTTACTATGTAATCTATAGATACATGGGTCAAACATTTCCATCAGACTGAAATACAACAAATTTATTTTAAATCACACTTGTAACAATACCAGACTCTGAAACAATAATTCACACTTACATGATTAGCAGCAATAACACATCAATGGAATGATCTTAACACTTACCCTCAGACAAAAGAACGGTTGTAGTAAATTAAAACACATGTCACTATTGAGCAAATAAAAATAAGCGCCTGAACTTTGTTATACTCTTAAGAATGTATTAGTTATGTTTTGCAAAACCTTGTATACAAGATTTGATATCAGAGAATCATAATTATTGGAAACATGTACATATAAAGGATGTATTTTGGGGGTAAAACAACTTCTAAAACCAAAGATAACAAGAATGTGTCCCATTAGTGACATAATACCCCTAACACAACATATTGAAATACCGCATATGTAGCATGATGTTGCACATGCACAACTTCATATAAGAAACAATACCGGCAGGATTGAATGTTGTTCTCCGAATAGTTTTTTGGAACACCTGACAAATTTGTGTCTCCAGACAGACAGGCGTCCATTAAGATTCCAGTAATATCCCATTTACTTTTTAAGGTGGGTTATCAATATGCCTTAAGCGAAATATAACCTGAACCATTCTCCAACAACTTTCACCCTTGTCTTGAATGTTCGAATCCACCATAGCATTTCATATCTCTCCCTATAAGCCATCTACCAGCAAAGATCCATTTGCCATATGGCCAATATACAATTGTAATAGTAATAAAAAAAAACTTTCAAATGTGTAATTCTTTTATAAATAAGCACTATCATTACAGAACACTTTTAATTTAACAGTCATGACTATTGAAAACTCTGTGTCCACTGATCTATGGTATTCAAACTATTTGTCCAACCATTTGAGAACCAACCACATTACAACGTTTGCCACAGTGATAATTCATAGACCCTGATCGAAGCTCATTTCTTCTGACCCCAGAACCATCCCTTGATGGCCCCAGTGATCCCTCCAGCTGCCTTCTTCTGCTCTATCTTGTGCTCCAAGCCTGGCATCTCAACATGGTTGAGAGCCAGATCAAAGAACAGCGGTCTGCTGGGAATGGCCTTGAAGTCTGGTGGGAACTGCACCAGCTTGGCCTTGCCCTTCAACAGACTGGAGTCCTCCAGGTACTGGTCCAGCCTCTCGGACAAGGGCTGAAGAAAGAGGGATATTTAGAAATGTCAACACTTATAGTATAAGGTTTTATAAAATAAATCAGTCTCAATTATGTGTTAGACTAGTGTAGTTTGCAAGTACTATGAACTAGTACCAGTGAATGTACAGCAATATGATATAAGGTTTAAACTAAATTAAAACTGAACTTCAATCTCAACTATAGTTACCTAAAACAAAATATTTAAAGATTGTACACCTTTTATGAATAATGCAAACTTCCTCTTATCCCAGTATGTTTTTCTTAAACACTTTGTTGTGTAGCCAAGAGGCAGAAACTGGAAGATGAAATTCCAACAGGTTGTCAAATGTCAATAACATTACCGAATATTACCAATCATCATACCCTAACAAAACATTGAACAAATCTCAACATGCCATTTTGCAGGGTACCTTATTATTTGCTATGGAGACGTGAGCCATCTGGTCGGTGAGGGTGTCCGTGTCGAGAATACTGGAGGCGTGGCATGAGTACTTGAGACTGTCAGCCTCCTGGGCCAGGTCTGACAGCGCACTCTGCTCACCCTGCCAACCAAACACGCACATTAATAAATACAAAATCAGTCTCATTCTAGGAAAACTCTGCATTATCTCCACAGTCCTCACAGGCTTATCAGGGACAACACCCTCGGCTTTAATGGAATTTTTTGTTACACAGAAATCTTTTCTAACTGAAAATCCAGTTAAGGCAGAAAGTGTTGTCCCTGATGTGGACTGCACAGACTAATCTTGGACGACACTTGACGCACAAGCATAAATCCCAGATTTCTCAGAACAAGGATAAATTAAGGCATAATTTAAGAAAGTCTCAGATGAGAGGAAGAAACTCCTTTATTTGGTGATTTGGAACTAACTCTAGAATACACCTTACAGAGTTCATCTAAACTCTCAAATTATAAAAAAAGTTTTCAATTGAAAGGAAAAATGATGAAAGATTAAGAAACCACATCCTATTTATTATTTTCTGCTTTGATAAATGTATGCGAACAATGCTGTTCATATTGGTAACTATTGAGCGGCTATCTTTGATGAATTTATGGAAATAATATGACTTGAATAACAATATCACTAATCTTTATCTCCCACCTGTTATGACAATGAAATTGTAGGGCTTTCATACCAGTTGTCACAGGATGAAGCAGATACAGCAACGATTAACTATCAAACAATGAAATGTCGTTTTTTTTCAAAACATCTTCATAAAATCTCAATTAAGCCTAGACTATTCATGAATGCTGGCCAAACCTTATAGATTGCAGCTCTGTCTAGTTTCTTATACTGCTGGCTTGCCTCCCGTGTGTATTCCAGGACACGTGCGTACAGGCCTATGGCTTCCTTCCACTTTTTGGCACCAGCATACGAATGAGCAATATAAAAACACCTGCAAAAACACAAGTAGAAAATGTGTATATAGACCTGTATGTCGTGCTAAATAAATTATTGCAACAACAGAAGTTATTTGTTTCAATTAAAAGCTGTTGTATTTGTAAATGTTTCATAATGAGACATTCGTGCACAAGTGCACAAAAAAAAATCAACTAGAATTCAACTAGTACCTATAGAAATCTGATGGCACTATCAGTTTGGCATGGCTATTAATACTTTTTGCACAGTTATTTCAGAAAGAATGATTGTTGTTTACTAACTTAAAAGCTTTGAATCCTAAGGCCCTGGTTTGCATTTCTTGCTGCAATGACTCGTCATCTTCTATACCATGCAAGTTAGGTATTTCTCCTAAATTCTGAAAAATGACAATATTGTATAATAGTATAGTTGACATAACAGTCTCACGTTAAGTAGTTCTTTAAAGGCAAAAATGTTTACAATTTATATTAAGACCAAATAACAATCTATTTTATTAAATTAATTTCTCTTTTTTATTCCAGAAAGCTACATAGTGTAAGCATCAGGTATATTGCATTTTCATACAATTCACCTGCTAAAAGTTCATTAAGTTCAATGTGAACTACAATGCGGTAAATTATTAATATTGTTTTTTGCACATACTCATGTACCAATACTACAGTGTATGCAAACTTTATGAAATTCTCTTATGAAATCCGCTTACCTGAATAATGATATCATAAAGTCTAACTAGATCTTGTGGTTTGGTAATTTTCTTGCCTTCTTCGACTTGCCCCCCTGGCAGGTTACATTTCATACTGTCAATAAGCACTAGGTTGCGCTCTATGGTTTTAGTGTGTTTGATGTAGGCTAGATAGCTGTGTAGGTAATGCTGATTTGACACCTTGCCCTCCATGGGCTGGCCACGTTGCGCCAGTTTGAAGTTCTGACAAGAAACAAACAAACATTGGTGTGCTTTCAATTGCATTTGTGTTTGGTTGTTGTTCCTGCAAATTTATTGTGTCAATTGTGTTAAAAAAAATACATAAAGTACTTGTAAGACAGAAACCTTAATAATTGTGGAGCATTTAATGTGAAAACATTTGATTACCATTTTAAATCTATGCAAGTCCCTAATCATAAAATGATAAGTATTATTGACAATTAATAAAATTACTCAATGTTTATAATAACTCCAACTTGTTATTTTACTGATTTAATTATGTACGCAATTTCAAATTTCCACGAGACAAAATACCCGTATACTGTATTTCAAAAGCCTATTTATTGTGTATTCTTTAAATTAACACACCGGAATGAATAAGCTTGATTCTAATGATTGAAAAACTTGCACAATATCCAAAGGACAAAATACAACTGCTATGCAATTCTACTCTGTTTGTTATCTTGAACACACTGATAGGAATACATTCAATACTAAGCTTGCTGAGCCTCTCACCTGGTCGTCCTGCAGGGAGTCTCGGAGCACCTGCTGGGCGTCTATGCACTGCTTGAGGAGGCTCTCATAGATGGAGATCTTGTTGTCCAGCCCCTCGGCCCTCTCCACCTCCTGGGCGCTTTCCTGCAGGTTAAGCAGGAACAGGCGCACCGGCTCACTCTTCACTGCCACCGTACGACCCTGCCATGTCACCTCCGATAGCGTGGCAGACTGTTTCTCACGGGTCTGGGACAGCAGGGTCTGCAACATTTCAAATATATATATATATAATAAATCAGTTGTAAGTCTTTATTTTGAGCAGTCTGCACAGGCTAATCAGAGACAAGCCTTCCCCTTTTTTGATTTTTTTTCAAAAGAAGTCTTTTTTTTAGCACAAATCCAGATAAGGCAGAAAGTGTCATCCCTGATTAATATGTGTGTATTGTAAAGGATAATCTGGGAAGACACTTACTGCACATGTATTAAGCCCCATTTTCCCAAAACAAGGCCCTTATGTTAAGAGGGTCTTCAGATTCGGAATTGGGTTTTCCTGCCCATAATCAATATGACTGTGAAATTAACACAGAGGCTAGCAAACAGACAATTTACTCTTGGCAGCATAAAGAATCAGGCAGAAAAAACTTTTGCAGAATGAGTGAAGCACAAAAAAATAATGAAATATACATGGAATATTGTTGAAAAAACATTTCAGACTTTTGTAGAATGAGTAAACCAAATAAAATAAACATGGGATACATGTTTACTTAGTCATACATCGAGCTCTCCTGACATGAAATCCCCGCCAGCTGTTCGTCTCATCTCCATCAGCTCACTGAGTGCATTCTCATCACCTATATTGTAGGCGCAGTAGCGAATGTTGGGCTCTATCTCTCCAACACGTTGCAAATACATAGTCTGTTGTTCTTCTGTGACAGCCTTTGCCAAGCTCTCATAGATTTTCCTTGAATTGTCAACAATATCAATGTAATTGTGTTGCTCAAATCAAAATATTGTTTTGACAATTAAAGAATGATGATAATGATGAAATAAAACTTAAATGAATTGCATTTCACCATATAAAATTACTACTTACTTTACACTGCTATAGCTTTCTATTGCTGATTGCCATTTCTCGAGTTCAAATTCCAAACTACCTCTGATGTAATTTCTGTAAGCCTGTGAACAAATTTTTATGGAATGTGTTCAATATTTCTAGTTCAAAATACAATAACAGGGGACATGATGATCCAAGCAAACCCCAGAGTTCAAGTGTCTTTACTAAGATTTTACCTAGTGATCAAATTTTTCTAATGTGACCTAAATTTTAACTTTCCTCAGATTATTTCCAATATAATTCTTCTAACCAATTTCTGTCAAGATTAAGCCAAAACTGTGAAGTACCGGAAAACTGCACTGTCCCAAAATAGGAAAAAGCAACATATTTCCCTATTTGCTGTTAAAAAAAAACAATTGAAGGTTTTCATTTTTTTTTTTTAACTTTTAGTTAGTTTCCTTATGCAGCTTTATGGTAAACCTTAGTAAATATAATATTGACAACTTGACTAAACTATAGTTATAAATTCAAAAGTATTTGGGAGCAATAAATCAAATGCACCAATTTCCCAATATAAAGACTTCACAACGCGAATTTTCCCAAATTTCAGGGGTTTTCGGGCATATTTTTCCCAATTGGGCTGGTACTGGTACTTTTCTTAATTGGGCAAAAAAATCCCTGAAATATGATTGAACTGGAATGGACCGAAAATTATAACATGTTTAAAAGTGGGTTGGAAAGGAAGAACAAATTATTTCAATAAGCAACAGGACTTTACCTGAGCCTCAAGCTTAGTTCTAGCATCACATTTGTCATGTTCACACAAAGAGAATAGCTCCTCTGCATATTGCACAGCTTTTTTCAGTCTTGACATCATGTGAAACTTCTTTCGCGGCTCAGTGTTTGCTTCTGATTTCAGCTGCATACCGTAGGCCCATGCCCTCTCTGCACTAAACAAGGGCAGTTGGATATACCTGAAGAAACATACACTTCAATCTTGCAATAGCATTAGTCAAAGCATGCAATTATAATTCCACTGTGTACTATGATAAATCATGAATCAGCACACTTGTTAGGTACAGATTGTCTTGATACCTATTGGGATAATGAATGCAATATAAATATTTTAAGTTCTGAGCAAAAATGCTAGAAAATGGTTAAGATGATTTAATAAGGAATAGCAGAAATGAGAATTAAGCCATAATGAAAATTATTTCATGTGTATTAAATGTGGATCTTCTTTATAATACCTCACATCCTTAATTACATCAATATTTATTTTCTTCGGATGCACTCTTCGTTTGTCCCCTTGAGGGAAGTGAAGTGATTTCCTGATGCGCTTTATTCTCCGGGAGCAGTAACCCCTATAAAACAGTTATTTAATGTTAACAATACAATTAAATACTTTGTACTGTGCAAATTTGGAAATAATTGGATGAAAACTGTGGAATTAATTGCGTAAACAAGCGGGATTTCAAAATTTTCTCATATTCAAGGGGAAGTCATTCTGGACTTATTGCTTTGATATTGCTCTTTTTAAACAAGGGCTGTTTGTAAAACATGCCCCATATGGGCTGTCAGTTGTAGTGGCAGCATTGTGTGAATACGTTTATTGTCACTGTGACCTTGACCTTTGACCTAGTGACCTGAAAATCAATAGGGGTCATCTGCCAGTCATGATAAATGTACCTATAAAGTTTCATGATCCTAGGCCTTATTATTCTTGAGTTATCATCCGGAAACCATTTTACGGTTTTGAGTCACTGTGGCATTGACCTTTGACCTGAAAATTTATAGGGGTCATATGCCAGTCATGATCAATATACCTATGAAGTTTCATGATCCTAGGCATAAGCATTCTTGAGTTCTCATCCGGAAACCATTTTACTGTTTCGAGTCACTGTGACCTTTACCTTTGACCTAGTGACCTGAAAATCAATAGGGGTCATCTGCCAGTCATGATCAATGTACCTATGAAGTTTAAATGATCCTAGGCCTAAGCAATCTTGAGTAAACATCTGGAAACCATTTTACTATTTCGAGTCACTGTGACCTTGACCTTTGACCCAGTGACCTGAAAATCAATAGGGTTCGAGTCCTCATTAATATAAAGACACTGAACAAGTTTGAAAAGAATCGGATGAAAACTGTGGACTTTATCGGATAAACAAGAAAAAGTAACCATTTTACTATTTCGAGTCACTGTGACTTTACCATTGACCTCGTGACCTGAAAATAAAAAAGGGTCAGCCAGTCATGATCAATGTACCTATGAAGCTTCATGATCCTTAGCATTCTTGAGTTATCATCCGGAAACCATTTTACTTTTTCAAGTCACTGTGAACTTGACCTTTGACCCAGTGACCTGAAAATCAATAGGGTTCAAGTCCTCATTAATATAAAGACACTGAACAAGTTTGAAAAGAATCGGATGAAAACTGTGGACTTTATCGGATAAACAAGAAAAGTCTAACGCACGCACACACAGACACCATGCCATCCCATTAGCTCTTCTGCTTTTGGCAGTAGAGCTAATAACAACAAAATGATAAAACATTGTTTAAAATAGTTTCATCACAACCCTTTTGTTAATACATTTAAGGTGAGTCAAACAACCTCATCTCTAGAAACTTTTGTTGGATTACATATGTAAGATATTAAACATATTTTCCAAGGTGAATACTACATAAATTTGTATACATTAATATTTTAAAAAGGGCTTGATTTAAAATCAATTTTCTAATACTCACCTGAGTTTTCTGACATAACTATTTATTATTATAGCATTATGTTATGCTATAAATGTTATTGGTTAAAAAAACAGAGGGCCAAGAGAGCCATGTATTGCTATAATCTATTGAAAAGATCAGATGCTGATGAAAAATACCAAATAATTATTCAATTTCAAATATTTCAACCCAATGCTCATGGGCATGGCCAAGTTTGACTTGAAACACATGAACAAATCTAAGGAGTTATTAGTGCTGCAACAATATACCGGTATATCGGTATATTACGCAATCCGCATATTGTATTGCGATACGATTTTCATCATACCGGTATGAAAATTTTACAAAAATTCATTCACATTTCGTCCAAAAAAGCCATCTGAAATAATGATAACAAGGTAAACAAAACAAAGCAGTGTAAATATTTTTTTTCGTAAAAATAGCATTCTGAAAAGTATATTATACGGAGTAGCGTTGTTACATCAGAGCATTCGTTCGATGCTTTTGAACAGATTATCGTTGAATTAATTGCGCACAGCTTTAAATGTTTCGTTCGATTCTGTGAGGTTTACCGCATTAAGTTTAGTGGCGTGTAACCTTGTTTGTTGAGTCATTTCGATTCGGCATAACTTTAGTTTATCGTTTGGCTTCCGTTCTTCAACGGCGTGATCTCGCAGCCTTTTCAGGCGTATAATACTGTTTGTACAAGCTGTATACCACAACAGTGTACGTATAATTATTGTATACCCCAAGCCAGTTATTCTAAATTAGCACTTTCATATATTTATTCAGTATAAGTCATTTTACAGTTTTGATGATGTTTTCGTACACGTGACGTTACGTACCAAGCTTTTTGAACATTTGTTCTAGTATTATTACTTTTATGTAATGAAAACTCTTTTTGATAGTATAAATTAATGTCACTGATATTAAGGGTTAAACGTTAAAATAATTGTGTGAATGTGAATCTGATTGATATCTTATATCATTGTGTTTCAGTCTAAACCTGTGAATAGTATCATGAATGGTGTGAATACAGAGTGAAAATATTCCTGGTTGTACTATTCCTGGTTGTATTATGCCTTTGAGGCAGAAAAGTTTAGAACTGTTCACGTACAATTTGTACAAGGAAGATGAACTGTGTATCCCTACACGAAGTAAATAATCTGATGACCAGATGACAGTGGTACATGTACTTGATGTAATTTCAGTTAAATGACTTTCAGAGTTAGAACATTAACGTGGAAAGCCATGGGTTCTTACGAAGAGAAGGTAACCAAGTTTGAATCTCAGCTTGAAAAACATTGGAAGGTCATCTCAGATAGTATTGAAGAAAATGGAAACATTGACGAGTTAGACGAAATTCAAATTAAGTCGTTGAAGACTCAAATTGTGACAGATTTTAGAGAAGTTGATAGGATTGCCACAGAATTTCGAAGATTTCTTGAAAACACAAGAACGAAAGAAAGCATTGATAAAGATCGTGAAATTGCAGACAAATTAATTAGTTACCGTCAAATAACCAATGACTTTTTACGGTCTCTCAATCAGTCAGACGCTAAATCGTCTAGTTCGAGAACATCAAGTCAAGCCAGACTTAGAGCTGCTAAAGCACGTGTGGCCTTCGCGGAAGAACAAGCTTATTTAGAGAAAAAGAGAGCAGATGTCGAAAGACAAAAAGCAGAGCTGGAAATAGATTTGAAACTTCTGCAACAAAAAAGGGAGGCTGCACTCACAGAGGCAGAGTGCGAAAGTGTTAATGAAATTCCTGAACTTCCTGAAACTACAAAGAAACAACTAACTGCGGAATTCATTAACAATTTACCAGATAATGTAAACGTTGTGAATGAAACTGCAAGTGATCTAACAAAATTTCTGCTAAAAAAGGACTTGCTCTATTCAAGAATAACTTCATTCAATGACCAACCTGAAAACTACAATTCATGGAGACAGACTTTTAAAGCAGTCATGAGTGAAATTAGTGCCTCGCCGAGTGAGGAAATCGATATGTTGATAAAGTGGCTGGGTCCAACCAGTAAAAGACAAGCACTTTCCCTAAAATCAGCATATATCACTGATCCAGTAGAAGGACTTAACAAGGTTTGGACAAGACTAGATGAAAGGTTTGGCTCTCCCGAAAGTGTCTACCATGCTACCATGAAAAGACTGTCAGCTTTTCCCAAGATACCACCAAGGAATCCAACATTACTTTACGATCTGTCGGATCTGTTGTCCGAGATAGAGGGACTCAAAACCAACCCCAAGTTTTCCACAATATTATCATATTTTGATGCAGCGATAGGTATCAACCCCATAGTGTGTAAACTTCCGCACAACATTCAGGAGAAGTGGACCGCAGCAGCAACAAGGTACAAAGAAGTCAACGATGTTGCTTTCCCTCCCTTCAGTGAATTCTCGAAATTCATTCGACAACAGAGTAAGATAAGAAATGACCCAAGTTTCCATTACGAGACCGAGAGTCCGACGTTTGCGAATAGGTCTACTGCCGTAAACTCATGTCGTCACGAGAAACCACCAGTAACAGTCAAGAAGACATCGGTTCCTGAAAACAAGTGTCCCATACACAGAACACCACACACACTACAAGAGTGCAGAGTGTTTCAGGAAATGCCATACGAAAGTAGAAGAAAGTTGCTCAGTGAAAAAAGGTTGTGTTTCAAGTGTTATAGTAGTCAACATGTGGCCAAAGAATGTGGCAAAGATCTTTCTCATAGTGTCTATCAGAGTGATATTAAGAGGAATTCAGGAGCATCAGGGTACGACAAGAATCCAAGAGTCACCCCTCAACCTTCAGTATTCCAAGGCGGGGAGCAGAAGCCAACAGTGTCTGCTTCATGTACAGAGATAGAAATCTGTGAATCACAGTTTTGTTCAAAATCATGTTCAAAAATTGTTCTTGCAAATGTGTACTCTGAAAACAATTCTGATCATATGACTAGATGTTATTGTATTATTGATGAGCAAAGCAATAGATCTTTGATCAAACCAGAGCTCTTCTCATTGTTAGGCATTACTGGTGACAATTATGAATATGTGCTTAAAACATGTGGAGGTAGCAAAGTTGTTAGTGGCCGCAGGGCTAGCAATGTTGTTGTTGAATCACTTGATGGTAGTTGTTCCTATACTTTGCCAACTCTTATAGAGTGTTCTGACATACCAAATGATAAAAATGAGATTTGCACACCAGACAATGCTAGATGTCATGATCATTTGAAAAACATTGCTGATTATTTGCCAGATTTTGATGCTCAGACTGATGTATTGTTGTTGTTAGGTCGAGATGTAATAGAAGCACACCATGTGTTCGATCAAGTGCTTGGCCCTCCGGGTGCACCTTTTGCTCAGCGCTTAGGTTTGGGATGGGTAGTTGTTGGTGAATTATGTCTAGGTCAAATGCATGTACCAACTGTTGTAAATGTAAACAAGACATATGTACTTGATGATGGCAGAACCTCATTGTTTCAGCCTTGTTGTGATCATGTTTTGTCCGTGAAAGATCCGTTGTTCATTCGAACCCCTTCAGATGACAAGGTTTCCCTATCGATTGATGATCGAGAGTTTCTTAGTTGCATGGATGAGAAAGTCCATAAGAATTCTGATGGTAGTTGGGTTGCGCCTTTGCCTTTACGTTCAGACCGACCTCGGTTACCCAATAACAAGACTCAGGCTGTAAGAAGGACAGAATCTCTTCTCAAAGGTCTAGAGAAGGATCCTGGTAAGAAAACTCACTTTTTTGAGTTCATGGATAAGTTGTTTAAGAACAAACATGCTGAGTTAGCCCCTGATTTAGGTCCAAATGAAGAATGTTGGTATTTGCCAATATTTGGGGTGTATCACCCAAAGAAACCCAGTCAAGTTAGGGTTGTATTTGACTCGTCGGCCAAGTTTGAGGGTATTTCTCTCAATTCTGTGCTTTTACAAGGCCCAGACTTTACAAATAGTTTGCTTGGGGTCCTGCTCAGGTTTAGGAAAGATAAGATAGCTATTGTAGCTGATATAGAGCAGATGTTCTATTCATTCAGTGTAGAAGAGTCATAGAAATCTGATTAGATTCTTTTGGTTCCTGGACAATGATCCATCAAAAGAGTTAGTTGAATACCGTATGTGTAAGCATGTGTTCGGAAACAGTCCGTCACCAGCAATTGCCACGTACTGTCTTAGGAAGTCTGTTGAGGAGTCTGATAGTGAGGTCAAATCGTTTGTTAACAGAGACTTCTATGTCGATGATGGGTTGTCATCACAGCCAACAGTAGAGAAAGCAGTTGATCTAGTTCAAAGAACTCAAAAATATTTGAGTGCTAGTAAGTTGCGTTTGCACAAGATCGCTTCAAATAGTCCAGAAGTTCTGAAACAGTTTCCCAATGATGACTTAGCTAAAGGTTTAAAAGATGTAGACCTTGATTGTGGTGAATTACCAATTCAGCGTAGCTTAGGAATTGTGTGGAGCATAGAAAATGATCGTTTCATGTTCAAAGTAGACATGTCAGCTCAAGCTGTCACAAAGAGAGGTATTCTGTCAACAATTAACAGTTTGTTCGATCCGCTAGGATTTCTAGCCCCCGTAGTGCTTGAAGGAAGATTGATCCTTCGAGAATTAGTATCTACTAAGGTAGATTGGGATGAAACTATTCCCCAGGACATTGCTAGGAAATGGGAAAACTGGATTAGTAAAGTAGCTAAGGTTACGTCTCTTGACATTCGTAGGAGTTACTTTGAGGGCTCAATAAGTGAGATGTCTGGACTTGAGTTGCATGTGTTTGCAGATGCTTCAGTTAGTGCAATTTCGGCAGTGGTGTATGTACTAGGGAATGCCTCAAACGGGGATAGACAAATAGGTTTCGTGTTGGGCAAAAGTAAATTGGCCCCAGAGCATGGTCACAGTGTCCCTAGGTTAGAGCTGTGTGCAGCAGTGTTAGCCTGTCAATTGTACCAATGTGTGTCGGAGCAGCTTGCCGTCAGTTTAACCAAGGTAGTGTTTTACACAGATAGTAGGGTGGTGCTCGGCTACATATGTAACAAAACAAGACGATTCTATCAGTATGTCAGTAATCGTGTTCTAAAGATTTTGCATGTTAGCAGTCCAAATCAATGGAACCATGTTCCCACCGAGTTAAACCCAGCAGACATAGGGAGTAGAGGAGCCAGTGTTGAACAGCTAAAGCAGAGTTCATGGTTAGTAGGACCAAATTTCCTTCTAGAGGAATGTCTGTCAAATCCTGAGCATTATCCTCTTATGGAACCAGATTGCGATAAGGAAATTCGTCCTGAAGTGGTAGTCAGGTCAACCAAAGTTGTTGTAGGGCAGTCGCTTGCTAGAAAAGTTAGTAAGTTCTCTACCTTTGATACGTTAGTTAGAGCCCTGTCGACTCTCAGACACATAGCAGTTTCTTACCACAAGAACCTGCCTTGTAAAGGTTGGCACCTTTGTCCTGCAGCTAAGGATGTGCAGTTAAGGAATGAGGTCAAACTGTCATTGTACCGTGATGTCCAACTTGAATTTTACAGTAAAGAGGTTGAATGTCTCTCAGTTGGTAAGGCCCTACCTAGAGATAGTACCATTTTGTCTCTAGATCCAAAGCTTGGTTCTGATGGATTATTGCATGTTGGTGGTCGTCTGAGTAGAAGCAAGTTACCTTTGCTAGAGAAAAACCCAATAGTCCTACCTGGTAAACATGCCCTGTCTAGACTTTTGGTAGAACATCACCATAATTTGGTTCATCACCAAGGTAGAACATTTACTGAAGGTGCAGTCAGATCTGCAGGACTTTGGATCACTGGGGGTAAACGTCTCGTGTCATCAGTCATTCAGAAATGTGTAGTATGTAGACGACTAAGAGGACGTTTTGAATGTCAGAAAATGTCTGACTTACCTGAGGATAGGGTAGAGGAAGCATCACCCTTTAGCTATGTAGGTGTTGATGTTTTTGGCGTTAAAAGGTGGTAGCTAGGCGGACCAGGGGTGGACATGCAGCTTCCAAGAGATGGGCTGTTCTGTTCACGTGTTTGGTTTTAAGGGCTGTCCATATTGAGGTTTTAGAGGATTTATCTTCTTCAGCCTTTACAAATGCTCTCCGTAGGTTTGTTTCGGTCCGAGGCAAGGTCAAAATGTATCGCTCGGATCGTGGCACTAACTTTGTTGGGGCCATTGATAACATTCAAGTTACAGCCATTAATGTAGAGGATGAAAGTGTAAAGGGATATCTTAAGAAGTCTGGTTCAGTCTGGGTATTCAACAGCCCTCATAGTTCACATATGGGAGGGGTCTGGGAACGGATGATAGGTGTTGCACGTCGGATCTTAGAAGCAATGTTACTTGGAGTGAAGAGCTTGTCTCATGATGTACTTGTGACCTTGATGGCTGAAGTGTCAGCTATCATCAATTCGCGCCCTATAGTGCCAGTCTCAAATGACCCTGAGGTCCCTGATGTGTTAAGCCCTTCCGCTCTTCTCACTCAAAAGTTGGAGTGTGATCAAGTGTCCCTTGGTAACATGGATGTTAAAGATTTGTACAGAAGTCAATGGCAGCAAGTGCAGTATCTTGCTAATCAGTTTTGGGTCCGTTGGAGAAAAGAATATCTCCAGTCCTTGCAAGGTCGTAGGATATGGCATGAAGATCATGACCCTCTTAGGGTGGGCGATGTCGTACTTCTACGAGATGCAGAAGTTGCTCGAAACTTTTGGCCTATGGCCAGAGTAACGAGAACATTTCCAAGTCAAGATGGTTGTGTCCGCAAAGTGGAGGTCTGTGTTGCTAAAGACAAACAGAAGGTCTTTTATACTAGACCAGTTGTTGAGTTGGTGCTGCTTGTTAGTGCAGGCTCCAGTTAAGCATCAAGTTATGAAAAAGTGTAACATTTACTGACAGTATGGTTATATTGAGGTGTATTGAACTACTGGATAAGGTATATCCATATAAGATGTTAGCATTTAAATTGTTAGGATATAACATAAGATTACATGTGTAATGCTGTATTTTTTGTAAGTCTAGAGTGTATGTATGTACTATGTTCTTAAACTGATAATTGTGTATGTAAGAATGCAGAATATTCATTCATGAAAGTGTTATTTTGAGAAATAACAGGCGGGGAGTGTGAGGTTTACCGCATTAAGTTTAGTGGCGTGTAACCTTGTTTGTTGAGTCAATTCGATTCGGCATAACTTTAGTTTATCGTTTGGCTTCCGTTCTTCAACGGCGTGATCTCGCAGCCTTTTCAGGCGTATAATACTGTTTGTACAAGCTGTATACAACAGTGTACGTATAATTATTGTATACCCCAAGCCAGTTATTCTAAATTAGCACTTTCATATATTTATTCAGTATAAGTCATTTTACAGTTTTGATGATGTTTTCGTACACGTGACGTTACGTACCAAGCTTTTTGAACATTTGTTCTAGTATTATTACTTTTATGTAATGAAAACTCTTTTTGATAGTATAAATTAATGTCACTGATATTAAGGGTTAAACGGTAAAATAATTGTGTGAATGTGAATCTGATTGATATCTTATATCATTGTGTTTCAGTCTAAACCTGTGAATAGTATCATGAATGGTGTGAATACAGAGTGAAAATATTCCTGGTTGTACTATTCCTGGTTGTATTATGCCTTTGAGGCAGAAAAGATTCTGAATTGAGCATTATTAAATTTGTAATCCAAATTTCCGAAATACGCTTCAAAATTTTAATGCTAATGCGACAATAAAAAATTAAAGCGTCAAATAAAAAGTGCTTTATCCTTTGTCTCAATAAAAAGCACGCGAAAATTATACAGACATGTAGAACGTCGCATGGAAAGTATGGGTGTATTTTGTGTTGTATAAAAACAGGAACATCATGTCAGGTGAATTAAGCGTGTTCAGTGGAAAAAAACGCCCCGGTTGAACGTTATTTCATCACATCTTTAAATAGTTACAAATGCCAAAATGTATTTGATACTTAAGAAAAGTTGCGAATGTTTTTTATGTTTCTTGTTATTCTTGGGCACATTTACCGGTATAGTAAATATTTACCAAAATTTGCTTTAAAACTGGAATATACGGGATTATCGGGTAATTGGCAAGCTATAATATTGGTACAAGTAAGCAATATATTGCGATATATTGCAATACGGGTTTTTGAACAGACAATATATTGCAATACGGTTTTTGGCGTATTGTTGCAGCACTAGGAGTTATGGCCAGTTTTGACCAGAGGGACATTATTTGAACTCATTTCATAAAGGACAACTATAAAATGTTGATGATCCCTGGTGCATGGCCAGTTTTGAAAACAAGAGCATGGTTTAAACAAATTTTAAGAAGGACCATTAAAGTATGTAACTAAATAGGATACCCCTGACCCTTGTGGTTTCAGAGATTTTGTAAGGATTTACTATGTAAGTCTATATAAATTATGTGACCTCTATTGCGTGGCTATTTTTTACTTTAAGAGCATGATTATAACAACCTTAGTTGACAGACAATTTTAAAAACTAAATTGTATAGCTCTAAGCCCTGCAGTGTCATAAAAGAGGCTTTATACGTTTCCAATTTTTAAATCTATTTTTAAATTTGTATATGGTTACCTAGATTTATGCAGTTGGTTACTGTGAAGTTTTGTGAAAATCTACCTACGTATCTGTTTAAAAATACTGTTTATCATGAGATTGGAGATTATTCAGTGCTCAGTTATTATTCACCTATATCTTTGAAAATCTCCATGTCTCAATCCATGCTGCTGCTGTGCTTCTTTGACTATCTGCAGCACTGGAAATAGAAATCAGAATATATAACACATCTGAAATCAAAATAAGTAAATGATAATAAGGTCATCCTAACTACAACAAGAGCACCGCCTTGCGGATGCAGACCGCTCATCTATTTTGTTTTTAAAGGTGAAGGGACTCTCATTTTCAATCACAAAGGAGGGAGGGGTGGAGTGAAGAGGGGTGTATAGTGTGGGGGTGTGGACATTTATTACATTATCTTCCAAAAATGCGAAAAAAATGCAAAAATGCAACAAAACAAAATTCGAGGGGGGGGGGATTCTTGGGTGCGATGGTTGGACGGTATTTCAAACATAAAATAATATAAATAAATATTTGTGTTTTTAACTGTTTCAAAAAAAAAATTGGAGGGTGGGGTGGGGATTGGGGGTATAGTGTGAGGGTGTGGTGGTAATTTGTGAGATGATCTTAAAAAAAAAAAAAAAAAAAAAAAAAAAAATTAGGGGGGGGGGGGGTGGGGGGGGATTCGGGTGGGGGTAGGGGGGAGGATTCTTGGGTGGGATGGTTGGACGGTATTTCAAACATAAAATAATAAAAATAAATATTTGTGTTTTTTTACCGTTTCAAAAAAAAATTGGGGGGGGGGTGGGGTGGGGGCGGGGGGGGGGGGATATAGTGTGAGGGTGTGGTGGTCATTTGTGAGATGATCTTTAAAAAAAAAAAAAAAAATAATATGGGGGGGGAGGGGGGAGGGCACGGGCGATGGTTTGGGTGGAGTCTATTGTGGTATGTCAGGTAAGAGTAGTTTTGTCAAAGTACATGTATCAATCAAATCTAATCATAACTAAAGAAGTTATGGCAATTTTAACAAAATTTAATAATTTGACCTTGAGAGTCAAGGTCATTCAAAGGTCAAGGTAAAATTCAACTTGCCAGGTACAGTAACCTCAAGATAGCATGAAAGTATTTGAAGTTTGAAAGCAATAGCCTTGATACTAAAGAAGTAAAGTGGATCGAAACACAAAATTTAACCATAAATTCAAAGTTACTAAGTCAAAAAAGGGCCATAATTCCGTAAAAACGACAACCAGAGTTATGCAACTTGTCCTTTTACTGTACCCTTATGATAGTTTGCGAGTCAAGTATGAAAGCAATATCTATGATACTTTAGGGGTAAAGTGGACCAAAACACAAAACTTAACCAAATTTTCTGAGTATAAAGGGCCCATAATTCCGTCAAAATGTCAGTCAGAGTTACATAACTTTGCCTGCACAGTCCCCTTATGATAGTTAATAAGTGTTGCAAGTATGAAAGCAATAGCTTTGATACTGTAGGAATAAAGTGGACCTAAACACAAAAGTTAACCAAATTTTCAATTTTCTAAGTATAAAAAGGGCACATAATTCTGTCAAAATGCCAGTCAGAGTTACATTACTTTGCCTGCACAGTCCCCTTATGATAGTTAGTAAGTGTTGCAAGTACGAAAGCAATAGCTTTGATACTTAAGGAATAAAATGGACCTAAACACAAAACTTAACCAAAATTTTCAATTTTCAAAGTATAAAAAGGGCACATAATTCTGTCAAAATGCACGCCAGAGTTATCTAACTTTGCCTGTCTAGTCCCCTCATGATAGTTAGTAAGTGTACCAAGTTTGAATGCAATAGCATTGATACTTTCTGAGAAAAGTGGACCTAAACGCAAAACTTAACCGGACGCCGACGCCAACGTGATGACAATAGCTCATAATTTTTTTTCAAAAAATAGATGAGCTAAAAATGAGTGAAAATCTATACCCTAATTTCTCCTTCTCATCCTGCTCTCCTAACAAATCTAATACTGAAATAACTTCACTGTAGTCAATTATGGTTGACTAAATAGTAGCGTCTCAGAAATTTTCTATCGCAATCTTGTACACAACAATGAATATGTTGAATTTCATGTCTGTCTTTGATGTGCCTGTTCAAAGTCCATCTTGCATTAAATTGTTTCTCACATTTTTCTCACTTGAACATTTTGACAGATTTTCAGTAATGAGTCTCAAATTGTAATTGAACAAAGTTAAAGTTTCAGCCCTGTTATAGATTCTTGAGGCTCTATTCCATGAGTTTCTCATGCTTTTTATGCTTGACTGCATTCTATCTCATCTGTCATATACAGGTGTCCCTTTGCGCCAATATTTTATAATCCCTTGTATAAACATAAGATGGATAAGATAAACCATTTTACAGATGAGTTAACACAAACAACTGAATACTAAATACATCTCTGCGCCACTACTGTGTAACTCTGCACCGCTTTGATTTATTTAAAAAAAATTATCATTTGGCTGGTTATTTACTTACCTCCCTAGGCTCCCTTTAAAGCTTATTACTTCCCTTGGATTTGTTTTTTTGACCTTTGACCTTGAAGGATGACCTTTACCTTTCACCACTCAAAATGTGCAGCTCCATGAGATACACATGCATGCCAAATATCAAGTTGCTATCTTCAATATTGCAAAATTTATGGCCAATGCACCATACCAGAGGCATAAAAATAAGTGAAAACCTTGGACCTTGCCCCACCCAAACCCCCATAACTTTTGACCCAGGGGTCAGATCAAAATTCTGAATAGTGCAGGGTCGCACATATGCTCATAGCTACCATGTGTAGTTTCAAGGTTCTAGTGCTTATAGTGTAGGAGGAGATAGTGGCCAGGACAGACAGACGGACGGCGGAGATATCACAATATCCCCATACTTTTCAAAAAGAGTGGGGATAATTAACACATACATAAATGTATCTTATTTAACTGCATACTGTAAATAATATAAACATTAAGGTGATATGATTTTCTAAAAGCGCAGACATTTAGTAACAAACCTAAAGTTCAGAATAATCAAAAGCGCATATGAGAAACGCATAACATATACAATTACTGAACAGGCATAACATATACAACAAGAGATGTGTTTGTCAGAAACACAATAACCCCTATTGGGCTGCTTTGAAGCCATATTTTTTACCTTTGACCTTGAAGGATGGCCTTGACCTTTCACCACTCAAAGTGTGCAGCTCCGTGAGAAACACATGCATGCCAAATATCAAGTTGCTTCAATATTGCAATTTATCGTAAAACTTTAACCAAGGTTATTATTTAATTTGCATACAACCACTTCATTCTGACATGACTCAATTTAAAATGTAAGTGTTAATGCAAATAAAACGATAAATAACAAACTCACAATTGAACACAATAGTTTTCATTCATTTCAAAGAGCTCCAGATAAGTATTTGTGAAATTAGTAACGGTACTGCCACTGACAGAAAGAAAAGGAGTAACGCTTAAAATCAATTAGTACCTGTACTACCATATCCAAAAGTACAGGTAGTACTGTACTACCCATGTTCTTGGATATTGAAGGGTGTATAACTGACTTTACAGAAACACTTGCAGCAATTATAATAAATATATGTAGCTTCTTAAACAGTTACTCACTGTATTAGGTTTTCCATTCTGAATTATGATGCAAATACAACTACACATTAAAACTCATGACTAATACTATTTCTTCATTTTTCTTGACAAGAAAACACAAGCTAACTAGTAAGCTAAGTAAATGAACACTTATTTCAGTGTTTCATCCGTTTCCCATCGTGTTTTCTAACGTTTTAAGCCACCGATGCAATCAAATCGTTTAATATCGGGGCGACAATGTCTTTTTCTGGGTTTACAGATTTAATGTCAGGATGGTTAGACGACACCGTATGTAGTCATTATATGACAACAAAGTGTTGTTTTGAACCGCTTTCGGTTAAGCCGGCATTCCATTGCGCGCAGACATATTGTTTTTGACGGATTTACAAGTTACAGGAAATCACGCGACAGAATAGACATTAATATATGAAACCAGTCTACAACTTTTCGGTAATTTAAATTAACCAAAAGCGCCATTAGGTTAGAGACCAACAAATCACGCCTCGCTGACGCAGACGTATCGGTACGCGTAAAATGGATATCAATGTCGTAATTGTACGTCCAGTTTATAAAAATAAATGTGTAAATCTTCATGAAAAAGGCGTATTTACCTTATCTGGAGCTCTGATTTCAACTTATCCCTTAATATTCAAAGTCATTATTTGACATTTTAATAATTTCTGATTAAATCAAACTGTTGTTATTCTGGCTGTTGTACGCACAGATGATTCCAGAACGGTCATGAGATGCTTTTAGTAGACTAGAATATACACGTATAGTATACAGATCAACACAAAAAAAGGTTTCCAACGGAAAGCAATCATGGGTCCAGTGTACAGAAAAACTCTAATACAGGGTTTTACATTCATGTCAAATTTAAGGGGTCCCTAGGACTCCTGTTATTAATTTATGGGGGTTCCAATATAACTTAGTGATATGTTAGTAGTATAGCACATGTGTATGGTCCTTTATTCATGGAAAGTATTGTTTTTCACAGTACATCAAATCATTTCTTAATGAAAGTCATTGATATTTATTAAGCAATTCCGGCAAAAAATTTCGAGCCTTTTTAGTGGCAGGGGGCATTGTTTCAGTCCCACGGGAACCTTGCTCTTGTGTGGCTGATTCTGCATCTTTTGAACTACTTTGAAAGAAAGTGCGTAAGTCACCTTGTTTTGACATTTTTGCAGATGAAAAACGGAATTTTAAAATGCAATTCATTTGAGTTACAAGCAGCGAATGTATGCTAAACAAGCAAATTCGTAGAATTGATTTCCCCCGCAACATATGCTTTGTTTGAGGATGGGTGCAAATCAGACGGATGAACAAACTGACAGATTTTTTCAAGATACAAAGGGCCATAACTCTGGTTTTAACAGATGGTGTAGAATGCCATTTGGCATGAATCATCCTCTTATGCATATATATACTCATACGAAGTTTCAATGAAATACGCCAAAGCACTTCCAAGATATGGCTCCGGACACGAAAGTGACGGACGGACAGATGGACAACGCCAAAACAATATCCCTCCGCCTCTGGCGGGGGATATATACTAATACCAAGTTTATATGAAATCCGCCAAAGCACTTCCAAGATATAGCTCAGGACACAAAAGTGCCTATAGTAAAAAGCATTTTTTCAAGATACAAAGGGCCATAACTCTGTTTTTAACAGATGGTATACAATGACATTTGGCGTGCATCATCCTGTTATGCATATATATACTCATACCTAGTTTCAATGAAATCCCCCAAAGCACTTCCAAGATATGGCTATGGACACAAAAGTGCCTACAGTAAAAAGCATTTTTTCAAGATACAAAGGGCCATAACTGGCGTGCATCATCCTCTTATGCATATATATACTCATACGAAGTTTCAATGAAATCCGCCAAAGCACATCCAAGATATGGCTCCGGACACAAAAGTGCCGGACAGACGGACGGACAGCCAGACCGACTGACGAACAACGCCAAAACAATAACCCTCCGCCTCTGGCCGGGGATAATATGCTGGCTGTGTTAAAGTCAAGTAGTTAAAACTTAAAGTATAGTAATCGATTATTTACGTAAACAATTGCCGCAATATAACACACACCTATAAAATTAAAGATCGTATAATGTATTTATTTTTACAGTTTAATCTTGCTTGCCAGATATTAAGCTATCGTAACCTCGGTAAGCTTTTCTTTCTTAGCGACATAAATAGCTCGCATTTACGCATTGTAATCTCAATTCGGGACTTTGCACCTAGCAACAGCAGGTGCGCGCTAATACGATTGGTTGATAAATCAAACAAGCGAGACAATCCTACATCCTTCTAGAAAATTACGTACTGCAGTTGTCTTTCAGATTTTCTTGTTTACATTACAAGACCAAAATGTCAAAATAATTGTGCGTCCCATGGGACGCAAACCAACAAAAATGACGGGTCCTGACTAGCATTTTATGTGTATTTGACGAAGAATATCGCGTCCCGTAAAACCCTGTCTAATAGGATATCAAATACATCATTACATGGAAACCTACCCACCAATATTAATAAAAATAATTTACATTTGACTAATACACAACATGAACGGTTGTGATGTTTTAATTAATTAGTGCACTTGGCACTTTGAACAACCTTTGTTAATGTTCAAGTAATTTAAAGATTTGATAGATCAACAGTGTCCGACAAATCCATTGCCCGGAGCCCGGAGGCTACCGAAATTTTTCATCGGGCTACTGAAATTTTCCAGCTGACGCCGGCCGGGCTACTATAAATCTATAAGATCGGTAGCCCGGTTTATTGACAAATATACGTAGAATAAACACGCTGACCATGTGTTTGTACACTGTGTATTGCTTATAATCCGATAACAAAGTGCAATCAATTATCTAATCAGTCACCGATCACTTGCGGTAATGTCGTAAACAGTAACAGTGTATTTTAATCATCCAATCAGAATCAACATTTGTCGTCTGCTAATAATATAATAATATAGCCGGTTGGATAATTGGCGCACATGATGCAACATCATTTGGCAGTTTGGAATTCTATGTTAACCGCAACAATGAGTAATAGCGACAACGTTTTTGATGTCGTTAAATATCCAAGGACGCCGAACATTAAATAAATCAAAACAATAGCGGATTCTTCAAAGCGGTAACAACACCGAAAATGAATATTTATAACAACAGTGTGAACGAGGTTAACACCTGCTAATTAGTTTTCATTGTCAATTAATAATTTGATTAATCGACTGTTAATCAATGACCCCATAAATGCCTGATTTATATTTTTAAAACCAAATTATGGGTGGGTAATATAGACGATAAGAGTCATAAACACAAACGTTTGAAATTTTCTAAAGTGTCAAATGAATTTCTGCATATGGTTCTATTTAAAGATATGATGAAATAAGCTCCCGATCTGAGGACCGTTCAATTGCAACATGCGTAAATCACCTGCCACTGCTTGCACGCGTTGTGTACAGCTATTGTAGGTTACAAAATTATACATTTAATAAATAAATTTCTTTGTCCAGATAAAAAGCGCGCACAAATTGGCATGGGTGTATTTATTTGTAAATAAAAATTTCGTAGCGGGTACAACATTGAGATCATTTAATTTCCATTAAAAGTTTCGTTGTGAATTTCAACTACAGTACCGGGGTATCTCGCGAATTATTTGGCATTGACATTTCCTCTTAATAAAATATAATGTAAACACGCTGTATCGTTACCGTTACACTGTTTCAATTCCTTCATTATTGAAACAATTATTGTATTGTATACTGACTGCACACAAGTGTCGTAACATACGGATGCAATACGTAAATTCGGACAGTACTTAAAGTCGGACACAAGTAAATAAATGCTTTAATACTCTTGATTTCTTGAAACTCGGTATTTGTTGTTAAAAAGGGCAATTGCATTGTATAACACCATACGAGTCAATCGTATTGATCATCTAAACGCTTTATTTACGTTTCCAACTTAACGTGCTGTCCAAATTTAAGTACACATACATATAATATCTACATGTAGTATATGATTTTCTTTGGTACATTTACATTTAAGTACACGGTGCCTGTACTGTAACATTATTTAACGATATTGATATTGACTGTACATCAGACTACTTGCTGTATTATGTATATGTATGTATACATATTATGTATATGTAAATGAAGAAATAAAATATAGATGAAAACCTGCCTCTCATCATTTTGTAGGAAAATTTTATGGGCTACCAAATATTTTTATTGGTAGCCCAGTGGGCTACCTGAAAAATAAGAAATTTGTCGGACACTGGATCAAATCTTTAATAAAAAATTCACCTCAGAATATCAAATGATTATTGGAGATTTAATGAGTATTACACTCCCACATTTTCAACTGTACCATCCCAATCGAGGAAAATTGTGCGCGAAAAACTGATATTGGGAAAATTCCCGTTGTGAAGTTTTCATATTGGGAAATTGGTGAATTTGATTTTTTTTGGCTCCCAAATACTTAAGAGTTTGATAGACGCATTCTTCTGGCAACCACGACATATATGTGTGCATTATTTGATCATTCATGCTGTTGTGTAGTGTTTTTCAATACACCGGTGAAATCATAGTTGGATACTTTCTTTTATTATATATAGAACCAACAAAAATTCCAAGTACTTGTGATATGAAACTTGTAAAATAATATTTTAAAAAACATATGCCGATGTTTAAATGCATGTTTTCGATATGATAAAAGGCACGGAATTCATTTTTGAACATTGTATTGTATGTATTACATCAAAAAGCCTCACCTTCAACTGTAAATATATTTGTTTCTTGTGAAACTTCAGTGTTTTCGGAACAATTTGTTCCGTCGTCAGCAACCAGACCTTCCTCGGCAGCCATTTTGTCTGACACGACACGCGTTATTGTACATAATCGGTGTTTGTGAAAGTAGCAAATAATACGGGTTATAAACCACTGTTACCTCACATTGAACGTTACGTTTCCTAATTTTTAGCCGCTATCTTAATTATCAGCGGGCCAACTCGAGAAATAAAAAAGTAAACCAATCATAAAGCTTCATACGTTTAAATTGAAATAAAATGATGGTGTTGGAATTAAATATTTCACGTGTGTGCGAAAAGCTTGATTTGTCAGCTCGGGTATTATTTTAATGTGCCCCGGGTACTCTTAAGTATACTAAAATGTACTCCGGGAATATACTGAAACGTACCCGTGAATTATATTGCTATATTGGTCATTGTGAGCTATTTTTTCAAATTAATCATGTTCATATTTTTAACAATATTCTTTGAAATGGCCTCTATATCATCGAAACTCCTTCTCAAAAAAGCATGTTGAAGGAGGCAGGTTATGTACAACAAGGATATAGTTTGGGCTAATATAGCTTTCCGGACTGCAACTTCATCATCCATCATGCACAAAAATAACTACAACATGTAAGAAGTTGGATCGCATATAAGACATATATCCCTAGCTGAAGTTCAAGTTCACATTAAGAGGCCAAAGGTCAAATTTGGACATAATACAGCTGTTTTGGACAGTAACTTCGCAAGTTAAATAGTTTACCGCTCAAATATTCCGCATGTGGAAATGGTATGTTTAACAAGCGAGTACAATACAAGACAAGATAGATGATTGAATGAGTGCAATTACGAGAGAGATAATTGATTACGATGCAACCAGACGAGTGAGTGATACGCGACGAGCGAGACGTAACAAGTCAGACGAATGGAGGTTGTTAATGCGACCAGACAGGTGGCATAACATGAGTGAGACGGAACAAATTATATCAGTAACGTCAGTGAAACGCAGTGAGTGACAACAGTGCAACGAGACGAGTGACGTAATTGCGACGAGCAATACGATATGAGTCACATATGAATGTGGCACAACTAAGACAAGATAGGGAATGAGACACGTTAGTGAATAACATGAATTTGTTAAACGATTAAAACGAGTGATTTTTTTAATTACCTCAAATTTTGAAAATACGGTCGTTCGACAAAATCCGTCAATATACCGAATGAAATCGATATGTTACGAACGAAGTCGATATTACCCGATGTTACCAGATAGGCTTGACAAGAGTTCTTCTGCTGTTTCAGCACTATCTACTCCACTACGAACTGTTAGTGTAACTACGTGATTAGATACTGCTCAATTTATATAGCATGTCGTTTTGATTGCAGCATTTGGGTACTAATAAAACATGTTATTTACTGCCTTGATAACAATTGATTGCAAACAAAATTCGAAATCGAGCCAAACTCTGGCAGATTCAAATAATGTTTTCCGGATTGGACTCGACATATGTATTTGTAAAATAAAGTTGTGTCAATTTCATTAAAATATTTGTATTAGTTATCACGAAATCACATAAAAATAAGGTTTAGAAAATGTTCTCCATCTAAAGTAAATATTTTCTGAAAATCCTGGTTTTTAATATTTAATATGATTTATATTTCAATACCTGTGATATTTTATAACGCTCATTTATATCGTTCAAATACATCATGTACCCAGTGTCTTAATTCATTAAACATGTGTTTTTAATTCTCTTGATTATTCGCATTCCTCAATAAAAATGTGCATATATTTGCAGTGATTTAAGTTATGTTACTGCGTTACTCGATCTTTGAAACATACCAAGAACTTGATGCAATTAGTGACGAAGTTCGTAAAATACACGCGAGGGATGACGAAAAATAAGGCGTCTATAGCAACGCCACGCCAACGATGTTGTTTGAGGAATTGAGAACGGTCGCCACGGTGAGAGGAGCCGCAATAGAGAACACAATCACTACGGAATCAAGTTTCAAGTCTACGATAGCTTTGATTGCAGTCCGTCGATATAAAGAAAGCTTAGATTGGGTTGACCAAGTTCGTTGGCGCAACACGTGCCGCATTCGGATCTTCGGGATTATGTGAAGATAACACACGCAAGTTATCGATTTAGATATACGCATATTTAGAAGATACACCCATAGGTCTTAGTATTTGAGCCTTTTGTTTATCATAGTAACAATATCCCAATGATGTGTTTGTGTTGGGAAAGATTGAAGACGTCCTGAGGCCGACATAGAAAAATAGCAAAAATGCTCCGAATAATGTATATATCCTTAACGACTTTGGTTAAAGATTGGTGCTCATTACTGAGCGACGGACAACGGCGGAAACAGTGATCAGAATATTCGACGTTATAAAGTGTGTGTACAGAACCGTGTCGTGAAAACTGCAGATACTTGAAGGCCGGAAATAGTTCCAGAGTTTAGTGGTCATGAGAATAAAGGCTGGTCCACACGCTAGAAATGAGCAAATGTAACAGAATGCTAGATAGAACACCAACCAGTCAGTCACTGTCGGCTTTTTTATTCGTCTATGCACAGGGACGACGAGGAAATTTCATAATTCTTTAACAAGATTTATTTCATGCTATGCGGTGAATGAGAGGAGAATATCACTAAACGACAACTTATCAGTTCACTCTAGCACAAGAGAAATTAAAATGTTTGATAATTTCACTCTTGCTGAGTGTCAAGATGTTGGGGAAGTTCTAGTTTTTTATAAAAACAACGTACTGATCGTTATATAGTTATAAACATGATATATCCGAATTAAAATAACGCAACCAATATAGCCATCTTGGCACCTCCTTGTTAACTGACATTGTTCTATAAGTTAATTGTAAAGCTATTCCACTATTACGCCCCGTTTCACTAGGCTACTTCGTAAAATTGCACAAACGTTTGATATATGATTGTAGGTTCATCACCATATAAAAATATATTTAAAATAATTCCCGGTGACCATAACGTCATAAAATTCAATAAAAGAAAGTTTATGTCAATTGATACAATATATTTGTTATTCTAGGAAAAGGAAGAGTTTGCGGAAGTCTTTGAATTTGCGCTAATAACATGGTAAATCAGGGAACGGATTGTGTTTTGAAGACAATTACTATATGAACACTATCTGCATGTAAGCAGAACTACTCAGCGATTCTTTTAAACGCCTTTCTTGAATTTCTCGAATGCACTCAAGACATTTGGATTTCGACTGTTATTTCATAAACTAAAAATATATTTTTAAAATTAATAAAGATTCTATAAAGAATATGTATTGGTTTCGCCTGCTTATAGAGTTGAATTCACGAGTCAGGGAATGTTATACAAAATGTAAAAATAAATAAATGAAATAACATTGTTAATCACTTTATAAACAAGTGAATTTGCAATAGAAATCAGTTAAATATTCATACTTCCTCAAGGCCACTGAATCTGTCCATAAACTTGTTACACTGCTATTTGTGTGAACACTTTATTTATGTTTACACTTCATGGGTGTAAAAACGTTATTATTGTGAGCGCTTTTGTTCATCCGAAATCACACCGCTGTTAAATGTGCCCCATCACTTTGCATATGTGGGTGAATATTTGATTAGGTTCCATTCTTAATAAAAAAATATTCAAAAACGCAATTAGTAAAGCAGTGTCGACAGACCGTTTATCAGTTAGGTACATGTCAGACGGACGTCAACCTAAGCTGGGCACGACCTAATGTAACCCAGATCGCGATTATGAAGGCTTATTTGACGCACTTCAAAAGCTGTGAAGAGAACACCGTTACGGACATAAATACTTGTTTGATAATATTATTTTATTTCAACTTAAATGAATTTTTTGGCGTTGTTTCATTGTATAAAGTGATCATGAGTGGCTATTACATCAATTCCAAATCGTCAGTGACTTTATCAGAACATTAAGTGCTTAACGGTGTAAATACACATTTTAATTACGTTTTACAACTTTAAGAATTTCTATAAAATGTTTGGGTTTATATACTAAATTCTTCTTTCATTGGACACCTTTTTGAAGACTTTATGATGTAAAAACACGTTTGCAGTTTTTGTTGAATCTTAATGTATATAAAAGTCTTCTTTTTTATGCGGCGTAACGGTGTTGTCACATTTGTAACGGTGTGGACAGATTATCTTATACTTTCATATTCTTGTTTATTCGCATCGTGTTTTTTACTAGAAAGTATGTCAGATAAGTTCCATGTAAAATGTGTGATGTTGTTTGAAAGACAATCGGCGTTATGAATACGACCTTTATTCGCATCATATTGTTTGTATAAATTTCTCCACACCGTTACGATGTTGTCAACACCGTTTCTCATTCAGCGTAACGGTGTGGAACGTAACGGTGATGACAGTCGGGAATTCTGACAGAACTGATTCCAATTATATTAATTCTCCATTTTTGTCTGATAAATTCCATGTAAAATTTGCGAGGTTGTTTGAAAAACAATCGGCGATATGAAAACGAAGTTTATTCACACCATACTGTGTGTATATATTTGTGCACACCGTTACGATGTTGTCATCACCGTTAGCGTAACGGTGTGGACTGTAACGGTGATGACATTCAGGCATTTGATCATCCACAAACAGCATGCTACTTGTCTCAAAAACACATTACGCACACATTATTTTGTGGCATCTAAGAATACATAATATTTGAAAATCATAAAAGAACAGGAAGTGGAAATAGCAAAGAAAATGGAAGAACGGTGTTGACACTGAATAAAAGTACGTTCAATATTTTACTTACTTTTTGATGATTTTCTCATTTTTCGCGCTCTTTTCATTGCTTAATTATGACGTAAAAGGTTGACAGAATGTTTACTTTTCGGAAAAAGTTGTATCCCCGTATCATTCCCGTGCGGTAGATGAAATTTTTTTCGTAACGGTGTCGACTTGAACAATTACGGACAGAGCCATAACTGACCATTTATAAATATTCTGCATATAAAGCTACTAAATGTAACTGTAATTAAGTTAAGTTTAAATATATTTAGCTTCATATGGTTGGTTTTTTTTATATTTTCGTTTGACATTCTTTTATCAAACAATCAAGAAAATTACTCTTTAAGAATTCGGACAACACACCGTTACTAAAATACATGGGGGTTAGTTGCTTCGACAAAGCATATTTAACTGCTTTAAGCGTGTGATCTGCTAAGAACTCTTATCTAATATTGTTAACATATTATTTAACATTGTTATTATAAAACTTATCTCTGTTAATGTCTACCATTTAGATAATTGTTGAATATGGACAGTAAATGGAAAAAAAGTCCAACCCCTTGCTACTGCCCGGTCAACAACCCCCTGAACCTTGGCATGCTGTTGTCCAACGTCGGTGCCTACGTTTACTTCATGATGGATGGCGCATACATGAGCGCACTGACCATGCTGTCGGGTACCACCACTCTGTCCAGCGTGATGGCTGTAACACTGACCATGACCATCGGAGGTAAGTGGGGCAGTAAATAGATTGATGTGCATAACTCCAAATAAAAGGGCTATTGCTGTAAATACCTGTTGACATTTTGCAAAGACCTCATTTTAGGGAAACCTAGTTTATGAAAAAACATTTGCAAGCCCACTTTTATCTGAAGCTATGAAAATCTCCAATTACCCTTTAAAGATGATGGTCGCGGGGTAGAAACCAACTTGTCTAAAACGGAAGGACTGCCATTAAGAGTAAAATTGTAGCCTTGACAGTGATTGTGATTGATAGTATCAAGATAAACATATTGACCACGTTTCAAAAATATTGAGTCATAAATGTTGATCCTAGATTGGTTAGAAAGTAGTAAAAAAGTTTTTCTTAGATTTTTAAATCATGCACGTGACCCTCATTTCAACTCTCCCAAGATATTATCAAGATAATCAACCCGACCATTTTATTTCTGTTATTAGGAAGTTTAACAACCCTAACCGGACCTGAAGGCATTATCTCCTCTTATGGATATCCGGCCCTTTACCCCACCAACCCCACATACAACTTGCGCATTGTTGTTGACGAGTTACACTACATTCAGTTCGAATTTACTGCATGGGACTTCCTCAATACTTCAGCCGGGCGACGTTTGTGAACTCGATGTAAGTCAGACATTTTCCTCAAATACTTTGATGCAGGCATCCGGTATCATGACGCGGAAGTCCTAGCAAATGTACTGTCCGTCCTTCAGTACAAGGTTTAAACGATCTTACCCTTTTACCAAAACCAATATCCACAGAACAAATATCTCTTACAAAAACACACTTCCATAATTAACCAACTTGTTGCCTACGCCCATTCTAATCCACACACATCACCAGCCTTGATCAGAACCTAAATTTGGGCTTCGAATATAACGTACTTTCCACGCAAATGTGATAATTTTTTTGTTTAAGTTCTTTTGTTAAGAAAGCAAGATGTACAATGTATAGAAATACTATCTATCAGTAATGTTTACAAATTAAAAGTAAATACACTTGATACAAATGGATATAAATTATTTTTATTCTATCGCATTGAACACATGTATTCAAATATACACGACTACTGTTTGCTTAACTAATAGTTTGCACTGAACTGTCTACACTTTCCCCAGATGTTTATATCAATATCCGTTTAGTACACAAAATGAATTGTATTATATCTTTTAAATATTTGTTTTTCTTTGATAATGTTGACGCCCATTGGGCCGGGTTTATTTGTTTTGTTTACGCAAAATCGTGTACTCTTGTATTGTTACAGGGACTTGTTCACAGATTTTGGCATGTTTTGAAGTTTCCATTTAATGTTTTAAACTGATAAATTTAAACATCGGAACTAAAATGCTCCAGTATAAAACAAGAAGAAAAAATAAAGAACGAAAAAAGTAATCCACACCGGGACTCGAACCTCTGACTCTTGAAGTAAAAGTCTAGCCATCCTTGTAATGTCACATAATATAACGATAACAACAGAACTCTCCAAATTATTGAATCGTTTCGCGTCAATCGTGATACCTCGACCAACTCCGGAAGAGTGGACTCGTGCATTTCAGTCACCATCTTGTATTCAATTACCTTCCAAATGGTGATCCGTCTTTTGTTATGAGGCTGTATACGACGCGGTTAAACAAGCGCTTAAATTTCTGCCGAAATTTTGATATAAAAATCACTGTAAACGTTCATTTTGTTTGCATGTTGACCTGTTATCCAAAAAGACTTTTGCAATACTATTTTGCCACGTTATTGTCCAATATTGAATAATAATTTACGGTGTTTACAAAACTGTCCAAACCGAAAGTGAGAATTGATTCATATTAAATTTTGCGATATAAACACTAATATTTGTTGAGTTTGAGGAAGATAATCGAAAAATAGCGTATTAATGGAATACAGACTCCCATTGCCGAGTGTAGTACTGGCTAAAACACCTATGATGACAGGGCAGGTACAAAAACTTACATTTTGTTTATATCAAGTTAGTGACTGGGTTCATAATTTATTATAAATGCATGAATTTGGTGCCTTTAATTTGTAAATGCTATATTAAAATTATTTTTGTAAATAAATCATCATTTTGTGTTGTTGTTGTTTTTTTTTGTTTTTTTTATGACTATAATTCATAACTATCCATATTAAATAGTATTTAATAATCATTATTATTTCTCCCCCGCCATAGGCGGAGGGATATTGTTTTGGCGTTGTCCGTCCGGCTGTCCGTCCGGCTGTCCGTCCGTCCGGCACTTTTGTGTCCGGAGCCATATCTTGGAAGTGCTTTGGTGGATTTCATTAAAACTTGGTATGAGTATATATATGGATAAGATGATAATGCACGCCAAATGGCATTGTACACCATCTGTTAATAACTGAGTTATGGCCCTTTGTATTTTGAAAAAATGCTTTTTACTATAGGCACTTTTGTGTCCGGAGCCATTTCTTGGAAGTGCTTTGGCGGATTTCATTGAAACTTGGTATGAGTGTATATATGGATGAGACAATGATGCACGCCAAATGGCATTGTACACCATCTGTTAATAACGGAGTTATGGCCCTTTGTATCCTGAAGAATCTTTTTTAATATGGCACTTTTGTTTCCGGAGCCATATCTTGGAAGTGCTTTGGTGGATTTCATTGAAACTTGGTATGAGTATATATATGGATAAGAGAATGATGCACGCCAAATGGCATTGCACATCATCTGTTAATAACGGAGTTATGGCCCTTTGTATCCTGAAAAATCCTTTTTACTATGACACTTTTGTTTCCGGAGCCATATCTTGGAAGTGCTTTGGTGGATTTCATTGAAACTTAATATGAGTATATATATGGATAAGAGGATGATGCACGCCAAATGGCATTGCACACCATCTGTTAATAACGGAGTTATAGCCCTTTGTATCTTGAAAAAATGCTTTTTACTATAGGCACTTTTGTGTCCGGAGCCATATCTTGGAAGTGCTTTGGCGGATTTCATTGAAACTTGGTATGAGTGTATATATGAATAAGACGATGATGCACGCCAAATGGAATTGTACAACATCTGTTCATAACGGAGTTATGGCCCTTTGTATCTTGAAAAAATGCTTTTTACTATAGGCGCTTTTGTGTCCGGAGCCATATCTTGGAAGTGCTTTGGCGGATTTATTTAATTTTGGTATGATTGTATTTATGGATAAGACGATGATGCACGCCAAATGGCATTGTACACCATCTGTTAATAATGGAGTTATGGCCCTTTGTATCTTGAAAAAATGCTTTTTACTATACGCACTTTTGTGTCCGGAGCCAAATCTTGGAAGTGCTTTGGCGGATTTCATTGAATCTTGGTATAAGTGTATGTATGGATAAGACAATGATGCACGTCAAATGGCATTGTACACCATCTGTTAATAACGGAGTTATGGCCCTTTGTATCCTGAAAAATCCTTTTTACTATGGCAATTTTGTTTCCGGAGCCATATCTTGGAAGTGCTTTGGTGGATTTCATTGAAACTTGGTATGAGTATATATATGAATAAGAGGATGATGCACGCCAAATGGCATTGCACACCATATGTTAATAACGGAGTTATGGCCCTTTGTATTTTGAAAACATGCTTTTTACTATAGGCACTTTTGTGTCCGGAGCCATATCTTGGAAGTGCTTTGGCGGATTTGATTGAAACTTGGTATGAGTATATAAACGGATAAGAGGATGATGTACGTCAAATGGCATTGTACACCATCTGTTAATAACGGAGGAATGGCCCTTTGTATCGCAGTTTGTTCATCCGTCCGATTTGCACCCATCCTAAAACAAAATATATGTTGCGGGGGATATCAATTCTACGAATTTGCTTGTTTATTTAGATATACTGGAATGTGTTATTTGTGTTCATTTATTTTAATTAGTGTCCACATTTTATTGAAATAAAAAAAATGTTTTACTCAAGGTGTTTGAATTTCAGCATTATATAATATAATGTTGCAATTGTTGCTTCAAAAAGGAAGATTTAGGAAATGATTCATCATCTCATGTGCACTACTATATATAAATAAGTCCTGTTTTTGTGCGATGATTATCTGAGATATTAACTCCATGACGCTATATATCTTTTTCTATAAAGAAGGAATGTAGTTGACAATTGTTAATAGTTTTATTTGATCGTTCGTCAAAAAGTTGTAACTCTGTTACTCTTGTATCTTCAATGCAATTGAGTAATTAAATAGTAATTAAATTGAATGCGTTTTAATTCCCTTTTATTATTGTTTAATTTGAGTTACAATGCTATGACGTTAAATTTTATTTACACTTAAATGTATTATGAATATTGCTGGGCCAAGTGTGAGGTTGAGCGCTCTATAACCAGGTTTTAACCCCCAATGCTTTGCATTGACCGTTCCAAGGCGGTGACCCCATATTTTGTGTTTATGTTGGTTTGTATTGTGCTGTTTTGTACTGTTTGGGCAATCGGTCACTTGCCTTAAATAAAGGACCAACTAATTGTTATTAATGAAAATTCAATACTGCTCCAGCAGCTGGAGTTTCACTTCTTTATATTACATGTTTAATTGTGCATTCCTCTTCATATGCATGAGTGTAACTACATTTTCTTGTCATTGATTATAACTTGCAAGATGGCTTTTTACAGGTGAACTGGATTATGAACAACTGATGAGCATCAAGTCATCTCCTTTATAACACCTTGTGGGGCTCATAATCAGGCAAGACCACAATCAGTGAGGAAACTGCAGTGTATTAACACGCCTGGATCAAGACAATTCTGGATGACCAAACAAATGTCATCATTAAATATAAAAAATACTTCCAGTTTGTTATACATGTGATGTTACATAAATTATGATATTGATGAACAAAAATAAATAATACAAAGGTTGATACCCCCAATATTAACTGTGCCCATTTGATACTGTTTAAAGCTTCTCATCCTTCTCTGTCTTAAAATATAAAAAAACCTATATGATGTAATAAAAACATGCATATTTGTATTATTTGTTTTACCCATACATATCTTGTAATATGTTTTGACTAATGATCAGTCGGTGTTAGTTAAACTAATAGATCTATGCTTTGATATTATTTGCAACTATTGAAGCCAAAAATTACTTAAGCTAAAATCATTATCACAGTAGTATACCATACTTTTGTGCACGTTTTTTTAGAAATCAGGGATTGTTAGTTTACTGAGTCAGTCTAAATCCTTATGTTATTTGTGTAAAAAAGTGATGTTACATGTTATAGTTATAGTGAAGATGCATCAAGGTTTTAATTATCAAAAGAAGATATAAAGAATCAATAAAAATTATTAACTTTGTAATTATTTCATTACTGAATGAAGGGATTTAAGTAGAAATCATATTGTGTGCTTCCAGTAAGGATAAAAAATGTATTATGTGAATTTGGATTTAGACATCAAACTTGGAATGGGCATCATTTTTGTCATTTTCTAAAACAAAACTGTTCATTTTATGTCCTGATTGTTTTTTGTAACATTCTGTATATAGTTTTAGTTCAAAGACTGATATTTCCAATATTTACTGTGACCATTTGATACTGTTTTAAGCTTCTCGTTTTTTTCTCTGTCTTAATAATTTCATTATTTGTTTTACAAGTATACCGTATGTATCTAATAATATGTTTTGATCAATGATCAATCAATGTTAGTTAAACATAAAGAATTCTGCTTTGATTTGAGGTGCCACTATTGGAGCCAAATAGTACTATCACATTCAGGCTGATCACATTAGCTAAAACACTATCACAGTAGTGTTCCATACTTTTGTGCAAGAAATTTTAAAATCAATGATTATTATGTAACTAAGTCAGCCTAAATGCAAATGTTATTGTTGTAAAGTAGTGTTCTTACATGTTTAAATTTATATTGAAGATGCATCAAGGTTATAATGATAAATGTATATATAGATATAAATTAATGATCAGTTACAATTATAAACTGTGAAATTATTTCATAATTGTAAGCCATATTCTGTCCTTGAACTATACCAATAATGATTAACTATGTATTATGTGAATTTGAATTAAGACATCAAACTTGAAATGGACATCATTTTAGTCTATTTCTAAAACAAAAAACTGTACATTTTATGTTGTGAAAGTATTTTTGTAGCACTTTGTCCATACTTTTAGTACAATAAGCACTTTCCAAGACTTTTTCTTAAAAAGTGGTGGCATGTTTTTGAATTCTGACTGAATTTTTGATCTGTGTTCATCAACATGTGAACATGGTTTCATTTATTGAGAAGTTAAAGAGTCCAATTAAACAAACATTTATTTTTGTGTAAAATAAAATTGTACTGTTAGGTCTTTTTTGATTATGATTTGTCTAAATTAATAAAAGCAATAGGTAAACAGCATATAACTAGTGTACAGTGTGGAAACGGTTATTCCCAGGTTGATGTCTTATAACAACTTCACATAGTGTGGTTAATTTAAAATTATATTGAACTGTACAGCTAGGTAGCTATATTTTGAAGTAATACCAATACAAAATGCATTATTTATATCACCATTGTTTTGCATGGATTGCAATATATGTCAATGGAGGCCATCACAAATTGAAGTCTATCACAAGTTAACCAAAGTAGGTGTAATGCTCATAAATACCGGTAGGCATTGATATGCCCCTACAAAACTTTATTTAATGCACATTACTTTTTATTGTGTATTTATCTATACCCTTTCGGCATTTATTTCACAAAAAAGTGTATAACCTGCAATGAATTTGAAAAATTTCTTAAACACACACACACTAAAAATAAAATTTAACATAATTATTTTCTGGTCAAGTGTATTTATTCAAAAGGAGAAATACACTTTAAAACACTTAAGTGTATTAACTATTAATGCTCAGAAAATGCAGAAAAAATGCACTTTTTCTGTTAAGTGGTTTTTGTCTTCATTTACAGGTGAATTAAATAAGCATTGAACACAAAAACAATGCAAATAATGCTACATTGAATGTGCATTAAATACAGTTTTTTGAGAAGTGCACTTTAATATATACAAATATATCAGGTTGTGAAATAAAATACTTATCAAGTTATAGTAATACGGAACCTGGTAATAAACTTTTTTTTTAAATAAATAATACCCATTTAAATAAATTTATTTTTGAAATGTGACACTTAAATTACATTAACACCAACAGTATGAGATATAATTTGGGATCATATACTTTTTTCATTGCATTTTATTATTTGTATGAATCATGTGTTTTGTGGTTTGAAATTTACTGGAACAATTCATTTGAAAGATCAAGACCAAAATAAGCAGTTGCTGCACCAACCCATGCGAAAGACAAAAAAATCTTACAGGACATGAGGTCCTATAACTTTTAAAATTTACAGGACCTCATCAGATTTTACCGGACCTTGTTCTTCTTTAACCAAATACCAGAGAATACCTTTAATAGAGTTTATTTGTATCATTATTTCCAGTGTTTTTTTATGGCAATTTCGGGGCCGATATTCGGCCCCATTCCCCTCAAAAAAGAGTATATATTTTCCCCCCATTTTATAAAAAAATCCCCTCCAGATGTTAAATTTTTTTTATTTATTTTTTTCAGAAAGAACTGTTTCATAATCATGATAAATATATCTCAAATTTATTTCATAAATAACTAACAAAGTATATAACTATAATTTATATAATTTTTAATTATTATAAAGTGTTATATTAAATTAGATTAGATTTTCCCAAATCAGTGGACTTTTCACATGAATTGCATCTTTTTCCCAAAATGGCCAGGAAAAGGCCTGATGTATCTATATTGTGTCAATACTTGTTGATAAAAACATTCCAATTTGGTCCATCTTAGTGATAAAAAATGCTCAAATTTGCCATTTAATCGATTGTAAAAACTCAATTAGACTCAAAATGGCTAAGAAAACTGAGACTGTGCATGAAGGCTGAACTGTCTGAAACTAATGTTGAAAAAATCATTGATATATATTTCAGAAAAAGGACAGAGACATTCTGCTGTCAATATTATATTCATACAAACATGTGTATTCATATAATAAATATCATTACATATAAAAGAGTGAACTTTTAATTTTCCCCTTTTCCTAAAAAACGACGCATTTTTTCCCCTTTGGACGGGCACCGCCACCATTCCCCTATAAGTGCAAACAAACACTGATTTCGTTCACAATGTTTTACAATTCAAAATACATCATTAAATTGAAGCCATTGCCTGTCCTTTTTCCAAACCTCTTGAAATCCTCTTTCGTTACGTTTTATTACTTCATAAGCCTTCCACCTCTTTTTATTTTCCTCTGCTTTTTGGTCAATACTCACCTGGCTTTTTCTTTTTTCGGCAGACTTAGCCCCGTCAAAATAACGTAGCCATGAAAATTACATTATGAGTCTGACAGTGACACACGTTACAGCTAGTTTGAGTGTTAAGTTAAAAAATAATAATCAGGCTCAGAAATTAATAGATTAAGACTTTACACAAATAAAAGGTATTGCAAAAACGTAAAACAAATACAATATGAAACAAAATCACCTGATAAAAAATACACGTATTCGCAACCGGTTGAAGTGCTGATTTTCGCTTTCAATGTTGACACGGAACAGGCAAAGGTCATATGGTTTCCCGCTTTCGCTTTACGATCATCACAAGGATTGAAACTAGTCAAATTCATTTCAACCTATCAAAAATGTGTTGTGTCGCTTACGTCACAAAACAACGCGCAGTATTTAACAGGTTCATAAGTTTGTTGCGTCACAAGTAAAGATAGCAAGTTCGACTGGTTTGTAACAAATCTTTTTATTTCATCGTCAAACCGTCTATCAAAGTAGATTAATTCATACCAGTCAGTATTTTTTTACATATTCGTAGTTTCATTTTCATTTCCAACCAAGTTTTACTTATTGTTTTTTTCGTTTCGGACACGAGGACCGCCAGTTTCGGGAAAGATACTGGACCTCAGGAAATTTTATTGGAAATGTCCGAGGTCCGACGTCTTTCGCATGGGTTGGCTGCACCACGCTCCTTTTTACTTGGCGGTAATTATTTCCATAATTTAGGGTATATTGCCAAAGGCAGCTTTGCTAATCAACTCTTACGGTGATCCTAGTTTTTTACTCTTTATTTAATTTAATTCCCCAACCGATTTACTCTTCGGCAAATCTTACTTTATACAGTAACCACCAGCATTATTCAATTTGTGTTAATATTCATCTCTGTTCCAAAAATTCACTTGATTTTTTTATGAATTCAGATATAACATTATAACAAGATCAGTATAAAATGTAAAAAAAAAGTCCTAGAAGAAATGGCAGTTGAAATCACATAATTATGTGATTGAATCATTGTTGATTGATCATGATTCTGAGATCTATCTATCAATGCTGTCTTAACTCCCCGTTCGGGTATTATTGACAGGTGCGCAGTCAGTGCATGATAAAAGTGTTAAAAGTGAGAAAGATAAAAGTGTGGGTGAAGTGAAGTGATTTAAAGTTAAAAACTGTTAAAAACATGTCTCCCGGAGATAATATGGTATCAAGGTTTTGGAATTTCTCACAGATCATGTGGCCCATAATTTGTATAATTATTTACAGAAATGCATAATTGGTTTCATTTTACAAGTGAATCTGCCTTAAGCTTTCAGAAGGTCCCAGTTTGATGCGCACTGGCACTGATGAGTTCTCAAGATCTCTAAAGACACCTAGTATATTGGTTCTACCTAGGAAGTAGACTCGAGCTTCTCAATGTGCCTAAGACTTTCGGTGTTTTCTATCTAAAATAAATTGCTTAAAATTAAAAACAAATTGTGATATTTAATGATAAACAATTACATGTAATAGGAGGTTTTGGGGATTCCGATAATGACGTCACGTTTGCGCATGCTCGAGTTTTGGCCGTCAACACTGCGGCCATTTCGCTGTTGTTTCAATCTCTACTTGACACATATTTGCGACCCTTTTTAAGAACAACAAAATACTTAGAAATTGAAATTCTTTCAGAATAAATTCAATTCAATGAACGAACACAAAAATAAGGACGAAAATAAACAACAATAGATTGATTTAATGTAATCAACATATAGAAACTAATTTGAACCTATATGACTGTAAAAACTTACCTTGTGAAAGATTAACTAAATCCTCTTGATAAATGTAACTGTTTTTATTTAATTGTTCACACCAATTTGGACACTCTTTGTTTCAGCATTTATACCCCAGTGTTTAATTGCACCTTTGTTCATCACAAACCGATTATCTCGTTATAATCGGTTACTGTCCAGACAATTACTAAGAAAACAGAGAGTCATAAACCCGAGGACATATACCCTGAGTAAACCACATGTGTCTGGTCATTAAACACATTTTATGATACCTCCAGGTCATCTCTTGGCATGTTGAGCAGTCATTTAAGCCAAATACTTAACAGTTGCTTTAATAAAATATTTGAACATATTTAAAAAATATACATTTGTCATAAATGGATTAACAGGAACTGTACAGGGTATATGTATTAGCCAGTTTAAGCATAACAATAAAGTGTTTAAGAACTATAAATTTAAAATATTGTACTAATTTACTGCTACACACTTTACGTATTTAACGGGTACCTGAAAATGTAAACTCTGCTATAACGTGTAAAGATTGTGCGTTACTGCGGTGTTCGAAACATCATCATGAAAACAAGCAATCACGTTTGATCATAGTAGGGATATAAAATACTTGCGTAAAATAAATTAAATGTATTGATTTATGGTATCATAAAATGCTAGATTTCTATCGCTCATTAACACTAGTAAAGTGTTTTCAATAAACATGTAAAACAGTTCAATTTTCAAAATATGTAGGTGTTTTTTTATCCATTTGAATGCTAAAATTTATTAATATTTTCATTCAATGTAAAACAAAACGAAAACTCATTCAATGTAAAAGAAAATTAAAACTACATTGAAAGATTGTAATGTATTGCGTTTTTATAGGGCTTTGTTTTATAACTGATTCAATGCACCTCTTACAATAAATTTCTATCGCTGATGAAAAATAACACTATCGCATCCACACCACTTAATTTTTATAATTATAATCAAATTATTATATGTTTTATTATTTTTAAATTATCATTTATTTAAGTCTTACTTTATGAAAGAATACGGGTATTTATCGTTTTTTGTGTGTGAAATTGTCAGTATTTTGTCTTCCGACGATCTTTACTCTAATACAATGTAAATGGCCGCGATCGAGAGGTTTGACGGCCAATCTATTTTTAGTAACGGAAAACCCCTCTTGTGACGTCACGCAAAAACCTCCTATTAAAATAAACAGTCTGCACAATTTTTTTTTTTACCTGAATACCAGTCTTATACCATTCCAAATTCAATCTTAGTGGTTATTCAACCGCAAGTGAACTATGTCAATAGAACCATAACTATGAAACACTAGTAGAGCAATGTTCCACAGAAATGATGCTGATCATAATTCAGCATGATGATGAATGATTAGATATTTCCATTTCCACTAACAATTCCACTTCAATGACTTCGAACAATGTTGAAAATGACACTATTTCACTGTCGAACGGTACCACATATAAGTAAAGTTCTCTAATTTGCTAAATTAACATCTTATTCCATTGTAATAATCAAGCTTCCTAATATTGTTAACATTTTCTCAGGCATTTGCCAATATTTATTGGTGTTGTTGTGTTCGGAAGTAGTTCTTCAAAATGGCGACTGTTAAAGGGGCCTTTTCACAGATTTTGGCATTTTTTAACTTATGTATTAAATGCTTTATATTGATAAATGTAAACATTGGATCGTAAAAGCTCCAGTAAAAAATCAAGAATAAAATTAAAAAAAGGAAAAGAACATTGCCCGGAGCAGGTTTCGAACCAGTAACCCCTGGAGTCCTGCCAGAGTCCTGAAGTAAAAACGCTTTAGCCTACTGAGCTATTCCGCCGAGTATACATACGTCACGTATTTTATACCTTATATAAGCAATCTTCGTAGTTATACAAAATTTAACGACAAAAACAGAACTCTCCAAATTATTCAATCGTTTCGCGTTGCAACGCTTTATAATTTTTAGGTTTTATAATCGTCAAAAGATGCATATAATGGCTATATTAGAGCATGGTTAATGTTCAGTATTACTGTTTCCTCACAAATATCATAACTAACACGAAAATTTGCGAATCTGAAACAACTTTTTTCAATTTTGTCAATTTACCAAAGCGTGAAAAGATCCCTTTAAACCAGAGGCTATTTAAGAAATAATCGACGTGTAACCGTTGGTTATTGCGGTAATAACCAACGGTATGGAGTTCCGATGCGTATGAATTAAACCACGAGGGCGTAGCCCGAGTGGTTTGATAACAAGCATCGGAACTCCATACCGTTGGTTATTACCCCAATAACCAACGCTTACACGTAGGTTATTTCGATTCAAACACGATTTCATTAATAAGTTAATCGCGATTTAATTAACGGTTATAAATGAGAATTATATTTACCGAATGTCCAATTTTCCGCGAAAACGCGACGTCACCACAACAATCGAAATCAAATGACGTCGTCTTCATTCATAAACAGTGTGCGGACAATCAAAGTGACGTCATATTTATATCCGTTGGTATATCGGGGAAATAACCCACGGTAGTTTTCCTTCTTTGTATATAGAAAACAAGTCACGTGCCGTGGTAGAATATGCAATAATCGCCGCAATGATCCAGAGTGGTTTCGCGTTTGTAACGCTTTATAATTTTCAGGTTTTAAACTCGTCAAAAGATGCATATAATGGTTATTTTAGAGCATGGTCCATGTCCAGTATTACTGTTTCCTCGCAAATATCATCATTACAACGAAAATTTGCAGATCTGAAACAATTTTTTTTTCAATTTTGTCAATTTACCAAAACGTGAACAAGTCCCTTTAAATCACATGTCACAATAATGAACATTACTAAATTCGTTGTTAGCAATTTTTCGCCGTTTCGTCTGACACCGATGTCTTGACATGAATAAACACTCTGGATCAGCAGACGATGTATTGCCTAAATCTATTTTACCGAGGATTCCATAGAGAGTTGATGTACCCACGATTATTTAAAAAAGCGAATGCTTATAACCACTCCTAAACCACTCATAGCATCAATTAACATTGACTTAATTTGGACTTTAATAAAATCTACGTTTTATTGTATGGTCTTCAACCAAGTTACATAATCACTTGAATACTTACTGGTTGATGTTGATAGCCCATACCCTCCCCTGTCACTTCACGTTGATCTTGACCATATTTGACCATGACCTTTTCTTTAATTTCCCGTACCAAACAGGAACATGTGCGTTTTTCAAACACAGCATCTTGATTTTTAAATAGCATACATATTATAGCTAATGACATCGGATGTCTTAATCCTTTCATATCTTGCATGTTGTGAGTACGGAATTTTAAAATTCAAAATTCTCTATAACCTTAATAGAAACATACACACTGTTTATTCTGGTTAAACAAACATTGTTTATAACAAATAATATTCAATCCTTAATATTGTCTCAGATAGGAAACACGGCAAAAGATGTGGAGATTTTCAACAAGCCCTGCACCAAAGAAATGCCCATCGGTACTATGTTCACCACTTCTGGTCGAGAGGCGTCTGCGTCTTTTGTCGTCGGAGGATTGACGAACGGGCGCGGCTTCCTGTTGCGATATATGCAGGGTAAGACTAAGCAGTAAACACACTTCCTGTCGCGATATAGGCAGGGGAAGACCAAGCAGTGTGCACTTCCTGTCGCGACATATGCAACTTAAACCCATACAGTATTCACACTAAGTGTGGATAAATATGTATATTTTGTACTTGCGAACATGCAGACAGTGTGAGGGTGTAAAGTTTATACGAAATGATAACTAACTGGTATATTTTGAACCAATATCACTTATCAAAACATATGTGTGTGGATGTTTAGTAAATATTTATTTTGCCATTCGACATCGACAAAATAATTCGATTATTTTATATGATGTCATACAGTTGAAGGTTGTGTTTTGCATATGCCCCACTCGGTCATCATCAGAAATAACGAGGCTTCACCTACGGATAGGCAGTTTTCGATTTTTAATTTACTATATCAATAACTCTATATGTGTCACCATCTTTTTCGAACAATAGATTGCAAAAATAGCCAGATTGTGGCCAATAACCTGGACGCGCTTCCCGGTCAGCCATTACTAGGGGAAGTAACTGCGCGTTGACCAGTTTATGGATATAAAAAACACGTAACAGGGCCAATCGGGACTCCTCGGACAATTCCGCCATAACGGCGATCGTCTCTCGGGTGTATTTGGTGGAATGATATGTCTAACGCCTCTAGGCGGAAGATATTACACCGAAAATATAGTTCGGGTTACACACCAGTAAATTTGCACTAAATCAACCGATAATATAGATATATAAGGACCAATATCTTTAAGGAGTAATATAACAGAATATTTATTAATGTTATTGTTTAAAATAAGATATTATTGCATGCAAAATATTCAAATTTTAATAAAAGTTTAAGAAAGCCAATTAGTTGTTTATTGAAGTGAAAACAACAACATTATTCAAACTTAAAAGAATCAGTATTTCTTAAATTATATTCATTGCAACATTGCTGATGTTCGGCTGCAGGCGACAAACTTTGAGATTTAATCAATATGTTTATGTTCTATACCATAAACAATCGTATAACACTGTACAGTGGTAAAGAGAAAACTTTTCGGTGTAATATAAGAAATAGTAAACTCCACGTTGGTCCCAATGGCATTATAGTGACCAGCCAGGCAGTCACAAACTGTATCTCAATGTCAGAGAACTAACATTGAGTGGGGCTAGATTGAATTTGAAAAACGATTCTTTCTGTCCATTTGATGATGGCAACCCTGCAGTACTTCTGGCAGATATTGTTTATATTTTATTCTAGGCATTTTAATTCCAGATGTTGTTATCCCGGCCAGGCAACTAGCTTTTCAAAGCCTTAAACAATCCAGTGCCATTAAAATTAGAGACAGTTTAACAATGTTCAGTTTGGTAATATTAATATATTGAGGCATAACTTTGCCCTTGGAAATGAACTCAATTCAGAATGGCCTCTCAAAATAAGACATACTGTATTTGAAATGTTAAAACTGAGCAGTGGTGTTGTTAAAATTTATATTATTTATCTTTTAAGAAACTTAAAGATACATATCAAAGGCATGCCCATGGTTTTGGGTCGGTACTCTTTAGATGGGAAACAAAAACACTAAATATGGTCGACAGTGCAGGCAACAATTGTAAAAAGATATTTTCCATCCCTGACTGCCATTACTGACATGAAGTAATTTAATGGTAATATGTCTGGAAACAGTGTCAGTCACACTTTTCTAAATATTGAATTATCCATGCATAGGTATATATATGTCATACAAGAACAGATCATACAATACAGTAAATTTACAACATTTAACAATTGGAAAACAATTATCACAGGTTTTGGGTCACGATGCATTGATATATCACATTTTGAATATCACAGTCAAAGTTAATCAGTTAAATTCAGTTACAAGTAACTAGTCAGTGTATTTAGCAGAGATCTGAAATAACAAGTAGCTACAAGATGTTGAAATCAAGACATGATATATATATATATATATATATACCACAGGATGTCCCATGAAAGTTTTGCAACGTATTTCCAATAGGGTCCTATATAAGGGTGGCAAATGTACAAAAATGGTGGCATTAATACACATAAAAATATCATTCATTTAAACTTGAGACTATAGTCTTGAGATCAAATAGTAATTATCATATATTATTAGAGAGCACTGGTTATACTATTATCTTGTTACTAGTATCACATTTAGATGTATGTTTTCATGTAACATATTCGGGCCTACAGCTCAAAAAATGCTAGCTACCCCCCTGAATAATCTTATTCTTGAGTTCACCTTTTTAATAATATTATTAACAATAGATGTAGCAGAAAGATCAGTGTCGAATATTCAACCAAGGTGTTCAAAAGATGATGGAGAAACAATAGTGTGATCATTACATTTTACATAAAAATTATGAAGTTTAGATAATTTCCTTTTGGAACCAAACACTATACATTCAGTTTTTCCAAGGTGTAAAGACACTTTGTTATCCACTAACCATTTAATACAATTTTCAAGTTCTTTACAAAAAACACTACTGATGATACTAGGATCTTTGTGAAAATAAAGGATGACAATTACATCAGCATATAGAATAAGTTTACATAAATATAATAATCAAAAATCACTAATATCCTATATCAGTGTTAAGGCATTATGAAATGGGAATGGGTGTGACAAGTAACAAGAACCCTACACATTTACATCACAAAACATCTGATATCTACAATTACTGGATATAATATATATGTTGACAGTTAATATTAAGAGGGCAATACAAAAGAATGTACAAAAGTAGTAATAAAGACAAAACAACCAGTTTACAATGTTAAGATTTATGCAGTTGTTGGCATTAAGAGAACAATTACCATTCTTAACTTTGAATTTTGCAAGTGTAAATATGTAAATCAGAACACAAGAATTTGTTTCCCTGTCACTTTGAGCTATATAAGTGCCCAATGTTTACACTCAGTGAATTTGTAAAACCAACTTATATGTGCTAACTGTCTGTCCGGAAACTTAAACATTTCCTATAACTTTTGCAATATTGAAGATAGCAACTTAATATTTGGCATACATGTGTATCTTATGGAGCTGCACATTTTGAGTACTGAAAGGTCAAGGTCATCCTTAAAGGTCAAATATATGGCTTCAAAGCGGCGCAATAGGGGGCATTATGTTTCTGACAAACACATCTCTTATTTTTACATGAAAAACCACAGACATTGTTGGAATTTGCCACATATTAGGCATTGTGTAATTTTTAAACTCAATTTTCCACACAATGAAACAACTTTTCAAAAAGGCACTAACAAATGTTCCTCCATCCCCTTTGCATGCTAAACAAAGAATCAGTTTTTAGCTCCACTGGCCAAATTTGTTCAAATTATGCCTCTGGGTCAAATTTGACCCTGCCCCGGGGGTCACAAAATTGAAAATTGCTTATTTAAGGCCTATTTTGTGAAAACTTTCAAAATATTCTCGCCCATAACCATTGGGCCTAGGGCTATCAAATTTGGTATGTAGAGACATCTAATAGTCCTCTACCAAATTTGTTCAAATTTTACCCCTGGGGTCAAATTTGACACTGCCCCGGGGGTCACAAAATTGAACATATGCGTATATAAGGCCTATTTTGTGAAAACTTTAAAAACTTCTTGTCCATAAGCATTGGGCCTAGGGCTACCAAATTTGGTATGTAGTGGCATCTTATAGTCCTCTACCAAGTTTGTTCAAATTATGTCCCTGGGGTCAAGTTTGACCCTGCCCCGAGGGTCACAACATTGAACATATGCTTATATAAGGCCTATTTTGTAAAAACTTAAAAAATTTCTTGTCCATATCCATTGGGCCTAGGGCTACCAAATTTTGTTTGTAGTGGCATATAAAGTCCTCTACCAAGTTTGTTCAAATTATGCCCCTGGGGTTAAGTTTGACCCTGTTCCGGGGTTCACAAAATTGAATATATGCTTATAAAGTGCTTATTTTGTGAAAACTTTAAAAATCTTTTGTCCATATCCATTGGGCCTAGGGCTCCCAAATTTGGTATGTAGTGACATCTTATAGTCTTCTACAAAGTTTGTTCAAATTATGCCCCTGGGGTCAAGTTTGACTCTGTCCCAAGGGTCACAAAATTGAACATATGCTTATATAAGGCCTATTTTGTGAAAACTTTAAAAACTTCTTGTCCATAACTGTATGGCACAGGGCTACCAAATTTAGTATGAAGTTCTCTTCTTAGTTTGTGCACATTATGCCCCTGGGGTCAAATTTGAAACTGCCCCGGGGGTCACAAAATTGAATATATGCTTATAAAGGGCTAATTTTTTGTGAAAATTTAAAACCTTCTTGTCCATAACCATTGGGCCTAGGGCTACCAAATTTGGTATGTAGTGACATCTTATAGTCCTCTACCAAGTTTGTTCAAATTATGCCCCTGGGGTCAAATTTGACCCTGCCCTGGGGGTCACAAAATTGAACATACGCTTATATGGAGCCTTTTTTGTGAAAACTTTAAAAACTTCTTGTCCATAAACGTTGGGCCTAGGGCTACCAAATTTGGTATGTAGTGACATCTTATAGTTCTCTACCTAATTTGTTCAAATTTTATCCCTGGGGTCAAATTTGACCCTGCCCCGGGGGGTCACAAAATTGAACATATGCTTATATAAGGCCTATTTTGTGAAAACTTCAAATATATTCTTGTCCATAACCATCTGGCCTAGGGCTATCAAATTTTGTATGTAGTGACATCTAATAGTCCTCTACCAAATTTGTTCAAATTTTATCCCTGGGGTCAAATTTGACCCTGCCCCGGGGGTCACAAAATTGAACATACGCTTATATAATGCCTATTTTGTAGGGATGTCAACGAATATCCGAATATCCGAATATTCGGTCCCGGACCGAATATTCGGATACAGTTTTCCGAATCGAATATTCGGAAGAAAAAATAAAAAAAAATCGAGTAATTTCAAAGACTTTGTATTTGTGAAATTTGCTTCAAACATTGTTAAAAAAGTTGTTCCTCGTGTCACAATGTTTATTTCTGCTACGCGCGATAATGCGTCGCTATGGTGATGACAGTATACCGGTCATAAATCCCGCTAATTGCCTAACAAAGACAGACACTTTGTGTCAAAATTATGATAGGTGCAAATCGCGTCGGCAATCAAAACACCGACCTGCACTTGATCCAATGACTCGAATTACCGGTACATTTAAAATTATCAAAGATTAAATGAGTAAAGGAAAAGCCAACTTGGTGTAAAAAACGAATAAGACCGTATGGCAATTAAACCACCGACCCGACCCGTCTTGATCTAATAACTCGAATTACATTTAAAATGATCCAAGATTAAATGAGTGAAGGAAGTGCCGACTTGGGGTGAAAAACAAAGAGATCGTATGGTTATAATCACGTTGTCCAATCAAAAAAGCTTTTAGAAAATAATTTAATCAACCTCTAACGAGTATTTGCGTATCGTATGGTCCAAACTTTAATTAATTACTCAATATTCAATCAGGTATTATACTTCAAGAAATGTTTTTGGTAGTTCGCCCTCATTTAATTGAAAATATTATAATTGCTACACGCATAAAGTAAATCTCTGTCCAAGCAAAATGCCACCTACGCCTTCCGCTGCTTGGAAGTATTTCACGACATCATCCGATAAGAAGTCGCCGATCCAAGTGACTTTTAAACGTGGCAACTTTAAAAGACTGACTGTTTAGTCTGTTAAACAGGTTCAAGGTGTGTTGTGGCTATGTACATAATTCGTTTAAGTTCTGTTTTGTCATGTAATTATTTTGTCGTCATGTAATAATATTTTCCTCGTTCTATTGTTGATGTACAATATTAATAGTTTAAAAACAGTTTTTGTCATTTAATTTTAACAATAAAAAGTAATCAACAAAATCAGCTTCGAATTATCGACGGCAATGCTGTGTCAATATTTAGTCACTTCCGGTGCACTTCCGGTAAAAACGAAAGTAGAATTCTTGGAGTAATGGTACGGTAAACAAAGTTGACTTTTTTCCAACAGATGTTGACCGAATATCCGAATATTCGTTCGAAAGGATGACCGAATATTCGAATACCAAAATCGGTATTCGTTGCCATCCCTACTATTTTGTGAAAACTTAAAAAAAAAAATCTTGTCCATAACCATTAGGCCTTGGGCTACACAATTTAGTATGTAGTGACATTGTATAGTCCTCTACTTAGTATGTTCAAATTATGCCCCAGGGGTCAAATTTGACCCTGCCCTGGGGGCCACAAAGTCGATTATATGCTAATATAGTGCCTATTTTGTGAAAACTTTAAGTATCTTCTTGTCCTTAACCATAAGGCATAGGGCTACCAAATTTTGTATGTAGTGACATCTAATAGTTTTCTATCAAGTTTGATCAAATTATGCCCCTTGGGTCAAATTTGACCCTGCCTGGGGGGTCACAAAACTGAACATACGCTTATATGGGTCCTATTTTGTGAAAACTTTAAAAATCTTTTTGTTCATAACCATTGGGCCTAGGGCTACCAAATTTTGTATGTAGTGGCATCTAATAAACCTCTACCAAATTTGTTCAAATAATGCCTCTGGGGTCAACTTTGACCCTGCCCCAGGGGTCACAAAATTGAATAAACGCTTATAAAATGCCTATTTTGTGAAATCTTTAAACATCTTCTTGTTGAAAACCATTCGGACTACGGCTACCAAATTTGTTATGCAGTAACATCTTATAGTCCTCTACCAAGTTTGTTCAAATTATGCCCTTTGGGTCAAATTTGACCCTGACCCGCGGGTCACAAAATTGAACATTATATTATACGCTTATATCTTGCTTATTTTGTGAAAACTGTTAACATATTCTTATCCTTAACTCTAGGACCTAGGGCTACCACATTTTGTATGTAGTGAGGTATAGTACTCCTCTACAAAGTTTGCTCAAATTATGCCCCTGGAGTTTTTGACCCAGCCCAGGGGGTCACAAAAGTGTACATGTGCTTACATAGGGCCTATACTTAAGTATTTGCACATGCCGAGAATATTTCTTTCAGTCTTTTTTTCAGCCGTGGAGCGATACAGGGCCATCGTGGCCCTCTTGTTTATAAGAATATGTCAAAATGGGCAAAAGTCAGGGACAATACTGTCTAAATGTCCTTTTAACAACTCTGGTGATAGTATATTTTCTCTGTAAATTTACAGCGAAACACAAAATGTCATCATCATAAATGTATAGCTTACATGTATATAAATATGATACGAGGTCTTACCCGGTATTTATACAAATTAACCTGGATATTTATGAAAAACACCATCTTCCTGTAGAGTGTAAAGAGAAGAGGCAATTGTTCACCAGTAACATTATGTTCAGTACCGGTAACGAACATGAAAAATTCAGTTCCCAATTCATCAAAAAGTTCAACTTTGCTTAAGTAATAATGCATCATTGTTGATTCTAAAGAAAAAGAGTAATCATTTATGCCTAAACTGTTCTGCTGTCCAGAAGCAAGGACGTCATACAAAATTTTAAGCTTTACAACATTTATAGTTTTGGTTACTTAACAATCTTATATGAATGTCCATTCTAAGTTTGCTGTCGTATTCTTCCCTCAAATCATACATGTTTCTTGCATAATTGAATGTTCATGTCCATGGATCACAATGTATATAGAAACAAACATTATTTTGAATTATCTTTCACAGTTATAATTTAATATAAGGATAATTTTGGGATACACTAAAGCAAATATTAACATTTGTCTCAAAATGAATCATCCTCTGAAGCCCCCGATGGGATTCAAACCCACACCTCTTTCCTCTGGAGAGGAAAGTATTCTATCTTAAAATACAAGGGCATGTAAGAGGAAAACTAGCAATTTCAAAGGGACGTTTTCCCAAATTAGACATGTATTGAAGTTTGTTATTAAATACTTTAAATTGATAAGTAAACATTTGAGCAAAATACCTCAATACAAAAAAATTAAAAAAAAAGAAAGGAAGTCTTCCTTAACTGGGCTCGGTCCACTGACCCTTGGAGTAAAAGCTTAAACCAATGGGCCATCAGTGCTCCCATATAGTCAGTGTTTTATTTTATACTTTATATTAGCAATCCTTTAAATGTCACAAAATCTAACTATAACATAAGAACTCCCCAAATTATTTTTTTCATTATAGACTCTATGCTATATTGATAAATGCAAACATTGAATCTAAACAGCTGCAATAAAAAAAAGAGAATAAAATTGAATAAAAATATAAAAGTAATGCTCGATTGGTCATTTTTGGGTCGGTTACTACTTACATGTACCCCGGGTACTCTTTAGTATACTTACATGTACCCCGGGTACGGTAAATATACTAAAACGTACCCGGGAAATGTAACGCTAAATCGGTCTTTGTTGGCTACTTTTTGAAATTTATTATATTCACATGTATGTCAATTTTCTGTAAGATGGCCTCTATATTATGGAAACTCATACTCAAAAAGCATGTTGATGCAGTTTTGTTAAAAGAGAAGTTTTTTAAAGATAATCGGTAGCGCGTTTTACGACATCGGATTTGGGGTGGGAATATAACTCCGGTACAGTCTTAAATCGACCGGGTACGATTAAGTATATTTACCGTACCCGGGGTACATGTTAGTATACTTAAGAGTACCCGGGGTACATGTAAGAAGTACCCGAGCCGACAATGACCAATCAAGCAAAAGTAACCCTCAAATGGGCTCGAACCATTGACACCATGGAGTAAAAGTCTACCGTTTGGACCACTCGGCCATCCATGCTCATACAATGAGTGATGTGTTTCATACTTTATCAAGTTTATGTAAGCAATCCTCGTATCTCACAAAATATAACGAAAACAGTTGATTTAATTTTTAAATTTACTCGATGTCAATACTATAAGTACTCCTATCAGTTACACGTATGTCAGTAATGGCATCTTTAAATTTTAACAAGTTTTTAAGTACGTTGTGGGAATTCACAAATCTACATTAAATTATTACTTAAAGAATGTTATCTTGAAAAAGACGAGCTAAAACACACGTTTAAATTTTTCATCTTTACGAGGGGACCGCCATCTTGTTTTGAAGTAGTTCCAAATCCAATATGACGGCCGCCTACGTACATCAGAGAGACGGTGTGGTGTAGCCCACTGTCCGAAGCGTTCAGATTGGTAACAGGGCTTGAACGGCACGTGAATTGCCTCGTAAATACACGATTTCTCCCGTTCTCCCGTTTCTTTGGCCAAGTTTCTGTACCACGCCAGAGGGCATTATAGATAGAGTTTATGCAATAATATGTGAAACAATAAACCTGTTATCGTAACTCTAGTACATACTGATACGCCTAGCTTGACGATTTTTGAATACTGTTTATACTGAAGTTCTTCCAAGTGCATTGGTATTGCATAATCATAATTATCATCCACATCATCAACATCATCATCAGCATCATCATTCCCTTTGTCCGAGGGAGTTATATAGTAATCGCATAATCGGTCCTTCCGTTCGTTAGTCTGTCCCCTTTTTTTCCGGAGCGTGTGCTTGGACTTATAGCCGTTTGTTTATTTGCTTGCAAGAATCATAACTTGAAGTTTAATAGTTATTGTAATGAAAATGAACATATCAATAGAAAAAAATGAGATTTCCGTTAAAAAAAAAAAGCTTGTCTGTTTTCCCAAAGTTTGAAGGTCAATATCACAATATGGGCTAAAAAATACTTCGGGACCATATGTCACTTAAAGTGACAGCACTTGTTTATCAATGTTTATCAATTTCCCCAATCTTGATTCTATCTCCAACCCGGAAGAAGAGAGTTGGATTATCGGGGTACTTTCCCTGAATTTCATCGAACGTGACCGAGTTATTGGATAGGACGATTGAATCAACAGTAACGTCGATTGTGTAGTAGTGCAATAGAATCACATGTTCTCCTTATAGTTCCAGAAAACAATTGCTCAACCATCAACTTACATCCAGAAACTATAGCAACGATTAGACCGGAAGTGAGTTCGTGTAGAGACTTCCTGGTTCTGGTACCGGAAATGTGTACCGGGCAAGCAAAAACACTTCCTCGTTGCATTTTTATGAAACGTCGGAACGTCGGCTTGTATCTTCTTTTGTTAACAAAGAAATATTGGAGAATATCGAAATTCGCAATTGCCGGACGTCAAAGTTCCTTAATAGTCATAACAATCATTGATATCGCAATAAAGTGATATGTTCGCAACCAAATGACTCTTTACCTTTAAATACACGTGGTCAATTTGTAATGTTTAGAAGCCACAGTCCAAAAATTCCTTTAAAAAAAGCTGTAAAGAGATCATTACTACTAGAAGTTTTACCGACCAAAATTAAGAAAAATTAAGAAAAAAACGCAATTTGATAATAATTTATAGAATGCCGTTATCAAATCAATAGCTTATGATGCTTCTTGAGTGAATCATGTAAGTTCAATTGCAACAAAGCGTTCAGTAAATTGTACATTCAATTCGCACCAAACGATTTCGAACAGAAATATAAATTAGCCCATCTCTGAGAAAACGGTGCTTAATGCATGTGCTTTCCGCCTAGACTGGATTTTCGTTAAGAAAAGACTTCCTATAAACGAAAAACACCATAAAAGCCGAAAGTGTCGTCTCTGATTAGCCTGTGTGGAATACACAGGCTTATCTGGGACGACACTTTAAGCGCGTTCATTAAGTCCCGTTTTTCATAACGATGCTCAAATTTATTCTGTATACAAGAACAAGTTTTCGCTGTTAAAAAGTACATTTTCCTCCATAAGATCGTATGCCATTTTAAGATGTTTCGAACTATTTTGGTTGGACCTGGCTTGAATATTAGTCTACGATCGCGACATAAAACATAATACCTTCAAGCGCTCGCGTGCTGCATCGACGACCCTTTTAAATTGTAGATGCGTAAGATAGAGATAACAGTGCTTTATCTAGCAAAGTTGCCTCAACAGTTGGTTCAATATAGAACGTTGTAATAGACTATGCACTGTATGTAACGCTCTAGAAGTTGGTGACGGATATCATTATCTGTACTGTTTTTTAAGAATTACGAAAAATAAAATTACCTAAAAAATATATAAGAAACAGTAATTGCGTAAGTGTTGACGCCTTAATGAACGAAACGAATAAACAAACACTATTGAATCTAGGCAAGTTTTTGAATGCAGTTCTGAACAGTAAACATTAGCCACCCGGCACACAACAAGTTATTGCCTTTGTTTTGTTAGTATGCATGTTGTCAGTGTAATTGCACTAGATACATCTTACTATGTTCATATGCCTGTGCATGTATGTGTATATGATTAATATACACTCACATCAAAACAATTGTGTATACCCGCAGCCTGTACTGTATCTGTATTTGTATTATTATACCTCGTATCGAATTTGTTAATGTGCTGAGTGTACTAATAAACTGGTAAACAACGTGTCTGTGTATACATACAACGGTATCTATTGTGCGCCAACGGTCCAACTTCTGGTGTACTCATATGATTATGGTAGTGTGTTACCTTATGAGAGTTCCGTCCCTTATAAACCAATTTGTCATGCTATCATTATTGCACCAAAATCTAGTAGTTTATTGTTCAACTCGATATTGGTTTAAATAATCGTAAGTTTGTACCACATTAAACTTGTTATATACATACATATATGTGCAAAAATGTATATTATATGTGTTGACTGCAAAGGAGAACAGTCCTTAATTATTCTTTGATAAGCATGTATGGTGTACTCTTTGTAACACTGTACTTTCAGAAATAGTATTCAACGCAATTCGTGTTATTGTCAGACGGTGTTTATTGCCGATGTTCAATAAACGAGACCAAATAGACCACGTTCTTATTTAGTATTCACAACCGCAGGACTATAACAAAAAGATACTTATTTTAATGCATACATATGCAATTTTATTTTATTGTGAAAGTTGTTTAGTCTCCTTTCTGAAAGCAATTAATACCGGTAACCTCTTTCATAAAAACGGCTTAGCATAAGCTATAATAAAAAAATGTAAACAGTCAATATATTTGTAAAATAATAACCACATCAACAACAATAATAATAAAAGAAGTATAAGTTTAGTAGTAGCCATTTCTATTAATAAAAAATACACAAATTTGTTGTCGTACATTAACAAAATGCATATCCCTCTCCTATATCATATCCCCCTCGTATATCATAATCCCCTCCTATATCATATCCCCATCTTATATCATATCCCCTCCTATATCATATCCCCCTCCTATATCACATCCCCCTCCTATATCACAGTGCTTTAACTTTGTGAGGAGCTGATCTAAGTCTGAAGCTGAATAAAATGTATCTTCATGTTTATGTGCAATGCGAATGTTTATTACACCTCGTTCGATAAAGTTTGAACGGAAAAATACTACTGTAACCATGTTGGATCATTCTTTGACAACGAAAGTATAAAAAACAACACAACTAGATGACATACCTCAGCGTATACCATGTTAGTATTCATGTGTCGTATGAATAAATATCAGTGCGGGAAATTAAATTGGATTTAATTGTGTAACAAAAAAAATAAAAACTTGCATTTTATATCTTCAAACAACTCTGTTACCAGACCACATCTGGCGCTAAAGTTTCGGAAATTGCTATATGGAACACTGATATTTATTTTTTTTACTTTATTTTACGAAATATTGTATGAGAATTTTGTTGATTTTGAGTAGTAATGAGGCTTTAAATTTAGCATTACGTCTACGGTAAATAAAAGTATTATAAGACCATAACAACACATTCTTTTAATGCACATACATCCAGTTTTATTTTATTGGGAGAGAAAGGTGTCCATTCTTCTTTTTGATAGCAATAAATACCGGTAACCTCGTATATAAGAAACAGCTTAGCATAAGTTATAATACAAAAATGTATACAGTCAATAGATTTGTAAAATAAAAACAATAATGACAAGACAATAACACGAAAAACAACAATACGTATAATCATATCATAATAATAATAATTATAATCATAATAATAATCATAAAAATAATGGTAACATAATAATAATTAATCCCGTCGCAAATCAAAATTCGTTAACTTTGTAAGGAGCTGAATTAAGACTGAATTGGATAAAATGAATGTGCATGTTTATGTGCAATTGCAAATGTTTTTTTTTACATTTTTAGATAAAGTTTGAAGAGGAAAACACTTATGTTACCATGCTTGAGTATACTTTGACAGCGAAAGGAAAACAATAACAGAACTGAATTTTAAACCTCAGCATCAATTTAAAAGCGGTATGTTTGGGTATTAATCGTCGTCAGTGTTAACTCTTGTAACGGTCACATAACAACAAAAAAAGAGAACATTTTCGCTTTGTCACTTCGAGATTGTAGTTCAAATGAACCTAGGTCCGCAGACTTTGAACAACTTGCCACAAAAGTCGAATTATATGCAGGACGGCCGCATTTCTTTTAGGTTTCAGTTGTAAAGAAGTTTTGTAAGTCTTCCACGCTGATTCCAACTTGTTCTCCAGTTCTAAACAGTGTCCTAGCATGTTCAAAGAGGTATCAAAGTAGCCGCATGCTAAAAAGCGAGTGTCAATAGATGATATTAATCTCTTAGATTTAATGATTTCAGTGAATATCGATAATTTCATCAAAGCTTCGGACTGTTTAGGTTCTTGGTGAAGTTCTCTGTAGGTAAGGTACTGGAGATAGTAGAGATAGGGCTCGATTTGCACACATATAAAGTCATAATCGAAAGTTAAAACAACACCAGATGAAATGAATGTGCCGATACGTGATCGGTACATTTCGCACCATAGGAATACAGGAACACACATTGCTTCATCTGAATTAAACATCAAAAAGACAGAATGTCGTTGTTTGAAAGACAGTTCACATGACTGATTTGCTATCTGTAATGCTAATGACTCCGATGGAGTAACAAATAAGCGGTAAATTAGATTAGATTTTTTATCTTCTTTTATCTTCCGTTCTATCAAGTCAAAATATGTACATGCTTCGTCAAATTCTCCATTGCAGAACAGGAAGGAAGCGTATCTCATGTGGTTACCAATAATATCAGACTCTAGATATTGCGTATACCTTTGTCTAACTTCATTCATTCCATCATGATTGTATTCAGCCCCTTCTACCTTCTCTTCGAGGTACATCGCAGCTAACTTACTAGCAACAGCTGACATGACATTTTGCAAAGAATATTCAGATTTTCTGTATTTTTCCAACGAGGCGCGATAATACGTTTGTAAGCGTGTATATTCGTTTTCAAACAAAGCTTTCCTGTAATTGATGGGTGCCTTTGAAAGTTTAAATCCAAACGAAATCCGATCACCATGACATATATTTAATACATACATACATAGTGCTGAATTATTAGAACAATGTCTGCTGCGATCATTTTTTCTCGCAGTGCGCTTATTAAGCGTTTTTCCAATGTTGTCCATTTGTATATTTTCGATTTTTGTCCGCAGTGAATTAATAACATTTGCAAGTCTATCCGCCAATTTAGGAAACTCGTGTCTTTCAATTTTCCCATCAAAAAGGTTAACATTCTCAATGGTAAAGTATGGGCAATTGCGACGTGTCAAGAAGCGTCTCAAAGTTGTAAGAATGCACTTGACACAATTGATGAGATTGTCCTCCCTCCACGAATCAGGTCGGGTGTTCTCGACCGCAAAGAAGAAGGCGGTTTTGAAATGAAATGTACTCAGCCTGTCTCGATATTCTGGCACAAACAGCTCCTTTCTTATCATCTTTGTAAGAACATATGCTTTCAGATGTACTGTTTCTAAACTAAACATTAATAGCTGCTCTGTTAGATTTGTGGAAATTCGCCATTGGTAATCAAAATAATCGTATGTACAAATGTTCGTACTTTTAGGAGGTCCCTGTGGAACAATAAAGACGCCATATTTCTTGGCTTTTTTCAACGTCTTTTCTGAAGGCCAGTGACCGGGCCGAGGCCTTTCGAAAACAAACTTGCATTGCTTAGGAAGACTTTTACAGTAACACGCGTTAACATTGTCCATATTCCGTATACTTTCTGCAGGTCCGTGTCTTTTTGCTTGCTTCAGTATTAGTGGATTATGGGTAAGAGTATCGAACATGACTGTATGTGGAATCATGCCGTTAGTTGTTGTCCAATCCCTTTGTAAAAAATTAATGATATCAACAGGATCCCGAAAAGGATCTAGTTTTTTATATAGCCTTGCTTGTGTTGTTAGTTCAATCATTGTTAAAACACAGAACTGCGAAGCACAACCGTTTGTGCTCACCCTAATAACGATTTGGTGATCATGCGGCTGAAGGGGTGGATTTTCTGAATCAAGAAACAAATAAAAAGTATCAAAACACTGTAAGAAGTCTGTGTCAGACATCATTCCAACTGTTGTAGTGCCCTCGATTTGACTTCCAAATGTATAAGTTCGTCTATTACGCCCACATGCTTTGTGTGTCAGTGTCATTGTATGTGCAATATATAACATTATTTTCCGTCTAAATTGAATTACATGTTCATTGACGGCGACATAATCAAGAAAACGCGAAAGATCATCTGAGAATTCTTTATCATCTGTCGTATTGGTTGCCACATCTTGGGTTGTTTTCCACACATTCTTCTCTTTCCATGATGTATGTTTCTTTTTACCTCGCCTGTTTCGGGCCATCTGTAAAGAGAAAAAAACTGTATTCCACTTTCTCATATTAATTAATGGTGTTGAACTTGACATTTTTTCGGCGTAGCTGTTTAACTAAGCTTTCCACCTTAAATGACCTTTACATAACGCCAGCAGACCCGAATGAATTTATTCAAATATTTCATTGGCTGATTCGAGAGAAATCCCCCAGATCTTTGGCCACACTATTGCGTCGGTGTATAGCGTATAGGATGTAACACTGTTCAGTTTAAGAAATTCCGCACTAGTCTACTCTCTGCATGTTTATACGACACATAGACACACATATTTGCCCAGCAACAATTACTCGTTTAAATCCATCTCGCAGAATTTCAGGGTAGTACCCACTCGTGATACATCGACTATCTCCGGAATCCTCCGCAAGATAGATTTATGCAATAAATCGGCTGCTGATCCATAGTGGGACAGTATACGGTCACTAAATCATTAGGTTAAAACAAAATTACACAGTTCTGACAATTAAATATCGAAATGTATTGTGGTTAGATGATCCATTTACAAGACACGATGAGATTGTGTAAGACCCGCGTCATGCGAAAATGGGTCTTATGCCATATGCGGCCGGCGTTGCTATAGCCCTATGGAAGGGAATATCCGCCGGTCCATGCATAATGTTAAATGACATTCTCATTTTAACTGCTAGCATATGCTTTCTTATACATGGTAGTTGCATTTTGCCTAGTTACATTTGCGATGCAAACACTTCATCTCATTGTCACATGTTGATAAGTTTAGAATTACTTCATATATATCTTTACTTCGTGTGTGTTATTGACAACTTTAAACTTTTGGAATTTGTATGAATGCTTATTCTAACAGCGTTCTTTGTTTAACTGTGTGCATTTGGCTATGTTGCTACTGAATTTAACAAGCTGTTAATATCTTTGTAGACATATATTACTTCTTAAGTCGATTGCTAGTGCGTCTCTGATTTAGAATTAGTCTTCGGTTATGCATACACCGCCATTATAAATAGTTCACAATGCGAAAATGGGAACCAGTACTAAAAAACCTAATTCCAGCGCAAATTGCAGCGTAAATTACTATTGCCGGGAGATCACTCTAAACATCAAAATCAATCTCCGGTATCAACCGTGATACATCGACTATCTCTGGAATCCTCCGTAAAAAAGCGGTGATAGAGTAAAACACTTACCCGTCTACATAATGCCTATTGTTTTTCTTGGAGGTCATAATATACTAAATCGTTTCCCTTTATAATTCAATGTAAAAGCAACAACTTTAAGCGAAAATAAATGCAGCATTTTGCACATAGAGGCCCCCATAACCACACCTTTTCTTAAAGGCCATTCTAAGAGGAATCGATTTATGCAATAACAAAAGATGTGTCATGTTCAAACGGAGACATTAACTTCTTAATTTCTACACCGATTCACTTCCAATTGATACTGAATATCTCTCATGACAATACGGTCAATCTCAACTATGCATGGCCCCCCATTACCAACGCTGGGGTGCACCCTGGGTCAAACATGCGGCGTGGGGATACGCGTCGGCCTCTGCCGCGCCATTTCTAGTTGTTGTTGAATTCAATATAAGTTGCTATGAATGGAATAGTGACAACTGTCTGTGCTTCTTTAGTATGGAATTGTTTATCATAAATACCAGTTGAATTTATCAACTAGTGTGAATAGCTGTTACATGAAATGCCAATTTTGTTGTTGTTGTTGTTTTTGAAAGATAATTGCATCTTGTTGTAAATAATGAATAAATCTTTTTTATTTGAACACTTATGAGATTTTCAATAAATAGCAAACCAGTATTTTGTCATTGGATATATTTCTTAATTTAACGGGCATTGCTTTAACATTTGAGTCTGGCTCTGGGAAAATTGGACTCAATGCATGTGTTCAAAATGTATTCTCAGATTAGCCTGTACCGTCAGCACAGGCTTATCAGGGACAACACTTTCCGGCAGAGACTTTTTTATCGAAAAATTCCATTTAGCGAAAATTTCATCACTGATTTGCCCTTATTAACACTTGACAAACATGCATTAAGACCCATTTTCCCAGACCGAGGCTCAATTATGTTGTTGTTGTGTGTCTTGTAATGACTGTGGATGAAGCCATCCATCATGAAATAGCGTGTCAAAATAATCTAAATACTGAATAACCTATTTTACAATTTTATTAGAAAATATATGTATTACATGGCATACTGGTTAAATAACTATTAGAATGGAACACACATTACATAAACATCATCTGAAAACAAAATGATCCCTCCGATGCTGTTGCTAGTGTATCCCACACATACTGCTTATGACTAGACATATGTAACTTTACCATGATCATACATTTGTTTTCAAAACAATCTATAAACTGGTGCAGTATAAGTTAAAAACCTACATATACATGTGAGATTGCACTACTGTCTGGTTATATGTAAATGCCTGGATGCACAATAAATAAACTGATTGTTACCTGTCAGTTTGTTTGCCAAGCTTTTTTTTTACACATATTAACTTCTTTCATGTAAAAGAAGTAATATATGGAAAACATTTTTGGTAGCAAATTATATTGTTGCTAGTGTTCACCTTTTACTTATAAAAGACATAGAATAAGTGCGGAAAAGCACATAACCTCATTAAATGGTAGAATTCAGGGTCCTGTCTTAACAAAGATCTTATGACACTTTTTGGTTATGACTGAATATTCAGCTTACAATAAATAGGCATTGAGAATCTGTATGATCCTAAAATCAAGGGGATGCGAATATTGAAAGGAAATAAATACGATTGACCCTTGCTCTGGGAAAATGGGGTTTAATGCATGTTCCTAAAGTGTCGTCGCAGATTAACTTGTACGGTCCGCACAGGCTAATTAGGGAAGACACTTTCTGGTTTTAATGAGATTTTTTGTTTAAAAAAAGTATTTATTACAAAAATCCAGTCTAGGCCGAAACTGTTGTCCCAGATAATCATGTGTGGACAACATAAGCTAATCTGGGACGACACTTCACACACATGCATAAAGCCTTATTTTTTTCTAAATCTTAATAAAATACCACTTCAGATATTGTATACAGAGCAGCCAAATTCTTAGCAATAAAACACAAAGCACACTCTATTATCATTATCAGAACATCTAGACTGGTCTCTGAAGGTTTTTCTTGAGCTGCTTGTAGCTTCAGTTAATCTGATTCACCTCTGTGCTGGTGTCTCTCCAACGTCTCATCTAGCTCCTTCAACAGGTGGTCATTAGTTGTAACCAGAGACCTGCATTTACAGTAGGGAAGTGAATGCAAAACATTTGTCTTGTTAAGGTTGAAATCATTTAATATTTAGCTTGACTTATGCAAGAGCTTAGGCCTTATTAAGAAACATGAAGTATATGCAATTCTACAACTGATAACTTATTATAGTTATTGGCCTTGGATTTAAGGGCAAAAAAACATTTTAATTCTATAACTGATACCACCAGAGTTACTGGTATAACCTTTGCAGTTTGAATCTGACTCAACTCGATACACATGTTTATTTGTATACAGTACTTATAAGTGCCGTGTTGTGGAATCTGATTTTCTATATTGCAGCAATGGACGGGTACACTTGGGAATTATTATTTTTAATTCGAAATTGTTTGAAATATCCTAAACTATGGAACTCAAACCATAAACCTTTTTAGAGTTAACTGCTGAAAGCATTTTTTCCTAATCATTAATTATGTAGGAGGTTTCCAGAACAAATTGAAAGTACAGGAAGGTCTTGTAAACAATAATTAGGAAGTATTCAATAATAAATGGCTTCTTTAAGTTTACACAGTAAAATAAGATGTATATGCATGAATATTATGAAACAATAGACATCTTCACATTAAAAAAGAATAAGTGTGGTATAAACTGTAGTTCCAAAATATCTAGCACAGGCCAGGGCCTCTTTAGTGATGCCTACCTTATTACTCCTGGGTATAATAGTCTAGTGATGGCACTGCCACAGTTCCTGTATTTGCATGTCCATGCCTCCTTCTTTTACTGTCGGGAGCAAAAATTGCCTTTGCAGCACTAGTGCTTCTGACAGAGGTTACTGGTGCAGGTGCTGGTATTGTGTACTCCTGTCACTTGTGTTGACATTCAACAATTCTGCTGCCTGCCTTAAAAGAGCATCTGCTCTTTGCTGTTAGCTCATATCTGAAAATGTATTCATGTGAATTATTTTTTATTTATAAAAACAAGTCCCCAGTATGTAGAATAATGATAGATTCGAGAGATAATAACTATTACGTAGTCAGATATTACACTTGCTGATCTAAGTTTCTACACTTTTTTCACAGAAATATGATCTTATCTGCTTTGATCATCTAAGTACCATCTTTAAGGGAAATCTTCACCATTGTCCTACATGTACTAACATCTTTATGTGTTTTTTGTATGGTGTTTATGCCCGTGTATTTAACTTACATTAAGGCAAAGATTCACTTAATTATGCTTCCTGGGTTTCACCAGTACTAGGCTAGGGCTCTGCAGTCTCGCCAGAGGAAACTCCTATGAAAAAAATCAGCACCGCATGTGAGAATCGAACCCAGGACCCCTGAGTTACAAACCGTAAACATTAACTGAGTCACTGAGCTACACATTTTAGATGCAAAAAAAACAAGATCGATCTGCCATTTAAGCGTATAAAAGAAAAATCTTCATGAAATGTGTCTGTTTGAAGACACCTGTTAGGTAACTGTTCAACCCGTACTGTGGTCAACTCAAACCCATTTTGGTCAACTTTTACCCTTTTTTTGGTCAACTGGTACCTATCCAAAGTCATCGCTTACCCAATATACAGAAATAGGTGTAAGATGGTCAACATATATTGATAATAGTATAAAACATTATGAGAAATATAATTATTTGAAATGAAAAAGTGAAACCATTTAATTCAAATATACGTAATTATTTTTGTTCGTTAATGAGGTAACTGTGCATACTTATTTTCTCACGTTGCTTTCCATTTTAATTAGCTCTATATAAGATTACCGGAATAAACCCCCTTCGGAAGAAACACCCTTCCCTAAAAACGGCATAGCGGAAGAAACCCCCTTTCACATTTTGCATACGCGGAAGAAACCCCCTCGCTAGTTTTGCATAGGCGGAACAAACCCCCTTCGAGTTTTCAGACAGGCGGAATAAAGCCCCTTCGTGTTTTCAGAGAGGCGGAATAAACCCCCTTCCTAAGTGTTAAGTCTTTCCCGCAGAGGTAGTAAAATCCCGACTCGAACGATTCCCCAATACATCCGTTTCAATCCGACTCTATTACTGCATGCTTGCTACTTTTCAAGTTTATATTCATTTCCCGATAATCCCGTTTATAAATTTTTTAAAGCACTTTCTGGTAAATATTAACGATAAAAGCTCTCAATAATATCTTAAACACAAACCTTGCCATTTTTTCTCTTGTATCAAATAAATTTCGGCATAAGTGACTATCTATAGACATGATGAAATATTCCCTCCGAACATGCCAAATCCCCTGATGTGTGCTTGTTACAACGCTCAATACACCCACGCTTTCTATGCTGCATAATTTTCGCGCCCTTTTTATTGAGAAAAAGAGTCAACACAAAAAAGAATTTACACTGCAAAAATATTTCAACGTTGCGGTAACATTTACATTCGGAAGTGTGTTTCGTATTAGTTTTTAGCGAAGGGGGTTTCTACCGGAGGGGGTTTCTTCCGTACACCCTATATATGAATGTCCATGCCGTATTAAACTAGTAAAAAAACAATTATAATGAAAAATTTGAATAAGATACAATTTTACCAACCTAGGTACGATTTGATTTGATAAAGACAGTGTTACGAAGATATGCGATGAAAATAGTATGAAAGTAATAGTTAAATTCAAACATGCCAACAGTTAGACGTTTTGATCATCGTAACCCACCTTCGTTACAATGATACTATATGGGACGTTTGACAAGTAATTGAAAACAATATTACGTCCATTAACTTCAAATAGACCTTAATCACAAACCAAATGACAACTCAACTTCCGAAATGGGGATTACTTGTAATCGTATGCAATTTACCTAATAACACAGTACAATAAACAAGTAAACTTTACCTGAATAAGAACAGTGGAAAATACGTTCGAAACGACGCTGTAGAGTAAGTCATCTGGTAGATATATAATACAACACCGTTATAAATATTAACCTTTTACGAAAACTACCGAAAACTACTGAAAACTCTGGTTCTCCGTCGTGTATGAATTCAGTATTACTAATGCATTCGTCTTAATGCATTCTGCATTCGTCTTACTTCATGTGAGCTGCTGCCTTGTGCGTATTCATTTCGCTTAGTAGAACTTAGTATCAATATGCCATTTTCTAGCATTACTAAGTATTGACCTTATCGCAACATCCGGGCACTTGCGTCAGTTAGAGTTACATGCCCCTTGACGACGGTGAAAACAAAAGCGCTGTCGCCATTTTATTTGCATTGAAATAATTAACACTGCTCGCAATTTTCTTAAGTTAAGGCACATCTTCGCGACCATTTTTTAGAATAAAAATACCCAGAAATAGAAATTCTTTCATAATAAATTTTATTTAATGAACGAACACAAATAAGGATGAAAACAAACAACCAATAAATTTAAAATATATGCAACATATAGTAGCTGATTTGAACCTCTATATTTGTTACCTTATTACCTTGTTACGTATTAAATAAACTCTCATGATAAATGTTATTGTTTTTATTTAATTCACACCAATTTCGACACTTTTTGTTTCCGCATGTTAGGTATTTGAATGCCCCTTTCTTCATCACAAACCGATTATCTCGTTATGATCGGATACTGTCCAGACAAAGAAAACACGGTGTCATAAAGCCAGCTGGGGACCTATACTTGGGGCTCTGCATAAACCACATGTGGTCATTAAACACAATTTATGATACATCTCTGTCATCTCTTGTCATACTGAGCAGTCATTTAAGCCAAATTTTTAATGCCGAAATAATTGAATATACAGTTGCTTTATAAAACACGTTGACACCTTAAATAAACATTTAATTAAATTAAATGCAATATTTTTTCATTTAATTGTTTGCATCAGTCTTAAAATCGTGTAAGCTTTTGTATTCTGGTGTTTAATTGCCCCTTTGTTTTGCATAATCCGATTATCTCGTTTTGATCAAATATTGCCCAAACTTAACTGACAAAAAGGTGTCATAAACCACACTGGGTGGTCCAGACAGTGTCATTTAACACGATAGATGCCACCATGTCTCCTCTTTCTGGTAGTATTAAGCAGTCATTTGGATGAATAATTAACGCCGATGTACTTAACAGTTGCTTAAATTAGATATGTGACATATAGGAGGTTTTGGGGATTCCGATAATGACGTCACGTTTGCGCATGCTCGAGTTTTGGCCGTCAACTCTGCGGCCATTTCGCTATTGTTTGCGTTTGATGAACCGCATCGTGATAAGATTATCATAACAATCTCTACTTGACACATATTTGCGGCCCTTTTTAAGAACAACAAAATACTCAGAATTTGAAATTCTTTCAGAATAAATTAAATTCAATGAACGAACACAAATAAGGACGAATATAAACAACAATAGATTGATTTAATGTAATCATCATAAAGAAACTGATTAGAACCTATATGCCTGTAAAAACTTACCTTGTTAAAGATTAACTAAATCCTCTTGATAAATGTAACTGTTTTTATTTAATTGTTCACACCAATTTGGACACTCTTTGTTTCAGCATTTATACCCCAGTGTTTAATTGCACCTTTGTTCATCACAAACCGATTATCTCGTTATAATCGGGTACTGTCCAGACAATTACCAAAGACCTATAGATAACATATCTATAGGTCTTTGCAATTACTAAGAAAACAGAGTGTCATAACCCCGAGGACATATACCCTGAATAAACCACATGTGTCTGGTCATTAAACACAATTTATGATACATCCAGGTCATCTCTTGGCATATTGAGCAGTCATTTAAGCCAAATACTTAACAGTTGCGTAAATAAAATATTTGAACATATTTTAAAAATATACATTTGTCATAAATGGATTAACAGGAACTGTACAGGGTATATATATTAGCCAGTTTAAGCATAACAATAAAGTGTTTAAGAACTATAAATTTAAAATATTGTACTAATTTACTGCTACACACTTAACGTATTTAACGGGAACGGGTACCTGCAAATGTAAACTCTACTATAACGTGTAAAGATCGTGCGTTACTGCGGTGTTCGAAACATCATCGTGAAAACAAGCAATCACGTTTGATCATAGTAGGGCTATAAAATACTTTCGTAAAATAAATTAAATGTATAGATTTATGGTATCATAAAATGCTAGATTTATATCGCTCATTATCACTAGAGAAGAGGTTTCAATATACATGTACATGCAAAGATAGTTCAATTGGCAAAATATGCAGGTGTAATTTTCTTGAATGCTTAAATTATTAATATTTTCATTCAATGTAAACGAAACGAAAATTCATTCAATGTAAAAGAAAATTAAAACTACATTTCAAGATTGAAAAATCAAATGTATTGAGCTATTTAAGGGCTTTGTTTTATAACTGATTCAATACACTCCTTACACTAAATTTCAATCTCTGATGAAAAATAACACTATCACTTATAATTATTTTCAAATTAATATGTTTTATAATTTTTGAAATATCATTTATTAAAGTCTTACTTAAAAAAGAATACGGGTATTTATAGTTTTGTTTTCTGAAATTGTAAGTATTAAGTCTTCCGACGACCTTTTCTCTGATACAATGTAATAGGCCGCGATCGAGAAGTTGACGGCCAATCTATTTTTAGTAACGGAAAAAACCCTCTTGTGACGTCACACAAAAACCTCCTATGGTCAAATATGATGTCATGTCCAATTTAGATTATCAGAAATTTACACCGTAAAGATACTAGCCCGATTAATTTATTTAAGTATTTAATAATTATAAAATTTACGTAAAAAAACAAGTAACGTATTTAGCATGTATCAGTTAATTAAAAAGACGTCATTCCGTATTAAGATTTATTGTTACGACAATAAACGATCGACATCATAAAAAAGAAATTACGTTTGACAGCAACGGGGGTTAATAATGTTTGAAAAACAAATATTTATACAGATATATGTGTGTTAATGTTAATATTTGTCACTCGTACTCATTACAATGTACACAACTAAGGCTTTCAGTAAGTCATGTACCAGATGTCCCTACGTATTTTACAGCTTCACATTAGCATGATAAATTGACATAGTAGAAATATAATTTTAATGTTCGAAGATGAATGAACCCTGAAAAGAACGACAATATTCATTACATCAACATCTACAAGGATACTCCCATTATTACAGAATAAACGAATTTACCCGGTGTCTCAGTGAGAAAGTTAATCATGAATGTCGCCGTACTCGATCATCGGCCACTTGGTCGGGTCATTTTTCCAACATCCAGCTTGCAATTTGTACGGACATTCATTAAGTCCAATTAGTTTTATTTTCTGATCATATCGGGCTTTCGAAGTGCAATCTAACCCTTCATAATAGTCAAAAGACATTTTAAACACCAATTACAGGACATTTAATTACCTATCGACTTCCCAATAGGAATGTAATTGACGAAATATCAGCAGAGGTGCTCAATCAGCGGTACCCCTCAATCAGCGTAGTAAATCGACCGTATCTAGGGCATTGTTTTCACCGTCGCTAAGGGACTGCCCCTTTTGTGACGTCATCGCGATAAGGAAATGATAATAGTTCAGCAACAAGACGATAGCCACATGAACATTTTTAGAGAAATAATGCATTTGTTATTTACTCGCAAGAATACATGATTAACATACATCGAGTAAACATTAAAACGAAGTATGCAAACAATATTTCACTAACTGATAGAAACAAGCATAAAGACGCAAGGAAGACGCAGTTATTTTGTAACAAATAAAATAAAGCAGTATGCAATTGTCATTGAGCAGTATGCAATTGTCATTAAGCAGTATGCAATTGCCATTTAGCAATATGTAATTGTCATTTGGCAACATGAATGGACTGGCGGATATTCCCTTCCAGCGTGCGCATCTCACAGTATGGTCAGCATATCCCAATGAGACCATAAAAGCCTTGCGTGATTTTATTTTGGACAGCGCAGCTCCTAACCAGACTGCACAATTGCGTAAACTGGAATTGAGTAACGCTGGTCGAAACGCCTTAAGACCCATTTTCGCATGACGCAACTCTGAAAGTGTGATTTAAATGTTTCGAACGAAAACTATGTGTTAATCAAATATTAACATACCATATATTTCGATGGTGAAGAAAAAAGCTCAAAATGAGTCTTTTGAGGACACATATTATGTAATATCGCTGTCGTATAATTTTAATCTACGAACACTAGTGTGTGGTTTGAATAGTTTGAACTGAATAACGCACATTTATTTCATACATAGTGATAAAATATGACATTTCTGCAGTGAAATAACAGCAGTGAAAGTAAACAAATTGTTATTTTTTAACCGGTGAAAATAACAACTATTCGTGTGCTATTTTTAGATCATTTGTGGGTTTTTCCAAAAATGGGATAATCTGCGTTTGTCAACTGCGGAAGAACAAAATCGTCTTAAAATGCGATATTTAAACATTATTAATGTAAAAATGGAAGAAGTAATAGGATTAATAGAATATAATGTGAGTTGTGGATAAAGATAAAGTGTATCGCGCTCGGCTCGAACAAACACTTATGACGTCATTTTGTGTATTGAAATGTATTGAGGCACGCCACGGGAGAATGGGTTACTTTTCAGCGAAGGGAAACAGGTGTTAATTATTTTCTTGAAAAAGGGGCATTAAAGAAACAGAACATGTGTTCATGTCAGTGTAAGATCGTTTTTTATTTCACTAGTGATCATAGAAAAATAATATTTTCTATGATCACTCGTGCAATAACAAACGATCTTACACTTACAGGAACAAATATCCTCTATTTCATGCGGTGGATATGCGACTAACAAGTAACAAGAAATATCTTAAAAAAAGATGTACGGCGTTGATTGTGGTCGGTGTTTAAGAACGATCAATAGTTATATTTATGAGATCAAAAATAGCGAATGCCTTTTTTATGTTCTTATCTGAATCACACGCACATAAATGACGGGGTGTTGCGCCAGATTTCGTGGCTTATTTCGCTTAATTAGATATTATTACTAAAATATCTATGTTTACAAAATAGAAAAACACAAGAAGCACGAAAATAAATGAAAGCTTATAGGTCAACCGGCAACACTCGAATCTCATTTGATTCCATTATTAATAACATGGTGAATCATCGTGCTCTTGCTTAATAAATTGGTCTAAATGGATAAATGTTTCTAATTAAATTCAAAATTGGTCCTTATCATGCAATTGTTAAAACACATTACAAATCTATGATTGACATACCATAATAATATTGCCGAATATCTTTATTTAGTATCTTTCTGATCAAAATAAACTTCAAGTGCACATAGTTTACGCGATAACGTTTATATAACAATTTATGAAACTGACCGCAAACTGACCTTGACGCCTTGCGGGTTGGAATGCAATGCATTAAAGTGAGGTCACAATACCACTGCTGGAACGACGGCTTGTTTAAAGCTTTAAACATTTACGTGATTAACGGTCAATTTTGAAAACAATTTTAAATATTTTCGCCAAAGCGTATATTAGGTTACTGAACAACAATACTTATATGATCTAAAATGTATGAATGCACATAATGCAATCTCGTAGTAATAACCAAATATGAGAACACAGCTTTTAAGTACAAACGCTCTGGCGCGGAATTTTCTTCTAAATACAAAGGGGCACACATTCTGTATTGATCTCGGGAATTGATTGTGAAACTGCGCTATCTCTCAAACCTTATCATTAGAGATAAAATTGTTTCATGCTGAATACACAGTTTACATGGTTGCTAAACGAACTGTAGTATCCCTTTTCATACCCTATACTTCCCAAAAATAGAAAGTCGATGGAATAACATATTAAGGTTAATGCGAAATCTGTTTGTAGAGTGCACGTTTTCTTCTGCGAAAAGTTTCAGGCCCACCTGCGGGAAATTTTATATTCGAATTGATTGGCCGCTTGCAAAGTTCAGGCTAAGGTGAAAAGCTGGCGTATACAGCTTCGTCAAAAAAAAAAAAAAAAAGAAAACATTAAAACATTTGTTTTCAATTTACTCATTTAGAAACGCATTTTTAAAAAACTAACTTCCATAGTCAGGATATACGCGGAATATCTCTTTTAAAAAAAAAAAAATTTCTTGTTAACATTTAATGAGGCGTTCACATTCTTATAGTATTTATAATTCATGTAAATGTAACTCGTAGAGAACGGTCAATTAATAATGAAATACATGTTAAACTAGTATAACGTTCCATTCTCTCCTTAAATCTATTAATATTTGAGGAAAAACATACACATACAATATTTGTTATAATAATTGAAGTAATAAGTCATTACTTATCATCCTTGATCTGTTATGCCAAACCAATTATTTAAACATAAAAATAATAGATTTTCAACATGATCGTGGAATCATATATACACAATCTGCATATTTTGGAATTTCGGTTTTAATAATTAACCAAGGGAAAAACAACTTACAGCGTATTCGGTAATCTTGACAACGATCTAGTTTGTGAAACATGTTATATAGAAATTTGGCAGGTGACCAGTCTATATCGTTGTATAAGATTTATATCTCTTCAAGTCTCTTCTAAAAATGTATTATTAGCTCAACATGTCTGGTGACCAGTCTTTATAGTTGTACAAAAAATGTCTCTCAGAGACTCTTCTAAATAAAGGTATTATTAGCTCAACCTGTCTTTGTTCAATACATAATACCGCTTGTATTCCATAGCTTAAATATAATCAATAGAAGATTTAATAAGTGCTCAGTCTAAATCGAGCATTCATAGAACAAACACGAAATAAACCCGAATGTACAACCATAGACACAAACCTAATAATCCAACTACTTACCTGAACTTCTCCTTTTCCTAATTAAAAATACGTTAATAACTTAAGAGATTCAGCATTGACAAGATGTCATTCACTTCAAATTTATAAGACAACACGTTTGTTTCTCTGTCTAAATTTTCACTCCTTCCAACGAAACATTCACGTTATATGCGGCTGAGCACATAGGTGCTCGATGTCAATGACAATGACAATGTTTTTTTTAATTTTTTTTTTTTTTTTTTTTTTAGTTACCCGTTGTTTGTTATAATGCATATACATACTAAATAAATAAAAATCTTCCGACAAAACGTCTTCTTAAAAAAAGATAGTTCGACTATGAATGTATAGATATTGACAAGGTAAATCACTCCATTGTCATTCTATACATAGATATTGACGTCACTACGTTATTGTCACCTCTATGCTAGGACGCATCACATTCCCCTGATTTGGGGATTCATGCTTCCGCCAAAATAGTTCCGCGTAGGAATGAATATTTTTTTATAATGAGAAAAACGGTGTTAAATATGTGTTAAAAATGGAATGTTGTTTAAAGAAATGTGATTTAATATGTTTAAATGCGATTTTGAATCTCTATTAAAACTGATAGCGATTTTCAGAAGCACGATTACTTGACTTACTTTCGCTTTTACTTTTCACTTGTAATAGAAGTGTTACCCACAATTCCTTGCGCGTTAGTACACAGGTCAGTAAGACCGGTGTTTATACAATGCTCCATTGTGTCACACCGGTCTTTACTGACAATAACGTAGTGACGTCACAATCTATGTATAGAATGAAATCACTCGCCATTTTCTAAAGCAACGGAAGTGCGTCATTATGCATAATTAAATGCTGTCACCCCGCTCGCTTATTAAAATGCGCGCGCAGGCCGGGAACCTCGCTCTTTGTACACAATAACAGCCACTAAACACTATGGGCGCCAGATTTGATTTTTGACGTGCTGATTTTTTTTTTCAGGAAATCACCATGGCAGACGAAATCAAGTTAAACAATTGGTGAGGAATGATTCATGTGTATGCAATTTACAATATCTTTTGTTGATTGCCCCATTAATTGAGTGAAACAATAGTTACAAGGATTTATCACATCGTCTGTGGATGTTTCTGTTGAAACTGAAAATAGATAGAGAAAGAGCGAGGTTCCCGGCCTGCGCGCGCATTTCAATAAGCGAGCGGGGTGAAAGCGATTTAATTATGCATAATGACGCACTTCCGTTGCTTTAGAAAATGGCGAGTGATTTACCTTGTCAATATTTATGTACACAGTCGAACTATCTTTTTTTTAAGAAGACGCTTTGTCGGAAGATTTTTATTAATTTAGTATGTGTATGCATTATAATAAACAACGGGTAACTAAAAATAAATAAATAAAAACAAACAACATTGTCATTGACATCGAGCGCCTATGGCTGAGCACTGCAAGTCAAAAGAGAACGAAAACGGGTTTTCCCGAAAATGCAAACAGAAGTTTTGGTTTATCAGCGCTATAAATAGCATATTAATTTTCCAGCAGATTCACTTTTGTGTTTGAAATTTCGGGTACATCAGCTATATCGGTGAAATGATATTCTTTGAGTTTGGTTATGCGCAACGGACTGGAGGAAACGGAACATGTAGTCTGTTCGGGGCCTGATTTGACAAACCTATTCTTAAACTTAAGCCTTTTTAAGGATAAAGAATAGACTTAGAACTAAGAAAAATACGTCCAGCGTTGGAATATAAACAAACTACCACTGATGATCATGGCCTTAAAAGAATGGTCTACACTGAGAATGATGTAGATAGAGGCAGTTCATGCAAAGTTTTATTTCAAAGCAAAGCAATGCGTGAATATTCCAATTAAAAGAATAGATTTTATCCTTAGACTTACGTCTTAAGAATTGTTTGGTGACTACGGGCCCAGGTTCCCCATAAACCCCAACGTTTTAGATTTTACCGTTTCGTTATATCATGCTGATACATATCGCGAAATACACACAAAACAATTTAAACTTATATAAAGCGTAACAAAACATTTTCATTTGCAATGTACACATGCTAATTGAATAGGGTATGGGGTCCGTTCGCCCTAGTTACACATTCGCCCTGGGTCCGTTCGCCCTGGGTTCGTTCGACCTATATTATCATGTGCATATCGGGGTATGAACAGTTGATTGTTCACACATGTAAGCAAGTTTGTACCTTAAGTTTTCATTAATTAATATAGTAAGCAAATAGTGAAAATTACTGGCCTTTGTTATAATGTGAAAATACTGAGCTCAGGCCGGGAATTGAACCCACGACCTCCAGAGTGGTAGTCAGACACTTTAACCACGTCGCTAAAGAGCTAGCCCAACATGAAGGCTGTTGGAAGTGACCTTACTTTTTACTACACTCCTCCCCATTTTAATGATTTCAAGGCCCAGACGCGCCCGCAACAGCATGCCTTGCTACCGCATGGCCCTACCAGAAACCATTAAACAGCTAAAATCAACTCCCGCATTCACAGTACCTTTTTACCTCGTCGCCATAAATGTGATAATACTGAGCTCAGGCCGGGGATTGAACCCGCGACCTCCAGAGTGGTAGTCCGACACTTTAACCACGTCGCTAAAGAGCTAGCACTTACTTACCCACACTTACGAGTTAAAGAACGCCGTCTTGATTCAATGGGGGGAATCACGTGGTCAGAATTGAGAAAACATGGCCGCCGATGTCTCGCTTAGATTGAAAAATTGAGTGTTCAAACAGGTACATCTTCCTTATTACTTACTTGTTTTTAATCGAATAACGCCTATCATATGGCCAGCCGGAAGCGGTTTCATAGAGTATCAACCGTTTCCCTCTGGTTGGTCGGAGTGTGGAGATTACTCATGGAATATTTTGCGATTTCTTGAACCGTCAATTGCTGTTGTACACGCACTTACAATAATATCACTGTTTTCACAATAATTAGCACTGTTTAAGTACCAGTTGTGCATGTGGACGCATTGAAACTTACAAAAAATGGATAAATCGATTGCTAATGGCGTTATTTTCACGGTAAAGTTGAGTTTCGATTGGTTTTAACGATTGCTGTTGAGCACGCACATGGCTGTTGTACACGGACAACTTCTAGAACAACTGTTGTTGAGCACGCACATGTCAAGGAAGACCGTTTTCTCCGCAGAATAAGTCTAAAACAACGTCGCATTGGCATGTTCCGATACATGTAGCGATACATATCTTATGTATCCAGCAAAACACACATTTTGGTTGAAAATTGCCGTGTTTTTTTCATAAACTGCAAAACAAAACGAAACACACAAAACAACTTTCATGTATGCTAAACATATACTCAACACATATAATTATGAAATAGATTTTCCTTGATTCTCCAAGTACCAACACTTTTCCAATAAAATAGTTCAGTATTAAAACTATCAACATATTTATTACTGTTTTAACAGAGTCAGAAGCTCAGGAAAAGTACAAAACTGCTCACATAGGCACCAAACAGTATTGAAAGGGCCTTCGGGGTTTGGAAGCGAACCTTTCATGTCCTTCATGGTGAGGTATGTAAGGACATTGTTTATATTATTAATGATAAAATTTATTTAAGATTATAAAATAAAATGTATTTAATCAACAAAGATTGTTAATCGAAATTAACATCATCATATATTTCTAGGCATATCAAGTCTAAGAGTTGGAAAAAAGTTATAAATAACTTAACATTATTTTTGCATGCCATAGACACACTTCAATTCTTAAATTCAACTTACTAATAGACGGAAAATATGCTGAATATTCTAAATATGAATAAATGTAACTGATTTTGACATATTGAACAAGTCAATGTAACAGCAGTATACACAACTTTCTCGTATTACTGTAAAGTACTGATACATTACTGAATGCCAGCTAAAACAATTAAAACATTTTTAGATATGTTTTTGTGTATCTGTTAGAGCTTATAAGAAATACATAGGATATTAGTAAATTGTTACACTCGGGAAAAAAAGTAGCTGTTAATGTTTACTCTCCATCAAGCATTGGGGACAAATTTGACAACATTTTTAACAATGACTTTTGATGTAACATTATTTTTCAATGTTATTCCTCCAATTTCTGTTTATAACAGATTAGAATGAAGCCTGCCAATGTTAGCCGCATCATCATTGCCTGTGCTGTTCTTCATAATCTGCGGTTGATGTGGGGGAATCAGCAGTGGATCCGGAACCTTTAGAAGAGGTTGCCAAGGGAGATGTGTTTCAGGCTGTATCGGATGGGAGAAGAGTTTGAGATACCATTGTCGCAAATTACTTTACTTTGGATATTAACAGATTAAATATAAATGTTTTTATTATATTTGTGCTTGTATATCTCGGAGTCATACACTGATAGTTTGGTTCCTTGCTTGTTTATGTGGGTTTAACAGCATTGGAACAACCATTCAAAAAGTGAACAAAATATATTATTTCAATGCCTATATAATATTTTTGAAACAATGTTTAGGTAATAACCTAATTTGTACTCACTCATTTTTGGAATTTTTTAAATGAGAATATCAGTCTGTAATGTGATTTTTTCGTAGAACTTTTCATGTTTGTGCCAAGCTGTTCTGTTTGGCATAGTACACCATCTGCATCTCGCTCAGTGACCTGTATATGTTTAAATATTTTTGTTTTTCTTGGTTTACTCTATTAACTACTTACACAAATGATAAGCATTGTTCTGAATGATTTTGATTATTGACAGCCATCAGCTATTTTATTATGGTTATTGTTAAACAATGATCTGATTCTATTGGTTCAGTATGTCCATTTCATTGTTAGCAAATAATTTCAATTCAAAGAATATGACATTGTCATTATATAGTTTAAAGTTGAATTTTTAGCTTATATAAATGAAACAAGGTCCACGATTAGTTATATACATACATATATACATACTTAGTCTGAGGCTCTTTCTTGTTATTGTTGCAACTTGGGTGTTCATCTGTATCTGCTGATGCACATCTTGCCTGATCTCTGATGAACATACATTATAGAACACTGTTATAGATCTATTATGTTAAGATCATATTATTTGTTCCATTGAGTCAACTTTGTTAAAGCAAGAGATATTTTGAAGTTTTTATTTGTTTTATACATGCGGTACAGTATAGATTATAATATTGGAAACTGATTCTTACACTGTTAAAATCGTCAATAATCGAAGTTTAGTCTAAACATAATAAAATCTTTGGCAAAATACCAATTTTGCCCCCGCCAGAGGGTTGGATATGCACACGGAATGAGCCCATTGTGTTCATTCAGTATGTATTCACACCTCTGGCGGGGGCTTAAGTGTTATATTGCCAAATCTTGACAAATGAATGAACAGTCAAACCAATACAATTTTCTGATTGTTACCACAATAACAGCTCGATCAGATAATGGCTTAAGACTGTATGACAGACTTGTTTAACAACGGTAATTTCAAACATAACTTTTTAATTATTTGTTTCGTAGATTAAATAATTGTACCCCACTCTTGATTTTCCCAACGATGGCAGCTTCCAAGTCCATATTAAACCGTCTTGCTATTTTGACTATAAATGTCGTGTCCAAACCATATTTGATACGTATTAAACGTTGTTTTATGTCTGGTATGGCTTATTTACAGTACTTATTCATAATTTAATAGCATTTTTAGCAAAGTACTACAGAAATACTTACCTGCGGTCATGCTGGCCTAAACTTTATATTGCCACTGTAATGAAGTTATAGGATCAAAGCTTATTTATGATTGTTGTTGTAAACTAGTTACCTTGTAAATTGAAATGTGTCTGAGTTGGTGTCTGTAGCTATAAGGTTTTATGTCCGCTTCGAGGTTATATGTACAGTCTGTCCTCTATCCGGCTCATGTAAAACGAGTACTGAAAAGAGACCAATGCAAGAATTTCAATAAAAATATTCTTGATAATACTAACTTGGGACGAAAAAAATGCTACTAATCATCAAATGTGTTAAGTATATTCACTCAAAATAAATATACTTTTGGCAAAAATACTTGATGAATTGATCTCTGAAAGCGTAAAACACAGTACACAATATGTAGGAAATAAAATACATTTTCAAGTTGTTAAAATTCATGCCCAATTCCAAATCATATTCATCCTTAATGTTCTGGTCACAAACTGTATAGTAATAGAGTAAAATGTTATCCTGTCTTTATAAAGTTTATATGTTATTGTCCCTTAAGCATGAAAAATTGTTCTGAAAACAATTGAACATTCACTTAAATGACAATATCATAAAGGGATTTCTTCAAGCAAAAAACAGCAATCCAAAACAAATATAAATAAAACTCTCTGGAGGAAAAGCAACATTTTCAAATACTCGCAAGCCATTACAAAAGGCAGCTACACCGAAAGAGGCTAGCTATAAAATTCCTATTGAAAATAAAAAAAAATGATGATCCAGATTGCCAATTCGTATACGAATTAACATTTTCAGTGCGTTTGCATAAGATATGTATCGCTACATGTATCAGAACATGCCAATGCGACGTTGTTTTAGACTTATTCGGCGGAGAAAACGGTATTCCTTGACATGTGCGTGCTCAACAACAGTTGTTCTAGAAGTTGTCCGTGTACAACAGCCATGTGCGTGCTCAACAGCAATCGTTAAAACCAATCGAAACTCAACTTTACCTTGAAAATAACGCCATTAGCAATCGATTTATCCATTTTTTGTAAGTTTCAATGCGTCCACATGCACAACTGGTTCTTAAACAGTGCTAATTATTGTGAAAACAGTGATATTATTGTAAGTGCGTGTACAACAGCAATTGACGGTTCAAGAAATCGCAAAATATTCCATGAGTAATCTCCACACTCCGACCAACCAGAGGGAAACGGTTGATACTCTATGAAAGCGCTTCCGGCTGTCCATATGATAGGCGTTATCCGATTAAAAACAAGTAAGTAATAAGGAAGATGTACCTGTTTGAACACTCAATTTTTCAATCTAAGCGAGGCATCGGCGGCCATGTTTTCTCAATTCTGACCACGTGATTCCCCCCATTGTTGATTTTTCACACAAGTTACTTGTAAGAAAGTTTTTACCTTATGTTTTCATTAATTAATATAATAAGCAATTTGTGAAAATTACTGGCCTTTGACGGCTTTGTTACAAACACGCTTACAAGTTAAAAAGCGCCTTCTTGATTTTTCACACATTTAAGCAAGTTTGTACCTTAAGTTGTCATTAATTAATATAATAAAATATTAAAAAGATAACAAATTTCGTTATATTTATTGCTTCCCTGCTTTGATAATAAAATTTAGGGCGAACGGACCCAGGGCAAACAGGATTTAGGGCGAACTGAATTTAGGGCGAACGGACCCGGATTCATAGATATGGATTTGTATTTAAATGTTGTTTTTTTACTTTTTCAGATGTTGTTTTAAGCGTGTCCACTGATGAAACATCTGTAACGAAACATTACTTTTCAATGGACGGAATCCGGTACCCATTTCCTACTGACTGGTGTGTTGAACAATCGGACGATTTTCCCATGTTCTAGTGTAATAAATAAAAGATTCTATTCTTAATACATATGTGTTTCATTTTCTTGATTCATGTTCAACAAGTGCGACCGACCTTGGAAAAACTATACATGTACTTTTTAATTGACTCGCGCTCTGGTAAAACGGGTCTCTATTAATGTGCGTAAATTATCGTCCCATATAAGCTTGTGCAGTCCGCACTGGCTTTTCAGGAAATAAACTTTCCGCGTGTATTGAATGTGTCGTTGAAAGGAAAACTCTCCTTAGTGAAAATTAAGTTCATGCGGACAGTATCGTCCCTGATAAGCCTGTCCGGACTGCATAGGCTAATCTGGGACGATACTTTACGCACATGCGGTAAACCCCGTTTTCTCAGAGCGCTGTTCATCAGTCAATCATTGTATAGATACAAGTAATGTGATCTGTTAATGTTATGCGTGTATGCAAGTTGCTCCGCAAAAGTTTACGCTTCAAAACACTATTTTATATTACTTTGGAGTTTATTACAAGGTACAGCATTATGATTTCATGCTAAGACTTCTTTAGGCTTGAGCACAGGTGGAAGAAACGTACCCTGGATAGTTTTTTTTAGGAGCCCAATATATTCAAATAAATATATAAAATCATGTTAAATAAGAAAAAATTGACAAAGAGCCATGAAAAAAAAATCCCCACCCTCTGATATTGGAATCATAACAAGGTCATTAACTAGAATTTATCTTAGAACTGTGTTCGCGGGCCGCAAAATGTCTAAAATAGCTTTAGTCCAAAGCATTCCTTGATCCCCCTATGGGCAATTGGACAACCTTTCAAAAAAAAAATTAACTTCAAAAAAATCTGTCCAGCTGTTAACACGGTGCCTATACCACGTGACTTTTTAAGATCTGTGTGGGGAGTTAAATGTCAACAAAAGCACGACAAAGGTAAGATTTTTAAGGATAACTTTTTTAATATGTCATCATTTTCAATGGGATAAAGTGGAGAGCCCGCTCATTCATGAGAGTTTTCTATAGGTATCATGATTTTGTAAAACAAATGAATATTTTTTCAGTAAAGTGCAACCGCGCGTTTGAGCGGTTAGAAAAAGGTAGGATCAGTGTGGGGACATTATTTTATTATGACACAGAAACATCATCTCTCGTGAAATAAAGCAATAAACTTTATGGGCGGAGCTTACACTATATCATTTTGCATTCTTTTTTCAGGTTTCTTTCATATATTTATGAAAACAAAATCAAGAAAAATATTCTAACAGTAATATGATCTGTGTGGTATACGTGTTTAGAAGGATCTGTGTGGTATCCGTGTTTCTACAATTTACGGATAAATTGAGATAATAACGACAATATATATTTTTTTAATTAATTTCAATTATTTCAATACAACAATTACTACTACTACTACTGCTACTACTACTACTACTACTACTACTACTACTACTACTACTACTATTTCTGCTACTACTACTACTACTAATACTGCTACTACTACTACTACTACTACTACTACTACTACTACTACTACTACTACTACTACTACTACTACTACTACTACTACTACAACTATTACTACTACTAGTAGTAGTAGTAGATCTATTATTATTATTTAAAAATTCATTCATTTCAGTAATCACCTATTTGGCACTAGTGAGCGGACAAGGGTTAAGGGAAGAAAAAATAGAGGAAACAGTTTCACGAGACAGGAATGCTATACAGAAGGGGACACTAGGAGTAAGGTGGGAGCGGGCGAGACGAAACGATAGCAAACTGTTGCCAACAATAAGAATGCGGATAGACGAACACAATGAACATTTTAATTCTGACACAAATTCTGCAATAGAAATTATGTCAAATATTACACAGGTTGACAAAAAGCAAAGGCATGTTCTTCCTGAGTAATACGTATGTTTTAAAATCAAATTTGGAATGCAAACTGATAAAACTGAATCCACCAGACGTATTGGCTTGTCATTTTGTTGTTATTTAAATTTAAGGTAAACGGTATGTTTATTAAAAACAAAATACTGGTCATAGTAGAAACATATATATATATGTGTGTGTCTGTGTGTTTTATTTCATATTTAGAATTCGTATTGTTGCATTAGTTTATTACATAGTATACATATTGACAATCATTCGCCATGTGTTGGTGATAATGTCATGTTATAAATTATGTCGTTGTATTCAGTGTAACAAGTGTATGCTTATCTTTAGCGTTAATTATTTTGAAGAGAATATAAAAAGTAAATGAATAAATATTATATTATATGATTATATATGTACGATTCTGTGTTGTGGATGGATGCAGCTCTGAAGAATGTCAAGACGTATTTCGAATTAAGGAGTATTGTATTGTATACACAACCACATTGCATACATTGTTTACTGTCAATTACCACGGCCTAGAGTAATTATAAGCAGGCAGTTAATTATGTAAAGCAATCGTGTAAAACCCTAGTATTAGAAACCCTGGCTGCTTATGATTATCGAACTAGCTCGTGACAGCGGTATTTAAAATTGAAACCAACGAAAAAACATCGCAAAACTTTAATCAAGTTATAATTAAAAAAGAATCACAGATTCGATAATACAAATCACAGATGCGATATATTAATGAATAACGTAAATCCAAATTATTGTACAATTATTTTAAGAATGATTTCAAACACACAAACGAACTAAACGAAACCTAAAAATTAATCAAATTCGGATAACTTTAGAATCATTTTGAAAAGTAAAGTAAAGGTAAAACAACGAATAAAATAACGTAAAACGATAATGAAGTTACACAGACACACTGTAAACCATTATGATTTTTAATCAGTATTCACGGATTTATGTGAAGTCCTCACGTATCGAGAAAGGTTTGTTTTGCGTTTGTACGTTTTGAAACACTCATCACTACTGTAACACTTGTCATGCATGTGGGTATTGACGTGCTCTCTGAGGTCATTCTCACTCCTAACTGCCAACCCACACTGGTAACATTTCACCAATCCCTCTTTTTTGCACTTTTCTCTCTAGCCACGAGTAGGTACTTGTCCGCAAAGCTTCTGCCGCACTGTACACACACGTGACATTGGGGTCCTTTGTTCGTTGAAGCCTTCTAAGATTGTAGGCATCCTGAGAAAAAAACGAGAGCGCCGATGGCGTTAAAAGCATAGGTGCAAGATACAGGGAAGAATGGCGTCACGTGGTATAATGTATTTCGATATCGCCATCCGCGAATTTCTCAAATCAATAATTTCAAACAATTACCGACTATTTAAATAGATAACCTTTCCTTTTACATCAGTGTTTGAAACGCTTATGAAAAATAATTACCCAAGCCTTTCAAAATTTAAGCACGGACAGATCTGTATCGAACTATTCTTTTCACAAATGAAAATAGACGCTACCCTATTCGTCTGCGTCAAGAATTTGTCGTAAAACTTTTGGTAAGCGTTAGATGCAGACGTGCACAACAGATTGAGTTCTGAATACAGATTTCTGAATGCAGATTTTTATAGAAACTCCTCACAGCAGTTACTTCCCTTGCTTCGCCCGGTCAGTAACTTCTTGTATAAGGGAGGCCACTGCGTAGGAGTTTGAGATTTATAGTGCAGATAGAATTGTTTTACGAACGAAATTTGTTTTAGGTTATAAGAAGATTTTTTGACACAAAACGGTCTTAGAAAAATTCACTAAAAACGGTGTCAGCAATATTCTTGGAAGAAAACGTTAGAAAAACGATTCCAAAAAAAAAATTGTAAGAATGACCATATACTAAATTAAATAGATATTTCGTCTGATTTTTGATCAGGTAAGGCTTCATAATGGGTAACCGATCGATGTGGATTTTCGAAATGTGGTATATACCATAAGCATAGGTGCGTAAACGCACCTATGCTAACAACATATTTTATTCGCGTGACATTTCAATGCGTAAACACGCTATTTAAAAAATGTTAGTATCTGAGGACACGCGTTCGTTAGTTTTAAATTACAAACGATTTGACGATTATTGAGTTATTGCAAAATATATGATAACCTGAGCGATGAGATATATTGTATATTTGTGTTGTTTCAAGAAAATCCGTTCATCTGGTTAGCATAACTGTATAAAAATGTAACTATTTTTAAGGTATTTAATCTTACCTGAAATGCTTTCCCACAGCAGTTATAGTTTCCAGAGTTAGCGTGTCCCCTAATGTGGCGCAATAATCCAGCTCTGGTCTTCGACATTTTCCCGCATTCGGAGCATTGAGCCATACCTTAAAGCAAATATAATATCAAAAACAAGGGACAAAATTGTCACAAAACCAGGTTTTCATTGTGAAAAAAAATCTGATAAAGGGAGAAAACTCAAACTGAACTTTTGAAATGAACAAACAAAATTAACCCCCTTTGTAAGTTTTTTTTTTTTAATCTATTTTTAGTCGTGGCGACCTTGACATTGGAGATATTGACGTGATTCTTTCGTGCGACACACCGTCCCATGATGGTGAACAAATGTGCCAAATGATTTTAAAATCTGACAAATCTCACAATGAATGACATAGTTATGGCCAGGACAAGCTCATTTATGGCCATTTTTGACCTTTGAACTCAAAGTGTGACCTTGACCTTGGAGATATCGACGTAATTATTTCGCGCGACACACCGTCCAATGATGGTGAACAAATGTGCCAAATGATTTTAAAATCTGACAATGAACGACATAGTTATGGCCCGGACAAGCTTGTTCCGCCCGCCCGCCAGCCAGCCAGCCAGCCCGCCCGCATTCGCCAATCTAATAACCAGTTTTTTCCTTCGGAAAACCTGGTTAATAATATACGATACATTACTTCACCTGACAGTAGTGTTTGGCGCCAAAATAAAAATGGAATTTGATACAATAACAAAAAGTGTACACTTATTTAAGGTAAGCATGGACTTGTCATCGATTTAAGATGCTCCAGCGTAAGATTTTAATATTATAACGGGGATTGTACAGAATGCCTGTAAATCATAATTATGTATTAGTTCAACAAGCGGTGCAAGCGTAGTGTATAGCCATTATGTGTTTTACATGCTAGCGCATTTAAAAATCCCGTTTCAAATACATTGTTGACAAGCATTTTTTTAAACAACTAAATAGAACTTAAAAACTGAAAAACCGTATACCACACAGATCCGTTGAAAAACGTATACCACACAGATCATATAACTGTAAGAATAGTTTTCTTGAATTTTGTTTCGTAAATAAATAACAGAAACCTGAAAATGGATGCAAAATGATATAGTTTAAGCTCCGCCCATAAAATGTATTTCTTAATTTCACCAGAGGTGATGTTTTTGTGTAAAAAAAAAAAATGTCCCCACACTGATCCTACCCTTTTCTAACCGTTCAAACGCGCGGTTGCACTTTACTGAAAAAATACTTATTTGTTTTATAAAATCATGATACCTATAGAAAACTCTCATGAATGAGCGGGCTCTCCACTTTATCCCATTAAAAATGGTGACATATTAAAAAAGTTATTCTTAAAAATCTTACCTTCGTCGCGCTTTTGTTGATATTTTACTCCCCACACAGATCTTAAAAAGTCACGTGGTATAGGCACCGTGTTAACTCACAGTCGGTCGATAACAAAGCAATATTTCCAGTCCGTTTGTCAACCCGAATAAATCTTCGACATACTTTCAAAACTATTTTTTTAGTTTTTGCCCCTTAATCGATAGCTCGCGTCCTATTCCTTTAAAACAACGAAGCGTGTCAAATAATGCATGCATATGAACCACTTACCCCTAAAAACTAATTCCAAAAGTTAATATTTTCTTTGCAACAACTGTTTTAAGTCTAAATTTGATTTACTTGAAAACGAAAGTAGCCATCGCTCTTGAACCCGGCTTACCAGTGAATTACACTGACAGAAATATCCAATCAACAACAACAACGACGTTTTAATAAATGTAAATAAATGAAAAATACTTATCATTCTGATTGTATTTGAATTTGTTTTTAGGGGTAAGTGGTTGCATATGCATGCATTAATTATCACGCTTCGTTGTTTTAAAGGAATAGGACGCGAGCTATCGATTAACGGGCAAAAACTAAAAAATATTGATTGAAAGTCTGTCGAAGATTTATTCGGGTTGACAAACGGACTGGAAATATTGCTTTGTTATTTGGATTAAAGCTGTTTTTGACATTTTTGCGGCCCGCGAAGACAGGTCTCTGATAAATTCTAGTTAATGACCTTGTTATGATTCCAATATCAGAGGGTGGGGATTTTTTTTCATGGCTCTTTGTAAAAAAAATTCTCATTAAACATGATTTTATATATTTATTTGAATATATTGGGCTCCTAAAAAAATAAATAAATAATAAAACATACTATCCTGGGTACGTTACTTCCACCTATGGGCATGAGTAATTCGTTTTATTTCATCGGCGGCGACCTTGCTCTACGGTGGATTTTAAGATTATAATTCATGTACATGGTTTTCTGGGAGACAAAGAAACCCAGTTTCCACACAATTTAGTGACGTCATCGCGTCATCAAACATGGTTGCGCCAAGTACTCTAAAAGTACAGCTGTTCGGCCATTCGTTTGTGAGGCACCTTAAAGATTTCATCCGACATGCCACCACTCTACGTTTTAACTTGAATCTGCATTGACACCCTCTAGTGCAATACTCTGGATTCTCCTGGGCTTGCGTCGAAACACTACACGATCGTTAAACCGAGATTTCTGACTTTGAACCGGAAATTGTTGTGCTGATTATTGGCACTCACGACATTTATGGCTCGTCGTGCTCAATTCTTTCTGTGGCAAATAAAATTGAAGACCTGGTGAGAACACTTTTATTTGAATTGAATGTGCCTTATGTTATTGTATTGCAATGTTTACATCGCTGCACACCCCAAGTCTCTTCAAAATTCCCAGTTGACACGATATGGTTCAATAACAGAATGGACGGTCTAAATTTGCTACTTTCTGAACGTTTGAAATTGGTGTCAGACAGCCGAGCTTGCCTGTGGCGTTTTAAAGGATTTTGGTCAATTTCCTCCAAAGAAAGAAAGTTTGCAAAAGATGGATGCCACTTATCCAGCCAGGGACAACGCCAGCTGTACAGAAACATCAGAGCAGCAGTGGTCGCCGCCATGAAACGCATCCTCAGCAGCTGAGCTCAGAACTTAAGATATGTTCAATGTTTAACGAGCTACAGCTAGCTGCTCTCTTCGTGATTGAGTAACAGACTCATAAATGACTTCGTTGGCAGCATCATGCAACATACACACTAGTAATTTGCTAGCAAATCACACTATTTTCATGCTAATTATTATTATGCCCCCCTTCGAAGAAGAGGGGGTATATTGCTTTGCTCATTTCGGTCTTTCGGTCGGCCAGTCCACCAGATGGTTTCCGGATGATAACTCAAGAACGCTTAGGCCTAGGATAATGAAACTTCATAGGAACATTGATCACGACTCGCAGATGACCCCTATTGATTTTTAGGTCAAAGGTCAAGGTCACAGTTACTGGAAATAGGAAAATGGTTTCCAGATGATAACTCAAGAACGCTTACGCCTGGGATCATGAAATTTCATAGGGACATTGGTCATGACCGGCAGATGACCCCTATTGATATTCAGGTTACTAGGTCAAAGGTCAAGGTCGCAGTGACCTTAAGCAGTAAAATGGTTGACTGGAAATAGGAAAATGATTTCTGGATGATAACTCAAGAACGCTTACGCCTGGGATCATGAAACTTCATAGAGACATTGGTCATGACTGGTAGATGACCCCTATTGATTTTGAGATCACAAGGTCACAGGTCAAGGTCACAGTGACTGGAAATAGGAAAATGGTTTCCGGATGATAACTCAAGAACGCTTAGGCCTGGGATCATGAAACTTCATAGGGCCATTGGTCATGACTGGAAGATGACCCCTATTGGTTTTCAGGTCACTAGGTCAAAGGTCAAGGTCACAATGACATTAAGCAGTATAATAGTTGACTGGAAATAGGAAAATGGTTTCCGGATGATAACTCAAGAACGCTTACGCTGGGATCATGAAACTTCATTGGTACATCGGTCATGACTGGCAGATGACCCCTATTGATTTTCAGGTCACTAGGTCAAAGGTCAAGGTCACAATGACCTGAAGCAGTTGAATGGTTTCCGGATGATAACTCGAGAACGGTTAGGCCTGGGATCACGAAACTTCATAGGGACACTGGTCATGACCGGCAGGTAACCCCTATTGATTTTCAGGTCACTAGGTCAAAGGTCAAGGTCAACGTGACTCAACACAGTAAAATGGTTTCCGACCACCTCCACCTTTCCGACCACCACCACCACCACCTTTCCGACCACCACCACCACCTTTCCGACCACCACCACCACCTTTCCGACCACCACCATCACCACCTTTCCGACCACCACCACCATTCCGACCACCACCACCACCACCTTTCCGACCACCACCACATTTCCAACCACCACCACCACCTTTCCGACCACCACCACCACCGTTCAGTGACAAAAAACGTATTCACACAATGGCTGCCACTACAACTGTTAGCCCATATGGGGGGCATGCATGTTTTACAAACAGCCCTTGTTTAATCTAGTCGTGATTTATTTAAAATCCTCGTACACTATATTTTATTTATGCGTGATTTAGTTACCAACACCACGCTTATTATTATTTATAAAATAACGGCATGATTTAGTTACCAGCCTCATGCTTTATATTTATGCGTGATTTAGTTGCCAGCCTCACGCTTATTATTATTTATTAAATAAAGGCATGATTTAGTTACCAGCCTCATGCCTTATATTTATGCGTGGTTTAGTTAAGAGCCTCACGCTTTTTATTATTTATAATATAAAGGCATGATTTAGTTACCAGCCTCATGCCTTCTTTTTATGCGTGATTTAGTTGCCAGCGTCACGCTTATTTTTATTTATAAAATAAAGGCATGATTAAGTTACCAGCCTCATGCCATATATTTATGCGTGATTTAGTTGCCAGCCTCAAGCTTATTATTATTTATAAAATAAAGGCATGATTTAGTTTCCAGCCTCATGCCCTATATTTATAATATTTCTTATATTTTAGTGTGATTTAGTTACCAACCTCACTCTTTTTACATTGTATTATTTTATCAATACATGATTCTGTTGTCAGCCGCTTGCTCTATAATTATTGTGTGTGTTACACAAAAGTAAGGGAACTAACTGGAGCAGTCTTGTGAATTGAAATATCAGATTTATCTCCCTTGTTCACAATGCAGTAACCAGCCTCACGCTTGTTCTTTTATCTAGGCATGATTTACTTGCCATCCTTTTGCCATATCTTTATGCGTGATTAAGTTACTAGCCTCATGCATTCCTCATGAATCATCGGTCCGCCTTTAACCATTTATCTTTGCGGGACTATCAATCTCGCACTTCTTCTGTCTATTTTATCACGTCATCTAATTGGGGATAATCAATTTTCCTTTTGTACAAAATATCTCGTACAAACACGGAAAGTATTTTAATCCCCGTTCAGAATGTTTAATAATAACATGGTTATGTGGCTTTATACACGACAAATCCAGCAATCAACACTTGGAAAAGTATACATTATAGAATATATTTGAATTGGATATCTAATTTTATAATTACCTATCAATTGATTTTTCGATGAGGCCTGCAAAGAAAACTAAAAAACGATCGGCAACAAGAACAACAACATGCAGTTGTGTGAAAATACAACGGCCAAGAAATCACGCTCCACACCCACCAGTCCTCCTCCATCAATACCCACAGCAGTTCCATTACAAGAAACGGGGGCATTGACTGGTCCATCCAATGCTCATAATGGATCTGGGAATATCACAATCTAGCACATCCAGGATGTTGAGTTGAATCCTGGACCAGTGCCTCTCAATGAAGTTGTTCTACCGCATCAACAATCCCATCAACCGGTACCATTCAACTTCTCGGACGACTCTTCTTCAGAAGATGAGGTCGACCCACCAACAAGTCTCCAGGACATTCTCAACACACATATGATGGCAATACGCAGAAACAATCACCACATCAATACTTCCACAAATTAAAAAGTCATTGTGAAAGGAAAATATGTAGAACTCTCATCTCTCCTTCCGGTCAATTCTGCCTCTCAACCTACTAACTTCACTCTGCAATTGGACAAACATGCACATATTTCCATTCAACCATCATCTACACGCTCTACAAAAATCACCTCAATTGAAGTTTGGACGTCTGCGTTCATTCGCTACATATCCCTTAGGACACACAAGTACCCTTGAGAAACAACTCCTAAAATACATGGAGATAGTACGGGATCTGGCTACTCGCTGTCCAGGACCGGCTTTTCAACATTACGACAGTCAATTTCGTTTGTTTCGAGCTTCTGTTCCTTTGCCTTGGGACAGAATTCACACTGAATTCTGGTTAATGGCAAGCACACTAAGCACAAATACTCGAATACTCAGTCCTTTCGTCCCTCAAGACCCACCACTCAACGTAGATCATTCCCCTCAAACCGTCCAAAACGTTTCGTGGACAACGTATGTTGGAACTTCAACAAACCAGCCCACTGTCAACGCATCAACTGCCCCCACCCTCGTATCTGTGGTTTCTGCCGGGGACCCTACACTGCTTTCAACTGCTCATTCTCCAGCAAGGAGCAGGCCTCCCAGTCCCTCTCTGGCAAGAACAACCATTCCGGTTCCGACCCAAAGCCATCCAAGCAATTATAATTTGGTCACACCAGTTAATGTCAACCAGTTAATCCCATTTCTTTCATGATACATATGGTCACAATATATTGTAGATGGTTTCATGACAGGTTTCAAATTGGGTTTTTTAGGACCCCGGAAAGCTTGCACTTTACCAAATTTAAAATCTTGTACTGATTTACCTCAACTGGTATCTCAAAAAATACAAAATGAGCTTTCAGCTGGTCGTATAGAAAGCCCTTTCGATTTTCCGCCATTCCATAACCTCGATGTAAGCCCCATTGGTCTAGTTCCCAAACAAATCGCCGGGGCAATACCGCTTAATTCATCACCTGAGTTACCCTAAAGGTGATTCTATCAATGATTGCATTGACCCCACCCTTGCCACTGTAGTTTAATCATCATTTGATGAGGCAGTAGACCTTCTTTTAAACCTGGGCCCCGGTACACTTTTTAGCAAAACTGACATTGATTCAGCATTTCGTCTTATCCCCATTCACCCATCAGATTACCAGGTAGGTTACAAATTCCAGGAAATTTTTTATTTTGATAAATGTCTCCCAATGGGAGCATCCTCATCTTACGCTATTTTTTAACGGTTCAGCACTGCTCTCCACTACGCATCAGAAAAAAATACTGGATATTAAACACATGGTACATATTCTCGATGACTTTCTTTTCCTAGGTACCGATGACTCACAAATTTGTCAAACAAATTTACAAAAGTTACTTGATTTTTGCAGCCTCATTGGAGTTCCCATTAAGTCTGAAAAGACCGAAAATGCCACACCTATCATCACTTTCATGGGTTTAGAATTGGACTCACTTACAATGGAAGCACGTCTTCCACATGACAAACTCTTAAAACTTCTGGAACTAATGATGAAAACCTCCAAGTCCAGGAAGGTTACACTTAAAGAATTACAATCCCTCCTAGGTTTACTAAACTTTTGCTGCCAGGTGGTAACACCAGGTCGCAGTTTTCTACGTCGCCTTACAGACCTTACCAAAAGGGTCACAAATCCTAACCACCATATAACTTTGAACAAAGAAAGCAGGAATGATGATCTACATGCATGGCGGCTTTTTGCAGATCATTTTAATGGAAAAAACCTTCATAAGCGCCGTTGGTTAACCTCCGACACCCTACACCTTCATACCGATGCATCTGGCTCAATCAGTTTTGGGGCAGTATTTAAACACCACTGGTTTTATGGCACATAGTCAGATAATTGGTTACCTTATGGCATCACGTTTAAAGAACTGTTCCCAATTGTTTTGGCAATTGAGATCTGGGGCCACGAATTACAGGAAAAGTGTATTATTCTTCACACAGATAACGCTGCTGTAGTACATATTATTAACCGCCAGACCTGCAAAATACCTTACATTATGCACCTAGTACGTCGCCTAGTTTTGGCAAGCTAAAATTGAACATTCTACTCAATGCTGAGCATATTCCTGGTAAATGTAACATATTACCTGACCTACTCTCTGGTTCACAGATCGTGAAATTTCAAGCTTCAGCCCCACAAATGGACAAGGTTCCAACTGCGATTCCGGATCCTCTTCTACTGCCCAACTGAACTTGCAGGTTTACAATCTTTTGAACGCGTCTCTTGCCCCATCCACTAGGTCAAGTTACCAAAATGCACTGCAGCATTACACAATTTCCATATAACCCACTATCCTCAACAACCGCTATGGCCCACTACTACAGAACAACTAGCCCAGTTCATAGCAATATGTAATGCACGTCAGTTAAAGGCATCCACCATTACCTCGTATATTTCAGCCATTACCTATGTTCACAAACTTAATGGCTTTTCAAACCCCGCAGAGTCATTTGTCATCAAGAAATTACTGCACAGCATCCGTCGCCACAAAAACTTTGAAAGGCGTTATTCTTTCACACCAGACCATCTTCAGTTGCTAATGTCAAATCTTCGTGTCTTGGTTGCAGACAAGTACACCCAAGTTCACATGCGAACTATGTTTTTGTTTGCCTTCTATGGGCTGTTTAGATTAGGGGAACTAGCCACTTCCTCTATGGGTTTCATGAATGTCATTCAAAGGCAGAACTTATCCTTTACATTTAACGGCTCAATTGTTTTAGGAGTATCAGTCTTGACCAATGCCTATAAACATTCACAAGACCGCTGTGCAACAATCCCATTATCCCGTCAGGCATGCAAACAGTTGAGGACTGTATTACGTTATTTACGTATAGCCCCACAATACCCTGGTCCACTTTTCCATTTCGCTATAGGCGAGGCAATTTCAACTACATTCTTCCGAGCATTGTTACACAGATGTGCAGTTTCATCAAGCTACTGGATCCAAAACTTTTTACAGCTCACTTCGTATTGGGGGCGCAACTCACGCACATAGCAACCACATGTCCCCATCCCAAATTCAGCAACTGGGTCGATGGAAATCACAAGCATACCTTAAATACATACGCCCTCAATCTCTCCCCATATAGGTCCTATATTGAGCTTACACAGCAACTCTGGAAAACTGGGAGCTGACGGTTTAAGGCAGCAGCTCTCGTTCTCTTTTCCTCATTTCACAAACTCATATACGAGTTGACGGTTTAAGGCAGCAACTCCTAGTATTTACTTTACTTGTTACAGTTCACGCTCAAAGCTGACGGTTTAAAGCAGCAGCTTTTGGCTCTATATTTGACCCTATTTCTTCCCTCATACTGTATAACCATATGAGCTGACGGTGTAAGGCAGCAGCTCAAAGGACGCAATTTTTGTTTTTGTACTTTAGCAGATATGACATTTAAAGCTGCAACCAGAAGCTCTCTTACGTGTATATATGTAAAAATAGCAATCCGTGTTTGTGTTACTTTAGAAGGTACTGTTTATTTTTTATAGTCTTTGCTGGTGAATGCTATTTTACTCATAGTTAATATGCTAGTCATTGTCTGTTCTCAATGGGCGGTGGGTAACCATTGTTACCCTTCAGTGGGTAACCATTGTTTACCCTTGTGGCGTTTTTCTATCGCCCATTATGGCATAACTTGTATGTTTACATGTACTATTATGTTTTGTTTTATATGAATGTACATATTTTATACACTGTTTTTTATATGTATTACATTCATTGTTTTAGGTCATCCAGTCTTATATGCCCTCACTTTTATGGCATTTTTAATAAATGCCCTTTTTCAATCTTAATACGGTGTTGGTTGTTTACTTCATGCCATACTAGTTTCGATCGGATCTATATGACTGCATATCAGGAACAATACATAAAACCAAGTTTATGCACACATAAAGTTTTTTATGTCATTGTGATAATTTTTCTTGTTTTGTAGAAATTATCCTCAATACCTTTCTTTAAATACTACGTTAGTGCAGTGTAACCTTACACGCTTAGGCATCAGCCAATCATTGTTTAGATAAAAGTCATGTGATCTGTTAATGCTTGTGTGCAAGTTGCTCCGCAAAAGATTACGCTTCAAAAACCTCCATCTCCCCTACCTCCGCCGCATTTCATTTCAGGTTTTTTCACCCAGTGTTCTCATTTGATTCGTGCCATGTATGTTTACAGGCGTTTTTCTATCGCCCATTATGGCATTCTGTACATAACTTGTATGTTTACATGTACTATTATGTTGTGTTTTACATGAATGTTCATATTTTATACACTGTTATTTATATGTATTACATTCATTGTTTTAGAGCATCCAGTCCTATATGCCCTCACTTTTATGGCATTTTTAATAAATGCCCTTTTTTAATCTTAATACGGTGTTGGTTGTTTATTTCATGCCATACTAGTTTCGATTGAATCTACATGACTTCATATCAGGAAAAATACATAAAAAACAGATGTGAAGCAGGAGAAGTACATTGACTAGGAACCATAACTCTGTCTACCTTCGTTTTTTAATTATCTTCCTTTTTTAATTTCAAAGTAAATTTTTGTCCGGAGCATAACTCTAAATCTACTAATGGGATTTACTCAAAACTAGAAATATAAACAGATGGCAACTAGGAGAAGTGCAGTGAACATGAACCGTAACTCTTTCGGTCGTAGTTTTTGAATCATCTCCCTTTATTTATTTATTCATTTTTTTAAATATTTATAATATATTTTATTTATTTATAATTTTAATTTATATTTGATTTAATTTTTATACTAAATATTTTAGCTTTTCAATTGTTAATATCTCCCTTTATCTAATTTTACAATACTATTTTAATTTGAACACTGAAGTATTCAATGTAAAATGAATATAGGAGTTTAAAAAAATACAGTGATCAAGAACAGTAAATGTTTATAGTTTTTTTAATTACCTCCCTTTCTTTTAATTCTATAAATTGTAGTCTCTACAGCATAACTCCAACACTATATAACTAAATGATCCTTGAAATATAAATAGAAGACACAGTTGCCATGTTTTACAAATATTATTCTACTCTCTTTAACAAATGTTTTCATACAAGCAAACACATTTCGGCGAGGATATGGCACTACTGTGACAAGCTCTTGTTTGAACTACTCTTTGGAAAAAAAAAAGATTCATATATAATATGAGTCTTGCTCTGCGAAAACAGGGTTCAATGCATGTGCGTTAATTATCGTCCCTGATCTAATCAACGACGACAATTTCTGCCTAAACAAGATTTTCGCTTATAAAGACTTCCTTTAAACGGAAAATTCCATTAACACGGACAGTGTCGTCCCTGATTAGCCTGTGCCGACTGCATAGGCTAATCTGGTACGACACGCAGCGCAAAGGTATAAATCCCTGTTTTCCCAGAGCGAAGCTCAATTATTTTACAGAATCAGCTTGTTTAATAAAAGTCGTGATATCATTTTGGTATTCGGAAACACAACGACATTCGTTCGTACCAGTGTTTTATTGACTAGAAGCAACCTCAAAGTCAATGACTTCAACATGAAAACATTTGCATGAAACATGAAATACGCCATCGGACACTACACACATGCGAATAATAAACCATGACTAAACATAAAATACAGGGGGTGGGATAACACACTGAAACTGATTAAAAGACCCGCGTTCTATTCTAGTTCTGACATGACAGTTATACTGAACATTTACCATGCTGTAAAATATCAATTAAATGCATCTTTTGACGATTTAAAAATCTGAAAATTATAAAGCGTTTCGCACGCGAAACGATTTAATAATTTGTAGAGTTCTGTTGTTATCTTTATATTGTGTGACATTACGAGAATTGCGTATATAAAGTATAAATTACGAATATCATTGTATGAGCACGGATGACCGAGTGGTTTAGGTGCTAGACTTTTACTCCAAGGGTCGGTGGTTCGAGTCCAGTTGATGATTACTTTTTTTCTTTCTTTAATTTTATTCGAGTTTTTTTACTGGGGCTGTATAGTGGCAATGTTTATATTTATCAATTTTAAGAATGTAATGACCAACTCCAATTCATGCCAAAATATGTGAAAAGGTCCCTTATGTCAGTAAATACCAATTTTATTTGAGAAAAAAGTAGTCCATAGGAGCCTACAGAATGGTCACAAAGATTATATAACATTTTACTTGGTATTACGCAGTTTGGTGTTCAACCACGTTAACCAAACAATGTACACATGATTAATTTTAATTTTTAACGTTGGTTTTACTGCGGAACATTTAAAGTCATTGGATTGAATTTCTTAGCATTTCATTGGATATTAAGAAAGGTAACTAAATGTCAAAACCTGGGTTAGACAGCTGCGTAGAAAGTGTCAGAGTGAAGCACCATTTTTTAAAACACATGCAACAGAATGTAAAAGTTTTCACGATGCATTAAGCAACGTGTACATGTTGGTTGTCTCTAGTTGTGTGATAATGTTTGTCCTCATTAAACGCTAGTGTAAATTGAATGTAGTTCGTTGTGCTTTTGAACGATTGGTAATGGTTTAATATTCCGCCCCCTTTATCCAATGAAAGTACTGAACGTACTGGTGGAGCGATTTTGCTCAAATTTTGTGGTCGTAAAAACACTATACACCGTGATGCCAACCAATCACCTTTGTTGAATAAAACAGATCGAATTAAGGAAGGGTGACAGGCTGTCAACATAATATATCATTTAGCTATTGGGGTTAAAAGTAAATGCTGCTTTTTAAAACAAGTCATTGTCGTACGTGCCAATTCATAACTGCGAAACGTTGACAGAAAAGATTTTTAATAAAATAAATCCCTTTAATTCTCACGAAAATGAATACAATTAAGTTCAAATTCCAATAAAATCAGGAAAGACCAATATTGTTTGGACAACCCCTGAAATGCAAAACACTAACGTAGACAACAGATGAAGTCTATAAAGCATTTTATAGTTTGGTTATTGCAAACCAACATATGAAACACTGGGATTGTACATATAATTTGATCGGAGTAAAAATAGCTGCTTGGAAGATCAAGCCGGCATAAAAATACATGTAGTTAAAAATACACAGGCTTCTACGAGATATTAAGCTATCAACTCTGCCCATCTCTGAAGTTCTAAAAATATGTCCTTTAAAACGGAATTTAGTTAGTCACAGCTAGATAGATCACTTTAATATACAGGGGTTTTCCTGGCCACTTTGGGAAAAGGAGTCTGGTCAAATAGGATTTTTTTTCCGACAAAGTGGACAGACAAAGAGGACCGAATTGGGATTTTAATCAACAAATATTGGCACATCAAACCTGTATTTTGAATAAACAGCATTAGTTTTAACTTGAATTAACATTCTGTTTACACAAAATCATTATTATGTTTAACACATTATTTGTTTATTATAATTAATGAAAATAACTATTAACTCGCCTGTTTATTTCTCCATTTACGTTAAAAAAACTGCATAGCAGTTTAATATCCAAGTTTGAACCAATATTTCGTCGCTGTATACACCTTCCATGAGGACTGCGTGTAACTCGGGTGCTAATGCCACAGTGAAAAGACGTTGCCATGGATGGAACGCGCGCTGTAAGCTGTTTGTGCGCATTAATACTAATACCATGCGATCGGAGCTATTTTGTTTGCGAATGCAGACTCTGGATGCAAAGTGGTTAATTACAGTAACGGACTTTATTCTTCGGTATACGTATAGTATGTTACCTATGGGGCGAATTGCAGAAGGCAATCGCCCCAAAAATCATGTATCGCTAATGCATTATCTCTATAACCTAATCGTGTAGTGAAACGTTTCCAATCATTATAATTATGATCAATTCCCCTGCAAGCGGGGCAACTCACGATCCCCGCATTGACAGTTTGTGCCTCAGACATAAGCTTAAGATAGGCCACGCTCTGGGAAAACCGGACTTAATGTATATTCGTAAAGTGTCGTCCCAGATTAGCCTGTTCAGACTGTGGTTCGTGTAGAACGGATTTGGGTTCAGGACACACTTCCTTTCAACGAACAATTCCATAAAAGCGGAAAGTGTCGTCTCTCATAAGCCTGTGTCACCATATGTATACCATTATTTCGGACATTCTGTTCACGTGAAAACAAACTCAGAAAGATTGCACTACACATGACTTAGACTTGAGGAGACTCCGCAGAGGCGGAGGCATCATTCAAAGACGAAGACGTTTGAGCAAAAATGTTTGTTGATGCATGCAAACTATGCAACAGCAAATTATATATTTAAAAATGTTTTATTTATTAAAATCGTTCAATAGTTTTGTATATATAACGGAAGAGGTAGTATACATAAGAATACGAAGAATTGAAAATATAAGGACAATGCAATGTTTTATAACCGGAAAACGTTTACGGTACTTTTCCTTAAGAACACAAAATAAAGCTATATAAGGGACAAAGGGTCCACGTTTTTGAAACATAAGTTGTTGTTTTTGTTCAAAACAAATGCCCAAATCCTACTCAAGATTTACTCATTAGCTTAAAAGTATCATGGACGACAGTTTAGCAAACAGTCTTCATATATATATATATAAAAGTAAATTTAAATAAAAAATAAGTCTGCTTTCCAAACACAAATAATGGAATACAACTAAAAACTGAATATGTGTTCATTAAAATCACATGTGGATAATCTTAGATATGCTAATATTTAATTGCCGCGTGTATGTGTTATACATACCAAGTGTATCGTCGTCGTCCGTTTAATAGCTACAGTATGGCACGCATGTAGCACTAAAGATATATTTTGAAATGTGAATCAATACAAAGCCTGAAATATTTACATAAACACCAATTAACGATTAAGACAAGTGAAAACAAATCGAGCAGATATCTTACCTTGCTCTTTTTGTCTAAAACGCATATACAAATAAAATAGTATGCATTTAATAAAATATACAACCGGTTCTACTTGATTCTTACTTTAGCACATACATAAATAATAAATTACGGTAGGACAAATAAATCTAAGTTTATTATATAAGTTTAAAATAAGCCTTTTACTGCAGTGAGTTATGTTATCTTTAGCTTGAATCAATACCATACGTTACATATTTTCACGCATTATTGTATTATTTACAAAAGTAGCTTCATTGCATTTTTGTTGGCTTAAGATTTAACTTAGCAAATGGGAATTATTCTCTGGCAAGGCAAAATACTGTCTTTTATCACAAAATATCAGATAAATATTATCAGTGGTAAAATCAGTTGCACAAGAAATTGAGAATATATGGTTGGTGACTTATGATTACATGTGATATCTGACAAAGCTGATATGGCGTAGGCCAAAGCGAGGCTTGCCGAGCCTTTCTTTCGCTATATCTGACGAGTCTGATATTATATGATACCAAAAGTCACCAACAATTTATTTTATTTATTATGCTTTTTTTAAAGGGTAAAGAACTAGACCCTTAAAAAGAAAAATTAAACAAACCGCAAATATTCAGCGGTTTACAGTACAACACAATATGCAAATGAGACAGTCTAATGACGTTAACATGGAAAGGATGTGTATTGAACATTTCACACACAAAAAGTTCTAAAAAACATCATGAATAATATCATTTTAACACACATTTGATCAATAAGCAAAAAACTGAAGCGAGAAAGTGTTACTTGTCGTGAGATTAAGCATAAGAAAAATGAAATCAAATAAAAATGAATAAAGTTTGTGGTGGGTGTATGTGTGTGAAATGTAAACACATAACAAAAACATAAAATATGCAATCATACGGATTCTTCATTATAAAAAACAGTGGAATTCTAACAAGTGCGTCTTTGATCAACTTTTTACAACAAGAAGTGACACATTCAACATTGAAGTTTTGATGATTACTCTTGAGAAATCTGGGATAATAAATTGGGTGAGGAGAGCATACCTTCATGAGTGGAATTTTGAATGTTAGAATTTTACATAATTAAATTTTAGGCGACAAACACGAAATTGAATTAAAATTTATGTTATTTTATAACAGCATTATTGCCTTGTGTAGTAATGACAAAATCGCTCTGATGCATGACGTTACTATGACATAAATTATTGCGATAGTTGTAGCAATATAATGGCTAAAATACTACCCAACTGTTTCAACACACAATGACGCCATAATATACGTTAGGATTGTTGTTATTATGCAACTCGAGCCCTTTATTTATATAAAAAAACACCTTATACTTAATTTCTCTGTCATACCACTCTTATACAGACACAACAACACTATACAGCATTAATGTTTCTCAACCAAGCCTATTGTCAATGTAACATTTGACACAGTCTCAGCCTCAGTCTTAGCAACCAGGTCTTTGGTGACCGTGATTTTTTCCGCTTCCTCGTTGAGATGGTCGTACAACGGAAACTCACAACAAAACAGACACTTGAGGGCCTTGGGCAGGCACCCATAGCAGGCTGGAGGCAGGGGTATTAACACGCTGGTGCGGGACTTTTAAACCAGGTACTGCTCATTCCTATAAAAGATTAAGGTTAAAGCGGGTATATACGATTTTTATATGTGCTGAATTGTAAAATATTGATACAAATATGTTATAATAACACACAATATGCAAGAAAAATGATACATTTAAGACGAATTTCATAAAATACAGCAAATACAAATTAGGGCCCTGAGCCGATTGTGACGAAGATAATTCGTAATTATTTTCCTACAATAACCGATGCATTCGTCTTTTTAGTAAGTGTTTGTGTGTCGTATGAATCGATATCGCTGCAGGAATTTCAAATGAACCGTTAAACTAAATTTAGATTCACATCGTACATGCATTATATACATGCTGGCGAATTCGGCTGTACAGCCTTTTTCGATTTCAGAATTAAATATCTGGCTTATTTAGCATTATTCGACACATGTTCTTCTTAACTTTTATTTTAGTTCATATTGAAATATATGTATAATAAATTTTTACACATTTTATATTAATAAATAAATATTTGACAAGATCGTATATACCCGCTTTAAGTAATTGAAAGTTCTGTATCTTTTCTTCATTAAAAGTTTGTTTACTTCTCTAAGATATGGCAACGATATGGTAGCAAATTAGATTAAAACGTAAGATACCTAGATGATGAATTTACAAAATAAAAGGTTATCGTTATCAACACAAATGTTTACTTTTGCGTTATTTTATCTTTAAAGTTAATATTATTTACATATTATATACCAGTGTATTTAAATTATATTAAAATTCAATTAAAATCAATCAATTAGTAAAGATGACATCATTCAATAACCCATAAACTTGATAATTTCTCCTTTTATTTTGTTTCGACCTAGGCCTTTAAACCTTTCATTTTAAGAATCGCTTATTTTTGGAAGAATGAAACATTATTAATTTTTAAACACGAGCACCGCATAGCGGGTGCAAACGCTCGGCTGTGGGTGCTTGGATTTTGTTTTCTGACCTTTGACCTTGAAGGTCATCATTGACCTTGACCTTTTCACCACTCAAAATGTGCAGGTCGATGAGATACACATGAAAAAAAGAAAAGAGTTTTTGACCTTTGACCTTGAAGGATGACCTCGACCTTGACCTTTCACCACTCAAAATGTGCAGCTCCGTGAGATACACATGCATGCCAAATATCAAATTGTTATTTTCAATATTGCAAAAGTTATGGCCAATGTTAAAGTTTTCGGACGACGACGACTACGACGACGACGCGGAAAGACGAGAGGGCTTTGACAATACCTCGGGTTTTCTTCGAAAACAGCCGAGCTAAAAATGATGTTGAATACCAGTTTGGATATTATTTACTCTCAAAACTGCGAAAGAAAGATTATATATGGTTTTAGTGATAAAGATAATCTCTGATTCATCCAAACAAAGTAGCATCAATAGAGATTTTTTAAAGATAATATAAAAACTTTAGGTATACGCTCAAGAATTCACATCAATACATTCACTCAGTGGGGCTGATTTCTTCCTTGGGTAAGAAAGTACGAAAAGACAAAGTGGAATTAGATGTTTTTTATTTTTAGGGTCTTATTTAAGAAATGTTCCAGATTTGTTTGGAAGAAAAACTAAAAAAAAAATATATAGGCAAAAGATAATTTTTTTGGGGAACTACTCAAAATTGGAGGTAATAAAGGATACATAAAAAATAAAATAGTAATAACAAGATGTGTTTGTGAAACACTATGCCCCCCAGTAGGTACCCTGGCTTACTCATGATAAATGACATTGGAAATGACGTTTTGCATATTTAAAATAACAGATTTTGACCATTGTAATTGACCTTTGACCTTTCATGATGACCTTGACCTTAACATCGTACCCCTTAAAATGTTCAGCTCCATGAGTTACACATACATACCAAATATGTAGTTGCTATCTGCAATAGTTCAAATTTTTTGGCTTATGTTAAAATATTTGACCTTAGACCTTAAAGGATGACCTTGACCAGCCACAAATGAAAATGTTGGGGTCCATGATGTACACATGCATGCCAAATATAAAATTGCTACCTTAAAGGGACTAAAGGTATATAACATTACTTGATAATTTTTATTTTTTTATTTTTACTTTATTTTTGTATTTATTTATTTTTACTGGGTATGTCTACCAGGTAGCTACCAGTTAACTTTAAATAATGCAAGTAGATTGATCATCATCGCCACCTGGTAAACCCAGGAATGCAAATTGTACATGCATAGTGAATTGTATAAATTTTTTATATAAAATGATCAAACTACTTGCGTTATTTATAGTGTGTATATCGTTATGTCACCTATTTTCGCGATGTACTTTCAATTTCATATCGCAAAATTTTATTACCGAATATACTAAAAATATGAACTTTTTCAAGTAATGTAATATACCAGTCGTGATATTTTAATCAATATAAACTCATAATTGTAAAAAAAATACAGTATTTTAGAACTTTTCTTTTTTCCTAATTCGTGGTTTAGAGTCCCTTTAAACGGTTGAAAAGTTTTGGCCAATGTTGAAGTATTTGAGTTTGTAGAAGAACTTGACCTTTGACCTAGATGGGTTACCTGGAAGTTACCAATTCACTATTTCAAAAATTCAGCTGTATGAGAAACATATGCATATCAGACATGAAGTATGTGAAAGAATTTGTTAAGAAGTTATAGTGTATATTGAAGAGTGATTTTGACCCATATATTTGACCTTTGACCTTGAAGGATGACCTTGACCTTTCACTACAAAAATGTTCAGGTCCATGAGATACACATACATGCCAAATATCAAGCTGCTATCTTTAATATTGCAAAAGTTATGGACAATGTTAAAGTTTGACGCAAACAATCTGACAAACCAACAAACAAACCAACAGACAGGGCAAAAACAAAATGTCCCCGAGTATAGACTGGGGGACATAAAAATGGTAGAAAATGAAAAGGATAAAAATAAGTAAAGGATAACACATGGGCTTAAACAAAGAAATTAACTTAATTTCTGAATCGCTCGTCTGCTTTCTTTTCGAGGAGTGGTATACCGCTGAGGAAGAGAAGTATGACAGATATGAAGATAGGGGAAAGAACCACAGCCCACTCGCCGTACGACAGCACGCTGGTGCTTATGATGAAGATACCGATCCATAGCAGGATCTCGCCGAAGTAGTTTGGGTGTCGGGACACCTTCCACAGACCTGAACACAAGAAAATCATTTATGTTGGTCGTAATGAAATTTTTGGTTATTTAAACGATGGCTTTTTCGTGATCATTTAAATTCAAGGACTTCTTATTTTGGAGAAAAAAAACACCATTGAATTTGCGTCGGTCATTTTTCAATTTGCTTGTTTTTAAAGCATGGATCTGGAAAGCGACAAAAATTAATGTTCCTCAAATAATTATTATTTTCCAGCATATGGGTCATGACAGTTTAGTGGATATTATATATTGCATTATTATATATTAAACAAAAGAACACCTTTGATAATTTTCCATGTGTGTGTACTTTTTTACACAAAGACTTGTGTGTCAGTTTGTGTTTGAGCCATTTATACAAATGTCCGCTCTTATGCGGGTTCTTTCTAAAACGAATATAAACGTTGGATATCAAGAGGGCTGATGGTCGCACCATACCTGTGTCACACCATTTCCCTTTGTTTGCTGGGTCGTTCCTGAACATGAACTTAGACTGGTCAGATATCGCCTCACACAGAAGTCCAAGGATAAACAGAACTAGTCCAACTATGTCCTGTAGTGTCCAGTTGTCGCGGACCACGGCATTGAGTCCCGCATTGACTATGATCACTTGTAGGCTGACTGTGAACACCCAGAAGGCCTTAACAAAACAAATCAAATAACTAATAATGACAAAGCTGATTGTTAAAAATGTATGCATTCACAGGTGCAAAAAACAACTGTAATTGTTTTCCGTTGATTCTGTAAAATAATTTATGTTCGTCTGCATGAAATTTCTTGGTTTAAAACAAATTGATAAGTAAATCCCCATTCTTCAACTTTTCTTGTCCAAACCAAAAAGAAAATGATAACAGTTCTGATTTAATAAGATAAATTTGGTTTGGATCATGGAATATAACATGAACAATTTGAAAACGGATTTCATATATATTACCTTTATATTACCCTCACAGTCTGTTAAGGTTTTATGTTGTTTGCTGCTCGTCTGTACTTTAGAGTTGGAAAAGAAGGCTTTAAAACTTGAATCTAGTTGAAAAAAATCTAACATTTAATTTGATTTGCTAAGGGACTACAAATGTGTCAAAGTGCGTATCTAAGCAGTAAAATTAAACTGAAACAAACCTGAAAGGTCCAAAATCCAGCAAATGCCAGACAGCTGTCCCGTTTGTCATCAAATCTCTTGTCCTCCCCAATCTTGATAATCCTGTAGAGCAGGTAACCGGAGAGCCGTACTCCCCACACGATTATACATATGGTCACCATTATCTGTCTTGCAGCCCATGTCTGTTAGGTGATAGTTTAGTGAATTATACAGGTTTCAAAGAAGATATTTAAAGGGACTTGTTTACAGTTTATGAAAATGAGAATTTTTCAACTTTTTGTCACAGATTCAAGAAACAATTAATGAACAATGTACATCATTGTGCGAAATGACACTAAATGACGCAGAATTATACTGAAAATACACTTTCGTGTACGAAAATTCATTGTTTGAAATTGATTCTAAGTATAAAATAAATGGCAACCCCTGTAAAGACGGATGGTCAGGTCCGCACATAATGTAGTCGTCAAGACTTAACGACAATCCGAACATAAACTCTAAATTACACACACATACACATGTGAAGACGTATGGCTGAGTGGTTTCGGCGCTTGGCTTTACTCCATGGGTAAGTGATTCGAGCCCTGATGTGTTTAACGTTTTTTTCCCATTTTTTCTTTCTTTTTTTACCATTGTTCTTGTCTTTATATGTGAGCTCTTTAGTTCTGACGCTTATATTTATCAATTTGAAGTATTTACTGACAAACTTCAAAACATGCCAAAATCTGTGAACAAGTCCCTTTAAAGTGTTCACTCCATGTATATACATATCAGGAAAACAAGATATCCTTAGGACTGGGCGTGATTTGAAAAACTTGGAAGAGGATCCCCATACGATGTTTACTACTGCATTATGTAATAATATTTATAATTCGTCCATTACATTTAAATTTCAATATTACATTTTCCTTTTAAAAAAATCCACTATATAGCACTGAAATAAGAAATAGAGCCTTGCTCTGGCAAAACCTGGCAGCACAGGCTAATCAGGGAGGACACTTTCTGTTTATATGGATTTTTTTTATCAAACTTAATCTCTTCTAAACGAAAATCCAGTTTATATGGAAAGTGTCTTCCCCTGAAAAGCCTGTGCAGACTGCAAAGACATAAATGGGAAAACTCTTTATGAACACTCATTAAGCCCCATTTTCCCATAGCAAGGCTCAATTGGTCTGTACATTTACCTGAGCCATGAGAAAGGTCAACAATGCCAGCACCACAAAGTTGGTTCCTCCTGCGAAATCTGTGACCTTATCAAACTTGCATGAACACGCCACAAGGAAGAACGAGAACTGCATCGCGGCTGTGACGATGGCGCACAGAGCCAAGTTTCGTTCGTCTAATACCCATACCATGTTGATTGATTAGGCAGTATATCTAGCAGCAATATGATCTGAAAAAATGCACATTAAAATTATAACTTAATGATATTACCTTTAATTAGTTTAAACCTATTTTATTTTAGATTGATTGCATCAAAAGCCTGAGGCTTTTGAAACGCTCTCGAGGCGGTTTCCTGGTCCTAGAATGTGAGCTTGGTGTCTTTGGAGGGAGATCTAAAGAACGCTCCCGGAGAGGGGATCGAACCCGTTACATCTCATATGCCAGCCAGACAACCTGATATCAAATACCCCATGGCAACCTCTTGATTACTTTTACTTGCCGGCCCTGTGGCCTAGTGTCTGCCTAATCCTAGATATTAGACATTATCACTTGATTGATAATTCCGAGAGAGATATCGTTATGTTTTTGAGAATAAGCTATATTATTCTCAGCTGCATTCTTATACGGGCAATTTCACACGACAACTAACAGATCACAATTTCACACTGACGATTTACACAGATCACTTGAGTAAATTAGTACCAAGTAATCATGAAACCTGTCTACCCACCAAAGTGAGCGAGACAAACAAAACAAAATACAAACAAGTGGGCGGGTCATGATGGCCCTGAATCGGTCTCATCATCAAGTCAAACAATACTTCATTACACAAAATACTGTTCTAGGTTCCTATGTCATTTTCTACAAGTAGGGACCCACCATTTGGAATTCGGTGATCACATAATTTCTATCAGAAGTGTAGCTGAAACAATTCGCGTTCGGAATAAGTAAAAGAACATCATGCCGCAATTTATATTGACAACGGTAAGTTTTTATGTGAGTAAAGGGAGGTCGTCAGTTCCGAAAATTCTTCAGTTCCGAAACAAATCAAAATTAATTCAACATTAAAAAAACTTAACACTTTTAGCAAAACAAATTGTGCAGTCATGAACAATAACATTTAATGTTTTCCCCCACAAAAACCGGAATTAAACAGACAACTCTTAGCAGTCACCATCATTGAAGCGCTCGCAGACATTTGTTTCGAATGGCTCAAAATTCTGCCTGCGGATGTGTAGATCAGTGAGAAAGAAACGATTATTTTTCTAATAAATTGTCAACAGTAAATGATCGTGGTATCAAGTTGAAGGATATTTATCAGAGAATCAGAAAACAACTAGATGTGTACATTTTCAGTTGAACTGTTGATTAAAACACGCGAAACAGACACCTTGGTACAGATGTCAGTTTTGAAACGCCCTTTTCCCATAATGGGGGTTGTCTCCTGAATCGTAATGTTACCCTTTTACTGTATATTCTGTTTCAAGATTTTTTTAATATGGTCCACGGAAATATTCATTATAGATCAGCCTGTGTGGACTGCAGCGGAGATAACAATTATGCAGATGCAATGTACATGGTTTTCTCTTGAAAGGGTCCATTTGTTTTTGTTTTCTTTATTGTAATTGTTATTACAAGATCTGTCATTACATATCAATCAGGTAATGTAATTTATATTTTAAGAATGTTTGTTTTGCGACAACCCCTGTAATAAAAATGCACCTGCTGTTACATAATTCGCTATTGGAGAATATTCACCATAAATAGAGCACCTGTACGATGTAGAAAAAACATAAAACACAAATTTATATTTAGAAAGTAACTGAAAATCAAGGTTAGTGCAGTATCGACATTGAAATTATCTGACAATTACCCTATATTCGAAATTAATGTCGGTCGCTGTTTTTAAGAGGCAGGTACTAAAAGGCGCATAAAAGAGCGGATGATATAGGGTATATAGTAAAGAGCGGATAATATAGACAAAGAAGGATTATCGGAAAGAGCGGAATATGAACAAAGAAGGAAACTGCGGATGATAAATACCAAGAAGGAATCTGCGGATGATATTTTTTATATAGGGTATATAGAAAAGAGCGGATAATATAGACAAAGAAGGATTATCGGAAAGAGCGGATGATATGAACAAAGAAGGAACCTGTGGATGATATATACAATGAAGGAATATGCGGATGATATATTTGATATAGGGTATATAGTAAAGAGCGGATAATATAGACAAAGAAGGATTATCGGAAAGAGCGGATGATATGAACATTACTTTATTGATAATAAACACATCATATCATCCGCTGCTTCCTTCTTTGTTCATATCATCCGCTCTTTCCGATAATCCTTCTTTGTCTATATTATCCGCTCTTTACAGATTTTTTTGGCGGCCGATCGCAAAATTTTGCGCTCGGTCGCCATTGGTGTGTATTACTATGTACACTTATACTAAGATTAGCAGACTATATATATCATCCGCAGTTTCGTTCTTTGTATATATCATCCGCAGATTTATTAATTATTCATGTTGTCCGCAGTTTCCTTTTTGTATATATCATCCGCAGTTTCCTTCTTTGTACATATCATCCGCAGTTTCATTCTTTGAACATATCATCCGCTGTTTCCTTCTTTGTTCATATCATCCGCTCTTTCCGATTATCCTTCTTTGTCTATATTATGCGCTCTTTACAGATTTTTTTGGCAGTTTCGTTCTTTGTATATATTATCCGAAAATCCCTTCTTTGTATATATCATCCGCAGATTTATTAATTATTTAACTGCCCGCAGTTTCCTTCTTTGTATATATCATCCGCAGTTTCCTTCTTTGTACATATCATCCGCAGTTTCGTTCTTTGTATATGTCATCCGCTCTTTCCTTCTTTGTTCATATCATCCGCTCTTTCCGATAATCCTTCTTTGTCTATATTATCCGCTCTTTACAGATTTTTTTGGCGGCCGATCGCAAAATTTTGCGTTCGGCCGCCATTGGTGTGCTTTACTATGTACACTTATACTAAGATTAGCAAAATAAGTAAAAAAATGCGGAACTAAAAGGGGAAGAAAGGGTGATGACGATATTCAAGTCAATGCGGCTACGGATGCTATAATTAAAAATAGTTCTAAAAAAGACATGCTAACGTCCTCCATTACACCTAATAATGCCGCAAAACAAACCGTTAATGTTCGTAGATCGTTATTTGACGCCTGAACGCCAAAATCATTCATTAAAACGCCTTATTCCACAAGTGGAAATAAAAGAAAACGTGAGTTATCCCTACAGAAGACCCATGTAAATTTAAGAAAATACCTGACCTGTCAATTATACACGAAATAAATGAATTCATTGAATTGAGCGACCTTCGAAATGATAGCGTGATAGGATTTTGTGAAAATGATGTTAAAGGGATCTTTTCACGCTTTGGTAAATTGACAAAATTGAAAAAAGTTGTTTCAGATTCGTAAGTTTTCGTTTTAGTTATGATATTTGTGAGGAAACAGTAATACTGAACATTAACCATGCTCTAATATAGCCATTATATGCATCTTTTGACGATTTTAAAACCTAAAAATTATAAAGCGTTGCAACGCGAAACGATTGAATAATTTGGAGAGTTCTGTTTTTGTCGTTAAATTTTGTGAAACTACGAAGATTGCTTATATAAGGTATAAAATACGTCAAGAATGTGTACTCGGCGGAATAGCTCAGTAGGCTAAAGCGTTTTTACTTCAGGACTCTGGCACGACTCCAGGGGTCACTGGTTCGAAACCTGCTCCGGGCAATGTTCTTTTCCTTTTTTTAAATTTTTTTCTTGATTTTTTACTGGAGCTTTTATGATCCAATGTTTACATTTATCAATATAAAGCATTTAATGAATAAGTTAAAAAAATGCCAAAATCTGTGAAAAGGCCCCTTTAAACTAGCAAATGATGATTAACATTTTTTAACAGTTCAAGAAAAACCTCTTACACAGATAGAATCGATTAACACATGTATTGATATCAGCGACCGTCGCGATAGCAATCCAAATAAAATCATTTTATGGTGGAACGAAAACCTCAAATTAAACGTAAATGACAAAAATGACATAACAAACAACGAAAAACTACATTCTCAGCATATGGAGGCAGTCAATAAGCTTTTAAGAAATCAATTCGGTAATGATATTGGCGGCCTTCAATTACCCGAGAAGGTCCCACAATTTGACAAGACAACAAAAAAATGGGTAACGCATATTCCCTTAAAACCAATTAATAAAAACCTGTCGTGTCAGATCCATCACACCCACAACGATCATAGGGTAACATCTTCGAACACAAATTTTTTTTTATTTACTTGACAGTTTAGGCAATACAAGACCCGATGATAAGATCATTCCTGATGGTCTGAAAATACAATTGGCGCAAATTTATGGTGAAGGCGAAGACAAAATTAATATCATAGTTCCGTCAGTGCAAAAACAAGATACTTCCGTCGATTGTGGTCTTTATGCAATTGCGCAGGCAACATCTTTGTGTTTTAGGAAAAAAACATTTTTTGATTTGATATTTAATTCCTTAAAGTTAAGAGAACATCTTTTGTCTTGTTTAGATTCCGAACATATGATTGAATTTCCAACAACCAGTAAAACTATCAGTGTTCGACAAAAAAATAAATCCAAGTCAATAACAATTGATTTATTTTGTATTTGTAATTTGCCATCATGTGTAGGAGATCAAGTTCAATGCGACAAATGCTCAAACTGTCAAATGTTTCACAAGCAATGTGTTCATGCACCATCGGACATTTCTAATGTTGATGTGCAATTTGTTTGCCCAAATTGCAACATGTAATAACTTCTATTATATAAAACATAATACGGGATAAATAGAAATGTATGACTCATTTTTTTTTAATTATATGTTATGTATTTATATTGTGTACCATATATTTAATTACACTTTTTTATTATAAAGTATTTTTATTATTTTTATTATATGTATTTATATTATGTACCATGTATATAGTTACACTTTCCGGCCAAAATACCGGTGTATGTCCTTTTTTTTTAAATTAAATATGTAATTATTTTCTATTATAATTATCTAATTTTTGCATCATGTAATAACTTCTATTATATAAAAACATAATACGGGATAAATAGTAATGTATGACTCATTTTTTTATTATATGTATTAATATTATGTACCAAATATTTAATTACACTTTCCAGCCAAAATACCGGTGTATGTCCTGTTTTTTTAAAAAATATACAATTACTTTCTACTATAATTATCTAATTTTTGCAACATGTAATAACTTAAAGAATACATTTATAATTTGATTGATGATTGGGAACTGACGACCTCACTGTACCAGTACCCTATATAAGTTTTACATGTAGATTATCCACACCTAAATCTTCGTCTATAATTTATAAAACAGTTGTTTTGAGTACAAGTTCTTCAACATGCAAAAATGTGTTACATAAAGTGTACAAGATACATGTTTGTTTACAGTTCTTTTTTGGATACGTCTCTTTTCCATTGGCTGCACAGTCTCTTTTCAATACTCGGCAAAAAAGGCAGTGAACCACCAAATTACGTTACAATTTTGTTTTATTTAGCAAAACAGTTTAACGCTTAATAGTTTGTGCATGATGTTCAAACGGTTAAAGTTAAAGTTTAAAGCAAACACGTTTTTGTTTGTAATATGTGCGGTACCGACGGACTAATACATTTAAAACAATTCTTGTAATTTTTTTAGTAGTTTCCTTCTTGGAGTCTAGCAACGGCGTGAGAAAATAATTATTCAAATTGCATTCGTTAGTACAACTCATCTTCTAGCACTGTAGATTATTATAAAATCGAAATATCGCTATTGACTATAAAAAGTCTATAGTCTTGACTAGAAGTCGAATATGGCCACAGTAAATACCACTTAAACATGCACTAAGGTTCGTTACTGAAAGTCGTATATTGCAACAATATATGGCTCTTAAAATCCCACTTTTATTCATTACTGCAAGTCGACTATGGCCACAGTAAATGCCTCTTAAAATGACACAATTGTTGATACCTACAAGTAGCCTATGACCACAATACATGACTCGTATAATGGCACCATTGTTCATTACTGTAAGTCGACTATGGCCACAGTAAATGACTCTTAAAATGACTCCATCGTTCATCATTGAAAGTCGACTATGGTCACAGTTAATGGCTCTTAAAATGACACCATTATTTATTACTGCAGGTCGACTATGGCCACATTAAATGACTCTTATAATGGCAACATTGTTCATTTATGCTAGTCGACTATGGCCACAGTAAATGACTAATAAATAGACACCATTGTTCATTAATGCAAGTCGACTATGGCCGCAGTGAACGACTCTTTTAATGACACCATTGTTCATTAGTGCAAGTCGACTATGGCCACAGTAAATGCCTCTTAAAATGACACCATTGTTCATTGCTGCAAGTCGACTATGGCCACAGTAAATGAATCTTAAAATGACACCATCGTTTATTACTGAAAGTCGACTATGGCCTCAGTTAATGACTCTTACAATGACACGATTGTTCCTCACTTCATGTCGACTATGGCCACAGTGAATGACTTTTAAACCATTGTTCATTACTGCAAGTCGACTATGGCCACAGTAAACGGCTCTTTAATTGACATCTTTGTTCCTTACTGCAAGTTGATTATGGCCACAGTAAATGACTCTTATAATGGCACCATTGTTTATTACTGCAAGTCGACTATTTGCAGAGTAAATAACTCTTATAATGGCACCATTGTTCATTAAGTCCAGTCGACTATGGCCACAGTGAATGACTCTTAAAATGACAGAATTGTTCATTACTGCAAGTCGACTATGGCCACAGTAAACGACTCTTTAAATGACAACATTGTTTATTACTGCAAGTCGACAATGGCCACAGTAAATGACTCTTAAAATCCCAGCATTGTTCATAACTGCAAGTAGACTATGGCCCCAGTGAATGACTCTTAAAATGACACCATTGTTTATTACTGCAAGTCGACTATGGCCACAGTAAATGACTCTTAAAATGACACCATCGTTCATTACGGCAGGTCGACCATGGCCACAGAAAATGACTCTTATAATGGCATCATTGTTCATTACTGCAAGTCGACTATGGCCACAGTAAATGACAATCGGTAACCCTCGGACAATTCCGCCATAACGGCGATCGTCTCTCGGGTGTATGTGGTGTAGGGATATGTCTAACGCCTTTAGACGGAAGATATTACACCGAAAATATAGTTCTCAACAACAATAACAATGTCGTCGTTCGAGCAATGCGTGTTATTATTGACGAAATTGAAAGCGAAGATTGAGCTTAAGCAGCAACAGCTAGATGTTCTTCGAGCTGTGTTCGATGGAAAGGACACAATAGCAGTCCTTCTTACTGGTTTTGGAAAAAGTTAAATGTTCCAGATGCTCCCATTTTTGATGGCAGTACTTGTACACAAATTTCCTTTTGCAATCACGATCGATTTCATAAATGGTTAAGTCAAAATTATTAGACGATGGCTATATGGGAGACAATCCCGGAACACTCGATACAAATTAAGACACAGACACCGTAGATTGAAATGTATGATCCGTGTTATGTTTTGTTTTCCGAAAACATTAACCCAGTAGAGGACTGCTGTTTTGTCTGTTGTAAAGCTATTCTTATTACAGTCGGTTGTGACACCTTATGTACCAGGTCTTTTATGTACCACGTTGAAATGTTACGTACCACCTATATATTATATAGTTGTTAATGTCCATTTATTCATAGCAGTATAGAAGAGAAAGGTATAGGTGTTGTTACTGATAACAAATTAAAATTTGACAATCATATAAATGAAAAAGTTAATAAAGCAAACTCGATCGTTGGAGTAATTAGACAAACGTTTGAATATATAGACAAGACAGTTTTTAAAATTCTGTTCACATCGTTAGTGAGACCTCATTTAGAATATGCAAATCCAGTCTGGAATCCACATCTGAAAAAAGACATTGAAATGTAAGAAAATGTCCAAAGGCGTGCGATGAAACAAGTACCTGGTTTATCTGAAATGTCATATGAGGAGAGATTGAAGGATATGAAATTACCTACTCTTGCTTATAGAAGATTACGAGGAGACCTCATTGAATAATATAAAATAATAACTATAAAGCACAACACAGCTGTTTCAAAATTATTCGAGAAAATCACCAGTCATTCAACAAGGAGACATGAGCATAAACTTTTTAAAAGGCGATAAAGATTGGATGTTAGGAAATATTCGTTTTGTTACCGGATTGTGGACATATGGAACAAATTACCTGAACATGTAATATCAGCTAAGACGGTTCACTCTTTTGAAAGACGATTGGATAAATTCCTAAGCGATCAACCCATAAAATATCAATACATGGAATGTCTAGAATTTACTAGAAGTATTCAAGATAACGAGGAGCTAGCATAAAAGGATGGGGACACCAACCTACTGCTAGAACGACATCTGTAAGTATCCGTAAGTATTAATGGGCAATAATAACCTGTGCAAACAACTTTGATTAATTTGACACAAGCGTTGATTGAGTCAAATTTGAGTTAATCAAATAGTGTTGCAAATGAATCCGGGTTGTTACTCTAATTCCCGTTCGCCCCTGAGTCGTTTCGCCCAAATTCCAGTTCGCCCTGGGTCGTTTCGCCCTAATTCCTGATTTTGTTCACAGTTTGACAATGAAGTTCATTCTATTTTTTTCTTCAAAGTATCACATTTCAATTAAACAATAGGCAATACAAATATTTAAGACTTAATAATCCTAAGTCAGGATAAGATAGAGACAAATGGATTTTTATCATTTTCTTCAATTTCGGGTTACTTATTGATGTAATTTATTAGCCCCAGTAGTAATAAATGATTCATTATTCTTACCGTAAGAATAATGAATCATTTATTACTACTGGGGCTAATAAATCACACTAAGAAACTCACTGACACTTAGACAATCTGGCAACAAAATATAATCTATGGCAATATATAAGTCTTAATTTATAAATAATATCACACAAAAATCATTTCATTAATAACACACATTTATATTAAACCATATATTTTTTATCTCTATATATTATATATATGTTACATAAAGTGTCAGATAGTGCAGGTACATAAAGTGCCGGTACATAAACAGACTGGTACGTAAGGTGTGACATTCATTACAATCTCATATTGATGGTACATCGTCAGCAGACACACATTTTAATAATGATCATAAGTCGTCTGAGCTTACAACTCGGATGCATAAGGTCCATACAAGTCAGCTGTCAATTTTTATGGTGTTATGGCTTACAGTCATGTCCTCTGTACCTTGGAATGTAATTAACAATATTTACATTTATGCCATGACCTACATGTAGCTGCTTGTTTAATATATATAATTCTACTATTTCTTAAGGGTAAATCTGTTATTCAGCTGTTTAACTTCCATGGTGTAACTGGTTAACATGTCCACTGGATCAGTGGAAGATCTAGGTTCAAATCCTAGTGGTAGTGACAGTTGTTTGCAGCTAAAATATTCTAAAATGTCTTTCAGAGTATTAAATGCAGGTCATTAATTCATTTCTTCTGCAGTATAACAAATTACTTGTTAAATGCATAGATATAAAAAAATACCATACTAGTATCTTCCAGACTGATGTTCTTGTATACACTTAACAGAAATACAATACAGACATTTAAGGTCAGTGTACTCCAATGTTACAGAGAAATCTTTGGTTAAGCGCAGTAGTTCTTTCTTTGGGTTGAATAAGATATCAGATTGTTTTGACTAGGAAACCTGATTTATTTATTGAGCCACAAAACGGGCACAAAAACACAAGAGTCGTCTTTTGCAGATGAAAAGAAAATATTCAGCAGCTTAAGAGCAATTATAAGTGTGGCAAATCATTTTTTTGTTGAGGACTGTATTTTTTGTAAATTTCACCACATTAGAATTTATTTTGTTTTTATATAATTTGAGAGTTTCTAGTGCCTTTATTTCCTACAGTTACAACTGAATACTCAATAAGTTTCTTTACTTTTATTTTTCCCCAATCATAAACAAATAACCAAGGCAATTAATTCAGTAATAAATTCCAACAAACATCACATTCAAGTTCAAGTATCTAATTTATAATTTGAAGTTAAAGCCACACACCTTGAAATGAAATACATGTTAATCAATACATATAGATGCAATTTGAAAGTGTGCAAAATTGTTATTAAATCTACAGCCTAGTTAGCAAGTAATTTATTATTTTTTAAACGGTACCGCTTTAAAAACCGAAAGTAGGATTTCTAGACGTATACGTCTATTTCGACAAACGCGATTATTTTTAAGCTTTAAATCTTAAAAAGAAGGATTTCTACCTTGTAACCACCAGAATTATTCTAATTGGCAAATATTAAATTAATTCAATAGCCCAGTTAGCAAGTTTTTTTTTTCAAACGGTACTGCTTTTAAAACCGAAAGTAGGATTTCTAGACATATATGTCCATTTTAACAACATGATTATTAAATTTATTTTTTAATTTTAAAGCGCAAAAAGACGGATTTCTACCGTGTAACCACCAGATATATTCGAATTGGCATAGATAAAATATGTTTCTTATTTATAATTAAATTTACTATGCCAAATAAGGTGTGTTGCTTTAATATCCTAATTGAATCACAAGTCGAAAGGTTAAAGTACTATAGATATAATCCAAACAGTCTCTAGGTGGAACTCTTGGTAGAAACTCTTATGTCGGCCCCGTATATATCATCCAATCCTGTAAATCATTATTTTAACAAGCAAATTCGTAGAATTAATATCCCCCGCAACATATATTTTGTTAAGGAGTGGATGCAAATCGGACGGATGAACATACTACGATACAAAGGGCCATAACTCCGTTATTAACAGATGGTGTACAATGCCATTTGGTGTGCATCATCCTCTTATCCATATATATATACTCATAACAAGTTTCAATGAATACCGCCAAAGCACTTCCAAGATATGGCTCCGGACTCAAAAGTGCCTATAGTAAAAAGCATTTTTTCAAGATACAAAGGGCCATAACTCCTTTATTAACAGATGGTGTACAATGCCATTTGGCGTGCATCATCGTCTCATCCATATATATATACTCATACCAAGTTTCAATGAAATCCGCCAAAGCACTTCTAAGATATGGCTCCGGACACAAAAGTGCCTATAGTAAAAAGCATTTTTTCAAATACAAAGGGCCAATACTCCGTTATTAACAGATGGTGTACAATGCCATTTGGCGTGCATCATCGTCTTATCCATATATATACTCTTACCAAGTTTCAATGAAATCCGCCAAAGCACTTCCAAGATATGGCTCCGGACACAAAAGTGCCTATAGTAAAAAGCATTTTTTTCAAGATACAATAGACCATAACTCCGTTATTAACAGATGGTGTACAATGCCATTTGGCGTGCATCATTGTCTTATCCATATATACGCTCATACCAAGTTTCAATGAAATCCGCCAAAGCACTTCCAAGATATGGCTCCGGGCACAAAAGTGCCTATAGTAAAAACATTTTTTCAAGGTACAAAGGGCCATAACTCCGTTATTAACAGATGGTGTACAATGCCATTTTGCGTTCATCATCTTCTTATCCATATATATACTCATACCAAGTTTCAATGAAATCCGCCAAAGCACTTCCAAGATATTGCTCCGGACGCAAAAGTGCCGGACGGACGGACAGACGGACGGACGGACAACGCCATAACAATATCCCTCCGCCTCTGGCGGGGGATAATAAAACGATTTAAATCACGTATTCGCTCTACCCTGCTTGCCTGTCGAATGACAAAACCTACAAATATGTGCACGAGGAAATATTAATTTCCGCACCAATGGACATGTACAGTATCACCTTAAAAACCTGTATAACCAGTTGATTCAATCACACAACGATAATAAATACATCTATATTTTGAATGAGATGCGAGTTGACTAAGGTACGAGTTAACTCCCGTGCGAGTTGACCAAAATACGTGCGAGTTGACTACGAGTTGACTGTAAACCTTTCTTGGCTATTACCCGTGCCATTATACGAGTCATTCACTCAAGCCATATTCGACTTGCAGTAACAAACAGTGGTGTCATTTTAAGAGTCATTTACTGTGGCCATAGTCGACTTGAGTAATGAACGATGGTGTCATTTTAAGAGTCATTTACGGTGGACATAGCCGACTTGCATTAATGAACAATGGTGCAATTATAAGAGTAATATCGCGATCGTGTGGTATAATAAAGGTACAAAGCGTTGTTTGTTCAGGTTCTTCCTTTTACTTCAGATTCAAATATAAACATGACGTATATAAACAACAACAAATATGGCGTGACGTCAGGGACGTAATACACTTAAGTGGCGCGGCAAATAACGTTACGTTACATTCACAACCTTCTGGGGGCCGCGAAAAGTGACAATTATTAACAATCAGAGGAGAATATGTATCATTACTTATGAAATCCTGAATCATTCGTGACAATCGTAAGATTGCAGAAACACTAATTTGATCACGAGTATACACGTTAATTTGAAATGAATATCAAATGTTTATCACTCAGTTTCTTAACAACAATTCATTAAGTGTCTCTCGTATTTCAATTACATGTACACTCGACTGTCTTTTTCGGTAGTTCAATCACAATTGCGCGTTTAACCTTTAATACTTAAATGTTCTCTATTCAACATCACTGGCTGTTTCTAATGGATAGAGTTTCACTATTGGTCTATTTGTTATTCCACGTTTCGTCTTTATTTTCGCGGCACGGACTGAACCATCATTTCCGGTCATCAGCTCCAGGACTACAGCAAGTTTCCAACGGATACGTGGTCCCTCATCGTATATCTGCACGACATCTCCGACCCGAATGCGTTTCTCGTTAGAGCCCGTTGTTGTGTGGAACTCTCTTAAGGCAGTTAAATACTCCGACTTCCAACGTCTCCAGAACTGTTCGATGATGTCTGACTGCTGCTTCGCCCGATTGGTTAGTGTCGTCTGGTCACTTTGAATTTGCATCATTTCATCGTCGGGTAAATGTGTGTGATGCGGAAGTGACGTCATCTTGCGGCCATAAAGAAGATGTGACGGCGTTAACGGCTCCAAGTCGTCGATGCTTGATGATACGTGCGTTAGCGGTCTATCGTTGATAACAGCTTCAATCTCTGTCACTATCGTCTGCAACGTCTCCATGGACACGTATCGTCTTCCGAGGATCTTCTTTAGAGACGTCTTAGTGAGTGCAATGAGACGTTCCCAAAAACCACCGTACCATGGTGCACGTTTGGGAATAAATCGCCACTCTGTTCCTTTTCTGCTGAGCTCCTCTTGAACGACTTGGGAGTTGAATAGCTTCTTAAGGTGATTAGCAGCAGCAATATAAGTCGTAGCATTGTCTGATATCATCACCATGGGCAACGACTTCCGGCTGGCAAATCTCCGAAACGCTTGAAGGAACGAGTCGGTTGATAGGTCTTGTACAACTTCCAAATGGACGGCTCTTGTTGATGCGCATGTAAAAAAGCAGATGTAGCATTTCGTTTCACTTCCGGTAGCCTTCTTTACAAATAATGCGCCAGTGAAATCTACACCTGTGACGCTGAAGGGCGGGGCTTCGCTTACTCTGACTTTGGGGAGGGGAGGTGGGTCTGGTGCTGCATAGGGTCTTCCGGTTACTCTGGTACACTGTATACATGTCCTTAGTAACGATCTTACACACTGGCGGATGGATGGTATCCAGTACTTCTGTCTGATCTGTGTAATGGTACTGTTAACTCCGGAATGAAGTTGGTTCTTGTGGACATCGAACACAATCAATTTGGTCAGGACATGTTTCTTTGGTAAGAGGTAGGGAAATTTGACATCATACTCCAAGGGGGCGTTATGAATTCTACCACCACAACGAAGTAACCCTTGCTGGTCCAGGTACAATCTAAGTTGCTTAACAAGCGGTAAACGGGTACTGTTTGATTGAAGATTTTCTACTTCATCTTGAAAGTTGGTTGTTTGACACGATCTCAGCCATTTAACTTCTGCCTCTTTTAGTTCTGTTGCTGACAAGCTGTTGGTTAGTCTTTCATCTCTTGGTCTTCTGCAGTTGCGGATGAATCTGTGTACATAAGCGGTGACGCGAAGTAATTTCAGGTAAATACTGTACTTCTCTATGTTGATGGCTCTATGAACGCCCGTGATCTCCGTGCAATTTAACGTTACCACATTTGTCGCCTGCTGAGAACTCGTGTCTTCACTTTCGGATGTCTTCTGCAGAATTGACTGGTCGTATTTTCAAGTAGGCCATTCTTCTGAGTGAGGTAACCATGTCGGACCGGCGTTCCATAACTGGTTGTCAAGGTAGGTATCTGCTGATACACCACGTGTCAGTAAATCTGCTGGGTTTTCTTGGGTGGGGCAATACCTCCATGGTGATTGATCTGTTAGCAGGTGGATTTCGTCTACTCGGTTTTGGACAAAGCGTTTCAATGATTTGGATGTAGTTAGCCAGTGGAGTACAATTTGGCTGTCTGACCAAAATGTCACTTTCTGTGGGGGTATGGACTTTTGTAGGTGGGATGACAGTCTTGCTCCAATCAATGCTGCCATCAGTTCAAGTTGGGGTAGGGTTAATGTCTTTAGTGGCGCTACTCTGTTCTTTGCCATTACCAGTCTAGATTGTGATTGGTCGCAAATGTAGGCTGCTGAACCGTAGGATTTGACGCTTGCATCTACAAATATATGAAGACTGGTTTCACTGTTCACAGCGGGTAAGAATTGTCGGGAAAAGTTCACATCTGTAGCTCTGTTGAGGGATTTAGCTAACTGGTTCCAGGTCTCACATATATGATCGGGTAAAGCGGTATCCCAGTCATATTTGGCTTTCCATAGTTCTTGAAGTAAGATCTTTGCACTGACGGACACGGGGCTAAGTAGACCAAGGGGGTCATAGATCTGGGATGAGTATTTTAGAATGGTTCTCTTCGTAACGACATCTAGGATTGGGATGTTTCTTGCAGCAAATGACATTTCATCCTTGACCGGGTTCCATCTCATTCCAAGTATCTTAACAACTTCGGCTGTATCTAGCACCTTCTCATTTTTACACGGGATCTAAGTGTTTCACTGTTGGAGGTCCATGAACGGAGGTTCATACATGCGCTGGACATCAAACGTCGGGACTCTGTGAAGTAGGTTAGTAGATCTGACTCTTTCTCGAAGCTTGAAAGTATATTGTCCACGTATATATCTTTCTCGATGACCTTGGCTGCGGACACGTGCTTGTTTATTTCAAGATGTTTCAAAATGGTCGCACTAAGCATGAATGGCGTACAGGTGGCACCAAATAACACGGACTTGAAACGGTAAGTTTGTAATGGGCTGTTGGGATTAGAAGTATCACTTGTCCATAGAAATCTGGTAGCGTCCCGGTGTCCTTCATTTAATCCGAAATAAAGGAAGGCTTTCTCAATGTCTGTTGTGATGGCGTAACCATGGAGACGGAATTTCACTAGTATGATGGTAAGGTCATTCAACATGGGTGGGGTCGACTCTAAACAATCATTCAAGCATGGGAACTGGGTAGATGTGCGGCAGCTGCAATCATATACTATCCGAATGGGCGTGGTCGCTGAATCCTCCTCACTGGGTGGTGGGGAATGTAGTGGAGTTGTCCTGTGGGTGGGGTATCGTTATCAATTCTCTCAATAAAACCACGTCGTTCCTGTTAAGCAATGATTTCGTCATATTTCTGGAGTAGATGGGGCTCTCTACGTAGTCTTCTCAGAGTACTCTCGGTTCTTGCTTTCACTATGTCGTAGTTACTAGGGAGGGGCGAGTGGTCTAGTTTCCAAATTAATTTGGCAGTGTACCGTCCGTTCTCGTATTATATGGATGAAGTCTGGTAATTCTTGAAATAGCGTGTCTTGTCTATATTCTCGTCGCTCTAAGTAACTCCCATACTCTCCAGATTCCAAAAACGTTCTAATACGTCCGTTGTCATAGGCGACGCCATAAAATTGAACACGTGATCTGTAGCTCGGTTGTTTTGTGCTTGGAAAGGTCCCGATAACAGGTAGCCGATCTTTGATCTCACAGCGGTGGGTCCATTTCCACGTACTATGTGATCTTCAACGATATCCCAGTAAAAGTCTGCACCTATCAGCATCGAAATTGTAGATATGGAGTTTCCTGTAACTGGATGGGCGAGCTTAAGACCTTGTAGATACGGTAAATCGGACACTGATTGTTGGTATCTCTGGTTGAGGGGCGTTGAAATGGTAGGTACTATTAATACTCGTATCGGGATCTTCTGGCCTCTATCTGTAACAACGTTCACTATAGCAACATCTGTTTGCTGTGCTTTGTTGCTAGTGCTCCCGAACGACGATAAGTATATAGTTTCTGTACCTTGTATAGGGAGTTCAAGTTCCTGTGCCAATTGTTCCGTAATAAACGACTTCTGGGCACCCTCATCGAATAAGATGTTTGCTTCAATCTGTACTTTCACAGACGATACGGTTGCTATGGCAGTTTTTAACAATACATCCTTGTCTGGAAGGCTCGTGCATGAATGAAGTACGGCTGTTTCCGGCGATGCAGTCTCGGCGTTTTTCGTCTGGTTGTCCTTTTCTCCTGATTTGCAAATTGCCGTATGGTGTTTTCGCTGGCATAATTGGCATCGTCTCCTTGAACCGCATTAGCTACTTGGTGAGTGCCTTAACAGTTAAAACACAAGTGTTTCTCTTTTACTATTTTCAGACGGGATTCTGCATCTGGGTGGGTTTTACATTCATGGGATTTGTAGTCACTATCACAAAAGGAGCACTTTATCTCGGGTCTGTGTGATGAACTTCCGGTTGAGGGTCTTGGGTAATTGGGGGTGGCGGGATTTGTGGGCGTGAGGGGTTTCCTATAGTTCGCTCCTGTATGAAATGACGCTGTTGCGCTGAACTCCTCTACTTCCGGTTCGCTACGGATGTTACCTGTTTCTAGGATTCCAATCTCCCTATTGATTTCACGACGCAGATCTTCTAGTAACCAACTGTTATCTCCCTTTTCACTAGCTAACTGCTTCTTAATTTCAACTGGCATCTTATCTATAACAACTGGGACTAGCAAACTACCGTAAGTGTCTTGACTCTGACCCATAGCTTCTAAACTCCGATGTAGGTCTCCATTTTATCATGAAAAGTTCTCAAACTGGACACTTTACTGGACGGGGCGGGTAGTTGTAATAGAGCCTGCATGGAAGCGTGTATGATTTTATGTTGCTGGCCATACCTTTCCTTCAGTAGATCTATAGCACGTGCATAATTTGCGTTAGTCATGGCAAAACCTTCAATTACTCGTGCGGCATTTCCTTCAAGTTGGGATTTGAGATACGTGAATTTCTGGACATCGGTCAGATTAGCGTTCATGTGAATGGTAGACTCATATGAATCCCAAAAGGATTGCCATCGCAATATATCTCCACTAAAACTTGGTAATGCAATTTTAGGTAGCCTGTAAAATCGCGTCGAATTGCTACTGACTGAATGATTAGAATTGTAACTTACAGTTCTGTTGGGAAAGAATGAAGAAGCGTCTGGGTTCAAACCATTGTTGTTGCTCTGCTGATTACATGAATTTCTCTGGTCATCTCGTGGTAGGTCGTTTGTATGCGGGGCTGCTCTCTTTTCCTGATGATCTCGAAAAGCTCGTAAGCGACACAGCTGGATATCCAGTTCCGCTGAATACGTGTCTGTTTGAAAAATTTCTTCCTCCAATCCATCTATCTCCGTCTGTGAAAGTATTTTCTCATTCAGTGTCTCTAGAATCGTGACTTTCGCTTCGATAGCTTCGAAAATAGCGTGAAAATCGGTCAATGAATCGTTCTCCTTAGATTGTTCGATTTTCTCCAAATATTTCTCAATGAAACGGCGGTGACCCTCTCTCTGTATCTGTATTTTCTGTAGATTCATTTTTTTAATAACGGCACCAATATCGCGATCGTGTGGGATAATAAAGGTACAAAGCGTTGTGTGTTCAGGTTCTTCCGTTTACTTCAGATTCAAATATAAACATGACGTATATAAACAACAACAAATATGGCGTGACGTCAGGGACGTAATACACTTAAGCGCGGCGCGGAAAATAACGTTACGTTACATTCACAACAAGTAGTTTACTGTGGCCATGGTCGACTTACAGTAATGAACAATGGTGTCATTTTAAGAGTCGTTTACTGAGGACATAGTCGACAAACAGTAATTAACAATGGTGTCATTTTTAGAGTAATTTACTGTTGCCATAGTCGACTTGCAGTAACGAACAATTGTGTCATTTTAAGAGGCATTCACTGTAGCCATAGTCGACTTGCAGTAATAAACAATGGTGCCACTATAAGAGTCATTTACTGAAGCCATAGTCGACTTTCAGTAACGAACAATGGTGGCATTTTAAAAGGCATTCACTGTAGCCATAGTCGACCTGCAGTAATGAACAATGTTGCCATTATAAGAGTAATTCGCTGAAGCCATATTCGACTTTCAGTAACGAACAATGGTGTCATTTTAAGAGGCATTCACTGAAGCCATAGTCGACTTGCAGTAATGAATAATGGTGCCATTATAAGGGTCATTCACTGTAGCCATATTCGACTTGCAGTAACGAACAGTGTTGTCATTTTAAGAATCATTTACTGTGGCCATAGTCGACTTGCATTAATGAACAATGGTGTCAATTTAAGAGTCATTTACTGTGGCCATAGTCGTCTTGCATAAATGAACAATGGTGTCATATTAAGAGTCATTTACTGTGGCAATAGTCGACTTCACTTCTTTATATTGCAGTAATGAACAATGGTGTCATTTCAAGAGTCATTTACTGTGGCCATAGTAGACTTTCAGTAATGAACGATAGTGTCATTTTAAGAGTTATTTACTGTGGCCTTAGTCGACTTGCAGTAATGAACGATGGTGTCATTTTAAAAGTCATGTACAGTGGCCATAGTCGACCTGCAGTAATGAACGATGGTGTCATTATAAGAGTCATGTACTGTGGCCATAGTCGACTTGCAGTAATGAACAATGGTGTCATGTTAAGAGGCATTCACTGTAGCCATAGTCGACATGCAGTAATGAACAATGTTGCCATTATGAGAGTCATTTACTGTGGCCGTAGTCGACTTGCAGTAATAAACAATGGTGCTATTATAAGAGTCATTTACTGTGGCCATAGTCGACTTCCAGTAACGAACAATGGTGTCATTTTCAGAGGCATTCACTGAAGCCATAGTCGAGTTGCAGTAATTAACAATGGTGCCATTATAAGAGTCATTTACTGTGGCCATAGTCGACTTTCAGTAACGAACAATGGTGTCGTTTTAAGAGACATTCACTGTAGCCATAGTCGACTTGCAGTAATGAACAATGGTGCCATTATAAGAGTCATTCACTGTAGCCACATTCGACTTTCAGTAACGAACAATGGTGTCATTTTAAGAGACATTCATTGTAGCCATAGTCGTCTTGCAGTAATAAACAATGTTGCCATTATAAGAGTCATTCACTGTAGCCATATTCGACTTGCAGTAACGAACAGTGGTGTCATTTTAAGAGTCATTTACTGTGGCCATAGTCGACTTTCAGTAATGAACGATGGTGTCATTTTAAGAGTCACTTACTGTGGCCATAGTCGACTTTCAGTAACGAACAATGGTGTCATTTTAAGAGGCATTCACTGTAGCCATAGTCGACTTGCAGTAATGAACAATGGCGCCATTATAAGAGTCTTTCACTGTAGCCATATTCGACTTGCATTAACGAACAATGACGTCATTTTAAGAGTCATTTACTGTGGCCATAGTCGATTTGCAGTAATGAACGATGGTGTCATTTTAAGAGTCATGTACTGTGGCCATTGTCGACTGGTAGCAATGAACGATGGTGTCATTTTAAGAGTCATGTACTGTGGCCATAGTCGACTTGCAAAAATGAACAATGGTGCCATTATAAGAGTCATTTACTGTGGCCATAGTCGACTTGCAGTAATAACCGATATTGTCATTTTAAGGGTCGTTAACTGTGGCCATAGTCGACTTGCAGTCGTGAATAATGGTGCCATTATATGAGTAATTTACTGTGGCCATAGTCGACTTACAGTTATGAACAATGGTGTCATTTTAAGAGTCGTTTACTGTGGCCATAGTCGACAAACAGTAATTAACAATGGTGTCATGTTAAGAGTCAATTACTGTAGCCATAGTCGACTTTCAGTTACGAACAATGGTGTCATTTTAAAAGGCATTCACTGTAGCCATAGTCGACCTGCAGTAATTAACAATGTTGCCATTATAAAAGTCATCCACTGTAGCCATATTCGACTTTCAGTAACGAACAATGGTGTCATTTTAAGAGGCATTCACTGAAGCCATAGTCGACTTGCAGTAATGAATAATGGTGCCATTATGAGTGTCATTCACTGTAGCCATATTCGACTTGCAGTAACGAACAGTGTTGTCATTTTAAGAATCATTTACTGTGGCCATAGTCGACTTGAATTAATGAACAATGGTGTCAATTTATGAGTCATTTACTGTGGCCATAGTCGTCTTGCATAAATGAACAATGGTGTCGTTTTAAGAGTCATTTACTGTGGCAATAGCCGACTTGCAGTAATGAACAATGGTGTCATTTCAAGAGTCATTTACTGTGGCCATAGTAGACTTTCAGTAATGAACGATGGTGTCATTTTAAGAGTTATTTACTGTGGCCATAGTCGACTTGCAGTAATGAACGATGGTGTCATTTTAAAAGTCATGTACAGTGGCCATAGTCGACCTGCAGTAATAAACAATGGTGTAATTTTAAGAGTCATGTACTGTGGCCATAGTCGACTTGCAGTAATGAACAATGGTGTCATGTTAAGAGGCATTCACTGTAGCCATAGTCGACATGCAGTAATGAACAATGTTGTCATTATGAGAGTCATTTACTGTGGCCGTAGTCGACTTGCAGTGATGAACAATGGTGCTATTATAAGAGTCATTTACTGTGGCCAGAGTCGACTTCCAGTAACGAACAATGGTGTCATTTTCAGAGGCATTCACTGTAGCCATAGTCGACTTGCAGTAATGAACAATGGTGCCATTATAAGAGTCATTCACTGTAGCCACATTCGACTTTCAGTAACGAACAATGGTGTCATTTTAAGAGACATTCATTGTAGCCATAGTCGTCTTGCAGTAATAAACAATGTTGCCATTATAAGAGTCATTCACTGTAGCCATATTCGACTTGGAGTAACGAACAATGGTGTCAATTTAAGAGTCATTTACTGTGGCCATAGTCGTCTTGCATAAATGAACAATGGTGTCATTTTAAGAGTCATTTACTGTGCAATAGTCGACTTGCAGTAATGAACAATGGTGTCATTTCAAGAGTCATTTACTGTGGCCATAGTAGACTTTCAGTAATGAACGATGGTGTCATTTTAAGAGTTATTTACTGTGGCTATAGTCGACTTGCAGTAATGAACGATGGTGTCATTATAAGAGTCATGTACTGTGGCCATAGTCGACTTGCAGTAATGAACAATGGTGTCATGTTAAGAGGCATTCACTGTAGCCATAGTCGACATGCAGTAATGAACAATGTTGCCATTATGAGAGTCATTTACTGTGGCCGTAGTCGACTTGCAGAGATGAACAATGGTGCTATTATAAGAGTCATTTACTGTGGCCATAGTCGACTTGCAGTAACGAACAATGGTGTCATTTTCAGAGGCATTCACTGTAGCCATAGTCGACTTGCAGTAATGAACAATGGTGTCATTATAAGAGTCATTCACTGTAGCCACATTCGACTTTCAGTAACGAACAATGGTGTCATTTTAAGAGACATTCATTGTAGCCATAGTCGTCTTGCAGTAATAAACAATGTTGCCATTATAAGAGTCATTCACTGTAGCCATATTCGACTTGCAGTAACGAACAGTGGTGTTATTTTAAGAGTTATTTACTGTGGCCATAGTCGACTTGCAGTAATGAACGATGGTGTCATTTTAAGAGTCATTTACTGTGGCCATAGTCGACTTTCAGTAACGAACAATGGTGTCATTTTTTGAGAGGCATTCACTGTAGCCATAGTCGACTTGCAGTAATGAACAATGGCGCCATTATAAGAGTCTTTCACTGTAGCCATATTCGACTAGCAGTAACGAACAATGGTGTCATTTTAAGAGTCATTTACTGTGGCCATAGTCGACTTGCAGTAATGAACTATGGTGTCATTTTAAGAGTCATTTACTGTGGCCACATTCGACTTTCAGTAACGAACAATGGTGTCATTTTAAGAGACATTCATTGTAGCCATAGTCGTCTTGCAGTAATAAACAATGTTGCCATTATAAGAGTCATTTACTGTAGCCATATTCGACTTGCAGTAACGAACAGTGGTGTCATTTTAAGAGTTATTTACTGTGGCCATAGTCGACTTGCAGTAATGAACGATGGTGTCATTTTAAGAGTCATTTACTGTGGCCATATTCGACTTTCAGTAACGAACAATGGTGTCATTTTAAGAGGCATTCACTGTAGCCATAGTCGACTTGCAGTAATGAACATTGGCGCCATTATAAGAGTCTTTCACTGTAGCCATATTCGACTAGCAGTAACGAACAATGTGTCATTTTAAGAGTCATTTACTGTGGCCATAGTCGACTTGCAGTAATGAACTATGGTGTCATTTTAAGAGTCATTTACTGTGGCCATAGTCGATTTGCAGTAATGCACGATGGTGTCATTTTAAGAGTCATGTACTGTGGCCATAGTCGACTTGTAGCAATGAACGATGGTGTCATTTTAAGAGTCATGTTCTGTGGCCATAGTCGACTTGCAGAAATGAACAATGGTGCCATTATAAGAGTCATTTACTGTGGCCATACTCGACTTGCAGTAATAACCGATATTGTCATTTTAAGGGTCGTTTACTGTGGCCATAGTCGACTTGCAGTCGTGAATAATGGTGCCATTATATGAGTCATTTACTGTGGCCAAAGTCGACTTGCAGTAATCAACGATATTGTCATTTTAAGAGTTATTTACTATGGCCATCGTCGACTTGCAGTAATTAACGATATTGTTATTTTAAGAGTCGTTTACTGTGGTCCTAGTCGACTTGCAGTAATGAAAAATGGTGTCATTTTAAGAGGCATTCACTGTAGCCATAGTCGACTTTCAGTAACGAACAATGGTGTTATGTTAAGAGTCATGTACCGTGGTCTCAGTTGACTTGCTGTAACAAACAATGCTGTCATTTTAAGAGTTATGTACTGTGGCCATAGTCGACCTGCAGTAATGAACAATGGTGTCATTTTAAGAGTCATTCACTGTAGCCATAGTCGACCTGCAGTAATGAACAATGGTGCCGTTTTAAGGGTCATGTACTGTGGCCATAGTCGACCTGCAGTTATGAACAATTGTGCCATTTTAAGAGTTATTCACTGTAGCCATAGTCGACCTGCAGTAATGAACAATGTTGCCATTTTAAGGGGTCATTTACTGTGGCCATAGTCGACTTGCAGTAATGAACAAGTGTGTCATTATAATAGTGGTGAATGCATGAGTCATAACCAGTGCCACTCTGTTAGTATATTCATACATGCCTCAGTTTACTCAGTCCATTGCTAGCGCTCATCACATGCACGCGCACTATCAAGTAGTCTGATAATATTTTTATTACGGATGTACATTAAACTTATAAACCATACGTTTAGTTTATTAGGTACACCATACACATCCATATTCGACCATTGTATGTAGAAGACAATTAACAGTGAATATCATTTAATTCGTATTTTAGAATGAAATTTATGTTATTGTAGAATTATTTACTTTATATCTTTTAGTACTCCGACGTCTTTGTTGGCTATGACCCGGCTATGGCAATGAAACTAAAGCTTCCATAACCGAATCAGCGAATGGCGTGTCGAATATGGAAATGAGTGTTTCCCTCTTTTTTTAGAAGTCACACGTGCGTTGTCACATGACTTTGCAAAACACTCAAATATCTAAATACATTTATAGAAAACGCATGTGCACGAACTGCATATTACTATGCAGTTCGTGCACATGCCTTACTTATTGTGTTATGTCCATGTCAGTAACTTAAATCGTTTTATGCTTAGCCATAGAAACGAAAATAAGTAGAAATTAACTCTATATACAGGGCCAGACACTGCGGATAGGAATTTGAGTTTTTTAAACCATGTAAATGTGGTTAACTTGAATTTTACCATATAACATCTGTTTTAAATTATGTGAATACCGTATTAAGAATTCATTTTGTACGAAGAATGTTATCATAATGTGTTATTTTTTCGGTCATTAAGTCAATCTGATTTGTTTTATTTCAGTGAATTTAATTTAGTACTAATTCCCTTTGTCTTTACTGATGAGTCATAGGGAAGGGCTAAAAGACCTCTTCTATAATAGCTCTTGTCTTCATTCAAAATTAAGCTTTCCTCTGGAATGGTGCATCAGCCAATAAAAAAAGGTAAGCAAAATCATGGAAAAGTGCAGCTCAAGAATTGTATGAGATTTTGACCATTTTCTCATGGTATCTAGCGTGAATGTTATAACATATGCTACATAGGGCTTTAAATAAGCATGCTGTAACTTAATTTCAACATCTTACAGAGCCAGTAACACTGGTAAAAGTAATTAATTTATCATTAGTCATTTTTGCAGTTGAGTCGATTTCTAAGAAATCCTCACATTTATAAGAATTGAAAAACATGCAATTATTAAGGTCACATAACCCCAAACCGGAACTCCCGTTTTTAGGGTTACATGCAGTCAGTTTGATACTTAGCACACATTGTTGAGTGCATGCTTCCTAGGATTTGTAAAATTCATTGCAAATGGCTAGTTTTGGTATCAACTTGAAGATATATTTGTAAGCAATAAGAATATAAGCCATTTTTGTGCTCTACTTTTTGTGTTGATGGTTCCCGGCTTTGAAAGTAGGTCATTCTATTTGAGCCCAAAATGGTTGTCTGCACAGCTGTCAAAACCGGTTTGCCTATTCTAAGGTAAATATTTTGAGTAAGCACACATAAAATTTAATGACATACATTTTTTTCAAAAGATTATGCATTTATCTTTCCAATGATGTATGATGATATAGTGGGTATGCGCTTGATCATGGTAAAAATTGATATCAAACTTCAACTATTATATGTAATATAGAAGGAAATTAATTGCGCATGAGAAAGATATGCGAATTCGAAGCTACTTATTTTGGCTTATTCATCTTTTTTAACGAAATAGGCTTTCGTAAGCCAGCAAGGTCATACGAAGATTGTGATATTAAAATAGACTTTTATTAAAACTTTTAACTAAATACTTGAATTGGTATTGCAAAGGCTTTTTTGAAATTAATGGGACTTGTTATTGTCAGAGACGTAGATATATAACATCTTCGTCTCTTTTATTGTTTTAGGAACTTTGGAAAAACGCGGTTCATTTATAACCGACTTAACAAGCCAGTGGTGTCGGCAACTTGGTATACCGATATACGAACAGATCCCAAAACCAAGCAAATTCGAAACGACGAAACCGAAATTAACGACAGACAAAAGGTGCTTTAATTAAACGAACCTAGATCATTCAATTAGCAAAAAGTATATTTGGCATATTTAGGTCTGGATCTGGATCTGGATCTGGATAGGTACGTTGCAGGACCTTTCGGTGTAGGCGCAACGGGGGAGGGGGTGGTGTCTTGACGCACAGATAGCGGTTTTGTAAATTTGCTTTGGGTGAGTTCAAACTTTATTTTGGTAGTATTTGGTGCATTATTTTCATAAGAACTTAGACATAACTACACAACATATATTTATTAGTTAATTATTGAAACATAAACATATTCGATGTTATATAAATTTGTTAAAACACGATCACAAGCAAGAGACAACAACAACATGGGGAAGAAGACAGCCTGCCACACACCGAGGCCATGTCAGTGGTGCGCAAAGAACTGGCAGACATTATACAAGTTGTAGTTGATGCTAGTTAATAATAAATAGGCTATACAGTAAGCGCGGTGGTTGGTACACTCTTTTCACCAAGGCCACCTGGGCTCAATCCTTGTTCCCGGTGAATGTGAGTTTAGTTGATGGTCAACATGCAGGACCAGCATGGTTTCCTCCGAGAACTCCGGCTTTCCCTCCACAAAACAAGACCACAGCAAAATAGAAAATCTTTCATTTCCAAGTAAATGGCTTGAATTGCAGCAATAATTCAAAATTTATCCCAACTTTTGTTAGTGTCGTAAGTAAATAAGATAGGATTGATCATGCCAGAAGGACCTACAATACACAAGAAGATTTATTTAACGTGGGATTTAATAAACAATGAACATAAGCTAATAGCTTTTTCCCAACAAACAAAAGTACATGTTATACATATAGGATCTGACATGAGTTGTCATATCATACCATATTTTATTTAAGGTTCATGGGGGGGGGGGGGATAAAATTCATTAAAACTTCGCTTTTGTTTTTCTTCATTGAATGTGGTACAATCTGGCCAAACTATATATCATTTTAAAGCTAAAGACTGATAAAATAACATAAACACATTTTTGACATTCAATATTTGTGTGCTTTATTCATATTTTGGTTTAAAACCAATACATTTTTACACTAATTTACAAAAGCTTAAGTTGAATTAATACAAAGCTATATACATATACAAGTTCAAGTTTGCAACATTTCACAGAAAATTATTGTCATAAAACAACAAATGAGTTTTTATTCAACTGCCTTTTTAGGATAAATATCCTAAACAAAGTTCTATAAATAACTAAAACGTAACTACTTTTTAAAAATCCAGGTATGGTGGATAATAAGGTCACAATTCTACTTCAAAGGCTAAACAATTTTGTTATTTACCTCTCAACTAAATTGCAAATTTTAACCCATCTCAAATCGAAATAGATTGCAGACGACATATAAAATTGTAAAGGAATATAAAGCTATTGGCAAAACGATTGATTTTATATTTCGATTCCATCTACCCATTTTGAAAGCGTGGCCATCGCTGTGATCCGTAGAAAAACGCGCAAAACAAATCGGTCGAAACCACGTGCAGTGGTGAGAAAACCGGGTATGTGTAACCACATACCTGAGAAAACACATACTTATTTTGACAGTTGGGTGGCAACTAGTAAAACAACTATTAACATTAATCAGCAAGAAATCGCACTAAATAACAGAAATGACCACGTAGAGATATCATCACTTACCCTATTTCAAATATTTTCCAGCTGAAAATTGTCCCCCACACGTCTTTTTTAGTTTATTTGTATTGTTTTTCTGGAGCCGATGTGCATCTCACACAATATCCATCCAACTTCCGTTGTTTTCACTTTCGTTATTAAAAACTCCGTTTAAAAGAATTATTTCTACTTTTAGATTGTTAAAGCGATGTATTATTATATATTATCAATAGAATAGTATACCGTGATGAATTGAACGGAGTTACGTATCGATCTTTCTGTCAGTCTGTAAGCGTACTATTTTATGCGCAATAATAAAGTACATGTGATTCGACAACGATTGTAAACATTGGTGAAATGCTTCTTACATAGTTATTCTTTTGAGTGTTTATGAGGTCTGATCGTGCAGTTTGCAAACATCAACGGAAAGATTACAATCCAATGCATTTGTCATAGTCAACCGTTTGGAATGTCAATTAGGCGATGAGTGAGTTTTTAGCATGTTTCTTTCTATTTTATTAATTTAAAAATGGCTGCCCCCATGGTGATGAAATGACATGTGTTCGAGTTTTGATATTTCTAGATATGTAAACTTTTTTTACTATTTAAGCGTAACTTGCCCTCGTCAATGTCGATATTATTCACTAGTTATATAATTTTCCGCCGAAATACGTGGAATAAACATGATTCAGATTTTTGAAAAATAATGTATATTTTAGTGTTAAAATCGCTTTGTATTTTGATTGATTTTGTGAATGTAATAATACGTTGATGTACAAAATTGGTAGCAGTTTGAAGGAAAAACATCCTTTAAAGCATATATGTATACATTTTCAATGTGGCACTCTTCCTTTAGTCAAATTTGAGCTCAATGCTAGGGGTCTCACATTTTTCAAAATGAAGCCTCTACATGAACCTTAACAAGTTCAGGAACTTTGTAAGTAAGCGAGCCTTTGGCGAGTTAATAAAATATGGTATGATATGACAACGAGTGTCAAATCTTTTTTATCACATGCTTTTAAACTAAATAATATACATCTTAATTGACCAAACAAATGCTGATAGATCTAAAAGTTGTTTACTATCATGACGTCATTTCATGTTTAAGACGTCATTTCACCAAAATAAAGCCATGCCATTGGTTAGTTATTGATTCTGAAGCCAATGAAAACTCTTCAAAATGTTGTATTACACATGTGTACAATAAAAATATATGTAATGGTTATATTACATGGGAAACAAGGTATAGCATGTGATAAATAACAAATAATAGCCTCTTAAACTTAGATATACACACATGGGAATTGGATTTTATCTGCTGTTGTTTTCTATTAGATACAAAATTGTCACTCCCAGACATAACATTTGTTGTAGACACGAAAACAAACCTTGGAGTTAAAGTGAGCTCTCTGAAGGACTTGAAACCAAAGTGCTCTAGCAACAGAGCCAACATTTCTTACCCACTGTTACTCAAGCACACTACACTCCTCCACCCCCTTACATTTAACCTCCAGGGCTGTCTCAAGGCATGCCTGTTGTGCACTTCTGACTTCATTAGTGTGAACCATTGAAAAAGTGTACCTTATGCCTAAACATATCTCTTACATGTTTCTCAATATTCGTCAATTGGAGATTTATATTTGCTGAGATAAATGGATAACTACCTATTCATCTTTATGTAAACATTCTCAAATCTCTTTACTTTGAAGTTTTCATCCTAGTCCCTTTAACTCAGGAATCCTCAGTAATTATTTCTATATGTTTTATTGCAGGGTGACCTTCTGCTGTGTGATTTGCCAGGGGAGATAACACTCGAAGAACTACAGTCTCAGATTGCCCTGGAATATGGACAAGCCATGGTGGTTAATGTACGCAGGGCGGACAACCAAGTCATGGGTAACATTTTGTTAGTTGTCCAGTGTTTGATTTTTGTCAAATTTGATGCCGATATTTTGCCATTATCCTTATTTCAAAGAGTTCCAAATGACTGCCTAAAACTAATAATAAAAGGTTTCAAAAAAATATGAATAATGAATTCAAAATGAATTATAACATTTAGTTTATTTCCCTATCCAGCTTTATAAGTTAAACCTTAGTAAAATAATATGTAACACTTCTTTATACTCAATTTTAAAGTATTTGTGAGCAAAATAGGTAAATGTTGATAAGGCAAGAAAGGTGACAGAAATTGAGCAAAAGGTGATCACAGAAGCTCTTTTTATGTAGGGTGGTATATATCAGTTGAACTGTCCGTCAGTCCGTCCGTCTGTCTGTCTGTCCATCCGAAAACTTTTACATTGGTCATAACTTTTGCAATATTGAAGATAGCAACTTGGTATTTGGCATGCATGTGTATCTCATGGAGCTGCACATTTTGAGTGGTCAAAGGTCAAGGTCATCCTTTATGGTAAAAAAACAAAATCCAAGGAAAGTAATAATCTTTAAAGGGAGATATTTTCTATACCTGTCAAATGATAAATAGAAATGTTATTTCAAAGCGGCGCAGTAGGGGGAAATGAGTTTCTGACAAACACATCTCTTGTTTCATTTTTCATCCTATGATTGCTTAACGTTTTTTTATTGATTTCCTTATAACATTGAGGAGCCTTTGTTTTACAAACAACTCCAATCAAAGAATGTTCAAATCTTTTTGTGTGGCATTTTGTTTTTACTGATCCAACTATTTTGCTGGAATTGTGGTTACCCAGAATGCAACTGCTTTAGACCTTAAACATGCTATCAAGAGACACTTCGTGCTACAACAGAACAGAGCTGATGGACCTACAAAACTATTTGGCAAAGCGCCATTTAAAACTGAATTAGTACGTCAAAGTGGGATAAAGTAGCCTTGAAAACTGAATTTTCAAATCAATCAGGAAAAAAATCAATCTACAAACATGAGTTGGAAAGTCAATGAGGATAAGCCTACACAACTCATTAAGTCTATTTGGAATAAAGCAACCTATATAACTGACATTGTCAATGTGGGATAAAGCAGGCTGTAGTATTTGTCCCTACAAAACATAGTTAGTTACATAGAGAATACTAGGTTAGTGTCCAATACCGAGCAGTTTATTTTTAGCAATGCCCAGACTACCGAAACCACGAGCTTTGCAAGTGGTACAGGTTTTGTGCTGAGTAAAATAAGCACATTGGTCTGTATTCAACACTTATTTGGTACTCTATGAAATCCATCATTTTTGCAGTGTTTAGCTTGACTATTCATTGAATAGTTCGAGCTTTGCTTCTCACACATTGTTTGGCGTCAGCGTCTGAAAAATTGAATTTGGATGGAGGTCTTGTGGTGTAATTGTGTGTGTAGGTAACTTATACAATGACATTGCTTTCAAAGTTAATTAATTCAAATAATTAAATTGGCAAAACAATGAAAATCTAGTTTCATGAATTGGTAACATATCTTGTTTTAATTGATAAATTTTCAGCTTTTAGATAACATATTATATTACTTCTAGAGAATGTATTTCTATGCAACAATTGTTATTCTCATTGATTCCTGGTTGTTCAAGATTTACTACTGTAGATTATTGATGTGGGAAAACAGGGCTTAATGCATGTGTGTAAAGTCTCCTCCCAGATTAGCCTGTGCAGCCAACAGTCTTCTCTGTGACAACACTTTCCACTTTTATGGATTTTTTCATGTAAAGTCTTTTTAACCGAAAATCCAGTTTAGGCGGAAAGAACGCTTTGTCCCTGATTAGCCTGTGCAGACTGCACAGGTCTATCTGGGATGATACTTTCACTCTACACACATGCATTACGCGCATTTTCCAGAATATGGCTTTATACATCTCGTTTCTGTTTATAGGAAGTATGTATGGAAGAGACACTGGCTGTACTTTGATGGACAGCGACTAACAGAGGACAACAAGAAAATCAAGGAGTAAGGCTCAGTCTTTAAATATTAATACTGTTGCAATGTGGCAAAAAATGAGATTCCTCTGACATTGAAAATTAAGATCTCTAGAGTTTTACATGGATAGAAGTGTAAGCTTAAATTGTCAGAGGTCTGTATGGAAAAGTATATAGTCTTAATTCCTGAAAATAATTGCCATGTAACTTTATATAGATAAGTACACAAATTTAACGATTCTGTTTTCCTATTTGTATAATTTATTAACAGAAATGATTGGATTTGATGTCAGATATGTAATCTCAATTCAGATTTCACTAAGATAATGGTGTAAACAAAACCACTGGCACTGCTTACAGACCAAAGCTGTCAACAGTGTTTTTTCACGTGCTCTAATAAATCTATGTAAAAACGCTATGTTATTTCACAACTTATGGAACATAAACAGCATTGTTGCACCGCATTTTCTTGTAAACACAACTTAGGTGTTGAACTCCGAATTGCTGTTTGCACTGTTGAATTGAACACCAAATTGTTTAACACCAAGTCAAATATAATATGTGGTACCATTTTATAGGCTCCTATGAGCTTCTTTTCTCTAATACTGGATAAACAAAACCAACAAGTTTCTAAAGACTGTATTCCAAGCTCAAAAATCAACCCCCACACTTTTCATTTTTAAATTTTTATAATTTGCTATTCTAAATAAAGTGTTCGACACGTTACCAAAAGGGATCTAATGTCCTAAAAGGGATCTATTGTCCTATTATTAAGGCACATTTTATAACCATTAAACGAGAGTAAATCGATCTTATGAAATTGTTGCTGAAATCTGACACCAACTATATGGGTCGTGTTCTGAGAAACCTGGGCAAAAATGCATGTGCGTAAAGTGTCGTCCTAGATTAGCCTGTGCAGTCCGCACATGCTAATCAGGGACGACACTTTCCGCCATAATTGGATTTTTGCTAAGAAGAGACTTCTTTTAAATGAAAAATGTCATAAAAGCGGAAAGTGTGGTACCTGATTAGCCTGTGCGGACTGCACAGGCTAATCTGGGATGACACGTTACGCACAAGCATTATGCCCAGTTTTCTCAGAACGCGACTCATATTATCTTATACGTGTTTTAATGAGCGAGGACCATATAAGGATCATTTGTAAAATGTAGAGGATATCAAATACCATATTCATTTATTAGTCTGTATAGGATATCAAATACCATATTCATTTATTAGTCTGTAGCTATGGTATCGATATGTTATATTTCCATGGTGCTTGCCTTAAGTCAAGAATTTAATATAAGGCGTGTCAGGATTTCATTTGCATTCAAAAAGAATTCTTAAGCCTTAATTTTTAGTTCTGCTGAGCGTAGCACTCACTTGTGACTATTATCAGAAATGAAGCCACCGAATCAAACTGCGTATAATGAATACCGTTCTTCGAATGATTGATAAAAATGAACGAATGTGTCGCCGGTTGCTGACAACGAGTTACAGTAATTCCCGACATTTGTCATTGACAGTGCAAGGTTGGTTTCAACGGTGACGACGCTTCCGTAGCGTGTTTTCATGATGCTTCCGTAGCATGTTTCCTTGTATTGTTGGTCGACAAAAACACCGTTTAACATCCTGTGTCACTTCTTGATATCTAGAAGTGATGTTTAAATCTATTGATTTTCATCCTCACAATAATTTCTGATTTCAAGATATTTGATAATTTTAATTTAAAACATAGTCCGTATTATTTATGTATTTATTTATATAAAAAATCGATTGTTTGTTATCAGAACATCATTAATTCATATACAAAAATCGACTTTTTCATCATGATAATTTCGCCCGAATATATTTGCAGGTCCACATGTCCATACTGAAACATACAGTTTAAAAAAATAATAAAATCCAACGTAAAAGCGGCATAAACTGCGTAATTTTATTTGAAGATGAAGTAAAGATACCTCACTAGTATTTCGAAAGAGTCGCACGCAACCTAATGTGTCTGCCCATATTAAGACATTAAGTTCATTTTATTACATACTTTTTAGAGGAGGAATTAACTTGGAAATTTTTATTTGAAGTAAAAGAACCGGTACTGGTATTTCGTAATACTAAATGCCACTAAATGTGTCTGTACGACTATTAAGAGGTTAGTGTCTCTGTTATTGCAGTCATCTACCAACATCCAGGCTAGTAAAATATATCGATATCATAAAATTGCTTTGAAAATAACTCGAGGACAACTTTTTATAATTATAAAAATAAACATTTTAATGAGGTTCATGAAACGAGACCGTTTTGTTAAGCAAGCATTCAATACGTTTAAATTGAAGATATTTTTTTATAATACATCGTAATATAAAATACTATAAAAGCCATCAATAAAATCTTTAAAAGTAGGCAGATCAGCTTTTCGCAAGTTCGACAAATAACTAATTAATTAAAAAAACAAACAAATAAAATACAAAGAACAGCAAAACAAAATATAAATACAATATTGCGGTAAACAAATACAATATTGAAACCAAAACCATGATAGGCCGTTCTAACACCTTTTTTAGCAGGTCATAAGTGTTTCGTTTTCGTTTTGCAACTGTTTTGATTTAAATGTTTTCAGCGTGTCCTTACATTAATGAATAACAAATATAATATAAACCCATTGGCAAAAAGAAAAATTCCCACAATAAGTAAGGTCTGTGCTATTAACAGAGGTTTAGTGGTTGCAAGTCTCTGCAAATGGAGATAAACACGGGGCATCATCTGGGCTCACACAACACACAGCACGCGCGTCACAATGACGATACTGATGGATAACGTTATTCTGTAGCCTGAAATTACAAATGTGTCAGTATACCACGATTTTATATTGACGACTATCGGTTTCTCTATCAGTCTGGAAACTCATAATCTCCAATATTGGATAAATTATAAACATGTTATACTGATAACACATAACTACTTTATTACACATATTTCATTCACTGCATCTCAATAGAATACCGTATCCTCACAGTCTACTAAACCAACTACAATAATTGGTACATGATACCCCTACATACCTGTGTTATAAATGTCGACCCCCTACATACCTGTGTTATATATGTCGACTTGGAGAGATCGTAACTGCTCCTCGGACATGTACGACCTCTGCATGGCGGTGAACGCCTCTCTCTGGGGACTCGTCATCTCCGACAGCTGGTACGCAGTGAACTCCTACAGGGGACATGATTTATAACATTAACCTTGTTCTGAAAGATAAGTCTGTGAAGTCAGCACGACTCTTTTCAATTTTAAGGAATGTTTCTTTTGAAAGAAGTCTTTTCTTAACGAACATCTAGTTAGGACTAAAAGTGGCTTTCCTGATTAGCCTGTGTGGACTACATTGGCTAACTAGAACGAAACTTAATGCACATTCATCGAGCCCATATTTTTACAGAACGAGACCAAAATATTCATCAGATATTTTTAAATGAAGTGTACAGTAACTAACAAATATTTGGAAGGCGCTAAGGCCTGGAATGGCTTAATGGCATCTGTTTTAAAACAAGACGCAAACAAGATTTTACCATCGATTGTAACGGGTCCATTCCGGTCAATACATGCGGCTCTATTTCTTTGATTTGGCTTTTTGTCAGATTCTGCAAATCTTCCTTATCAAGACCGCCTGGACAAGAAACGCACGCATTAAAACCAAACCAGAGCAACCAAAGGATGAATATATCGTTATGATGAACGCAGGCTCCCACGGTGTTTATTGTTTAAGGCATATTCAAATCATTGTCTTTTGCAAAATTTAATACATTAATGATTTCATCCTTGAAAGATTATGTAATGAATCAGTGTTTGAAACTTATTTAGTAAAATATCATCGTCATAATTAAGCATACACGTGCAATGTAATTTTGAACATCAATCAATCCTACCTAATAGTACTCCCATTTCTGCGACCATGCCATGCTGGAGACGGTTGTTGGTGGTCTTAACGTGCTCCATAAAACTGCGCGTGTACGCCTTCAGGAGCTCGCCCATACAGTCCGTCAACTTGCCGAAAGTATTCAAATTCATCCTGAAAGGTTTATGATCTGATATAGATCTAGACATATTAAGCTTTGAAAGTAAATACCTTGGAATGATTGCGGTATAATATGTGTTATTAAAAGTAAATTAGGGTTGAACAAAACACAAGAAAAAGACGATTTGTATTATTATATTATTTGAACGAGTCCATTTTTAGTATGCCGTTGAGGAAGCCTACTGTAGTGTGTGTGGGGAGGGGTGCACGCGTGTGTGTATATGTCTACACATATTAGTTCTGTGACGCCAGTTGGTGTTGTTTACCACAGAGTTATGTGTTTTAAATTACTGGACATATAAATAAAAGATAAATAAGTCACTACTGTACATGATGACGGCGCCGCTTACAAGACCGGTTCCAGCGGGTCCTATGACATCCTCTGGATCTGTGCCGCACAGCAGGTTACCTAGCAACGCGACATCATCGTCCATCATGGCACCTGCCGATCGCGCCGACAACCAAGTCTTAAAGGCGTTCTTCAACTGTGCATTGAATCAAATCTATTGTTGCTTGTTGCTTATCGGTCAATAAATAACGGAATCGATTCATATTATTGTGTTACAGAACATCAAAGAGTTGTTTATTTACCAACACATATCGTCTAACATTGCTTGTTACCTATTTATGCAAATTGACTGAGAATCATATGTGTTTTTCGAAGTCGTTGACATGTTTACGATTTCTTTTTGTTAGCGTGTGAGTTCCTCTACAACAATGATCACTCCCTTGTTTGGTCTATATCTAATTATTATATAGAGGATATTTGTTGGATTCGGTGGATTATCGATTTTAATTCACGAGTGATCATAGAAAATATATATTTTATATGATCACGAGTGAATTTAAATCGATAATCCACCGAACCCAACAAATTTTCTTTTTATTTAATGCTTTTTTCACAGTTTATATACATTGAGTTTAACTAAAGAATTTCGCTGAGAAAATGACGTCCTGTCGTCAAAAAATGACGTCATTTAACATAATGGATAATTTTCACTGATAATTTTTATTGTTTGAAACAGTGAAATTATCAGTTTTATTTCACTGATATTTCTCTATAAACCACCGGAAAGCATAAAATAAAATAAGCGAATTACAGGGCTGATTCTGCTTTTACGGATTGTTTCGTTGAAAGGATGTCTCTTCTAAACGAAAATGTCTCCTTGTGTATACTGCAACTGCATGAAGCCAAATTAACCCAAAAACGCGGCTGAGGCAGCAGAACAGCTACGTGCGTTGTACCATTTCTAGTGAAATGAAAAGTGATCTGGCTCTTTTCTATATTTATAAGGGCCAATACAATGTTATTAAGCAGGTCATCGATAATTTCGCGCGGCAAAACTAAATCATTCTTTTGGCGTTGGTTTTCAATACACGAGTGCATCATTGAGCCTTCATTTTGCATTGTAATCGTAGTAAACATTTCGTATAAACTGTCCTATTAAACATGATATTGATTATGAATAGTTTTCAATAAATCGGTTTATCTGCGTATTTTAATATGACATTTTCGTGCTATTTTTGTGTTCTTTTTAGGGACATGTACATTGAAAATGGTCTTTACAAATCTTAACATGATTTTTAATGGTCGTGGATCTAGCCCGGAACCACCCTAGCATTTCGTTTTAAGTAAAAAAAAAATCCATATGAACGCGCATTATATTTAAATACACAAATGCGCATACATGCAATTTCACACACGTTGGTATTCTAAAACATTTTTCTTCGGTAAAGCTAAATTAACCATTTCGGCAAATTTTCACCCTTCAATCCGTCAATTGAGTACATTAGAGTTGCCCTCAGGTTTGTGCAAACCAAGTTGATGTTCTTAGCCATATACATAATTATCAATATTACACCAACCATTGCTAATTGAAGCTTACGTGATTTTTTGATAATCCTCGCACGGACCCGACGGCGTATATTATGTCGGTGTCGGACATATTTAGGGTCAACATTTCGTCGGGGTTAACCCCGGGTAGCAGACCAGGATACTCGATTGCTATGGTGTTAACAGGTGCATTCTGAAATATACATAGTGAATGTAACATATAATTTATTTGGTTTGTTTTAATCATCTGTATCAGCGATCCGTATATATTTACGAGTTCTTACATTTTGCATGTGTATGCTTTATGAAATGCGACAGCAGATTTTTCGTGTGTATGTTTTATGAAAAACGACCGTTGACGTTTTGTTATTTTTGTTAAGAATTTAAATTCCATCTAAAAACGAATAAAGAGCGCCATGTGTCCAGATTTTTTTAATAAGCCGCCGCAAGGTCTCGGTTTAGAGCTATTTTTGAACAGGTATCACGTATTTTAAATGATTGCATGGATAATTTTGAAGCTTCGACTTGGCTACCTTTCTGGTCCTGATTTTGTTCACTATATCCGCCGCCTGCTCACTTGTCCACTGTAGCGTACCCAGGTGGTCAAGACACCTGTCCAGCTGAGTTCCGGTCAACAGGTCAGCCACGTGCACACCCAATGGCCCGAGTCGCACGAGCTCGTGGCACGTGGCGATACCTTAAAGTGATACCACGAACATTATATACCGGTATATATAATTTAAACGACTTTTGAAACTGGGAAAGACTGTAAAAAAACTACTGATGGTTACACATAAGACTTATACGTGTGTTAAGCATCTATAGTAAAGATGCGATATCGGCAAAATAAATAATGAAAAAAATGTTGTTATTATGACAATTATTTAATTATGGAACATCTAGCGATATATGTAAATAAACGATATGATCAGGTTCAACACAACTTTGACATCATTCATCTCCCAGGTATTTTCCCCTCTGGGTTTGAACAGTTCGTAAAATAACTAGTTAAACTATCGAATCTTGCACATTTAAATATGTCTTAGGACATTCACATTTTAACAAGATGTGTGCTAGTTTAAAACATCGAGTGTTCCTTTATTTATCCAACGATTTATAAGCCATAATACATAATACATAATCTATTGTCCTTTACAATACTGACGATACAGTCGGGGAGGTGGGATAGTTACTGATATAGGATCGCGTTTACATTTGTTTTCAAGATTAAACAATAATATAACATAATAGCATGTGAAGGTTACCAGTAGACGCTGTCATTGAAGCGTAAATGTGTTTTATGGCCGCCCTGTTTTTCTTCTGAATATTGTCCATCTCATGGCCGTCGACGTCGCGAATGAAACCCCTCGCTGTGATCGAATCCAGTAATTGCTCTTTCTCCTGAATAGACTTAGCGACGTATCCACCGACGTAAGCGAGCGACGCCTGTTGGTGAACAAAATGCAGATGCATATACATTTGTAAATAAATTATAACACGCTCCTGGTAAACGGTGTTTAATACATTTTCAGCCCGCACAGGCCAATCAAGGACCACACTTTCCACCTAAAACTGGATTTCTGCTAAGAAGAGACTTCCTTTAAATACATTACAAGCGAATGGTATCGTCCACGATTTGCCTGTGCAGACTGCACATGCTTATCTGGGACGGCACTTTACAAACATTCATTAAACCACGTTTTCCACGAGCGAGGCTCAACTGTTACTAAGGCAGATGGCCACTGAAAGATAACGCAAATATAAGATTGATGTATACTATAAAAAATCATATATTATTTCATATATTACGACTATTGTTAATATAAAAATTATTTAATTATTTGAGTGTATGCTTTAAATAAGCGATACGGTATTATACCAAGGAATTTACAAATCGAAAGTTAAACAGAAGCCCCCTTTAGGTGAAGACTCCTATCAATTAAATAAATTAAGGTTACTTTGGTAACAGCTTTATAACAGTTTTTGTGTACACCGCACGCGGGCAGTTTACTAAATGAAGCTCAATTGGTCGCTGTCGGCTCTGTTACTACTTAAAAGTCACCCGGATACTATTAAGTGTACTATAACGTACCCCGAGGACGAACTATGCCATAAAAGGCACCCGGTCATGATCCGGAAACTTTTAGTATATGTTCAGTACCCTAGGTACTTTGGAGTTAGATAGTAAAGGAAAGGATTTCAATGACGGGGAGACGTGCTCGCTCGAGTACGGGTGTCAATGAAGAAAGGGCCTCATTGAGGCATAAGCTTCATTGCAAAGGTCAAGACCACTCAACATTTTAATGGCAAAAATGACGGATTCTACACTTTACCGAGTTTTATCTAGTATGTATATTCGCTTATGCGTTCAGTTATGCCGTGGACACAAATTGCACGCCCTACTCACCGGTATGATTCTGTCTTTATCCTGTTTCTCCAAGCTGGCGATGAGCGTTCCCATAGCTACCAACTCCTCCTTCACTACTAAACGGGCCCTAAAATGGGGCAAACAGTACGTGAAGTGTTGAAAAGTACGTGAGCAACATGATAGACGAAATGAACAAATGATCTCTCCTTATTCGTTACGGCACAATTGAAGAATTATAAATACATCTTTTTATTATATGTGTCGGTAACGAGTCCGTGAATAAACAGGAATTAGGGACCATACGGACCATGGACCATACAGCCCAGACCATACGGCCCAGATAAGCGGAACATACGGCCCTGTTTAGCGGACTATACGGCCCAGATTTGCGGACTATACGGCCTAGATTTGCGGACCATAGAAAACATGTTTGAATTAATATTCATTTAGTGTTCCACTTCCTAATATTGTATTAATATATTTAATACAATATTTAAGTTGATGTAATGAAATTAATGACTACATTCTTGTTTAAATTTTGAACATTTGCGGACCATACGGCTCAGATTTTTGGACCCTAAGGAATATTTCAGAATTTATAGTCATTTTTGGTTCCACTCCTTCAATATTGTATCAATAATTTTAATACAATATTAAAAGTTGCTGAAATAACATTAATGACAACATACTTGTTTAAATTTGAACATTTGCGGATCATAAGGCTCCGATTTACGGACCGTACGGACCATGTCTATATTAATATTTATTTCGTGTCCCACTTCCTTCAATATTTTACCAACACATTAAATAACATATTAAAAGTTGCTGTTATAACATTACTGACAACATACTTGCTTAAATTTGAACATTTGCGGACCGGCCCAGATTAGCGGACTATACGGCCCAGATTTGCGGACCATACGGAACATGTCTGAATTAATATTCATTTCGTGTTCCACTTCTTTCAATATTTAATCAATAAATAAATAAATATATCAAAGTATCTGTAATGACATAATGACATTAATGACATAATACGTGTTAAAATTTGAACATTGGCGGACTATACGGCCCCGATTTGCGGACCGTACGGACCATGTCTACCGGTATATTAATATTTATTTCGTGTTCCACATCCTTCAATATTGTATCAATTAATTTAATAGCATATTAAAAGTTGCTGTTATAACATTGATGACAAGACAACATACTTGTTTAAATTAGAACATTTGCAAACCATACGGCCCAGATTAGCGCTCTTGAAAAAATATGTATCAACAATATCCCCTTTATTAAACACATACTAATAACAATAAATAATTAATGATAATAATAAAATAATACTAGAACTTATACTACTACTACTACTACTACTACTACTACTACTACTACTACTACTACTACTACTACTACTATTTATAACAATACTAACTTTTGTTCATTCAATTCACAGGTAAAATGCTTGAGACATGCTTACATGTTCATGTCAATCGCCCTCTTAGCTAGTGTATCAGCTATGTTCGGGTTCAGTGGACATGTTTGAAGAAACTCCATGTTCATGTCTAATGCCTCTTTTGTAAGCTTCCCTACCTTTGGGTATAAAAGATTATACCTGATATAGTGTATATGTTTGCAACAATTAATTATTCATGAATTCTAAACAAACAAACTGACAACCTCTTTACCGAAACAACGCGTTTGACATGAACTTTGTAATAATACACATGCATGGTTTCCTTATACTTATTCATACATGTATATACCAAATTCAAATTGAATATTTAATGTAAAAATGGAAATTGTAAAAAGGTTGTAGAAACCTAAAGGTACCGATATGAACCATGGCTAATACAAGCAAAGAGTGTTGTTGTTTTTAATAGCAAGCATCAAACAGTTCTATGTGATATGTGTAATAAACATATTGAAACAATAGAACACCTTTTCTGGGAGTGTAAACATATTCAATCTCTATGGAACCAATTGACAACCTTTCTAGAGAAACAACAATTAAATGTTAAACTATCTCTCTTAGACATCAATTTAGGGGTAAAATCCTTTAAAATACAAGAGGTTAATAACGCTGTGAACTACATAATTATATTAATGAAATATTTTATATTCAGCATGAAATACAGAAAACAAATACCAACAATGAACTGTTTTATCAATTATTTAAAGCTGAAGATTCAAATAGATAAAAGAAATAGCCCTAAACAATGATACACTTCATATATTTGAACAAAAATGGAAACATATTAAACTTTCATAAACAAGTCCAGTATGCTTTCTACCCACTTCATACAACTCATCCTTATTCGTAATTATTCTGTTGTTTTTCCTTTTCTTTTATGTCTTTCCTTTTCTTTCTTTTCTTTAAAAAAAGTATATATTAGCATATCTTGTATAACATGTTTGAACATTATTGTTGCTAAATGGTATCAATTTGTTTTATGATCACATACATGTATACATTGTATGTCTTATATTGAATTAAAAAAATCTAACAGTTTTTAATATTATGATCGAATCCAGCAAGCAGCGCTTTAGTTGTAATACCAGTTTTTGAGTTATCCCACAGCGCAGGTGTCCGAGCTCCAGAAAAGAAGCACTGTCCACTTTGGAGGAGATATCAACCAGATTACCAGATACTGGATCTTTCTAAAGAACGACAAAAAAAGTTAGTAATATTGGTGCAGATACGGGCATAGGATTGTCATACTTATTCATGTATTGACCCCGAGAACATTCTAAGTATTGGTCGAACAAGTATGGCACATCGAAGGAAAACAACAACACGTGAATTGCGATTGACCAAGTCATGTTATTATATTGTAATGATGATCGGTAATGAATTTTAAATGTTAAAACATATCCGATCCAGCTAAAATACACTTTCTGTTTTTACGAGTAAACGGTGCCATATTATACATGTTTTTTTCGGTGTAGTTTTTTTTACAAAAGGATACCTGTTGAGAACTATGCTTGTATTGTTTTTAAATTGCCGCGACAAATGACAATAAAAACACACCATATTCTTCAGAGCAAACGTGAGCAGCTCTTGCCGCTTTCTCATCGGGATGTTGAGGAGCCTGGAGCGGCCGATCTCGATGCTGATCCTGGGCCGGAGTTGCTTCGGGAATTTGCTGATCTCGAAATGAGGACTGACGAAACCACGCACAATGTGAAAATCTCGAATAACAGTTAACAGGGCACGGTGTACGAGCCAAAAAATACTGCATTCAATTCGATTAATTTAGTTTGATTACACAAACAATTTTGTTTCAAAAAGCCTGGTAAAAGAATCCAAATGAAACAAACAGTATCAAATTTCTTAATTATAAATGTATTCAATCTAATAGTTGTTCGCTTTTTTCTTATCTGTTTAAATGCAGATTATCATGGAATTGGATCAAACACGTGTAAGTTAGCAAGCATTATATTGCCGTTTACTTTAAGAACTGCATATATCGCCCAATCTGTACTACGGTGACATCGTCAGCATCTTCGATCTGGTTCCGGTTAGCGATGTCGAAATATTGCCGTATCTTTTCCACTATGGACTCAATCTGAAACGAAAGCAAACAGTCAATAAGTTAACATCGTTGTCTGCTATAATTAAATACAACAGACACGATAAATTGTTACAAACCAAATGTTAAGTAAGTAGTCCAAAAGGTATAATTATAATTTCTTATTGTATTTAGTATGTTGTGCATACGAAGTCAATAATTTCACAATCCTCACCTGACCACCATCAAGTTGATCCTCATGTGTGGCAAGTATTTCCAGTGACGTCAACAGATCGGAGTCAAGCGAAAGTAACTCAATATCCGCAGGAGACAGTCCGCGTACCAGGCCACCCAGTCTGGCTATTGTAGCTGACGTCCACAGTGACTGGTCATGATTGCTTGCGAATTGCTCCCGGATGTTAGCAACAATCACAATGGCCTTCGAGGATTGGAAAAAACAGAATTTCTTCTCAGCGAAATGGTTTAATAAACCGTTAGTGTATTGCCAAATGATATTGTATTGATTCTAGTTATAGCTATAGTACGTATTCATAATGAGTTTCATAAGTTACAAACATCATTCGTATCTTATTTAAAATCTACATTTGCACGACTTTCTAAATCTTTAACAATGCTAGTAATCCGCCTGTCAGTGGTTTAAGACTGTTACTCCATGACAGGTGTTATACCTGTTGCTTTGTGAGAGCCAGTAGGTCCACGTTCAGATGAGAACAGTTCTGGTTGTAGAACGACACTGGGATGGCCTTAGTGGTTCGGAGAACATTGTTGCCGATGTATTTGGCGAACATTCCTAGCGCGTAGAATACATCTTCGCAAGGGTCTTCTGGGGCGAAAAGTGCAGGTTTGTCGATCTAGAATATATTTCAAAAGCTCCATTATGTTTGGGACACTTTTAAAACTGTGAAGATCCTGTCTAGTCGTCGCTGATCATTGGATTTAGAGCTTTACTAGATTGACGTGTGCTCTTTTGTGAAACAAAATCGAGCAAATATCGATGAACATTATTTATTGAAACCCTTCAGCAAACGTTAATATTATCGGAAAACGTATTCTATACCGATACAAAACCAACCAAATAACGATGTGTGTAAGCCATAAATGCCGGAAGACCGCCAACGCCTCGAACGTTCTGCGCAATGTCCCTGATATCTTGTCGAGTCATCTGTCGAACGTCTGCAGGACTCAAAGCATGAATTAGCTGGACCGGAAACGGAAGAAGCTGTCAAAATAAAACGTAAAAATATATAAAGTTGTCGAGAAATTAAAGAACCATAAACAATTAAAAAGATAGTACGGATTGTGATCGGTTGCAGAACGGCTACTATACTAATGAGTTTAAGGACAGGTTATTATGTTTTAGCTCCATAAACCAGACACAGAAATTATCAAACTGGCTGCAGCTTGTTTGCATTAAAAAAGCACCATGTTGTTAAAATAGGTAGTTTAAAGGGGCGTATCCACTGTATCTCGCCAAAATATCAACATATACAAGTAGTACGACCATGAATGTTCCCTTATTTCAAGTATATATGTATCTAGTAAATCGTTAAACATACACACAGTGTCATTACAAAATATATTGCTCCATACATTCATCCTGTACAATTCGAACAGTGTCGTAAGCCCCAGTCCCATATAAGCACGGGTGGACACGGCACACTGGAACAAGATACGAGGCGATACGGGACGACCGTACGTTTTGGAATTTCTGAGCGTTGACGGTATTCCAAACACCATCACCCCGATTACCACACGGTATTCACGCGGATCAATCCGTACTAACACGGACAGTCCCAGCAATAACACGAAATCAACAAGGCGTTCACACGGACTTCCCGTACCAACACGGAAGAGATACGGATAGCCCCGGATAAACACGGACCAACACGTCATCTACACGCACCATGTCGGACCAACACGAAAACGACATGGATAAACACGGCAGCGATACAGACCAAACACGATATGCCGCGGACCGACGATAATTTATATAAAAGCAGGTCGATTTCGGTGATTCGATCAATTCGGCTGCCCGGATAGCACAGTGGTGGGTACACGCGCTTCTCACCTAGGCGACCCGGCTTAAATACCCATTTCCGGCAGCATGTGAATTGTCACCATACCGGACGGATAGGTGGGATTTCCTCCGGATACTCCGGCTTCCCACAACAGCACAAAACCACAATAATATTAAAAATATTTCAGTAAAAGAAATAGATGGAAATTGCAGGTATGATCTAATGTTCATCCAAACTTTCAAGTAAATTTATTAGGTATGAGTGCAGGTTCACACTCCAGGTCCTCACATATTGCACCCTCAGGCGCGAAAGTGCCTCATTAACTCCGAAATGCACACACCAACACACATTGTGATTCCATCATTCTGCAATCGGAAATCGCATCGGGAATCGAAGGTGTAACCTAGTGCTTTGAACACATATCTAAAACGTCAAAATGCCAGCCAAAATGGGACTACTGTAAACGTGGGCCTTCCAGTTACTAAAAGATTTTTACGAGCACCATCCATTACCGATGAATATCAGCAGAAACAAGAAGGAACAGGTGTGAGGTCCAGTACAAGATCGCAATCAGCTTTACAAGTAGATCTGCAAGCATCAGCACCACCAACGGAAACTGAAGCTAAAAAGACGTCCTTCGTCCTTTTGAAGGAACAGCTAGGGTCGACATGGCCGATTGGCTCAAGGAGAACCCGGTGATGCAAACGAAGAGAATGAAGTTATATAAAAACAGGCAGAGAAGTCAGACCTCTGGAATTCAAACGTAGCAGAGCTTAATCTCGAGTTCGGACCTATGTCGAATACCTGGCGTGAGAGCATCAGGACTGATAGACAAGAAGAGATGATCGGCACCAGAAGACATTACTCTCAGGGACAACTTCGTAATGTAGAACTTAATGATCATGGCATAGCGAGAGTGAAGGGCAGACCAGCATAAGCGAAAGTACAAATTTATATAACTCCTGTATTTAGTGTGTAATTTTTATTTACAGGATGTTATTTTGTATTCTGTCAATTGCCATATTTACTGTCTGATAAAAGGGTGTGGGAAAAACCTAGTGATATTCGGTTAGTTGACAAGTGAATTGAGTATTAACTATATCATATGCTGGAACTAACTGAAATGATGGTTGCTTCTGAGTTTTATCGATGCTTTGATTTTAAATTTTTAATCCATGACAAGAAAAGCTTAAAATAAAGATTAAAATCACAAAATGGAAGCACCAGGATAAACAAAATAGGTGGTTAGTGTAGCTGATGGGAAGGGGGGGGGGGCATACCGGATAAATTTTCTAAACCTAAACAACGTGTTTCAATGAAATGTGTTCCTGGACTGTCAATAACGCACACAGACAGCCAAATCATAAATACGACTGTCCCCGTAACCCTGCCCGAATCGTCAAGGATAAACACGGCAATTGTGAACGTCTAAGAATTTCCATGTTGGCCTCCCGCGTAAGATACACAGCGGCTACACGGTTCACATTCCGGATCTTGCTGGACATGATTCTTGTTGATCCGTCATCTGCTAGTATATGGGACTGGAGCTTTAACAAGTGACGTGTTAACAAAATGCAACCACGCATTATCAATATGCGTCTGTTTTAGTCCCAAAGCAAATGAGTAGTATCTCTTACCATGCTGATATTCAGTTCCGATTTTAAATCTTCCATCAAGAAGCGCGCCTGCAAAATTTAAAACAAAAAGTTACCCTCTGTGATACACGAATACAAGTAAACATAAACGTATAATCCAGAACATAGCAATCGAACACGGATATTTACATAGAGCAACACCTTGTAGTATATATACGATATTAGCTGAATGCCTAGTGACAATACGTAATAAAACCAGTGTAAGAGGTAGGGGTATCTCTCCTCTTCATTAAATATTTCGTATATACAGAATGCGATAAATACCCGCTTCCTGCACTGAAGTGGACTTCCCGACATGACTGCAATGGCTGATCGCGTCACGTTAGGTATGCTAATGAAGAAATCTTCTCTAAAGCTGCAGATAAAACGGCGAGCGATCGCATGCATATCCGTATCGTTGGATAGGATCGAGTCATTGAACAATGGAAACGTCTCCAGGCGTTCCGCAATAAGCATTTCCTGCAATGGGCAAGAGTTGTAAGGTAAACAAAGCAAAGACGTTGTGCTTCTTGATCGATTAATGAAGGAATAAGCAGGTTCGTTGGGTTTCGACGATTATCACATGCGGTCAAATAGAAAGCTGGATCACCAAAATTAAAAAAGAATTTCTACTGATTCCACAGTCTTGTCTTTCCTTACTTACAGTAGGACCCAAATAAAAAAGTACTGTGTTCACACACATAATAGCTGTGTTCATCGTATTATCGTTTGCCATTGTTTCACCTTACGAAAATATAGTGAACATTGTAACGTTAATTGGTACCCACATACGTAAACCTGATCAAGAATGTATACCTCTGCCTGTGTTAAGGTCAGGTCGTCTTTTTCTTGCAGCGCTTTCACAAGCATCTTCATATCGATCACACTCATCATTTCTACGTCTGACTTGATCCACGGCAGAGCTCTTCAATATCGACACAGTATACGAAAGGATATATGATGTAGTTCTACATCATTCATAAAACAACGTAGCGTTGTTTAATCGATAGCAATATGTTTAAATGATCCTTCAAACACAAGATTACATATTTTATCCTACAGCTTAATGATTTTATAGAACAAATACGACTCATAAAGAAAAGATAAGGTTTTCTCCAAAGTTTTTTTTAGATCAGGTTTCATCCACACTTATTTTTAGAACATTACGTAGGGACTATTTTTTTGGCCTTTCACCCCTGATTGCGTCATTTAGGTAATTGGGTACGCAGTCGTTTAACGAGGTTACGAGTGTGTGTGTGTTTACGATTAATTACTATAATATTATGAATGTGAAAAACACAGTGTTTGGATATAAAACTGGAATGAAACTGGTCAGACTGCATTTTCGATTTAGTTAAAATGTCGAATGTACTCGAATAACGCGATGTTTTGTTGAACAATTGATGGATTCAATTTAAGAAAAGTGTCAGTGAATTGTTCTTTAACTTTTCAAAGGAAATCGATGTCGAATTAAAATGGTAATTTCTTTGATGGTTTAGTCGTTCCTTTGTCAGTCGATCAAAAAATGTCTATCCACAAAGAATTGCCTGCTTACATCAAGTGCTTTAAAATGGAAAAGATGGATGGCGATGAAGAAATTTGTCTAGAATTTTAACTCGTCATGGAAGCAAATTAAACATTACGAAAATAAACATGGACGTGGTTATTATACAACTTCGGTGAGTAGAACAATAATTTTATGTAAGTAAGTATAAAGTGTGTAAAAATGTAAAAAAGAGTTGTTTAAAGACTAAAATTAACAATATCGGCGGGAATAAATGCTGAATCATGCTTCACGTAGCCACGGTATGTGTCTACACATTTTGTAAATTTCAAAATGGCGGGAGCCATGTTTGTTTTTTGTTTTTTTACAGTGGTGAAGCAAGAATTGTAGTTTGAACACAACCGTCTGTGTTCTACTTGAGTGTGTTACATTTGGAACGCTGATTAAATTTGAATTGAGGCGTATAGCGATAATATTTTGTCTCGTTACTTTTCTTTTGCGTGGAATTCTTAAGGACTATTTCGATTTCCGTAAACAGGAAAGATCACAATAAATATTACTACGCAATGTAAGATTCAGTTAATTTAATGTGTTTTTGCTTTAATTTTAGGAATAAATTAAATAAAACAATATTGTAGGATAAATAGAATACTCGTGTCAGAAAGGCTTACAAGGCTCGGTAGGCCTCGCCATGTAAACCTTTCTTCACTCGTGGGATAAATTTAAGTACACTATCACACTAACATAGTATTCTTTATATATTCGCCATTTATCATGTTAAAGCCATGCGATACTTCATGTAACTCGCCATATAATAGATGAGAAAGTAAAAATATGAACTCATACTGCTATACACAATGTTGTATAGTTTTAACTTTGATATTGTCGCGACTTACTGTAAAAGTGAACATTAAATTATATTATATTTTTATTTTAAACAGTATTTAGATGGCATAAATCATGTTTGCATGCATATAAATACAATAAATAACATAAAGATCGAGAGCTCAAGGCTGTGAACCATGGGTTAGTCATCTTGAAAAATATTTTTGGCCAAATACAAGACCTCTTTACTAACTCTTTGGGTGGTGTTGGTGCGTACCTCGCAATTTCACTCGGTTTCTTCTTCACCGCATCCACGATCCCGGATGCTATCGCAACGCGGGCAGGTCCCTCCGGCATGTCCGTCAGATGCAGGCCGGGTACCACATTGAGTAGCTGGAAGACATAAAACAGGGCATTGACAGCATTCATATTATTTCGACACCTGTCAGCAGAAGTGGAATGCATTCATAGTTCGAATTAAATTGGATGATACACTGCCGCTGTAGGCATTGAATATAAAATGCTTCAATGCATGTTCGCATTAAGATATCATAAAAAGAACTTATTCAACGCCTGAATTACTGTTAATGTTTGCACCCATTACAGTTCGTATTGCGATGCAAGTAAAACAATATTAGGTGTGATAATTCCCTCTCGACAGAAAGTGGGTTGTGTAATTCATTGTACATGCGTTTATAACAATAATGCGATTTCTAAAATAAGCCAAATGTATTGAAGGCTGTTTTAGAATAATCGACTGATCGACAAATGGATTTTCAAAAGACAACAACCGTCAGTATTAGGAAATAAAGTACTGATGACAATTTCTGGTTGCTGTTTTTGTCATTAATGGTATGTCGGGAACGTCAACATTTTAGCTACATTCATATTAATTTTCATCAGGCTTATAAGAACGAATAATGGCATGAAACTCTTGCGCATATTTCAATAAGTGTTACATATTGAATATACGTGTATAAGCAGCATTATGTACACACACAAACATTTGGCGGATGGGAGTGCACACAAAAATTGATTCGACCAAAGCAAACAAAATCATTATAAAAGAAAACACATCGTTACGTTCAGTATGAAATTTTGATTATTTTTTACTTCCACCAAGGGAGAATAAATATAACATTTCATATATATCGCCGCACCTTAATTCTGCACCGTATGACATTTTAATTGATGGCGTGCGTGGCAGGCCAACTATCTAAGCATAAAATACATTTAATTTTCACGTACTGAATCTTTCCTAATCAGATTAATGTCCTGTGCGGGTAGGTCTTCAATGAGTGGTCCGAGGTCCATCAGAAACGTCTCCGGCCACGCCGTCGGCGTCCGGTACTGTGACGTCACGCGCTTCAAGAGCTCGCGACGTTGTGCGAGGAACGGTAGCGGTGACGTTGAAATGTTCTTCAAACTTAGTGTAGCGTTTGTATATAGGATGAGGAATAGAAATGAAAATATCTTATATTTACGAATGTAACGCCTAAATAAAATTACAGATATTTTATCATTGATTATTTAGTATGATTATTTCTTTTAAAGTATGCAAACATGCGACAATGTACGATTATGTTATGTACCTCTCAGTAAGCGTAGAAACTGATATGTTTGCAATATCGTCTGCCGCAAGTGCCGGGGCCAAGTGTCTGAACGCTGACATCACGTCAGATTTAGTCCAGCTATAAGGATAGTTGATGAGGCGTAACTGGGACAACAAGATGGTCAATTTTGACGTCGAGAAAACCTGAAAAAAACACTATTATTTTGGTAGCTTTTTCACGGTACAGAGAACCGATCTGGGAACAATATTTTATCCTACTGCAATGGTCGTGTTATTTTTGCAACTGATTTATGTGCGATGGAAGAATAATGGTTTAGCATTCTTTAGTATAAAAGGGAAACATCCGTAATCTTGAAGCCGTTAAACGCATAGAAATGCATTACTTTGTCAAATGTTTCTACCGAAAATATAATGTAGTTGTATTTCTTTCTGAATACTATACATGTTATACATAATGATATACGTTTTAGTTAACGTTTAGCCTGAACGCATTAATGTTCAACATTACTCATACGTACGTCCACATCTGTCAGGTCAAGCACGTTCTGGCAGTTGACGCCGTGTTTCAGCGCCCTCTGCAGGTTGCGCGGACACGAGGTAACCTCGAAAAGCTTTGCGCACAGCGGAACAATCCGGTCTTCGCCCCATCCGCCGGCGGCTTCAATGACACTGTCCTGCAAAATGAACTTCGCAATTGCACAAGCTCGCTCTTTTCTGTGTGTCCCTATTTCAATTTACTGCATATTTAACCAATTACACGCATCTGATTTAATCGTACTCATTTGCGACTCAACACAACTGAAATCAATCATCAGCTTAGACTAACGATAGCTATCATTAGAAAACCAACATGTTTAATTCAGTCCGGACATACAGTATACAGTTAGTGGATGACAATCAAATATCAGTTGGTATCACCATATCAGACCAGGCATAAAATATGCTTGTTTCTGCGAAATCGTTCTGGTGTGTTTGCTTGTTTAAGGTTAGCCAACTAAACACGTCATAATGTTATATACCAAAGGAACATATAAAAAATATGATGTATTGCCTTTTTTTTCAAAAATTGCATTTTAAGCAATCTATTTTCGTAATCATAATGTGACCAAATCCAGTCGTTGCGTTTGAATAAACGTCGCAAAACAGCCTAAGAATCGAATGGTTCGACCACAAACACTAGAGCAATATATCCTATATTCTCGTTTGTGCAAAATACAATCGTTCATTCGTTATTATTTCTTTAATCTTTAAGCATTTATCGTAACATGTACTTCCAAATCTTCATATGTTCGCAACATAACCCAATAATATGCCAAAATATCGTACAGCACGCTGGTTACAACAATGAATAGTCTGCTTAAAATAGCAAGTATCAGTTTTAAAGGGATCTTTTCACGGTTTGGTAAATTGACAAAATTGAGAAAAGTTGTTTCAGATTCGCAAATTTTCGGTTTAGTTATGATATTTGTGAGGAAACAGTATTACTGAACATTTGCCATGGTCTAATATAGCCATTATATGCATCTTTTGACGATTTAAAACCTAAAAATTATAAAGCGTTGCAACGCGAAACGATTGAATAATTGGAGAGTTCTGTTGTCGTTTAAATTTTAGAAACTACGAAGATTGCTTAATAAAGTATAAAATACATGTCTTATGTATGCTTGGCAGGATAGCTCAGTTGGCTTATGCGTTTTTACTTCAGGATTCCGGGGGTCACTGGTTCGAGCCCTGCTGCGGGCTACTTTTTTTACCTTTTTAAAATTTTATATTTGATTTTTTACTGGAGCTTTTAAAATTTAACGTTTACATTTATCAATATAAAGCATTTAATGACAAACTTCAAAACATGCCAAAATCTGTGAAAAGGCTCCTTTAATGAACGGAGAAAGTAATATTTCATTCAATTAAAAAAATAATCAAGCGTCCGCTAGTTTTGTACGACCCTTAAAGCTCAGCACATGCAGATCACTGGCCACGAACACTTTTCGTAGCCCTCCTTGTTAACTGTTTACGCTGTAAGGACTGCATCATTCTTCCGAAAGTGTTCCGAAAAATAAGAATCCTAGGTAGAAAATATATACCATAGCTACTAGCTAGTAATGACGACGTCTGTTTTGTTTGTATTTGTCTTCCAACAACATGCCGATGAACATCAGAAACCTCTATATATTACGCCAGTTACAACAGAAATGCTTTTAGCGTTGCCAGGCTTCGGATGATTCAATTTGAGAATCGCATAACTATTTGTGTCCTTGTTGCTTGTTTTTTTATCTATATAACATGACTTTAAACTATTGTCTATGCACCATATGCCATGTTATTTTTTTGCGAATTTTGTCGAATTCATAACTGCCATATAGTATTTTTTTGCGCAAATTTTAGTCTTGAACAAGCACCATATATGTATTTTATTTAGTCAATTAAAAGTAAGTCAGGCTATTTTGTTTGAACAAGAACCTACAAAAATGGTTTCGTTTCACAACATACGCTGAGAACGGCAAACAAGTCCGAGGGGAGCTGTCTCCATTCTTGTGATGTCAAGTTACCCATGTCGGCATCGAGGACACGCCGTAGGATCGGATCTGGAATGTCCGCCAATTGCCTTAGAATACGGACAGCGTCGTGTTCGGACACTCCGTCCAGAGAAATAACTCCTATACATTATAAAATAAGGAATTGTTCATCTCAATTGTTTACTTTGTTTAAAAGCCATTGGTTAAAGGCTTTAATCAACAAACGTAATTACAACAAACCTGAGCATATTTTCAATTATCATTGAAGCTTGATATATAGATAATATAGCAAGCATATCAATTGTACGATATTTGTCGCAGATACTTTATTGTAAATTAGAGAGATTCAAATATTTAATAAAAGAACACATAAACTAAAATGGATTTTATGTGTCAGTCTAACAGGTTTAATCAGAAAAAACGCGATTTGGCTATAGCCTGTTGTTATTTAAGGGAAGATGCGATATGCATGGCTATAGCCTGTAGATATTGTACAATGTGGATATAGGTTGTGCTTATTGGATGATATGGCTATAACCTGGGGATATTTTACGAGTTAATTTTCTGACAAAATATGTAAATGCTTCGCGTATAGAAACTAAAATTAAACAAATTGTATTTTAAAATGGTGTGCTTTTTGAACATACTTTCACCAACCTTCAACTGCATTCTCTATTAGCGAAAAGACGTCGATAGCTTTAGCAGGCAGTTTCTGTAAAAAATCTTCGTTGTTTTCAAACATTTCCTTCGCGGAAATAACAACACGGTCAACAAACAGTTTGAACCGGTCTGTACGGTTTTGCAGAGGGCTTTCCTCTGCTGGGAGGTCATCTGTTTTTGTTTGATTAGTGGAAGGGGCATTCCGCAGTTGTGGATCGTCACTATCAAACATAAAATGATCTGATTCAAAATCACTTTCTTCGTTAGACTTGATCATATTTTCCATTTTTGTTGATGAAGACGGAATCACAGGCGGCATGTCTTTCAGCATATCACTCGGGTTTCTTTTCATTCGGAATGCTGTAGCAACGTTGTCCTGCACTGGCGTTGTCATGGATACAGTAACATCCGACATCGTTTGCAACCGCGATTCTGTGTATGACCAAGTTTCACCGTCTGGCGGAATCGTTGCTACCTGCACGTGTTGCCATGAGATTACTGTGAAAACACTTATGCTTTCTGTAAAAAAGACGTGGACTTTAAAGCCTATTTATTAAGTAAATAAATGCAATTTTAAACCTGACGTATGTTGTTGAAAAATGGATTTCTCTCGGTAAAAACGAAACAGTTTGTATAACATTTGGGCACAATATTTGCCATAAATCAAAATACACATTTGATATTAATTATTTATAGCTCATGATTGAAAAATATTATCCTACCAATAAGACAAATTACTAAATTATGATTTGTGTGAGATATTATTTCAAAAGTTGTAATTCGTAATTTAAAAACCATCTTTTACGTAGATTCAAACAACGCTGACATATTGTATTTACCAAAGGTAGTTTCGTTCAAGTATACCTGAGTTGGAGTGGTATGTGATTATTACAGGATTTTAAACGAGTCAAGATGTTTTCAAATCGTGGGTTTTTCGAAAAACTAGCAAATGCCCGAGAATGTTAACGTATACTCTATGTCATTTGAGCTGAGTTCTTAAATCCATACATTTATTATTTTTACTAGACGATTCTTCCTGGAATCTACCCGGTACTAATTAATTGACACTATGTTTCGGCATGGTGTTAATAGGCATACATTATTCAGACGCCTTGTTAACCAGGCTGTTTTATCCAGGTGTTTTATGGAGAGAATAAGTATTGGACAATTACCCCCCCCCCCCCCCCCCCCTGCTCTCGATATGATGTCATCTTATGTATTATATTACAAATTACAGATTTCTATGGAAGAAAGTAAAATGTCAAATGTCTATACGACTTAAATAGAAATATTTAGTTGTAATTCATTATAATAATTTATGTTTATTATTGGTTTGTCCTGAAATGAAAAACAAACACACACCATCACTTTTTGACATTCTTAGCAGCCTTAATCAATACGGACAGTACAAAGCAACTGACGAAGTTGAAGTTTCATAATAAATATATTTATATATACAATTTTATTACAAACAAAAACACTTTATATATAAATATATTTAATTTGCTATTATATGTAAAATTTGTCATACTACGTGAAAATATATAGACATAAAAACGTTGTATAAAGTTATATTTTTAGCATTTCTTGCTGTAATTCAACCGGTTGATAATTAAACATCGCTAGCTATCTTAGCTTAATATAGCGTTATATGTTATTTATTTATTTTGTATTGTTCTTACCTATAAAGAGCGGGATCCTATTCCATTTCATCTTTGCAAACAACCAATATCAGAAAGACATGTAATATTGTTCTTTTAAATCCAAAGCATAAATATTGATCATGCAGGTGTGAAGGACATACCCATGGTAACAATAGCACGTGGTCATAGATGAAACGTGCAAATACGTTGATGTTGTTCAACATGTTGCATGTCTGAAACATAGATGCGGTCAATCTCTTTTCCATCTTTATGGATTCTGCGAATGGGTACTTAAACTTAGAAAAAAATGCTTGGTTTACATTGTTCGCGAATGCCCATAATTGCTGTATAACTTAATGATGTGATTTATTTAGATACCGGGTAACCCCTGTATGATTGTTGATGAAAGAAATACTTATTAGTCATTAACTATTTGATTATTTTTTTTAATATACATACTTTTTATGCTTGTTTTCGAACGAAAAATATATAAACAGCTTTATTAGAATACATGTATTAATACCGTAGTGTACATAGTACATTGAACATAAATAGTATGCATTCGTTTTTATGTCGGGCACGCTCTTGCTTTTCATGTGGCGTACGTATTTGGTGACGTTGCTTTATAAAAATAATCATGACATGGTTATCTTGTCTTTTAAATAATAGTTAACATTTATTTTACGCTAAAGTAAATGTTAACATATAGCATGACATTTTCTTCTTAATGAGCGACCACAGGTAATACATTTATAGTATTACTATTATCAGATTATTAACACGTAGACATTTACAAAAATTGCTTTATACTTCAGATGCAGTAAATTCATTAAGTAGCCCTTGAACTTCCAAGTTGGGCAAACAACATTTAAAATAGAGCAGTCCTACTCAAAGACATATGCTGAATTTCAAACTTAATTAAAATTATAATAATTGGAAATGCTTTGTGTTTTCAATTCAACATACCAGGATCACTATACTATATTTTATTAATAGAAAGGTGCTTGTTCTCTTTTTCACTATAAACTGTATATGCTCGGTTCTGAAAAGTGACATTATAATGACATAGTGTTCAATAATTTTATTCTGATAATATTTAAAATCGACATGTAATAAAATTGTTCAGCAGCACCGAAAATCGTGAATTATTTGCACCGTCCATTTTGTCAGTGTTAATAATGTATGTGTAATGTTGTAGGGTGAGTAATTACAATATTTTTTTGTAATCTTTCGAGTTTTGTTAAACTACTTTGCGTTAAATTAATATTACCCATAATACGATAAGGTCTGACTCAACCAATTTCGATAATGTATAGAATTAAATGCATTTAACAAAGTTTATCATAACGGCATTAGTATAAAAATACAATTCCCAATTATCCGAAATGGATTATGTTATCGTCGAAATTTTACAAAGTTTCGCAGATGGAATGTCCGCAACTATATCTGTCAAACCCATTTTTCAGGCAAAGTGTTTTTATATTTAAACTTAAACTTAAATAATAAACATTATTTTAAAAAGGATAAGTTAAATGCAACAGCAAATATGTATTTTTTAATTAAATAGTCTGACTGGGCATGAACTATTGTACAATGTCGCCAATTTCTATCTCTGGAACTATTTCAGTTAAAATCAGAAAGGTTTTACTACAGAATTTAGAAGTTTATATCACCGTTATTTTTATACAGTATTCATTACATTCTTTAAATGAATAATTAAGTTTTATGGAAATGCAGTATTGAAAGGTTTGTTATTCTTAAAAAAATAATTCGGCCTTTATTATTACGTTTTTTCCCATTGATATTGGTGAAAAGATATTGTATAAATTAATTATACGCTATTCTTATAAAACTTAAACTAACTTAAGCTGCATTGAATTTATAGATATCACAACTGTGATACTTCAGCACAGTCATACAATTTTGTTTATTGGAATCAAACAGTCGTATACGTTGAAGTCACAATATACTTAATATTTCCCTTGCATTCTTAAAGTGCATTCTAACATGGATCGATTTAAGAAGTGTATTGAAAAAAGGTCACTTCCAACAGCCTTCCTTTGGGCTAGCTCTATACGCCGCGGTTAAAGTGTCTGGTTAACATTCGGGTGACCCGGGTTCAATCCCTCGTTGTAGCTCATGACGAGGCAAGCACGAACTGTGATAAGTTGATACAAATCATAATCGACTGTTTTTCCACCTTTTTTCGGCCGTTTTCTAGTAGATTAAGAGCGATGTTTAACCATAGTCCCTACATTTATCAAATTTCGTTGATTTAGTATTGAACACCTATGCTTACCCAATCGATATCTCTAAAGATGAAAATAGAAAAACTGCGTTCGAGCTAAATATGCTGATTTATTAAGAGAGTCAGACTCGATAATGGCTTAAATGTAACCTAGACCTATCTTACGGAGGATTCCGGAGGTTAACGATGCATCGCGATTGAAGGCACATCGTACGAGCATGTACACGGCCATGTACACAAACACAACAAATATGGCGTCGAAACGGGATACAAGTCCAATGTCTGATGAATCTTGCGGTAAAAAACGGAAAGAAGTCCGAGTATGGATGGATGGATGGTAGTATTTTGATTGAGGTTTTCCTTAATGCATGTAAATAAGTTGCCCACCAAAAAGAATATAGTCGTTTCTATTAATATTATGTGTTGTTTCGGCAAAGGAACGACTCGCCCCTGAGGCTGAACGGTTCGCCCTTTAATGACTCGTCCATGTATCGTAGGTGCTTTTTGTAGTTCTTCTTGAATGAGCTTTTATGAGTACATACGTACAGCTCAGCGTTCTTCCTGATTAGAACAAATTCAATGTAAAAAGAATGTCTCAAGGTTGTTTATAAAAATCGAATTCAAATTTCAATCAACCTAAAACAGCATAGCAAACACAATACCTGTTACCATCGATATCAATTTGCGTGTTGTTTGTGGATAAATGCTCAAAACAAAAAGTTGATAAAAAAACCGTTATCAAACCGAAAGTTGAAGTTTTGAATTGACGATTTGATCTATCTTGCGGAGGTTCCATAGAAAGTTGGTGTATTACAATGGGTTGATTAGACACGAGATCTATCTCGCGGGGGATTCCGGAGATAATCAAAACCTTATTTTCGAATTCGGAATACTCGCCTTTTCCATTGCAAAAATCTTACACATTTTCATGAACCATTGATGTGTTTGAAACTTTGGATTTATATCATTATTATGCGAGCACACCACATCATGTTAGTTGTTTGAATTTGCGCATTAGTGATATATCAGGGCTTGGCCGTGAGGGCGACGTGGACAATAACTTTGCCCGGGACATAATAATGTCGCCCTTAAATAACATTGAGGAGAAGTCACTGTCGACTTCATCCCCTTTTTTTACAACATCGACCTTTTTTTCTCAAAAAGTCTCTATTTTCACATGTTATAAAGTCACCAATGATGCCTGTTATGTTATCAGTTTATTACCAAAGCAAAAGATAAACTGCTATAAAAGCTTATCCAGGCAACTGGCATACACAGGCATTCACTCCAAACAATAAAGGCTTAGATCAGAAGATGAAAGCAAGTGTCATTTCGCCGACAGTTTTGATAGTTCTCTGTTCTGCGAGCGCAATTAGTACACGCCTTGCAGGCCGAGTTAAGCGGTACATTAACATCGGTTGTAAACAATGAGAACGCGCTCATTGTATATACATATGCAGTAGTTTACCTAAGCGATGTAATGACGTCGTTATATACATATATTAACGCACAAAAAATGTTAACACGCGCAACACATTCCCAACAGTATTCTAGTATGTTCCACTGTTGACTTGTTTCGTGTTTCAAAACTCTTTAACACTAATTATCCAGTTGATGTGCATTTTATTTTATCAGATATTAATTCATAACCATATCAACAAAAACTAACTCACCCGTGCAAAGTGCTTAGGGTTTTTGACCCTTTTATAACTGGGGCCGAAATTCGGACCCTTCCCAATCGAAAATAAGGTCATTTTTTCCCAAAATTGATAGAGGAATTTCCCAAATTGTAAAAACAACAAAAAAAAGTATTTTTTTTTTTAATAAGACATATTGGGCATCTCCCAAATTGAAAGCAATGAGCTCTAATATGATTAAGAAAGCACCACAATGTGTCTTTTAATACTTCTGCACAATGAAATGACCCTGTTTCAAAAACTTGTTAAAACATGGTCTTCCCAAAATGAGCAGTTATCGCGCTTAAAATTCCCAATTTGAAAGGCCCCTGGCCATTTCCCAATTTCCTGATGAAAAGCCCTGGTGCTACATGTAATTTCCATAATTTTATATATCCATACGTAAACGACTTTATTTTATATCCTGCTTAGAATATTATGTAAGTAAATGCTGACAAGTAAAAAATATTTTTCAAAATAAAGTGATCAATTGAATCAAAACACTTGAACTCGGAAAACAAAATGTCAACTTTCTAGCTAATATGTTCACATTGGTTCTTATTAAACAAGACACTTAATAGACTTAATAATTTAAGGCTAGTTTAAGTTTTTTGGTAAGCTTATATAGTTTCTCTTGCGTAGTTGTGTCAAATGTAATCCCTTCTTGTTTATCATTTCATGATGTTACTTTGTATATTTCTCTGTGTCAAAGCTAAGTATAACTCAGTGATCAAAATAAGCACTCGCAAGCCCTGCAACTGTAATATTTCATCTGGGCTTGCTTAGATAAGCAGTTTCTTATAGACAGGCTTGTAACATTTTCTTGTTCTCAAGAAGCATTAGTATAAGAATGAGGTAGATCTTGCTTGGTCCAATTAATTCTATTTCTGATAATGAATGATATTTGTTTCTCTATTTTTTTCAGTTTTGACATCGTGCACTTTGGTCATGCCAATGCTCTTAGACAGGTAATCTTTAATAAACATCTGACTGATGGTTATATTCAGACATTTTCCTGGCATATCTACGGGTCTGTAAAAGTTCAACGGACCCATTCCCTAGGCAAATTAGTTTCTTATGATTATTATACCTTAAGTTAGTTTCAATAACATCAAACAAAGTTTATAACTATAAAATATGATTTCTATGATCTTTTTCTTCTTATTTGAAATATTATAAAGAGTAACATTAAATTCGTTTCTCCAAATCAGTGGTCTTGAACCACTTAAACATATCCCAATTCCAAAATATGATTTTTTTTCTCAAAATGGCCAAGAAAAGGCCTGTATTTTTTGTTATTATTTAACATCATAGATCTTATATGGTCAAAAGGTCTGAGACTAATGCAGACAGTGTACATGCTGGTAAGAGATGTTACTTTTAACTTGTTTAGTGTAGTTAAAATGTTCTATTTATGTATTTCTCTCTCACCTCATTTGACTGAAAATGGATACATAAATGTGGAGTTTTTTGGATTAATTCTGATACTTTCTCTATTGTATAGGGCAAGAGAATGGGTGATAAGCTGATAGTTGGTGTTCACTCTGATGGTGAGTATGAAGGGTATATCTGACAGAAGGATGGTGCACTATCAGTATTAGTAATCAGTTATGTGTGCTTTGTATGTTACATATACCATACTAAGCTGAGTATGAAAATATGTTTGTTAACTGAGCAAACTTAATTGATGTTATAATTTATCATTTTTTAGCTCGGCTGTTTTCAGAGAAAACCCGAGGTACTGTCATAGCCAGCTCGCCGTCCACTGGCGTCGTGCTAAAACTTTGACATTTTGCTCCAAAATGAAAGTTCTTCCACCTACAACTTTGAAACTGAATATGTAGATGCACCTTGATGAGTTCTAAACGCCACACCCATTTTTGGGTCACTAGGTCAAAGGTCAAGGTCACTGTGACTTCGAAAAAATAAAAAAATATTCTGACAAGCTTTCATTTATTAAAAAATGCACCCGCAGCCGAGCGTTGGCACCCATTATGCGGTGCTCTTGTTAACTAAATTTGTCATTATGGTAAAACAGCATGTTATGTATTTATGGTAAAATTTCAGTAAGCAGAATAATTTACTAGAAGCACTACTATTTAAAATAACAGCACCAACTTCACTTTTGTCTGCATCATATTTTACCAAATTATCTCAGTGAGATCTGCTAGATGTTAACTTGATGCTGACACAAATGCTTATAGCTTAAACTCAAATTACCATTTTTTTTACTTCAAGTGGCATTTTCAATCTTCATTTTCAGATGAAATAACTAAGCACAAGGGTCCACCTGTGTTCACTGCAGAAGAAAGGTACAGAATGGTGCGAGCCATTAAATGGGTGGATGAGGTATGTTGATGTCTGATAACTGGTTTATTTGCAAACTATCTATTTTTAGCTCTACTGGCGGAAGGCCCGAAGAGCTTATGTCATGGCGTGTTTTCCGTCGTTCGTCCGCGTGTGCGTTAGACTTTTTCTTGTTTACGCTACAAAGTCCACAGTTTTCATCCGATTCTTTTCAAACTTGTTCAGTGTCTTTATATTAATGAGGACTCGAACCTTATTGAAAATGGTTTACATCAGAGTAAAATGTCCAGAATTATCTCACCTTGAATTTTAGAAAATTGTGAAATAAGGCTTGTTTACGCACTTAAGTCCACAGTTTTCATCCAATCATTTCCCAACTTACACAGTGTCTTTATCTGAATGAAGAGTCAAACCCTATTGAAAATGAGCAATATCGGATTTATAAGTCCAGAATAATCTCTCCTTGAATTTGAGAAAAAAAAGAAAATCTTTAACATTTTGCCATAACTTTTGCAATATTGAAGATAGCAACTACAGATTTGGCATGCAGGTGTATCTCATGGAGCTGCACATTTTGAGTGGTGAAAGGTCAAGGGTATCCTTCAAGGTCAAAGGTAAAAAAAACATAAAATCAAAGCGGCGCAGAAAGGGACATAGCGTGTCCGTCATATTTGGCATGCATGTGTATCTCATGGAGCTGCACATTTTGAGTGGTGAAAGGTCAAGGTCATCTTTCAAGGTCAAAGGTAAAAAAAAATAATTTCAAAGCGGCGCAGAAGGGGACATTGTGTGTCCGTGCATGCGTTAGACTTTTTCTTGTTTACGCGATAAAGTCCACAGTTTTCATCCGATTCTTTTCAAACTTGTTCAGTGTCTTTATATTAAAGAGGACTCAAACCCTATTGTAAATGGGTTATATCAGAGTAAAAATTCCAGAATTATCTCCCCTTGAATTTGAGAAAATTGTGAAATAAGGCTTGTTTACTCAATAAAGTCCACAGATCTGAATGATGAGTCAACCCCTATTGAAAATGAGCAATATCGGAGTTATAAGTCCAGAATTATCTCCCCTTGAATTTGAGAAAAAAATGAAAATCTTTATTATTTTGCCATAACTTTTGCAATATTTAAGATAGCAACTTCATATTTGGCATGCATGTGTATCTCATGGAGCTGCACATTTTGAGAAGTGAAAGGTCAAGGTCATCCTTCAAGGTCAAAGGTCCAAAAAAAAAAATTCAAAGCGGCGCAGAAGGGGACATAGTGTTTCCGATAAACACTTTTCTTGTTTGTTTACATATAAAGTTCTATCCCCTTGAAACTTCAACGGATGTTTTTTTATCATCAAGGGCCAGAAACCTATTGAGAGTGAAGAAAATTTGTCCAACTTATTGTTGAAAAGGAGCCATTTGAAGTTTAAATTGTACGTTTCTTCTTGTTTATGTGATAAATTTCCCATTTAGGGTCTGTTTATTTAAAACTTACTCAGATTGTTCATACTATCAATGGCTTGAGCCCTATTGATTCCAGCCAGTAGAGCGATTCAAGCCCTCATGGGCCTCTTGTTTTATCTTTGTCTTGAACATTGTGAAATACATTTGCAGTCTATTTGCCACGAACATGTTTTGTACATGTTGCATAGGTAACTTAATTTTTAAGTGGCCTTGAACAAAATAACACTTCAAAAAGACATCGGATTATCATAATTGACTCTACTTGACATCATATCGCAAATTGTGCAAAACAATAATGCGAACTGATTTTTTACTTACTACAATAATTTCAAATACATGAACCTCAAAGTTATTTAAGACTCTATACTCACATACATGCCAATTTACCCAAATAATTTAAGGGTCCAATGACAGCTGCATTTGTCTGTCAGATTTTATGGCTGTCGTCCGGTTATAAAAACATATTGTGAACGAATCATCACATAAGTGTTTAATTGTGGTAAGATTTTATTCGTTGAAAATAATAATTTATTATTGTAGAAAAAAGTAGTCGCTAAGAATCATTTTTTGGCTGTTAATAAGAGTGACAGAAAATGTAGAGTAATTAAGGTATTGCTTACATGAAGTTTATTTGAACACTGTTATATGGTCTTTATGAACATCATCACTTATTTTCAGCTGATTCACTGAACAGGAAAAATAAGTTTCAAATGTAAAAAACCCAACACATTTTTAATAAGAGGTAATATTTTCTTATCTAATTTGTTTTAGGTTGTGGAGGAGGCTCCATATGTTACCACTGTAGAAACACTTGACAATTACAACATGGACTTCTGTGTTCACGGAGGTAGGTCTGCTAACTTTGCTACTGTCGCATGACAAGAAAGATTGACATAATTTTACCATTGAGCTTTTATTACAGGAAGAGTGCATAGCCACAGACATTCAACTTTGAAATAACTTCTGAGTTGAAGCCCAGCATGAGTACACATCTTAGTGGGATTTTTATGCCCCTGAAGGAGAGCATATAGTGATAGCACTGTCCGCCCGTCTGTCTGTCCATCGCACTTTGCATTTAGGTTTCGAAGAATGCTCATAACTTCTATGTCCCTTGAGATATAACATTCATATTTGGTATGCATGTGTATATGGACAAGGCCTTTCCATACGCACAGAATTTTTGACCCCTTTGACCTTGACCTTGAACTAAGGGTTTGCATTTAGGTTTCGAAATATGTGTTTAGGTTTCGAACAATGCTCATAATTCTATCAAAGCGTTTATTGGTGGCATATGTTATCCTATCGAGACAGCTCTTGTTTTGAGCTCACCTGAGCACAATGTGCTCATGATGAGCTTTTGTGATCGACTTTTGTCTGTCGTCCGTTGTGTGTTGTGCGGCGTCAACATTTGCCTTGTTAACTCTCTAGAGGGCACATTTCTGTCCAATCTTCATGAAATTTGGTCAGAAGATTGGTCTCAAATGATATCTTGGACGAGATCGAAAATGGTTACGTTTGCTTGAAAAACAAGGCTTCCAAAGGGCTGGGCAATTTTCCTTATATGGCTATATATGGCTATAGTAAAATCTTATTAACACTCTAGAGGCCACATTTATTGTCCAATCTTCTTGAAACTTGGTCAGAAGATTCATCTCAATAATATCTTGGACTAGTTCGAAAATGATGCCGGTTGGTTGAAAAACATGACCGCCAAGGGGCTGGGCATTTTTCGTTAAATGGCTATAGTAAAACCTTGTTAACACTCAAGAGGTAACATTTATTTTCCAATCATCATGAAACTTGGTTAGAATATTTGTCCCAATGATATCTTAGATGAGTTTGAAAATGGTTTTGGTTACTTTAAAAACATGGCCACCAGGGGGGGGGGGGGCATTTTTCCTTATATGGCTATTTATGGCTATAGTAAAACCTTGTTAACACTCTAGAGGCCACATTGATAGTCCAGTCTTCAGGAAATTTGGTCAGAAGATTGGTCTCAATAATATCTTGAACTAGTTTGAAAATAATTCTAACACTGCACGCGACTTGTTTTCTATAGACAAAGAAGGACATCAAGTGTGGGTTATTCTGCAATAACTTATGGGCGGAGCTTAATGTTTCGAAAATAGTTCCGAATAAATAAAGAAAATATTGCAGTAAAATGCACGTGCTAAAACCCGCCCTAAAAGAAATGTAATTAATGTAGCATGTATATAAATGTAATGAAACAACAAATTGTATATTTGGTGATAAGTGGCATAACCAAACCTACAAAGAATGTTATTGGTTAGGAAGCGTAATTCAGAAAACATTTATAGCATGTCAGCTTTTCAGTAGCATCAATAAACGTGACGTCATTAAGTTTCTACGATTGATGTTTTCAATGAAAGTGACGTCATTGCAAAATATTTATGAATGAAAACGACGTCATATGTTTGTACAATTCAGTGACGTCACTAAATAGTGAACTTTGTACTAAGAAGGGCGGCGCATTGAAAAATATAGTTCACGTCCTAAAGCTTGAACCAAATCAATCAGAATCGTGTTAGAATCGAAATAATATTTTTATATGATGGTTTGTTGTCGAATAACCCACAGTAAGTTGTATAGATGTGTGTTATCAAATCACTCGTGCTTCGCACTCGTGATTTAATTCCTACGCATCTATACTCCTTACTGTGGGTTATTCGACAACAAACCATGATAGAAAAATATTATTTCTTAATTATGTTTGCTTGGAAAAAGTTGCTTACAAGGGGCTGGGCAATTTTCCTTATATGGCTATAGTAAAACCTTGTTAACACTCTAAAGGCCACATTTATTTTCCGATCTTCATGAAACTTGGTCAAACAAATTTTCCCAATAATATCTTGTTATCTCAGGTGAGCAACTTTGGGCCTTTCAGACCCTCTTGTTATATCAATCTGTCTTGCTGCAACAAATAGAACAGGAGAGATTCACCACTGTTTTGTTTTCACCATTTTGTGAATGGGGCTGGGTCCCTTTTTGTTGCGGAAAATATGCTGTGTTTTGAGCAAAATGTTAGAAACAAGTGTTGTTGTTGTTTTGCTAACAAATGTTTCAAAATCGTGATTGTAAGTCTTTTTAATATTCTATTTACTTAGGATCAAGTGAAAGAGCTGGATGGAAAATGAAAACAAAATTGTGTTTTGGAAACATTCAATTAAGAATTTTCAGGTAGTGTTTGGAAAAAATATACATCTCAATTGGGAATGGGGCCAAATACTGAACTTGAATTTGATCGAAATAAAAAGTTCACCATTTTGAAATAATTAAATTTAATCACCAGGAATATAACATTGTCTTTAATCACTTATTTTTATTCTTTGTTATAAACTACATCAGATGCATTTCTTTGATTGGAACTGTTGAAGTTACCTTTGGCAAGTTGAACTTTTATGGCTTTAATTATGCCTTAATAGGAACTTCCTTCCAAAAACAAAAGACAAATGCATGAAACTAAAAACCATCATAATTTGAATTTTGTAGAAACTGGTTTTGTTGAGCATTACTTTTTAAGCAATTTCTCTTGTACCATTTTTTGTTGCTTGAGATAAATATGGACCATGTTAGTCCGAGTTGGTCTAAATGTTGCAACATGCTGTGTGTTACTGCAGATGACATCACCACCACGGTTGATGGAAAGGACACCTACCAGGAGGTGAAGGACAGAGGCAGATACAAGTGAGTTGTTGTAGAGACATTCTCACTGTGTTTATGAAGTGTTGCAGTTAATGTGAACTGCTTTTAAAAGTGATAAGCTGATAGTGTAATATTTGTAGCTTATGAACCTCATTTCAATTTTTAAGCAATTTCAACATTGTAAAGTTCAACTCTTGTTATTATATTAATTTAAATGAATTTTAAGACGTCATAGTATGAATATCAGTTGATAGCCGTGTTAATGAATATTGTATTTTTAGCTAGACTATTATATATGAAATATATATAGTGGAGCTATCCTACTCTACCCGGTGTTGGCGTTAGTGTTAGCGTTAGCGTGAGCGTGCAAATGTTAAAGTTTGCTTACCACCCCAAATATTTCCTATGTCCCTTGACATATTGCTTTCATATTTGGCATACTTCTTTACCAAACTGACCCCAACCTAAAAACAAGAGCAGACAACTGTCTCAAGCATTTTGTAATAATTATGGCCCTTTTTCCACTGAGAATATGCATATTATTGATAACTCTATGTTGAAGTTTGTGTACCACCCCAAATATTTCCTATGTCCCTTGACATATTGCTTTAATATTTTGCATACTTCTTTACCAACATGACCCCAACCTATAAACAAGAGCAGACAACTGTATCAAGCATTTTGTAAGAATTATGGCCCTTTTTCCACTTAGAATATGCATATTACTGATAACTCTATGTTAAAGTTTGCGTACCACCTCAAATATTTTCAATGTCCCTGGACATATTGCTTTCATATCTTGCAAACTTCTTTACCAACATGACCCCAATCTATAAACAAGAGCAGACAACTGTATCAAGCATTTTGTAAGAATTATGGCCCTTTTTTGTCTTTGTAACTTTAAATATTTTGTTCAATAATGTGTTTAGATCCACTTTACTTCTAAAGTATCAAGGCTATTGCTTTCAAACTTCAAATACTTTCTGACTATCATGATGTTACTGTACCTGGCAAGTTGAATTTGACCTTGACCTTTGAATGACATTGACTCTCAAGGTCAAATTAATAAATTTTGCTTAAATTGCCATAACTTCTTTATTTAAGATCAGATTTGATTCATACCTTGACAAAACAACACTTACCTGACATACCACAATGGATTCCACCCATACCATCCCCCACGCCCCACCCCAGAATCCCCCCCCCGCCCCATTTTTTTTTTTTTTAATTCTTTTTTTTTTTAAAGATCATCTATTAAATGACCGCACACCCACATTATACCCCCCCCTCTCCATGATGGCTTAAGTAATACTGTCAAGCACTCGATAGTCGAGCGCGCTGTCCTCTGACAACTCTTGTTTAAACTGTCAACAATTTTTCAAATTTGTTTAGCTTAAATGTCTGCCTTTTAGACCTAATAAATTCTCAATTTTGTAGGGAATGCCACAGAACTCAAGGTGTGTCTACATCTGATATTGTTGGAAGGTAGGAAACCCTTCATTGTAGTATGATGGATATTGTGTATTATGTTTTCCTAAATGATATTCAATTTAAATAGCATAATGTATTTCACCTTTATTATGCTCCCCCAAAATTTATTTTGGGGGGAGCATGTAGTCGCCGCTTCGTCTGTCAGTGTGTGCGTCCGTCCGTCCATGCACAATTTTTGTCCAGGCTATTTCTCAGCAACTAATGACCGGAATTCAATGAAACTTTATGGGAAGCTTCACTACCAAGAGGAGATTTTCATATTATCAGCGGGTTCTGGTCGAATGATTTTTCACAGAGTTATGGTCCTTTGAAATTTTCTATAAAAAAAAATGTTGTCCCCCCAACTACTGTGCCCTCAAGACGTTTCCATTTATCTGAATATATAGTGCAATATTGTGAAAAAAAAACTTTGGGGAGAATCACCCGTCTCGGACGGTTTCTTGTTCTAAAGGTTAATGCATATTGTGTCTGCCTTGCAAGAGGGATATTCCAGGTAAGATCTCTTTTTAGCTAGTGTTCTGAAGATTTGTATGCCCCTGGTAGGGTGGCGTATAGCAGTTGAACTGTCTGTCCTTCCAAAAACTTAAACATTTTGACTTTTGCAATATTAAATATAGCAACTTGATATTTGGCATGCATGTGTATCTCATGGAGATGCACATTTTGAGTGGTGAAAGGTCAAGATCACCCTTCAAGGTCAAAGGTAAAAAAAACAAATCCAAGGGAAGTAACAAGATTTAAAGAGAGATAATTTCTATTTATCATTGGATATAATAAAAAATCAAAAAGCGCCGCAGTAGGGGGCATTGTGTTTTTGACAAACACATCTCTTGTTGTAAAGATAATTATTTTTGTTTGGCAACAGACATCAGAGTGTTTCTGTAAGCCCAAGGCTGTTGATGCAAAGAGGTTGCGTCAGTTACCTAAAGTCTAAAAAATGTTGTAAAAGTCTGAGATCTTGAAATTTAAAGTGATCAATTAGCAAAGTTAAGCACTGCAATAACATATTGTAAAGCAATGTGTTAACCAAATTTTATAATTGATTACTTATTTGCTTGGTTACTGGTTTTCTTTTTCTGCAGTCAAATGTTATCAATACTTATATTTTATTTCATGTTCAAAACATGTCCATGTTTTTGGACTGTCATTTTTGGATACAGTTTTGTTAGTCAATTTTAATATATTTTTGACATTCTTTTTAACATTTTAATAGAATGACGAAAACACATGCTGTGATATGGATGGACTGGTTAATAATATTTCGCATTGTACTCAACCGAAAGTGCAACTGGAAAGACTAAAAATATTACTCAAAGCTAGGGCTTGGGGGTTTTACCCTCTGGATCTGCGGTATCAGAGACCTTGTCTTAATTTTTGGGTATTTGGGACAACTGACACCCCTATTCTTGACAAACTGGGTTTTATGCATTCGATTAAGTGTTGTCCCATTCTGCACAGGCTAATCAGGAACAAAACTTTAAGCTTTTATGGACTCTTTAGTTTAAAAGAGGTCTCTTATATACAAAAATCATGTGTAGGAAGAAAGTTATGTCTCTGATAAGTTGTACAGACTGCACAGGCTATTCTTTGACGTTACTTTAAGCACATGAAGACAGAAGGAGTTACTTACGTTGTAGGGTAGTAACTTATCTTTTACTACATTTTCCAACATGTTAAATCTAAACCAATTAATGCTTGATGATGTTATGCGCACACATGCTTTTGCATATTTATGCCCCCCTTCGAAGAAGAGGGGGTATATTGTTTTGCACATGTCCGTCCGTCCACTGAATGGTTTCTGGATGATAGCTCAAGAACGCTTACGCCTAGGATCATGAAACTTCATAGGTACATTGATCATGACTCGCAGATGACCCCTATTGATTTTCAGGTCACTAGGTCAAAGGTCAAGGTCACAGTGATTAGAACCAGTAAAATGGTTTCCGGATGATAACTCAAGAACGCTTACGCCTAGGATCATGAAACTTCATAAGTACGTTGATCATGACTTGCAGATGACCCCTATAGATTTTCAGGTCACTAGGTCAAGGTCACGGTGACTCGACACAGAAAAATGGTTTCCGGATGATAACTCAAGAACGCTTATGCCTAGGATCATGAAACTTCATAGGTTCATTAATCATGACTCACAGATGACCCCTATTTATTTTCAGGTCACTAGGTCAAAGGTTAAGGTCACAGTTACTCAAAGTAAAATGGTTTCCGGATGATAACTCAAGAACGTTTATGCCTAGGATCATGAAATTTAATAGGTAGTACATTGATCATGACTTGTAGATGACCCCTATTGATTTTCAGGTCACTAGGTCAAAGGTCAAGGTCACAGTGACAAAAAATGTATTCACACAATGGCTGCAACTACAACTGACAGCCCATATGGGGGGCATGCATGTTTTACAAACAGCGCTTGTTGCAATTATTTTCCATAACTTGTGTCAGGGGCCGGTGGCCGGTATATCACAATAATCCTTTGTTGTTATTGTTGCATTAAGTCCACCTGACATTGTGTGCTTTTCCAAACAGGATGCTATTAGTGACGAAGACCCATCATCAGTTTGGTGAGGAGCCATCTGTGGACCCGACACAGGCAGGGGAGATCAGTCAGGTATGTAGCTGTATCATTGCATGGCATGCAGCATGTATGCATGAAGCTGCCCTTGAGGGAATTGAGGTTTTATTCTAGCAAATATGAGAATATGTTGTGCTTTTGCTTTTAGTGATTTTTTTCACATCAATATAATGAAACATTAAATGTACTGGGAAAACTGAATTGAAAACTTAATTTGAAAGTCGCATTGAAGTATTCAGTGTCATTAAATCGTATTCATTTATCAGCAAAAATTGCTCTAAGAATGCAGGATTAAAGTTTTGTTTGATTAATGGTCTTTAAGCTAGTTCCTTTTTTATCTGTAACAAACTGTAGTTAAATGTTTATCACTATTATAATTACTTGATACAAGTGTTTGATTATCAGTGTTATTTGCAAAGCTTGATCAGTGTAACCTATGAATTTTGTTTATGTTAACATTTTTTTTTCTCCACAGCTTCTACTTGTTCACCATACCAATTTTGCTTTAAACCTAGCGGGGACATGTGCATGAAAACTCTTGTATAACATAATATCTCTATTATGGGGGGCCATAAATAATCTCTTAGTTATTACTAATCCATGTCATTGCAGGTTTTTTTTTCCACTTTTTGGGAAGATAGCCCATGGCTTTGGAATTGGGAATTTTATCGGCATTTTCATGAAATTGGGAAAATATATTCATTAGCCTTTTTTTTCCACACAAAAAGTCCACTGATTAGGGAAATAATAAATTTGACATAACTCTTTATAATTATTCAAAGTAAAAGAACAAAATCATATAATACTTTGTTAGATGAAACTGAATTAAAATTGAGATAAAATATGCATTAGACACTTCTTTCTAAAAAAAAAAAAAAAAAAAAAAAATTTTTTTTTTGTGTTTTTGGAAATTGGGAACTTTTTGCCACATTTTGGGAAAAAAGTATACTTTTTGGGATTGGGAACATAGCCGAATTTTGGCTATAAAATCGGGCCAAAAAAAACCCTGCATTGGTACAAATGTTCAATTATGTATTCATAAACTGTTTTAGCTGCAGTGTTTGAAAACTGGGCTTAATTGATTGCGTAAAGTATGGTCCCAGAAATTAAGAATGTCCTGTTTTCATATATGCTTATTGGGCCTACACTTAGCCTATTATGAAATTTTTTGTTTGAAGAAAGTCTCTTCTAAACAAATCCAGCTTAGGCAAAAAGTTTCATCCCTTATTCTACTTTGCGAACTGCAAAGACTAATCTAGGATTGCACTTTATGCATTTGCATTAAGTCTGGTTTTTCCATAGACATGCTTTAGGATATATATTGAGCTTAAAACATTTGGAAAGACTCATGTGTTCATTTCAGGCAACAGGTCATGACAGACCAACTGTGAGTGGTGTATTACACTATATAGGAGTACTATGTAGATGTGCAAGATATTGATTCATAGGTTTAAATACTCATGATTTATTGATCGTAAATACTTGCTGGGCTATTATTGCATATTAAAGACATCTTTATTACCTTCTTCATTATATAAATGTTAATTAAGCATTTTATACTATTTAACACTTTGTTGATACAAATGTGCAACATATCATGGTGTCCCATGGTTTAGATTTGTTATAATGACCCAATCATTAAGCAATGGCACTGATTTTTGCGCTATGTTACATAAATGTAACTGTTTAAAACATTATAAATCATAGTTTTATTTAAGCGTTGGGTCATACTGTAATAATAATAATATGATTAATATTTTTATCAATGTTACCGATAATTATTATTGGAATTTAAATTATAGTAATTATGATTATTAATGATTACTGTAATTATTGTTATTATTATACTTACAATAATTTTTAATAATAATTATACAATCATCATTATAATAGGATGATGTTTTTCATGTAAATCCTGAAATGCGAATCCATGTCTGATCTTATTTTTTTCTTTGAATATAGCCTAAAAATGGATTACTGTCTGTCTAGCAGATCTGCATTGTACATGTATTTTGCCAGTGAAATAAAATACCTACCAAGTAATCTTCCAAATAATGAGTATATTTTAACTCACTTGAGTACACAGTTTTAAGTATAGCCGAAGTTACATGTTAGGTTAAGGCTCTGATAAAACACTTTATGTACATAACATTTGTTCAATCTTGATAATTATCTGCTTTGAAAAATATGCATAAATATTTTGGTAGGTACTTCTGCAGCAGAGAAAGGTGCTGTGTGAAAATAATTTTAACTATGCATCAAAAAGTTCAAGCTATACTGCTCACCCAAATCATTAAAATGTCGTCATTAGTGTAAGTGTTGGCATATTGTTCTGCTTAAGTTAATATTGCTCGATTGGTCATTGTCGGCTCGGGTACTACTCACATGTACCCCGGGTAAACTTAGGTATACTTACATATACCCCGGGTACAGTAAATACACTAAAACGTACCCGGAATGGCCCCCCACTTGTTTGCAATATACACTCTCACTGTACTTTTGACCACTGCTTTTGATCACTAGTGGGGGACATATTGTTTTTGACTGTCTGTTGGTTGGTTTGTTGGTTGGTTTGTGTGTTTGTTTGTGCAAACTTTAACATTTGCAATAACTTTTGCAATATTGAAGATAGCAACTTCATATTTGACATGCAGGTGTATCTCATAGAGCTGCACATTTTGAGTGGTGAAAGGTCAAGGTCATCCTTCAAGGTCAAAGGTCAAATGTATGGGTCAAAATCGCTAATTTAATGTACACTTTTGCAATATTGAAGATAGCAACTTAATATTTGGTATGCATGTGTATCTCATGGAGCTGCACATTGTGAGTGGTGAAAGGTCAAGGTCATCCACCAAGGTCAAAGGCCAAATATATGGGGACATAGTGTGTCACAAACACATCGCTTGTTATGTCTTACAATAATTGAAATGCAGCCTGTTGAAATGGACCACCAATTTGATTTTTTCTTATAAATATTAATTAAGTCTCATGATCTAGCTAGGGATTGCGTTTTGGACTAGTGGGGTCAAAGAAGTAGTTGTACGTAAAAATAGAAAAAGTGATTCCACTATATAACTTCAGTTTGGGTGGAGGAAATGTGCAGTAATTCTTTCTTTGTAGTTAACTTACATGTAGACCCAGGGCCATTTGCATATGGGGCCAGTTTTGTATAGGTCATTTTGACTACAAAGAATAATGTCAGCATTCGGTTTACATGTACTGCAACTTCAAATATGTCTTTGTGGTTATTATATTAGGTGACTTAAAATGTACATTATACTATCAATGCAGAAGAATAGTTGAATGGGCTTACTTGGCACAGCTATTTTAAGTATTTCCTTTTCCCATTTATATACACAGATTGTCGATCACAATGTCATTTCAATGTCAATGTGGTTTCTTTATTAAGCTTTTCACCATTAGCATCGGATGACATATTTCATTTCTCAGGATGAAATAAACAATTCAAATCATTTCCCAAATGTAACTATATATTATATTATTTGTCTTGTTTTTATGCTCACTGAAATGTTTTTGGGGAGCCTTTACTTGTTGCGTTGTATGTTCCATAGTTTGTTTTGTCCTTTCATTAATTTTTTTTGTCTGGGCCCACATTTACCAACCAATACTGTCTCTGAATTAAGTCTTAAAATAAAAAAGATAGCCTGTTTGTATTCAACATTTGACGTAATATTTCTTGGGTCTAAGTCTTATATTTATGCCCCCTTCGAAGAAGAGTGGGTATATTGCTTTGCACATGTCGGTCGGTCTGTCGGTCCGTCCACCAGGTTGTTTCCGGATGATATTCAAGAACGCTTGGGCCTAGGATCATGAAACTTAATAGGAACATTGATCATGATTCGCAGATGACCCCTATTGATTTTGAGGTCACTAGGTCAAAGGTCAAGGTCACGGTGACCCGAAATAGTAAAATGATTTCCGGATGATAACTCAAGAACGCTTAGGCCTAGGATTATGAAACTTGATAGGTAGATTAATCATGACTCACAGATGACCCCTAGTGATTTTCAGGTCACTAGGTCAAAGGTCAAGGTCACAGTGACCCGAAATAGTAAAATGGTTTCCGGATGATAACTCAATAACGCTTATGCCTAGGATCATGAAACTTCTTAGGTTGATTGAAAATGGCTGGCAGATGACCCCTATTGATTTTCAGGTCACTAGGGCAAAGGTCAAGGTCACGGTGACCTGAAATAGTAAAATGGTTTCCGGATGATGACTCAAGAACGCTTATGCCTAGGATCATGAAACTTGATAGGTAGATTGATCATGACTCGCAGTTTACCCCTATTGATTTTCAGGTCACTATATCAAAGGTCAAGGTCATGGTGACTTGAAATAGTAAAATGGTTTCCGGATGATAACGCAAGAACGCTAATGGCTACGATCATGAAACTTCTTAGGTACATTGATTATGACTGGCAGATGACCCCTGTCGATTTTGAGGCCACTAGGTCAAAGGTCAAGGTCATGGTGACCCAAAATAGTAAAATGGTTTCCGGATGATAACTCAAGAACGCTTATGCCTAGGATCATGAAACTTCATAGGTACATTGATCATGACCTGCAGATGACCCCTATCAATTTTAAGGTCACTAGGTCAAAGGTCAAGTTCACGGGGACCTGAAATAGTAAAATGGTTTCCGGATGATAACTGAAGAATGCTTATTCCTAGGATCATGAAACTTGATAGGTAGATTGATCATGACTTGCAGATGACCCCTATTGATTTTCAGGTCACTAGGTCAAAGGTCAAGGACACGATGATCCGAAATAGTAAAATGGTTTCCGGGTGATAACTCATGAATGCTTATGGCTAGGATCATGAAACTTCATAGGTAAATTGGTCATGACTGGCAGATGACCTCTATTGATTTTCAGGTCACTAGGTCAAAGGTCAAGGTCACAGTGACAAAAAACATATTTACACAATGGCTGTCATTACAACGGAGAGCCCATATGGGGGGCATGCATGTTTTACAAACAGCCCTTGTTATACTTGAGTCTAAGAGTCGGATTTTGAATACTACCCCAGGGCTTTTTATCAGCAAGGAAAATTTGAAATTCAATGAAACTTTGTAGGAAACTACATTAGGAAGGGTTACATACATGTACTATAATCAGAAGATGAACCTAACCCATAAACCCTCTTCATTAAATGCAGCTGTTGGCTTCAACAGTTCTTGATCAACCCATATAGCCCAGCATCTCTTTGACCCTTTCCTTATTTTATTTTATTTCAAATAGGTTCCTCAACTTCAACCTGCTTTATTTGTGATAATGGAACATAGCTATAACAAACCTGTTGATGAATTACTGTTTGCATTCAATGTCATATTAAAAATCACAAACATTGACATAGAAAGTTAAATAATGTTGGTGTATATTTTTGACAGCAAATATTTACTGCAATGGTCTACAGAATTCTCTCATTTCATAGATACCAACATAGTTAATAGCATTGTAGTGATGAAATCATGTGGACAGGTCTGAAGTAGTGTCATGTTTGCTTTTCAGCAAATTATGTTATGTTCATACAGTTTACCCTAAAAATTGTTCTTGCATTTAAAACAACAGATGTTCAATCAAAACTATTTAAGTTATGTAATAACATTCTCTTGTCACCTTTTTATGATAATTCATTTAAAAAGAGACACATGCTTATTTGTAATTTGTATTTAATTTGTATTAAAAAAGTAAACATATAACATTGTAAATGATAGAAGTCATCAAAAGCAATTGTAAGAGAAATCAAATATATATAACTTGATCATGTCTGGATGTACAAGTAGATTTGAAATATGATATTGGTGCCGGTACAGTTCTGACCCAGTGTCCACCTGTTCTAGGCCCATGACTCCCACAGTCCCTGGACGTGCGTGTCTCAGTTCCTGCCAACAACCAATAAGATCATCCAGTTTGCTGAGGGCAAGGAGCCCAACCCTGGGGACAAGATCGTATATGTCGCCGGGGCATTTGATTTATTCCGTATCCTTTGCTTAGTAGTCATTTGTAATGCAAAAGAGCAAATACTGTACATTATGGTAGGTGGTCACCTTATAGTGAATAAAGATTTCCCTTTTATACCTCCGTTTAAAAAACTGGATTCATTATGAGAAACCCTGTGACAGGCCTTCAGGCAGGCGGCATAAAGGACAATCATGTCATCTCTCTATCGAAAAAGTTAATATTGGATCATCATGAAACTTGTTGATAATGTTTGTGGGCATGATATTGGGCAAGGTCTATAATTAGCCAGAAAACCTGAAGCATGGACAATTATTGTCTATGAATTATAATGAATATTAAAACTAGCCAAAATTGTGTTTGTTTGCTCTCTAACTCAAATAGTTTTAATGGTATAATCATCAAACTTTGGACAATGTTTGTGGGGTTGATATATTGACTAAGAATGATAGCTAGCCAGATTGCCTGAAGCACTTCTGAATTGTTCCCCTTGAATTATAAAAGATGTAACCAAATAAAACTCATCCACCGTTTATTTCAAAAATTAAAATCAGGTCATCATAAAACTTAGTGATGTATTGTGGCACAATATCTCTGCAAAGTTTTATTTCAAGCCAGATCATTTGAGAATTATGGTCTTGACTGATAAAAAAATGGCCAAAATAAATGTTTCCACCCTTAATTTCATAATACTTAAGTTGGATCATGAAACGTGTGGATAATAATTGAAGACATAATATCTTGGCCAAAATCCTAGTGTCAGCCAGATTGCCTTTAAAATAATGGTCCTTGAATAAAAAAAAGTTGTTTTTTTTAGATACAAAAAATATAAACTTGACACAATATTTCTGAAACCACAAGGCTTTAATTCGAGGTTTAAGATCATATAGTTGTCCTCTACAATGACTTGTCAAATCACTTTCCCCTATGTTCATAGCATAAATTTGAAAAATCAGTGCAACCACAAGACACAGGGTTTTTAGCTCACCTGATTGCTCAGGTGAGCTTTTCTGACCGGTCTTTGTCCGTCATCCGTCCGTCCGTTAACATTTGCTCGTAAACACTCTAGAGGCCGCATTTCTTGTCCCATCTTCATGAAACTTGGTCAGAAGCTTTGCCCCAATAAAATCTCGGCCGAGTTCGAAACTGGGTTTTGCCGGGTCAAAAACTAGGTCAAAAAAAGAAAAACCTTGCCAACACTGTAGAAGTCACATTTTATGTTCAATCTCCATGTAACTTTGTCAAAATGTTTGTCTTAATGATATCTTGATTTGAGTTCAAAAGTGGTTCCGGTCTGTTGAAAAACATGGCCGCCAGTGGGCGGGGCAGTTTTCCTTATTTGGCTATAGAGAAACCTTGTAAACACTCTAGAAGTCACAATTTTTACCGAATCATTATGAAAGGTGGTCAAAACATTGATTTAATTGATATCTCAGACGAGTTCAAAAATGGTACAGATCGATGAAAAAACATGGCCGCCATTGGGCGGGGCATTTTTCTATTTATGTATATAGTGAAAACGTTAACACTTTAGAAGTCACATTTTTGGCCCAATTTTCATGAAATTTGGTCAGAACATTTGTTTCTTTGATACAAGAGTTGAGTTCAAAAATTGTTTCGGTCAAACCTTGTGATCGAACACTATGGAAGTCACATTTTTATGCTCCCCCTTCGAAGAAGAGGGGGTATATTGTTTTGCTCATGTCGGTCCGTTTGTCTGTCCACCAGATGGTTAACGAATGATAAGTCAAGAACGCTTAGGCCTAGGATCAAGAAAATTCATAGGTACAATGATCATGACTCGCAGATGACCCTATCGATTTTGAGGTCACTATGTCAAAGGTCAAGGTCACGATGACCGGAATAGTAAAATGGTTTCCGGATGATATGTCTAGAACACTTACGCCTAGGATCATGAAACTTCATAGGTACATTGATCATGATTCGCAGATGACCCCTATTGATTTCGAGGTCACTAGGTCAAAGGTCAAGGTGACGGTACCCTGAAATAGTAAAATGGTTTCTTGATCATGGATGATAACTCAAGAACGCTTATGCCTAGGATAATGAAACTTCATAGGTACATTAATCATGACCCACAGATGACCCCTATTGATTTTCAGGTCACTAGATCAAAGGTCAAGGTCACGGTGATCCGAAACAGTAAAATGGTTTCCAGATGAAAGCTCAAGAACTCTTATGCCTAAGATCATGAAAGTTCATAGGTACATTGATCATGACTTGCAGATGAACCCTATTGATTTTCAGGTCATTAGGTCAAAGGTCATGGGGACCTGAAATAGTAAAATGGTTTCCGGATGATAACTCAAGAACGCTTATTCTTAGGATCATGGAACTTCATAGGTACATTGATCATGACTTGCAGATGACCCCTATTGATTTTCAGGTCACTAGGTCAAAGGTCAAGGTCACGGTGACTCAACTTAGAAAAATGGTTTCCGGATGATAACTCAAGAACGCTTACGCCTAGGATCATGAAACTTCATAGGTACATTGAGGTGACCCAAAATAGTAAAATTGTTTTACTCAAGAACGCTTATGCTTAGGATGATGAAACTTCATAGGCACATTGATCATGACTCGCAGATGAACCCTATTGATTTTCAGGTCACTAGGTCAAAGGTCAAGGTTACAGTGTTTCAACTTAGAAAAATGGTTTCCAGGTGATTACTCAAGAAGGCCAATGCCTAGGATCATGAAACTTCATAGGTACATTGATCATGACTTGCAGATGACCCGTATTGACTTTCAGGTCACTAGGTCAAGGTCACGGTTACTTGACACAGTAAAATGGTTTTGGATGATATATCAAGAAAGCTTACGCCTAGGATCATGAAACAATATAATGGTCAAGTTGATAGAATTTCCTTATTAAATCAATCAAAAATGGAATTTATCATGTAGATGTTTTGAACATCTTATAACTTTGTTATCCATCTGGCATGTGTGCATTATAATCATTGCATCTTTTTTAAAGATGTTTGTGGTTTAAAGTTTTTGTTTGTTTTGGTTATTAAACACAAAGCACTTAATTGACGATTTCCAGACAGACTAACAGTGGGCTGACCTTGAAACGATGCAAGATGGAATGTAATTCATTTGTTTGTTTTGTAATTTTAAATCTTAACATGTCAACTATGAAAACACTATACAATTATTATTTTGCTATCAGACTAGGACACTGCAGCTCATATGTGCTCTAAAATCTTTAAGTACACACGAACAAACACACACAACTCAATTTGATATTAACCCATTGATGCCTAACATTAATTATGAGAAAGAGGAAGGAATTTACGGTTTGGAATGTAAATTGCTAACTGTTGGCTACATTGATCATGACTCACCAATGACCCCTATTGATCTTCTCATCACTAGGTCAAAGTGAGCCCAATACATTTGGTAAAAATTCAATGAACACACTCTTCTCAGGTGAGCGAACTAGGGCCATCTTGGCCCTCTTGTTGTATTTTGCAAGTGACATTGTATGGTGGTCCTCTAGCAAGTTTGTACAAATCATGCCCCTTGAGTCCCCTTACTATAAAGATAAATATGCATTTAAAACCTAAATATTTGGTCTGAAGCATCCTGTAGTGACCCTGTGCAAATTATTCCCCTGAGATCAAATCTGGTGACACCCTGTGTGTGTTTGGGGTGTGGGGGGGGGTCACATCTTATATATATACTTAATATATATGCATTTCCCTTATAATGAAATGACTATAAAATTCTCTGGACCCCCAAGGCCCAGAGGTTTAGTAACTGGTATTTAACATAATAAAGTGGTTTTGACCGTACTTATCTAATCTATATTAAGTTGTCAGCATTTGCCCTACCCAGCTGGCAACACGTTTTTCTTACTGAACGTAGTGATAACTCTTCCACGTAAGATCACTAGCTTGGCACTCTTGTCCTTTCCAATTTTGTTCTCTAGGTAGTTGTTGATGATGATTATGCATGCAAACACTTCTTTTTAATTACAACTTGTTGGTGAGATAGTTTTCCTTAACAACATGATTCTAGATGTTGGACATTTAGACTTCCTTGCTAAAGCAGCAAAGCTGGGGGATTTCTTGATAGTTGGGCTACATACTGATAAAGTAAGTTTTCTATTATTACCATTTATCCTATTTTATGGACATACCCGATACATGAAAATTATGCACAGTCAATATTTTATATCTGAAACTGTTTTGGGGATTTGTAAATTTAAATGTCAACCACCTTTGTGTCAGCTCAATTGAACATGATGTGTTTGTTCATGCTTTGTGCACCAAACATAATAAAAAGCCAGTTTGAGTTGCAAGCTCTGATGACAGCAATTCTTATACTGCAAGAACACAAATTGTGACAACTAATGACAATTGATAATGTTACAAAAATATAGAGAAAAAAAACACTACAGTAATAGGCCTTAAGATGTATTATTGTATATCATTTGTAGATAGTGAACAGATACAAAGGTGCCAACTACCCCATCATGAACCTGCATGAGAGGACCCTGAGTGTGCTGGCTTGTAAGGTAGGAACAGGAGAATAACTGCAACTAGATAGTATCCAGAGAAACGGCATCCGGACAAGCAGCATATGGTATGCAAAAACCACAGGGTGCCAATTGTCCGGGTGCTGTTTGTCCTACAACCCAGCATTTCCTTTCAAATGATGAAGTAGATGAGATGTTATCAATATATCAATTATTACAATCCTTCTGTCATTGAAATCTTTACTTTTTACCAAATAACAACCTATATAGGTAAATTGTTGTTATTGAATGATAAATGCAATTTGAAATGGCAAAATTCAGAGACAAAATTCCAATTTGTTGTTACATACCCTGCATATTTCCTTCCAGCAATTACTGAATGTCAATAATGTCTTCTGACATGAATAATATGTGAATGGTTGTTCCTCTCAACATGGACAGTATGAAAAATTGTCAAAGATTTGTCTTACCAATACATGTATTTACAGTATGACTTTGTCATATGATTATGATTTTCATCCCAACATGTATGTCTTTTTTTCCTCCTTACATTTCTACTATGTGCAATATTTCTTTATAGCAATTTAAAGTATGTAAAATTATTTTTCTAACATCTTTTTCAATATATTGAGTCACATTCTGGGAAAACTGTGCTTAAAGCATGTGCATAAAGTGTCAGCCTAGATAAGCCTGTGCAGGCCACACGCTAATCAGGGACCTCACTTTCTGCCTTAACTGAGTTTTCAATTAGAAGCTACTTCCTTTAAATGAAAAATTCCTTCAGTATAAAGTGTCGTCCCTCATTAGCCTGTGCAGACTGGGATAACATATTACACACATGGATTACGCCCAGTTAATCAAAATCAAAGATTTTTCCAGTTTGTTAATGAGGTGGTGATAGGGGCCCCCTACTCTGTGACCAAGGATCTCATGGAGCACTTCAATGTGGACGTGGTGGTGCATGGCCAGACCCACATCATGGAGGATGTAGACGGGCAGGACCCTTATAAGGTATGATACTATAGAGATTGTAGACAGACAGGTCCCTTGCAAGGTATGATACTGTAGGGATTGTAGACAGGTAGGACCCTGACAAGGTATGATACTGTAGGGATTGTAGACAAGCAGGACCCTTACAAGGTATGATACTGTGGGGATTGTAGACAGGCAGGACCCTGACAAGGTATGATACTGTAGGGATTGTAGACAGGCATGACCCTGACAAGGTATGATACTGTACAGATTGTAGACAGGCAGGACCCTGACAAGGTATGAAACTGTACAGATTGTAGACAGGCAGGACCCTGACAAGGTATGATACTGTAGGGATTGTAGACAGGCAGGACCCTGACAAGGTATGATACTGTAGGGATTGTAGACAGGCAGGACCCTGACAAGGTATGATACTGTAGGGATTGTAGACAGGCAGGACCCTGACAAGGTATGATACTGTAGTGATTGTAGACCCTGACAAGGTATAATACTGTAGGGATTGTAGACCCTTATAAGGTATGATACTGTAGGGATTGTAGACAGGCAGGACCCTGACAAGGTATGATACTGTAGGGATTGTAGACAGGCAGGACCCTGACAAGGTATGATACTGTAGCATATGTTGACAGGCAGGACCCTGACAAGGTATGATACTGTAGCATATGTTGACAGGCAGGACCCTGACAAGGTATGATACTTTAGGGATTGTAGACAGGCAGGACCCTGACAAGGTATGATACTTTAGGGATTGTAGACAGGCAGGACCCTGACAAGGTATGATACTGTAGGGATTGTAGACAGGCAGGACCCTGACAAGGTATGATACTTTAGGGATTGTAGACAGGCAGGACCCTGACAAGGTATGATACTGTAGCATATGTTGACAGGCAGGACCCTGACAAGGTATGATACTTTAGGGATTGTAGACAGGCAGGACCCTTATTAGGTATGATACTGTAGCATATGTTGACAGGCAGGACCCTGACAAGGTATGATACTGTAGGGATTGTAGACAGGCAGGACCCTGACAAGGTATGATACTGTAGGGATTGTAGACAGGCAGGACCCTAACAAGGTATGATACTGAAGGGATTGTAGACTAGCAGGACCCTGACAAGGTATGATACTGTAGGGATTGTAGACAGGCAGGACCCTGACAAGGTATGATACTGTAGGGATTGTAGACAGACAGGACCCTGACAAGGTATGATATTGTAGGGGTAGTAGACAGGCAGGACCCTTACAAGGTATGATACTGTAGGGATTGTAGACAGGCAGGACCCTGACAAGGTATGATACTGAAGGGATTGTAGACAGGCAGGACCTTGACAAGGTATGATACTGTAGCATATGTTGACAGGCAGGACCCTGACAAGGTATGATACTGTAGGGATTGTAGACAGGCAGGACCCTGACAAGGTATGATACTGTAGTTATTGTAGACAGGCAGGACCCTGACAAGGTATGATACTGTAGGGATTGTAGACAGGCAGGACCCTTACAAGGTATGATACTGTAGAGATTGTAGACAGACATGACCCTGACAAGGTATGATGCTGTAGGGATTGTAGACAGGCAGGACCCTTACAAGGTATGATACTGTAGAGATTGTAGACAGACATGACCCTGACAAGGTATGATACTGTAGGGATTGTAGACAGACATGACCCTGACAAGGTATGATACTGTAGGGATTGTAGACAGGCAGGACCCTTACAAGGTATGATACTGTAGGGATTGTAGACAGGCAGGACCCTGACAAGGTATGATACTGTAGGGATTGTAGACAGGCAGGACCCTGACAAGGTATGATACTGTAGAGATTGTAGACAGACATGACCCTGACAAGGTATGATACTGTAGGGATTGTAGACAGGCAGGACCCTGACAAGGTATGATACTGTAGGGATTGCAGACAGTCAGGACCCTGACAAGGTATGATACTGTAGGGATTGTAGACAGGCAGGACCCTGACAAGGTATGATACTGTAGGGATTGTAGACAGGCAGGACCCTGACAAGGTATGATACTGTAAGGATTGTAGACAGGCAGGACCCTGACAAGGTATGATACTGTAGGGATTGTAGACAGGCAGGACCCTGACAAGGTATGATACTGTAGGGGTAGTATACAGGCAGGACCCTGACAAGGTATGATACTGTGGGGATTGTAGACAGGCAGGACCCTGACAAGGTATGATACTGTAGGGATTGTAGACAGGCAGGACCCTGACAAGGTATGATACTGTAGTTATTGTAGACAGGCAGGACCCTTACAAGGTATGATACTGTAGGGATTGTAGACAGGCAGGACCCTGACAAGGTATGATACTGTAGGGATTGTAGACAGGCAGGACCCTGACAAGGTATGATACTGTAGGGATTGTAGACAGGCAGGACCCTGACATGGTATGATACTGTAGGGATTGTAGACAGGCAGGACCCTGACAAGGTATGATACTGTAGCATATGTTGACAGGCAGGACCCTGACAAGGTATGATACTGTAGCATATGTTGACAGGCAGGACCCTTATGAGGTATGATAGTGTACGGATTGTAGACAGGCAGGACCCTGACAGGGTATGATACTGTAGGGATTGTAGACAGGCAGGACCCTGACAAGGTATGATACTGTAGGGATTGTAGACAGGCAGGACCCTGACAAGGTATAATGCTGTAGCATATGTTGACAGGCAGCACCCTGACAAGGTATGATACTGTAGCATATGTTGACAGGCAGGACCCTTATAAGGTATGATAGTGTACAGATTGTAGACTAGCAGGACCCTGACAAGGTATGATACTGTAGGGATTGTAGACAGGCAGGACCCTTACAAGGTATGATACTGTAGAGATTGTAGACAGACATGACCCTGACAAGGTATGATGCTGTAGGGATTGTACACAGGCAGGACCCTGACAAGGTATGATACTGTAGGGATTGTAGACAGACAGGACCCTGACAAGGTATGATACTGTAGGGATTGTAGACAGGCAGGACCCTTACAAGGTATGATACTGTAGGGATTGTAGACAGGCAGGACCCTGTCAAGGTATGATACTGTAGGGATTGCAGACAGTCAGGACCCTGACAAGGTATGATACTGTAGGGATTGTAGACAGGCAGAACCCTGACAAGGTATGATACTGTAGGGATTGTAGACAGGCAGGACCCTGACAATGTATGATACTGTAAGGATTGTAGACAGGCAGGACCCTGACAAGGTATGATACTGTAGGGATTGTAGACAGGCAGGACCCTGACAAGGTATGATACTGTAGTTATTGTAGACAGGCAGGACCCTTACAAGGTATGATACTGTAGGGATTGTAGACAGGCAGGACCCTGACAAGATATGATACTGTAGGGATTGTAGACAGGCAGGACCCTGACAAGGTATGATACTGTAGGGATTGTAGACAGGCAGGACCCTGACATGGTATGATACTGTAGGGATTGTAGACAGGCAGGACCCTGACAAGGTATGATACTGTAGCATATGTTGACAGGCAGGACCCTGACAAGGTATGATACTGTAGCATATGTTGACAGGCAGGACCCTTATGAGGTATGATAGTGTACGGATTGTAGACAGGCAGGACCCTGACAGGGTATGATACTGTAGGGATTGTAGACAGGCAGGACCCTGACAAGGTATGATACTGTAGGGATTGTAGACAGGCAGGACCCTGACAAGGTATAATGCTGTAGCATATGTTGACAGGCAGTACCCTGACAAGGTATGATACTGTAGCATATGTTGACAGGCAGGACCCTTATAAGGTATGATAGTGTACGGATTGTAGACAGGCAGGACCCTGACACGGTATGATACTGTAGGGATTGTAGACAGGCAGGACCCTGACACGGTATGATACTGTAGGGATTGTAGACCCTTATAAGGTATGATACTGTAGCATATGTTGACAGGCAGGACCCTTACAAGGTATGATACTGTAGGGATTGTAGACAGGCAGGACCCTGACAAGGTATGATACTGTAGGGATTGTAGACAGGCAGGACCCTGACAATGTATGATACTGTGGGGATTGTAGACAGGCAGGACCCTGACAAGGTATGATACTGTAGGGATTGTAGACAGGCAGGACTCTGACATGGTATGATACTGTAGGGATTGTAGACAGGCAGGACCCTGACAGGGTATGATACTGTAGGGATTGTAGACAGGCAGGACCCTGACAAGGTATGATACTGTAGCATATGTTGACAGGCAGGACCCTTATAAGGTATGATACTGTAGGGATGCTGTAGGGATTGTAGACAGGCACGACCCTGACAAGGTATGATACTGTAGGGATTGTAGACAGGCAGGACCCTGACAAGGTATGATACTGTAGCATATGTTGACAGGCAGGACCCTTATAAGGTATAATACTGTAGGGATGCTGTAGGGATTGTAGACAGGCAGGACCCTGACAAGGTATGATACTGTAGGGATTGTAGACAGGCAGGACCCTGACAAGGTATGATACTGTAGGGATTGTAGACAGACAGGACCCTGACAAGGTATGATACTGTAGGGATTGTAGACAGGCAGGACCCTTACAAGGTATGATACTGTAGGGATTGTAGACAGGCAGGACCCTGACAAGGTATGATACTGTAGGGATTGTAGACAGGCAGGACCCTGACAAGGTATGATACTGTAGGGATTGTAGACAGGCAGGACCCTTACAAGGTATGATACTGTAGGGATTGTAGACAGGCAGGACCCTGACAAGGTATGATACTGTAGCATATGTTGACAGGCCCTTATAAGGTATGATACTGTAGGGATGCTGTAGGGATTGTAGACAGGCAGGACCCTTATAAGGTATGATACTGTAGGGATTGTAGACAGGTAGGACCCTGACAAGGTATGATACTGTAGGGATTGTAGACAGGCAGGACCCTGACAAGGTACGATACTGTACAGATTGTAGACAGGCAGGACCCTGACAAGGTATGATACTGTAGGGATTGTAGACAGGCAGGACCCTGACAAGGTATGATACTGTAGGGATTGTAGACAGGCAGGACCCTGACAAGGTATGATACTGTAGCATATGTTGACAGGCAGGACCCTTATAAGGTGTAATACTGTAGAGTAGTACTTTTACAATGTAGGATTCTTTATTCATTAACTTAAGACCAATACAAGGAACACAGCCTTAGCCTGTTAATAGTATTATTAAATGTAGGTTTTGTTACTTCAAGATCCATACACGGTACTCTTGTTTATTACTCTGAGACCCATATTGACTTTTGTTTATTACTTTGAGACCCATATTGACTTTTGTTTATTACTTTGAGACCCATATTGACTTTTGTTTATTACTTTGAGACCCATATTGACTTTTGTTTATTACTTTGAGACCCATATTGACTTTTGTTTATTACTTTGAGACCCATATTGACTTCATCCATAAGGAGTCTGTTGCTAGAAGAATCTTGTTATGTCCTTTTAGGTTGCAAGTTGTATGGCATCGATTTTGGGGAGATACTGATACTATATTTTGTTCCACATATAAATGTATCATTTTGGTGTTTTAAACAATGAAATTTTGTCCTATAATGATGTTTTTAACCCCAACAATTTCTCTCTTTGGTACAGTATCCACGACAGAAAGGAAAGTTTCAGTCTGTAGACAGTGGCAATTCTCTCACTACTGAAGACATCATACAAAGAATAATTACTAACAGGTATACACTGGCAGGATTTTTGATTTCTTGTTGGTCAATGTGCCTCATAAAAGTTGGAATATCTGCTGAATATAATGTAGTATGTTCAATACCTCAAAAATTTGAAAAAATAAAGTTGTCAATGAAAATAGATAATGTTAACCTATCAAATAAAATGGTAACAATTGTTATAATGTTAAATTTTCAAATACATTGGTAGCTATTTACAACATTCAAATATCAAAATAATTGAAATTCTTATCCTTTTTTTTAAAGATTTATAATGTTTTAATGTTATACTGTTTTGCTTTTCACTTTAAGCTTCACCGGTACTTTCTAAGAAAAGACCATCTATTCTACTCGCCTAGGTGTCAGAATCACAATGTTCCCATGATGCTATTGTGGTCACCTATTGTTTGTTGTTCGGCATCAATATTTTTTTATTTCTAGAGGCCACATTTATTGTCCCATTGTCCCGTAACTTGGTCAGAATATGTGTCCTAATGATATCTTGGCCAAGTTTCAAACTGTTTAACATGAGTAAACAAACTAGGTCACTGGTCAAATTAAAGAAATAGCTTGTTATTTCTCAAGAATTCGCCATTTTTTGAAAATAATCATGAAACATGATTAGAACATTAATTTTGTTCTAATGGTATCCCAGCCCAGTCCAAAATGGTCGAAGTCTGTTTAAAAAACATGGCTGCCAAGGGTCGGGGCAGTTTTCACTTTATGGCTAAAGTAAGACCTTGTTAACACTCTAGAGGTCGGTCATATTTTGGTCCAATCAAGATGCAACTTTTTTCTGAATTTTTGTTGTAATTTTATCTCGGCTGAGTTTAACAATAAATTTTTCTGGTCTGTTGAAAAGCATCTCTGCCTGGGGGCATTTTTAGTCCCCTACCGGTTTCCCCGGAGGGGACTTATGGTTTGTGCTCCGTGTGTCCGTCAGTCAGTCAGTCAGTCTGTCACACTTTTCTGGATCCTGCGATAACTTTAAAAGTTCTTAATATTTTTTCATGAAACTCGAAACATGGATAGATGGCAATACGGACATTATGCACGTCATTTCATTTTGTTCCTACGTCAAAAATTCTGGTTGCTATGGCAAAAAAAATTAAAAAATCTGACAATGGTGGAGTTGGTAGGGGACATATATTGCTTGACAATAGTCTTGTTTTTATATGGCTATAGTTACAACTTGTAAACAATGTTGAAGTTCCATATTTGGTCCAATCTTAAATAAAATTGCACAGAACATTTGTTCATATGATATCTCTGTCGAGTTGGGAAATTGTTTTGGTCTGTTGACTAACATAAATACCAGGTCGCGGGGCAGTTGTTCTTATACGGCTATTTTGAAACCTTGCTAACATTGCTCTTGTTAAGGGGCAAAATGGCATATACACGCAAATAAAATCGTAAACATCACGCATTATTTGAATTTATTGTGTGAATCAATTTCTCTGGAAAGAAATTCATTGTACAATTAATTTCACAAAGTCTGTGAACTGATATTCCAAAGATTTAGTGGGTAATAGGCGACAGAAACAGTTCCTCACAACAACAAATATTTCAGTTTCTTCAGCAAAAGCACTGATCAACTATTAGTTTTGGCAACAAATCAAAAGGCATTTTGATGGATATCTATTGCAAATAAGTACAGAAAATAATTTCTGCAAATTCTTGCAATGAAATCCTATTTATTTACAGTCAGATATATTTTATTTATTTATTCATTTATATTTGAATTTTTTTTTTCATTTGGACTAACAGCATTTTTACTTGCTTCTCTTAGGTTAAATAATTTTTCGTCTGGATAGTGACAAGAGTTTCCCACCTTTCTATGAATCTGGTGTTTCTATATTCATCCATCATGCAAAGAAATTGTATCCCAACAGGCTGAAGTATGAAGAAAGAAACAAGAAAAAGGCTGACAAAGAGAACAAAATCTTCGAGGCTCTTCAAAAGAAGCAACAGGAGTCAAACGGTCAGCCGCAGGTCCTCAACATTTAGTGTTGTAGAACGTGTGTGATGTAACTGGATCATGGACAGCTCAACCAGAAACACCCATCAATGACATGATTTTGAATGTCATTGTGTGTTTAATTAAAAGAGTTTCAATCATTTTAAGTATTTAGCATATTTCAAACTTATTTTTAATTTTTATTTGGTATATTTGTAGCCAAGCATGTTGTTTTTCACCATGTGTGTAGATTATTTATTTATTCACTATATAGTTTCTGTTTGATGAAAAATGTACTTTAATGATAAAGTTCTTGATAAAAATCTATTTGATAATTCAATGTTTGCTTCTGAAATTCAGCTTTAATTTGTTAATTAGTGGTTTTTCTAGTCAGGGATATTGTTACATGCATCATAACCTGGTGATTGATACCTTACTTGAATTGAAGGAAAACACCACATTTTGATTTACATTGTCAGTGTCTGACATTTGTTCTTACCTACGTTTAAAAATAATATTATATCTGTGATAGAGTTCTGTATAAATCCATATTTCTAAATCATGCATTAGTTTGGATTTCTGCTATATTTCCATAGTGCATTATTTCTTCATGTACATGGTGTATGCCGTTGCTGTAAACAAATGTTTATTCCAGATAGTAGATTTTGGTTTCATAATCTATTTAAATGCATAATAATTAACCATTTTGAGTCTTATTGTATATGATACTTACTGGTATGTATGTGTATTACTTATAAGTGTTAAACTTCAATGAACCGTAACATGCGACATTGGGTCCTATGCCACATGTGACCAGCTTAGCTTGAGACACTCGATCCCTACCAGATGACATCTCATGTATAGGGTCATTCAAATGTTGTTTTGACATTGCTCTGACATTTAGTTCTTGAAATGAATCTAGTAATTTGTGTACCATCACCATTTTCACCTGCACGCACATTTTCATACACTATAACAATTTAAGATGCTGTCATTTACTATATGATGATATAATTTTATTTAAATTTGTGTTTATACGCAATGTAGCTCCTCTTATATCCTTTATACAAATTCCTGGGATTCAAACAAAAAAAGATGCTTGTATTTCAAAATATGTATAAATTGCGGACCCAACTTCCTAAATTGCTGAATATTCAGGGGTTTTAATGACATACCAAAAGTAGCCAATGAAAACTTAATTGTGCATGGTTTATGGTACAGAACACCAAATGATGGTTGCTGTAAGAGCTTAAAGTCACTATCACGCTCACCAATACATACGGCTACTGTATTATGCTATATAAAAACATTCGACAACAAGTAGTACCATACGATGGTTTATTACAATAGGAAGACCCTAAAAACAAGTAACATTGATGTAAAAACGTTATATTACAAGCATTCGGCAAGTTTTCAGCATCTAAATATCTAAATATCGTTCCACGATGTAATCTACTTTCGCTTTCGAGTCAGGATCGGATTCATTCGGGTTGCGTTCATTTGCATAATTTATACAAGCCATTTTCGCATTGGCTAAGTTTCAGTTACCCAGAATTCATTTTGATTTCACAGAATGATTATTCATGAGAGCTACGTCATGCTTCCGACGCTTACAGTATCCAATCTAGTGTTCGCCCGTAAATGTTCGGATATTTCACGGGAGATATAAATGGAATTATTTGTGGCCACAAAAAATAAAAACGAGCATTTTGTATCTCGTTAAATCAATTCTACCACAAACATCTAATGTTGAAATTTTGCATTTTGCTAAAAGGAACATTGATTTTTGTATGGGTTAGCTTTATTTAACGAAATATTCGATATTTTTGAGAGTGATTGTTACTTTAAGAGTAAAAAACAATGTTGTAAGGTATTAAAACAAGACATTAGTAGGTACTAAAAAAGAACTATCAAGACAATATTTTTTTTTTTGCTCTTTTATTCCATGCAAAATGAAAGCAACTCTCAATATAAAATACAACAACACTTACATAAACTCTTAGGAAACAGTAAGTTGTCACAACTATCATCTGTTCCAGGTTGGGAATAAGGTAACATCCCAACTTACACCTGCGATCAGACAATATTCTAAATTGAATCTGTTTATATATTATCTGGAACAATAAAAAATACATTCACATGTAGACTTCGTTAGTTAGAGGCTAATGACATTTGAACCAATTATACAGGCCTTTTAAATGAGATGGATATTTGTTCCAAGAACATTATGCAAATAAAACTCCAGGATGGAATGAATCCAGTAGCAGATAAACTGCAGACAAATCGATATTCAAGGAAGGACATTTCAACAAGCACTCTAGCATAACGTCTGTTCTTATATTTTTTCTGAAATCCATATGGCTCCTTTGCATCCTGCCTTTATCACCTCCGTGAGAGCTTTGTAGAATGGAGCCTGAAACAAATTGAAACTAAATGTTGTGTCATGCATTAATAGGCCTTACAACATATCCGGACAGTGTATCCCCTGACTATTCTGCATCACTTAGCAAGATTGTCAGGAGCTACTCTGGCCTCATGTTCCCATGACAAGGGTCAAATGTTAACTTTGTTCCAAAAACAAAGCATGTTTCCCCCCAAAGACTGTAAACCTATTTACATGTGTGACACATGCAGCATTGACCTTGGACCTACTGAATCCAAATAAAAACAATGATATCTTCATAAAGACCAATAACCATGTGATAATTCTTTAGTTCGATGTAGCATTTTAAAACTTTTAGATACTGATACTTTCAAATCTATATGCATTTATATACAAGCAAATTTCTGCTATTTGACATTTTTTTGCCATTCAGTGAGAAACTTTTCCAACACGGTTTAACTTATGTACCGACTTGATTTGTATTTCAGGATGATGCAGTAGTACTCATTGCAATATGTGATGAATAACTTAATCTTATAGGTTTTCACATGTTACTATTTTAATATTCTACCACAACATGACTTCAGATGAACAAACTTTTACCACTTAGAAAATGTTTTTGTAAGCATTTTTACTTTATGTAAATTTAAAGTGGTATGTATTATTTCAATTTCAAGGAAGCCATAAATACACAGAAGACTCCCAAGTTCAATGCTGTACCATTCTTAACAATTGCACAGGCTGACGCACATGCACTAGCCTTTGTTTTCTCATGATTTATCTACAGACTGAGAATGATTAAAGGCACCCGTTGTCCAAAATAATTTACAATTGTTTAAAGATCACAATGTTTGTTTGTCTTTCTAACACACTTGTATTTGTTTATCCTTAATAGAATTCTCACTTTCCAAAATTCATGCCAGTAGAGAAAACACTAATTGTGTCTTCAAACTCTCACCATGGTTAATACAAATCTCATACAATCTCACCTGACTAACCAAATACAATCCCAACCCAGTTTTCATCAAGATAAACATTCTGACCAAATTTCATAAAGATTGGATGAACACTGTGACCTCTACTGTCTACACAAACAAATATTGACGGTTTTTCTTTTATTTGACCTAGTGACCTAGTTTTTGACCCAAGATGACCAAAATACAATCCCAACCCAGATTTCATCAAGATAAACATTCTGACCAAATTTCATAAAGATTCGATGAAAACTGTAACCTCTATTGTCTATACAATGTTTTTATGTTATTTCACATAGTGACCCAGTGTTTGACCTAGTGACCTAGTTTTTGACCCCAGATGACCCAAATACAATTCCAACCCAGATTTCATCAAGATAAACATTCTGACCAAATTTCATAAAGCTTGGATGAAAACTGTGACCTCTACTGTCTACACAAACAAATTGTTGACGGTTTTTCTATTATTTGACCTAGTGACCTAGTTTTTGACCTCAGATGACCCAACCAAACACAATCCCACCCCAGATTTCATCAAAATAAACATTCTGACCAAATTTCATAAAGATTGGATGAAAACGGCAACCTCTATTGTCTACACAAGGTTTTTCTATTATTTGACATAGTTTTTGACCTTGTTTTTGACCCCAGATGACCCAAATACATTCCCAAGCCAGATTTCATCAAAATAAACATTCTGACCAAATTTCATAACTCATACAATCTCACTTGACTAACCAAATACAATCCCGACCCAGTTTTCATCAAGACAAACATTCTCACCAAATTTCATAAAGATTGGATGAAAACTGTGACCTCTGTTGTCTACACAAGGTTTTTCTAATATTTGACCTATTTACCTTGTTTTTGACCCCAGGTGACCCAAATACAATCCCAACCCAGATTTCATCAAGACAAACATTCTGACCAAATTTCGTGAAGATTGGATGAAAACTGTAACCTCTTTTGTCTACACAAGGTTTTTCTATTATTTGACCTAGTGACCTAGTTTTTGACCCCAGATGACCCAAATACAATCCCAACCCAGATTTCACCAAGATAAACATTCTGACCAAATTTCATAAAGATTGGATGAAAACTGTGACCTCTACTGTCTACACAAACAAATTGTTGACAGACACACGCTAACACAACGGACGCCGGACATCACACGGTCACATAAGCTCACCATGTCACTTTGTGACAGGTGAGCTAAAAAAAAGTTACAAAGACTGACCCACTATGTGTAACCCACCTTCTCTGCATCGTGCTCCAGCCCAGTGTCATGATGATGTAATTCGTCATCACGGAATTCCTTTAGGGTCTAAATATATACATTAAATGTTAACAAGGATTGAACAACTTCTTAAGTTTACTTCATATATTCATATCTAGATTTGCATTGTATCAATTGAAATTAGTAAAATTCATGAACAAATAATTTTCTGATTAATTTTAACAATCGAAGCTATAAGGTTTTAAATGTAAACATAAACCATGCAAACTTCGCTTGAATGAATAGTAACAAAAAATAAATGCGTCTTCTGTAATTGGTGCTGATAAAGGAAAGATTGTTATTGGTATAGCTATGATTTTAATTAAATGAGACTATTTGGAGGTTGTTTTTTATTGTCATAAATGCAGGGTATATATTCTATTATACCTACTAATTCAACCCAGTATTATAAATTTCCTGCAGATATGATCCAATAATTTTACAAATACTCCTTTGTCACATGTCATATGATAAAATCAGAATAAAACAAGAACGAGTCACTGTGACCTTGAACTTTGACCTAGTGACCTCAAAATCAATAGGGGTCATCTGCCAGTCATGATCAATGTACCTATGAAGTTTCATGATCCTAGGCGTAAGCATTCTTGAGTTATCATCCGGAAACCATCTGATGGACAGACGAACCGACAGACATGTGCAAAACAATACAACCCCTCTTCTTCGAAGGGGGGCATAATAATAAAGTCAGAAGCTATGATGATCCGGTTGCTCAGAATCAAATGAAAATTTTATAATTTGTACAAAGGTTCCAATTATATCAAAGGTTTTAGCATAGAAAAATAAATTCTGAGGACTAACAAATTGATTGCCAATTACGGTACATCAAATAATTCAAGTGTTCATACAGGTACCTTTAATAATTCTTTGTGTTGTTCAGGGTTGTCTTCCATTAGCTCCCTGATCTGGCTGCCAAATACAAATTGCAGTTGTTTGTGTCAATTAAATAAGATATGTATACATGACAATGTATGGATATCAAGAAAACTTCTTTTACTTGTCAACATTAATTGATTGCTGTCAATATGAAAGCAACTTTTAAAGACTAGTTCAGAAGAACAACTTAAAGGGACTGTCAACCACGAATGACGAAAAAAGAAAAGTTATAAAATATCGTTATTTTTAAAAATTATTAGTTTATATTGATTAAAATTTCACAACTGGTATATTACATTACTTGACAGAAGTTCATATTTTCAGTATATTCGAAAATCGAAAGTACATCGCGGAAATAGGTGACATAAGGATATACACACTTAAAATAATGCAAGTAGATTGATCATTTTATATAAATAATATATACAATTCACTATGCATGCACAATTTGTTTACCACTCGACGATGATGATCAATCTACTGGCGTTATTTATAATTAACTGGTAGTTACGTGGTAGACATACCCAGTAAAATGTATTACGGAATGTACTGAAAATATAAAAACTTAACAACTTTTTTAAAGTAATGTAATATACAAGTGATATTTTAATCAATATAAACCAATAATTGTAAAAATATACGGTATTTTACAACTTTTCTTCGTCACCGTGGTTGACAGTCCCTTTAAAAGCGACTTGTTCAATGTTGAAATAGTTTGCCATTAAATGGCTTAATTTTATATAGTTAAGGATGATAAATTGAACAAAAATCCTATTGTGACATGAACATGGGTCCTTTTGTTGAAACGGCAAATGCTTTGACCACTCTGACCATGTGCATAAATTGATCTGGTTAGTCTTTTACTCTGTGTGATCAATGCACAATTTTAAATCATTCCTAATTATTATATTGCATTAGCTCACAAACCCTTAAAAAGCTTATTTCTTTTCTCAGTTTTTATTGCTGCTTGCTCACCAAATTTATGGTGTATTCCCATGGTATTTCACTCCGTAAACATACATAATATGTTTATTTTTGGAATACGAGTCAAAATGTTGTTTTCAGTCACCTTACTAAACTTACTCATTGTAATGTTCCCCAATGACAGACTCAACAGCGACCGTGCAAGCCATGGCCCCCTCCTTGCCCAGGAGGGCTGATCCAGCCCCTGGAGAAGGATAGATAGAGTCATTTCACAGTGAGCAAAAAGGGGTGTGCAAACAGGCTTTTGGGATTTGGGGACACAAGTTACCATGTAACATCAATGGAAGAGTAATATTTATACAAACACGCACATTGGCTATGATGAAATACAAGTGTAGAGAACTTGTTTAAGTTGAGAAGGCAGAGGCATATTATCAGTTACAAAAAGTAAAAATTTAACTCGAATAAGTATTGGATGACACAAAAGTATATATATTTATATAAATTATATAAAGATTTACATTTCATTATGTTTTTAATGTTGCAAACATGCCTATTAAAACCTATGACAATTTCTTTCTTTTATTTTCTGAAAAAAAAAAAAATTAAGTTGAAAAATAGTTGCTGCATTAAACTGGTCTGTTAATCAAGTTTCTCGCCAAGTTTTTGAGAGTATGATCATGTGCTAGATCTGAACTTAAACAAGGGCTGTTTGTAAAACATGCATGCCCCCCATATGGGCTGTCCGTTGTACTGGCAGCCATTGTGTGAATACGGCTTTTAACACTGTGACCTTGACCTTTGACCTAGTGACCTGAAAATCAATAGGGGTCATCTGCAAGTCACGATCAATGTACCTATGAAGTGTCATGATCCTAGGCAAAAGCGTTCTTGAGTTATCATCCGAAAATCATTTTACTATTTCCGGTCACCTTGACCGTTGACCTTGTGACCTCAAAATCATTAGGGGTCATCTGCGAGTCATGATCAATCTACCTATGAAGTTTCATGATCCTAGGCATATGCGTTCTTGAGTTATCATCCGAAAATCATTTTACTATTTCGGGTCACTGTGACCTTGACCTTTGACCTAGTGACCTGAAAATCAATAGGGGTCATCTGCGAGTCATGATCAATCTACCTATAAAGTTTCATGATCCTAGGCATATGCGTTCTTGAATTATCATCCGAAAATCATTTTACTATTTCGGTCACCGTGACCTTGACCTTTGACCTAGTGACCTCAAAATCAAGAAGGGTCATCTGCGAGTCGTGATCAATCTACCCATGAAGTTTCATGATCCTAGGCGTATGCGTTCTTGAGTTATCATCCGGAAACCATTTTACTATTTCGGGTCACAGTGACCTTGACCTTTGACCTAGTGACCTCAAAATCAATAGGGGTCATCTGCAAGTCATGATCAATGAACCTATGAAGTTTCATGATCCTAGGCCCAAGCGTTCTTGAGTTATCGTCTGACAACCACCTGGTGGACGGACCGACCGACCGACCAACTGACTGACATGAGCAAAGCAATCTACCCCCTCTTCTTCTAAGGGGAGCATAAATATAAATCTGTATTCACAAACAAACATTATGTACCAAGAGCAAATCCTTTGACCTAGTGACCTGAAAATCAATAGGGGTCATCTGCAAGTCACGATCAATGTACCTATGAAGTGTCATGATCCTAGACAAAAGCGTTCTTGAGTTATCATCCGAAAATCATTTTACTATTTCCGGTCACCGTGACCTTGACCTTTGACCTTGTGACCTCAAAATCAATAGGGGTCATCTGCGAGTCATGATCAATCTACCTATGAAGTTTCATGATCCTAGGCATATGCGTTCTTGAGTTATCATCCGAAAATCATTTTACTATTTCGGGTCACTGTGACCTTGACCTTTGACCTAGTGACCTGAAAATCAATAGGGGTCATCTGCGAGTCATGATCAATCTACCTATGAAGTTTCATGATCCTAGGCATATGCGTTCTTGAATTATCATCCGAAAATCATTTTACTAATTTGGTCACCGTGACCCTGACCTTGACCTTTGACCTAAAAATCAATAGGGGTCATCTGCAAGTCATGATCAATGTACCTATGAAGTTTCATGATCCTAGGCCCAAGCGTTCTTGAGTTATCGTCTGACAACCACCTGGTGGATGGACCGACCGACCGACCGACTGACCGACATGAGCAAAGCAATATACCCCCTCTTCTTCGAAGGGGGGCATAAATATAAATCTGTATTCACAAACAAACATTATGTACCAAGAGCAAATCCTGCAATGTCCCATAATGGCATGAGAACTGTAGGGCGTGCCCGATGTTGATGCATCAACCTCTCAAACTCCAACAGATGTTTTTGCTCCTCATCTTGCATTTGCTGAATGACACAATTCAAGCCTTAAATGCAAATAATTGTACCAAAGTAGAAAAGTTAGGAAAAAACAACAGTTTCATCCTGGAATAAGTTCAAGTTCAGACAGCTGATTTTTATCTATGACAATATACAATAATATAAAAAAATATTAAAGGTTACATACTAGAATTATGGTATTTCAATATTAAGTATTGTTTTCAAATTATCAGCAAATCTTAATCCTCGGAAAAAAAACGTCATGAATTCACAATATATTGTGCAATCTTGTCTTGTGTATGTGAAGGTATGTGCATTCAGGCAGCAGGGGTGGAAAACTGACTTCCCCTCACAATGGCGAGAGAAGGATGCGGCCTGGCGAACTAAATTTAAGAAATAATATTTTTCTATCATGGTTTGTTGTCGAATAACCCACAGTAACGAGTATAGATGCGTAGGAATTAAATCACGAGTGCAAAGAACAAGTGATTATATAACACACATCTATACAACTTACTGTGGGTTATTCGACAACAAACCATCATAGAAAAATATTATTTTGATTCTAACACGATACTGATTGATTTGGTTCAAGCTTTAGGATGAGAACTATATTTTTCACTACTGTATAGCATAGTGTAACTTATAGTGTACCTTCAATCTGGCCAGAATCAGGCAGTGTTTTACTATGCCTACACTGTGTCCTGTATTTAAGATAAGCATGTGTTGGTTACACCATTTGAAAGGGCCTAATAATTTCTAAAGAGGTCATACTTTAAGCATTATTGAGCTTAAACAAATGGGTTGAAATTAAACCCACCAATAACCATAAAACTTATACCTGAATTACAGGACCTGAAGGTGTATTTCCAAGGACGGCCAATTGACCTTGATAAATCCTTTTAGCACCAAACTCTCCAGCATGGTCAATTCTTATAATTTTATCAAGTAAAGCTTTTGTCTGTTCAGCCTTTTCCCTTTGACTGTAATTTCGCACAAGTATATGCCAAATGCTACACCGCAAACATATACGTTTTGTAACCTGTAGGGCCATTCTGAAAAAGATAAAAATTTAAATGAATATTATCAATATATCTAACCAAGCGACCCAATATTAACAGAAGTTCCCAACTGCCGGTATTCAAATATGGATACCGGGTATTCACATTTTTACAGCTTGATAACAGCTACCATTTTCACAGCTTTATTTGAAAGTAGGCATTTGGTTAGCACTATTACTAGGACTCTGGTGTAAGATCAAATCGATGGTGGAATGTTTTCCTTTATAACAAATTGTATCTTATGAGATTTTAGTGCATCTTTCGAGCACCTAAAAAGCATATTCAGCAAAACATGTACATTGTAATAGTTTTTAGTATAAAATTTTCATATTCTATAGTATAAATACTAGATTCCTTTTTAATGTTCCATGAATATTTTTAAAATTCCAATTTTTGATACACAAACGCATATAGAGGTAATATGTCTTTGAGTTGGACAGGTTTGCGATACAAGCTTTTCGATCAAAGCAATGACTCTACAATTGGTGAAGGCTTTTAGCACCATATATTTTGTCCCTTTTTATAAAAAAAAAAACAAGTTGGTTTCCACCTTATTTTCATTGAAGAATATTTGATAACTTGTACCCAACAGATTCGCCCACAAGTTAAACACATTTGCCTTAACATGCACAAATATTAGTCTTAAGCACTGATTTGGATATCCATTAGAAATATAACATTTAAATATTAACAGTTATTAAAGTCCAGTGTTGAATTTACAAGTTCATTAATTTGTCAACATGTAAACATAATAAGTTTTAAGAAGAGGACATCTTACACTGTCACTTATTGTGTTGATTTGAACTTAACAGCAATTTAACGATTTACAGAGCAGGGGGCAACAAAGAAAAGTATGCAAATACAAAGATACATATTATGTGATTCTTGTTGTTTGTAAGCTATTTTTCTTAGATTGAGTAATGTTAATAAGAAATTATATGTGGTTAATTATCATTATGCCTCAGCCAGTAGCTAAACCCATGTACACCATAAGGGCGCATGGGCATTCATCTCAAGTGCCAAGTGAGTTTTAAGCATATTTTACTGTTATATCTATACAAATAGAACAGACCACTGACAAAAGCCTTCCATTTTCAAAGAACATGTTAGAGTTTTCAATATCAAATCATTGGTGTATGCTGTACAATCAAATGCAACTGACCATAATCCCATTGGTATTAAGCTGATTGATAATTTAACAAGAGATGTGTTTGCCAGAAACACAATGCCCCCTACTGTGCCGCTTTAATTTTTTTTTATATCCCTGTAAACAAGGGCTGTTTGTAAAACATGCATGCCCCCCATATGGGCTGTCCATTGTAGTGGCAGCCATTGTGTGAATACGTTTTTTGTCACTGTGACCTTGACCTTTGACCTAGTGACCTGAAAATCAATAGGGGTCATCTGCGAGTCATGATCAATGTACCTATGAAGTGTCATGATCCTAGGCAAAAGCGTTCTTGAGTTATCATCCGGACACAATTTTACTGTTTCCGGTCACCGTGACCTTGACCTTTGACGTAGTGACCTGAAAATCAATATGGGTCATCTGTGAGTCATGATCAATGTACCTATGAAGTTTCATGATCCTAGGCGTAAGCGCTCTTGAGTTATCATCCGGAAACCATTTAACTATTTCAGGTCACCGTGACCTTGAGCTTTGACCTAGTGACCTCAAAATCAAAAGGGGTCATCTGCGAGTCATGATCAGTCTACCCATGAAGTTTCATAATCCTAGGCATATGCGTTCTTGAGTTATCATCCAAAAAACCATTTTACTATTTTGGGTCACTGTGACCTTTGACCTAGTGACCTCAAAATCAATAGCCGTCATCTGCGAGTCATGATCAATCTACCCATGAAGTTTCATGATCCTAGGCATATGCGTTCTTGAGTTATCATCCGAAAAACATTTTACAATTTTGGGTCACCATGACCTTGACCTTTGACCTAGTGACCTCAAAATCAATAGGGGTCATCTGCGATTCATGATCAATGTACCTATGAAGTTTCATAATCCTAGGCATATGCGTTCTTGAGTTATCATCCGAAAACCATTTTACTATTTCGGCTCACCGTGACCTTGACCTTTGACCTTGTGACCTCAAAATCAATAGGGGTCATCTGCGAGTCATGATCAATCTACCTATGAAGTTTCATGATCCTAGGCGTATGCGTTCTTGAGTTATCATCCGAAAACCATTTTACTATTTCGGGTCACCGTGACCTTGACCTTTGACCTAGTGACCTCAAAATCAATAGGGATCATCTGCGAGTCATGATCTATCTAACGATGAAGTTTTATAATCCTAGGCGTATGCGTTCTTGAGTTATCATCCGGAAACCATTTTACTATTTCGGGTCACCGTGACCTTGACTTTTGACCTAGTGACCTCAAAATCAATAGGGGTCATCTGCGAGTCATGATCAATGTACCTATAAAGTTTCATGATCCTAGGCCCAAGCGTTCTTGAGTTATCATCCGGAAACCACCTGGTGGATGGACGGACCGACCGACATGTGCAAAGCAATATTCCCCCTCTTCTTCAAAAGGGGGCATAAAAATATAACTTCCCTGGTGAAAATGATCTGTACCTGCCAAATGATATAAAATAGTAATTATCCCTCTTTAAAACTTATTACTTCCCTTCATAAGATACACATGCATGCCAAAAATCAAGTTGGTATCTGCAAAATTGCAAAAGTTATGGCCAATGTTAAAGTTTTTGGACGTCAGTAAAAGTAATTGATACTGTTATATATCTTAATACATCGTGCACTAATATTTGTTAACATTTTATATTTATTTTGTGTACCAAATATACATTGTTTGCAACAAAGTCTAACATCATGTCAAACTAAACATATCTTTACAAACTTCAAAGATAAAATTGATCAACCCCAGGGTAAGTTACCCTCAGCGCCCTCACACTATTTTGGGGGAAGGGGTCCATAGCCCTAAGGAGGGGGAATTTTTTGTAAATGGGGGAATTTTATAATAAAAAACAACTATGTTTAACTGTTATAAACATATATTTCTATATATTTGACTGTCTATAGGACAGAATGTTGGACTTTTACGCAATCTATATAACAGTACCGGTAATCTTATTTAAGTTCCTAAAGCTGGGTTCCCACTGCCGATCAGATACGCTCGATCACCGAAATTTCCCGACCAAACCTTACGAAGCTCGACTAAAAAGGGTAAACACGACTTCTTCTCGACCTCTTGTCGATAACACACGTCCCCCACACGACTCATTCACGACGTCCACTCAACCATCTTTCCGATCAATCATCTCGACCTATACGCAAGCCCTATACGATCTCAGCTCGACCAAGTGGACCTCTGCTCGATTACCACCAGATCTTCACACGACCAGATCCTTTTGCACGTGAGTTTTGTGTAAGGGACATGAGTTCATGTATGGTCGAATAGCAATCGGGTAGTGATCGTTTACAGTCCAGAAGCCGTCAGCTAGCAGTCTAGTAAATCTGTACATCAAATCGAATAGAGGTCGCAGTGTTCTGCCGTGAATTTTTACTGTTGAGGACATGGACCCTTTAGTGTTAAAAAAGTGGGCACAAAAAGGAAAAATATGGGGACAGAGAAATATATTTGTTACTGTAGCAGAATTTAATTTTCAGAAACTAATTATATTTTTATACATGCACTCTCAAATTTGCTTGTTTTCCACAGGAGGTAACATTCTAATTCAACCATGAATATTTTAAAAACTTTTTAAAACTGTCAAACAATAGTCATCATATTTACAAAACTTTCAACAGATTTATGGTCATTGAACTCAGCATTGCGTGTCAAAGTACTTGTTCGATAATTAGAATTACCGATAGTAAAGGCGTTTTTTTGGGCTTTATGCGCAAAGTGTATGTCATTTTGTTGTTGTCAAACAGTGACCAAGACAATTTTCGAAGCCAATTTGCTTGGAACGTATGTTTAGGGCCAGGGGTAGACTTTTTAGTCATTGCTTAACGATGTTGGGACTTGGGGAGACTCTGTTGGGGTGTTGTTATTATTCTCGTCATATTTTCTAATTTTACTTGCCGGAGGACAAAAACTAAAATGGATTTTGTTTTCTTCGGCCGGTCACTGTCCGCCATTTTGATTGGTTGTTATAATCTCAACTTACCAATGCAATAAAGTGTTATTAAAGTAAATTTACCATTGGCTGCAAAATGACGTCACGTCCAATGAAATAATTCGTGTTGATTACACACTCACTCGATTACTTTACCGACTTACCAATTTCATTGATTAGTTTTTATTACTAATTCCTGTGCGCTCGCAGACCCATATACGGAAAACGGGTGGGGACAAATCTTTTATTTTTGCGCCAATGACGCAAGGGAGCATCCACGGCAGAACACTGAGGTCGAGTGGATCGTGTTGCAATCTTAAATAACTCGGGTAGATGTCGAGCAGATAGGGTAAAGATCATGTAAAAGATGTCAATCTTATCGCAACACGATTGCTTCACAATCAATTCGATCTTCTACTAGACTAATACACAACCACTTCCCGAGCGCTTCTCGATCCATTTCCTACTCGAACGCTACTCGATATTTTTTGACATGTAAAAAAATATCGGGTAAGAAGCCCAACCAATGCCAACCTTTCCGACGCACCCGACCACTCATGCCGACCGAACCAGACTAGTACCCGACCGCTTATTTGGGCTTGATTGAGTTGATCTGATAGGCAGTGGGAACCCAGCTTCAAACAAGCTAGTGCTGTGTCCCGTTGGGCATCTGTGAGCTGATCCTGGCCACTGTGCACAATTTGCATGACATTTTCTAAAGTTTCTTGTTTTAAACTAGCGTGCAGTGGGGTACAAACACTGTTCATCAAGGAACACATGGCATCTTCACTAGCATCATGACTAGTAGTACTAGTGGAACAAAATGCATCTGACTGGGCAAAGGACTGTTGTTTGAACAGAAGATCTTTTTTTTTTACATTTGACGAATGTTTTACTATTGAATTTTTTACTATAAGACTTGCTGTCATGAGACATGATGTTGTTTTGACCTTCACCTTCCAGCTATTCTTGATCGTATGGGTGTTTTTTCCACCGATGTTTTATTGAGCATCTAATCGATTAAGGATACATAGCACCAATTACATTGGAACAAAATAATCGTAGATAGTTCAGTGCGCGAAAAACGGTCAATTTTCAACTATAAATCAGTGAAATGTTTTTAAAAATTATTTGAGGGTAAAAAATATACTTTTCAGGTGGGGGACTGCCGCTGAAATTTGGCGGCAGATTTGATAGATTGAGGGCCCTGAACCTATGCATTTAAAACTGATTTTTGATGGAAAATACCTATAACAGTAATTATTCAGATAAAATTTGTCTGTAAATAAACATATTAATCACCTAATTGGTTAATGAATTTAACCATTTGTGGGAATTGAGAAAAAATAACAGCTGCCTGAACGTCAATTGAACAGATGTCAGATGCAGAATTTTAATTGGGAATTAAATGAAATAAGAAATTAACTATAATTAAGAGTTTGTGGTTTCCACCACATAAATGATCCACATAAATAAGACGTTTGAGTGAATATGTAATTATTAAAAATCTTATCAGTATCTATTATCTATTAAACCTCTTATATAATTTTCTATCCGAATATATTATAATAGACGAAAACTATACAACTTAAATATTGTGTGTCTTAAACATAAATAATGTTTTATGAATACCTTGCAAATAAATAAAAATGAAAAATATATACTGTTTCTAAAAATCAAACAGTATTTTACACGTCTCTGTTTATTGGCGTTGATGTTATTGTATTAAATCTCAAACTGACAAATTTTGTGTCTTTCTTGGGAAGACATTTGCTAGTCACGGAGCTAACGTCAAATCTATGTTTAATTAATACTAACTAATTTTGAGAGCTGCTTTTTAAGCAGCCACATAACATTATAAAACAGTAGGAAATTAACATTATAATTTATATAAGCATATTAATATTTATTAAAAAACACACCAAGAAAGTTCACTAACAACAACGCTTCCAATAAGGTTCGTGCGTTTTCATTGCACTTTGAATAAGCAGACGATTTATTCCTGAAATCTGGGTTCCGTAGATAGTCGTTATATCACGATTGTTGGTTCCGTAGATAGTCGTTATATCACGATTAATTTTCGTAGGTATGGATTTCATATAGTTGTTCATGTAGAAAGTCGTATTTTATACTTCTTTCCGATTTAATTTCTTTTCCGATTCGGTATTTCCTTGTTATAAAAATATGTGTTGATTCTCTATTTATAACTACCAATTAACTTACACTCTTGCATTCACTGCTAAGACATCATTTGAGAAACTGAATGAATCTTATTATTGTTTTATGCATGATCTGTTCTTCTATTGCTTTGTGCTTGTGATTATCTTCAACAAACAAATCGTCTTAGATGGAACTCCGACACTCGAAAGGAGCTTGATTTAAGGACCAGGTAAAGTCTAAAGAGTCATTATCTAGTACCCACTATCAATTCATATTCAGACTCATGTTGTTTACATTCGACAGAAACCTACCGTAATAACTCTATGTTTTCGGACACTCTAAGTTTTCGGACACCCCCTTTTTTTAGCATAACAAATTATTTTTCGTGACTCTTAATTTTCGGACACACGAGTTTTCGTCCATAATTGATGTCTCTAAGTTTTCGGACAGTATATTTTACAGCGTTATTTTACCAAATTTCGGTCCTGTTTTCGATATCTAATGACACTTCGATCAAGGGGTTTTACAACCAGATTAACATCTTAAAACATGGCAGGTGCATGCCTGAGGGGCAACGGACCATTACATTTGCGTTATTGGGTAAATATCCTTGTAAGCTCATATTAAACAATGGTTTCGCCCGATAGTATAATAAGCGTTATGACGATTACCATGGGTAGTGCCAATTAACATTGATAGTTTTACATGATATGGATGTGCTGGAAACTTGCAAAAATCTGTTATCAAAAGAGGATTTACATAGCAATTAAAGTTGCCAGCCATGTAGAAACAAGTTACTTATCAAATAAAGTACTAATTAATATGTTTCACTAATTTCAATATTATATTTTAGTCGAATTGACATGTCAAAAATTAAGAGGTTCAAAAGATGGTTCGTCCATGATATTTTCTTTTCCGATTTGGTATTCCCTTGTTATAAAAATATGTGTTGATTCTCTATTTATAACTACCAATTAACTCACACTCTTTCATTCACTGCGTTATTTAACCAAATTTCGGTCCTGTTTTCGATATCCAGGGACCTATACAAACAAAATATGTCCCTGCGATATCTAATGACACTTCGATCAAGGGGTTTTACAACCAATGGAAGGAGTAAGACAACAATTATCGGAAATGACCAAACAAAGAAATTATAGTTTGCTTTTTTAATGCGTTAATTAAAGGTTCATACTAGCGAGTATCGGTACATAACATGCTCATCTTTGAACTCGTTGGTCAAAGTACAACCTTGCAGTAACTTTCTGTCAAATAAATAAAGCATTTAAAATTATTTAAAATGCAGTGCAAAAATATATAACTGTAATTTATACTATACGGCATGGTATTTTACAAGCGCGTGCTATTACCGGTAGTCGTTGATACAATTGACGCTTAATTATTTTTAAGTGTCCGAAAACATAGAGCAATTAGGTAATATGATTATTAATCAATGTATTTTTAATTCTTGTATACGATTTATGTAAAATAATTGCAGCAGGACTATGTGAAGTATTCCCGAAGGTCAGTTATGACAAATATAATATTTATAACTTGTCATTTTTAAATTAAAATATTTTCCTGCCAAGTCATAATGGTAAGCGTGGTGTCATATTGTTAATGAGAAAAAACCTTAAAGCTACAAAGATTGACTTGTTTGAAGACATACATTTTGATGAAAATGTGTGGTGTGAAATAATCCTGAAAGACGATGATAAGATACTTATTGGAGTGATTTATCGTAACCCATCATCTACTGAGGCCAATAATGAGAGACTTTTAAAGCTTATAACCCAGTCCTGTGCACTTAACTACAGTCATTACATGTTATTGGGTGATTTCAATTACAAGGATATAGATTAGGAAAACTGAAACAGTAATTACGCAATCAATGCCTCTGGAACGAGATTCTTGGATTGCTCTTTGGATAATTATTTACATCAACATATCAAGACTTTCACTAGAAATCGAGAGGGTCAAACTCCAAGTTGTTTGGATCTTGTTTTCACAAACGAAGAGACCATGATTGACCAGGATTCTTTAAGCATTCAACCACCCATTGGTTTAAGTGACCATTCTGTTTTAAACTTTCAATTAGCCCTTTACTACACAGGAGAGGAAGTTTCGGAAAGTTATCAGTTCTATAAAGGGGATTATGACGCTATCAACAGAGAATTAGCTCAAATAGACTGGGACAATATGAAAGATAAGGATATAGATGAAATGTGGTATTTTTTTAAGATCTCGCTTACTGATCTTGTCAATAAATATGTACCTAAGAGAAAACGGAATGATAAACACAAGAGAAACCCCCTATGGTTCAACAAAAAGTGCAAGGAAGCATTTTTAAAGAAAAATAAAGCGTGGAAGCAGTACAAATATTCGAGAAACAGGGAGAACTATGCTGTCTACGCCTTAACCAAAAATGAGAGTTCATCCACTGTTAAGGACGCTAAAAGAGACTATGAAAGGAAAATCGCCAAGGAAATAAAATGAAACAACAAATCGTTCTGGAAGTATGTGAATTCTAAGAGAAAAACGAGAGACAGTATAAGTATCATTAAAAGAGCAGACGGTTCAGAAGCAAAGTCAGATTTTGAGAAAGCAGAAGTCATGAATTCTTTTTTTAGTAGTGTGTTTGTAAGAAGTGAAGCATTTAATGAGGAAGTGCCAAACGACATACCGTTTTCTATGAGTGATTTTGAGATATCCATTAGTGTTGTTCAAAAAGTGTTGAAAACCTTAAAACCTGATAAATCACCTGGTCCAGATGGTCTTCATCCAAAGGTTTTATTTGAAACACAAGGACACATTTTAAAACCTCTGCATATGATATTTAGGGAATCACTAATAAAAGGAAAATTGCCAGATGATTGGAAGAAGGCTACTGTAGCAACAATATTTAAATCTGGTAATAAGAAATAACCATCGAATTATAGACTTGTGAGTTTGACATCTGTTGTGTGTAAACTTTGTGAAAAAATCATCCGGGATAAATTAATGTCATACTTGTTAAATATGAACCTACTTTCGATCAATTAGTATGGTTTTTGTCCTAAACGTTCATGTAATATTCAATTACTGGAAATTCTCGACAGATGGGCTGAAAGTGTTGATGAAGGATCCCCTATAGATGTTATTTATCTAGATTTCAGCAAAGCCTTTGACAGCGTGGCACATGATAGGCTCTTATTTAAACTAAATTGTCTGGGTGTGCATGGTGTTACCCTGAATTGGTTTGAGAATTTTCTAACAGCACGATCTCAATGTGTAAGGATAGGCCCAGCAACGTCCAATTGGTCTAAAGTCATAAGCGGAGTTCCACAAGGAAGCGTTCTGGGTCCTGTACTTTTTCTTTGCTTTATAAATGACCTGCCAGATGTTGTCAATGGAATAGTCAAAATTTTTGCGGATGATACCAAGATTTACTCAAATGTTAATACCACTACTCAATGTGATGAATTGCAGCAAGATCTGGACAACCTATGTGACTGGAGTTCGAAATGGAAGCTTTCTTTCAATGCCAAAAAATGCAAAGTCATGCATATAGGATCTACTAATGAAAGGCATAGGTATTCAATGCTCGATAAAGATGGAAATTTCATACACCTGGACTTGGCACAATCTGAAAAGGACCTGGGAGTGACTTTCAATGAAAATTTACATTTTGGAGAGCACATATCAAACATTACTTCTAAGGCACAGAGAGTACTAGGACTTATTCACAGATCTTTCGAATACATGGAAACGGAAATGTTGCTTCCTCTCTATAAATCATTAGTTAGGCCTATTCTTGAATATGGATCAAATGTGTGGTCGCCATATCTTAAAAAGGACATTAAAAAGATTGAGGATGTTCAGAGGAGAGCTACACGACTGGTTCCTGCATGTTCTACCCTCCCATATGAAGAAAGACTAAAATTCCTTGGTCTACCAACTCTGGAGTACCGAAGAGATAGGAGTGATATGATTACTCTGTATAAGTCTATTTACGGATTGGACGACCTAAAATGGAGCAATATATTTAACTTGGCTCAAGGGGATTTGAGAGGTCATCACCTAAAATTCATAAAAAAAAAGTGTCATCATAATGTAAAGCTAAATTAATTTGGAGCTAGGACAGTGAACATGTGGAATGCCCTTTCAGAAGAAAATGTCTCTGCAACATCCCTGAATGTGTTCAAATCGCATTTGAACAAAGAGAACTGGAATAAGAAAAAATTTTAATCAACTGTGTAGCGCACTCTATGTCGCGTATAAACATTTTAAAGAAGAGGGGCCACGATAGACTTTGTCTAATATTACGGCCCGAAGATCAAGGTAAATCAAGGTAAATCAAGAACATGAGTATTTCAGAAAAAATTGTTGAAACCTTATCTATTTTTAGGGCAACAATAAATGGTTCTATTGTAGGATTTCAATAACAAAGACAACAGCGAAATTTTAAACATGTATCAAGCTCAAGCACACATTTTCAGAGCAAGTGCACGGTATTTTTCCCATCTTTTTAGGAATGGGACCAGAAACTTTTTTATTAGAAAATTCAATAGTGTTGTTTGGACTTAACTTGGGAAGTGAAGTTGTTCATTTTTAGGTGATCTATTTTTTGAAAAGAAAATATGAGCTATTGTCATCACCTTGGCGTCGGTATCGGTGTCGGCGTCCGGTTAAGTTTTGCGTTTAGGTACACTTTTCTCATAAAGTATCAATGCTATTGCATTCAAACTTGGTACACTAACTTACTATCATGAGGGGACTGGGTAGGCAAAGTTAGATAAATCTGGCTTGCATTTTGACAGAATTACGTGCCCTTTTTATACTTAGAAAATTGAAAATTTTGGTTAAGTTTTGTGTTTAGGTCCATTTTATTCCTTAAGTATCAAAGCTTTTGCTTTCATACTTGCAACACTTACTAATTATCATAAGGGGACTGTGCAGGCAAAGTTATGTAACTCTGACTGGAATTTTGACAGAATTATGTGCCCTTTATATACTTAGAAAATTGAAAATTTGGTTAAGTTTTGTGTTGAGGTCCACTTTTTCCCTAAAGTATCAAAGCCATTGCTTTCATACTTGCAACACTTACTATCGTATGGGGGCTGTGCAGGCAAAATTATGTAACTCTGACTGGCATTTTGACGGAATTATGTGCCCTTTATGTACTTAGAAAATTGAAAATTTGGTTAAGTTTTGTATTTAGGTCAACTTATTTCCTAAAGTATAAAAGCCATTGCTTTCAAAAGCCTTTCATACTTGCAACACTTACTAACTATCGTAAGGGGACTGTGCAGGCAAAGTTATGTAACTCTGACTGGCATTTTTTACAGAATTATGTGCCCTTTTTATACTTAGAAAATTGAAAATTTCAGGGGTTTTTATCTGATTTTGGGGAAAGGGCCTGGCCTTTTTTGAGGGGAAAAAAATCGCGCAAAATGTCGGATTTTGGGGGAAAAAATCACGCGAAACGCCGGATTTTGGGGAAAATAAGGAAAGTCTTAAATAATCAATTCAACATATTTTGCTGTTTTTAAAACAAAATCAAGGCAACAGATAATTTAATTATGCAATATGTTATATTTTCTACACTGGATCAGGTTAACTTATGTATTTAAAGTTTACAAAAAAAAAAAAAAAAAAAAAATATTTTTTTTTTTTAGGGGAAAAAATTGAAGTCTGGGGGAAAATTTACCTGCTGAGGGGAAAAAAAATCTGAGGGGAAAGGGCCGATTTTCGGCGGGTCCCAAAGAAGGAAAAAAAGCCCTGAATTTGGTTAAGTTTTGTGTTTAGGTCCACTTTTTTCCTAAAGAATCAAAGCCATTGCTTTCATACTTGCAACACTTACTAACTATCGTAAGGGGACTGTGCAGGCAAAGTTCAGTAACTCTGACTGGAATTTTGACGGAACTATGGGCCCTTTATACTTGAAAATTTGGTTAAGTTTTGTGTTTTGGTCCACTTTACCCCTAAAGTATCATAGATATTGCTTTCATACTTGGAACACTCGCAAACTATCATAAGGGGACAGTAAAGGACAAGTTGCATAACTCTGGTTGTCATTTTTACCGAATTATGGCCCTTTTTATGTCCCCCACTATAGTAGTGGGGGACATATTGTTTTTGCCCTGTCTGTTGGTCTGTTGGTTGGTCTGTTGGTTGGTCTGTTGGTTTGTTTGCGCCAACTTTAACATTTGCAATAACTTTTGCAATATTGAAGATAGAAACTTGATAATTGGCATGCATATGTATCTCATGGAGCTGCACATTTTGAGTGGTGAAAGGTCAAGGTCATCCTTCAAGGTCAAAGGTCAAATATATGGGTCAAAATTGCTCATTTAATGTACACTTTTGCAATATTTCAATATTCAAGATAGCAACTTGATATTTGGCATGCTCATGGAGCTGCACATTTTGAGTGGTGAAAGGTCAAGGTCAAGGTCATCCTTCAAGGTCAAAGGTCAAATATATGGGTCAAAATCGCTCATTTAATGTACACTTTTGCAATATTTCAATATTCAAGATAGCAACTTGATATTTGGCATGCATGTGTATCTCATGGAGATGCACATTTTGAGTGGTGAAAGGTCAAGGTCAAGGTCAGCCTTCAAGGTCAGAGGTCAAATATATGTGGCCAAAATCGCTTATTTTATGAATACTTTTGCAATATTGAAGATAGCAACTTGATATTTGGCATGCATGTGTATCTCATTGAGCTGCACATTTTGATTGGTGAAAGGTCAAGGTCATCCTTCAAGGTGAAATATATGGGTCAAAATTGCTCATGTAATGTCACTTCTGCAATATTGAAGCTAGCAATTTTATATTTGACATGCATGTGTATCTCATGGAGCTGCACATTTTGAGTGGTGAAGGGTCAAGGTTAAGGTCATCCTCCAAGGTCAAACGTCATATACTGGGACATAGTGTTTCACAAACACATCTTGTTTGACTTAGTGACTTTGAATATATCTGATAATAACATTTTGTGTTTAGATTCACTTTACTTCTAAAGTATCAAGGCTATTGCTTTTAAACTTTAAATACTTTCATGCTATCATGAGGGTTCTGTACCTGGCAAGTTGAATTTTACCTTGACCTTTGAATGACCTTGACTCTCAATGTCAAATTATTGAATTTTGCTAAAATTGCCATAACTTCTTTATTTATGATTAGATTCGATTGATACTTTGACAAAACAACTCTTACCTGACATACCACAATTGACTCCATTCAAACCATCCACCACGCCCCCCCCCCCCACCCCGAATCCCCCCTCAATCCCCCCCATTATTTTTTATTAAATTAAAGATCATCTATTAAATGACCACCACACCCTCACACTATAGCCCCCCACCCCCACCCCCAAAAAATAATTTTTATGCCCCCTGTACGGTGGCATATATCAGTGTGTCAGTCAGTCTGTCTGTCAGTCCGAAAAAAACTTTAACATTGGCCATAACTTATTCACTTTTTAAGATAGCAACTTGATATTTGGCATGCATGTGTATCTTATGGAGCTTCACATTTTGAGTGGTGAAAGGTCAAGGTCATCCTTCAAGGTCAAATGTCAAATTTAGGGTGTCTGTCCGTCCAAAACTTTAACGTTGGCCATAACTTTTGTAATATTGAAGACAGCAACTTGATATTTGGCATGCATGTGTATCTCATGGAGCTGAACATTTTGAGTGGTGAAAGGCAAGGTGAAGGTCATCCTTCAAGGTCAAATGTCAAATATATGGCCTCTGTCTGTCCGAAAACTTTAACATTGGCCATAACTTTTTTCAATATTGAAGATAGCAACTTGATATTTTGCATGCATATGTATCTCATGAAGCTGCACATTTTGAGTGGTGGAAGTTCAAGGTCAAGGTAATCCTTCAAGGTCATCCTTCATGGTAAAAAAAAAGAAAATTCAAAGCGGCATTCTCATGAAGCTGCACATTTTGAGTGGTGGAAGTTCAAGGTCATCCTTCAAGGTCAAGGTCATCCTTCAAGGTCAAAGGTCAAACAACAAATAAAAAATTCAAAGCAGCATTATCATGAAGCTGCACATTTTGAGTGGTGGAAGTTCAATGTCAATGTCATTCTCCAAGGTCAAGGTCATCCTTCAAGGTAAAAGGTAAAAAAAAATCAAAGAGGCGTTATCATGAAGCTGCACATTTTGAGTGGTGTAGGTTCAAGGTCAAGGTCATCCTTCACGGTCAATGTCATCCTTCAAGGTCAAAGGTAAAAAAAATAAAAAAATAATAGCGGCGTTATCATGAAGCTGCACATATTGAGTGGTGGAAGTTCAAGGTCAAGGTCATCCTTCAAGGCCAAAAATTTTTTCAAAGCGGCGTCCTCATGAAGATGCACATTTTGAGTGGTGGAAGTTCAAGGTCAAGGTCATCCTAAGTTCAAGGTCAAGGTCATCCTTCAAGGTCAAAGGTAAAAAAATAAATAAAAAAATATAAAAGCGGTGTTCAAAGCGGCGTTCTCATGAAGCTGCACATTTTCAGTGGTGGAAGTTCAAGGTCAAGGTCATTCTTCAAGGTCAAAACCATCCTTCAAAGTCAAAGGTCAAAAAAATAATTTCAAAGCGGTGTTATCATGAAGCTGCACATTTTGAGTGGTGGAAGTTTAAGGTCATCCTTCAAGGTCAAAGGTCAAAAAAATAATAATTCAAAGCGGCCTTCTCATAAAGCTGCACATTTTGAGTGTTGGAAGTTCAAGGTCAAGGTCATCCTTCTAGGTCAATGGTAAGAAAGAGTTTTTTTCAAACTTGGTTAAAAAACACAAATATTTCTTTTTATTATTTTATTTTTGAAATACCATCCAACCATCCCACCCAAAAATCCCCCCCCCCCCTTCCAAATTATTTTTATATCATTTTTTGCATTTTGTTTTCATTTTTGGAAGATAATGTAATAAATGACAACACCCCCACTCTATACACCCCTCTCCACTCCACCCCTCCATCCTTTGTGATTGAAATTGAGATAGGTCCCTACACCTTTAAACAGAAAAACAGATGAGCGGTCTGCACCCGCAAGGCTGTGCTCTTGTTTTGCTTTGACATATTGCAAAATTGATGGCCCAGTCTCACTATGATGCCGGCGTAGCCCTGGTGCATGATCCGGCATCTACCGGGATGAACCGGGGCTCCACGGGGACGAACCAGGAATGACCAGGGACAACAGGCGCTCCACCGGAAAAGTATTAAAATGTTTAATACCTCCGGGATGAACCATGAGTCACCGGGAAGGACTGTCAATGACCGGCGTGGCACCGGGAACAACCGGGACGGCACCGTTGCTCCACCTGGGCCCATACAGACCCTGGCAGAGCTACGGCAACGCCACGGTGGAGCCCAAGTGAATGCCTGCAGAATCCCAGTATAGCTACGGTACATAAGTAAACTGGCGCTCAGACTGGACACCACCAGCATTCACCGGGGCTCTGCCGGGGCATTACCAGCGATGGGGGTTAAACCGGGGCCTTGCCATAGCTCTGCTGGGGTCTGATGCCAGTATAGCCCCGGTGAGTGCTGGCGTAAGTACCGTATACCGGGGCCTTGCCGGGACGCTGCAGGCTTTCACGGGTGCTCAACTGGAGCATTACCGGCAACAAATGGGGCTCTGCCGGGGCTTCACGGGGATAAACTGTAGCCAGTCTGGGGTTGAGCGGGACTCTGCCCGGCTGTTGACCAGCTTTAACCGGGGCTGTACGGGGAAATAGTATGACCGCGTTAAAAATTTAAATGAATCATCCTGGTTCTCGCCGGTCGACCAGCGTAAGGAAACCGGGATGGACCGGGGCTCTACCGGCAATAGTGAGACTTGGGCTTGAGACTAAAAGTATTTTTTACTATCAAGTTTGCAAAGATTCAACTCATAAGAGCTTGATATTGAAATGAATTGGACATAAGTATTTATTTAAAAAAAAATGTTTTAAACTTTCAATTGGGAATTTTAGGCAGCCATTATCGAAAAATATGTACTTTATGTGATTGGGAATCTTAGAGCCAAATTTTGGCCCTAAATTAAACCAAATAAACTACAATGGAAGATAACGCACATATACAATAATAATAAATATTTTTAATAAATGCACAACACATACATCATTTCAAATATACATCAATTGCAATGAACATCAAACATGTTTTACATGAGTGTCACATGGATGAGGTTTACTTTGGATAAGGTCACCAAAATGTATTTTAAAAATAGCAGCTAGTACAAATGGAATCCAAATCTTGGGACTCTACTTTTGTGTAGTCTCAGGACTCAGTTAACCTTTTAGGAAATGAAGGGGTGTAAAATATTCCACTTGCCTGCTCATATGACAAATAAACAATGCAATCGGTGAGCTTGATTTGTCTTATGCTGATCTGACTAGGAAAGTGAATTGTCAATGTGTAAAACCTGTTAAAAATCATGAAATGGCATAAAAATGATGTGAAATGTTAACTAATCACATTTTTTTTTGTTCGCACCAAAGATATTCCGCCTGAACCTCAACTGTATACATTTAATACCTATTTTATCAGCATTTTGTTTTGATCAATTCATATTAGATTTATGTGAGTTTATTCTAATGAGTTCAGGCATCAGAAGCTTGTCCGGTCATTAACAAAGAAAATGTTAATACGGTTATTGACAAAGGAAATGTTACATACTTCTACTTAAGGACACTTAAGCTGCCTTGTTAAAATCCTAGATAGATATCCATAAGGACAATAATGCTCTGTCATAATCAAATACTTAGCACATAACTTAATGTTTTCTTAAAGGTTTAGTTTAATCTTTATATATGATAGATCAATCTTTCCCAAAACAAATTAAGAGGTACTGTATTGCTATGTATTCATATTATTGGCATCCTGTAATGGTCACACTGTGGTGGTCCTGCAACTGACACAGTGTACTTCCCTGATACCAAAGGTAAGATATTTGAACAGTGTCTACTGAAAATGGGTAAAATGTCAAACACAGTCAGCGTGGTTCCATTCCAGCCTGTGCATTTGCACATGTTTTTTCGGAACTGCCCATGCATGTACACATATGGCACAAAACCCATTTTTGCATGGCACTACTAATTTTATGGTGGACCAATACACAGTGTGAAATACCTCTTTGAAAGGACAGATTCTCAGAATACCTGTCCTCTCAAAGAGAATTTATATAAAAAATTAGGTCTTCAAAAGTGTCATAAATACTGGTTTATTCAAATGTAAAAAATAATATGTGTTTATTGTACACAGTGCAGCAATGTTTTCCCGGCTGTAAGTAACAATAAATAAGAAAATAAAAGTTTGAATTTTGTTCCTTTTCTTTTGGTTTGTATGTTAATATGTTTTGAATGAAGACAAATCCAACCATGATTTGTTTATAGTTTAGAGGTTCGACATTTATAAGTATATTAGACACTTGTATTCTTATTTGTTGTTTCAATCTTTGATAAACTGAATCAAACCTTACTAAATCTTTAGTGTATGCTGTCCAAAACTGGAAACCATTATGAGCAAAAATCTTAGTATTATTGTAACAGTATATAACAAGATAAGTATAATAATGTATTAAGTCTTTAACAATTTTTTATGAAAGCATTTTGCAATGTTCTTTTTTACTCCTGCAAATGAGCTGTCTTGTTACATTTTGATGCAAATGTAACTGCAAAGCTGAATAAATTATATATGTATATAGAACACAAATTGTGTTAAATCACATAGTAATTCACTAAAATGTATATTAGAACATTTTAAAATTTAACTAGTATGCACAAACAAAATAACTCTGTGCTTTGGTATTTTGACCCCTGGAAATTTCATATGATTCCTAATGTATGTGGTCTTATAATCCCTGATTTTGAAAATCTATCAAAATCACTGCTTAAAATTCTGCTGGGAATTCGTTACCAAAAAGTCTTGTTAAATTGGAAGTTATGTTTATTGAACATACTTCTTGTCTGTATAGTTGTACATTTTTTTAAATTCATAACATACACATTAAGTAACTCATTTAAAACTGTAGCTTGTAATGCACTCCTATAGCTAGTGATTTATGAATTCTATGGTTCATCAGATCACTTATAACCATACTGATATTTTCCTTTGTCCTTAAAAATATATCAAAATTTCATTTTGGTGGCATCATGCCAAAAAATGAGTCTTATACCATAATGCAGCCTGTGTAGACTAGACTGCACATTCAGGAACTTTGTTCAAGAGCTACCTTGTCCGCTATAAAGCCATGCAATGTTTCTTGGTCTCATTAGCCACCAGGGTAGCTCCAGACCAGACATATGGCACACCAGGGTAGCTCCAGACCAGACATATGGCATAGGAGCAGTTTTCGCATAACACTGCTCAGACAGTAATGCCATGGGTAAACAAAGGTTTATACTCTCATTTTGAAATGGGACTAGTATAATTCATGTTGTATAAATAGAATCTAGTGTCTTTTATTTTTTCAATTAATGGACATTAAAGCCCAATATATGTTCATGTTGAAAAATGTTTATAATCTTCACCTGGGTTAAACATTTACTGATTTAAAATCTTTACTCAGATGTTTTGCACGTCAAGCATATTGAATTAAGTATACCAGTAAGTCTTATCAATTGTTGTCATATTTAGTGCACACTATAAGGGACTCCTTCACAGATTTTGGCATTTTTCAAAGTTCATCATTAAATGCTTTCAATTGATAAATTTAAACATCAAAATGCCAGAAGTTAAGTTAAAAACATGAATAAAATTTAGAAAAGAAAAAAAACAAGATGAACAGTTTGCACCATCTGGGATTGAATAATGTGTTACCTCCAAACATGAATGCTGTGTTTCTCAGGAATTTAATCTAATCTTTCCAACAAGGCTTGATTTATTACCAGTAAACAGTGTTAAGGCAATACTGCAGGTACTAGTCTATGGCGTCATCATATAATTAATTTAAGGTATACTGCAGCTATAGTTTATCACGTCACAGATTTGGACTTTCAAAATGAAATAAACACATTAAGTTGGGTTGGGATGAGGTGGGGCCAGTATGGTGCATTGGCCATAACTTTTGCAATATTAAAGATAGCAACTTGATATTTGGCATGCATAATATCATGTATCTCATGGAGCTGCACATTTTGAGTGGTGAAAGGTTAAGGTCATCCTACAAGGTCAAAGGTCAAAAAAACAAATCCAAGAGAAGTAATAAGCTTTAAAGGGAGGTAAGTAATGAACCTGTCAAATGATATTTTTTTTAGAAATAAATCAAAGCGGCGCAGGAGGGAGCATTGTGTTTCTGACAAACACATCTCTTGTTTTATGTTATTGTCTCCTACCGGTTTCACTGGAGGCGACTTATGGTTTGCGCTCTGTGCGTCCGTTAGTCAGTCTGTCAGTCCGTGAGTCTGTCACACTTTTATGGATTCTGCGATAACTTTAAAAGTTCTTCATATTTTTTCATGAAACTTAAAACATAGATAGATGGCAATATGGACATAATGTACGAACATTTTGTTCCTACGTCAAAAATTCTGGTTGCTATGGCAACAAATATAAAAAAATATAAAAATTCTGACAATGGTGGAGCCAGTATACATGTATGTTGCTTGGCAATAGTCTTGTTTTACATTAACTTGTTCATTTCTACACCGATTCACTTCCAATTGATACTGAACATCTCTTATGACAATACGGTCAATCTCAACTATGAATGGCCCCATTACCAACCCTGGGGTGCCCCCTGGGTCAGACATGCGGCGCCATTTCTAGTTTAATATATTACATAACATGTATTTGTAACTAACTAGTCTCATTATACTTAACAAAGGGCTAGTTTTTGAATTGATGGTATATACATGTAAGAACTCTGAAATTTGCTTATTCTCTAAAAACTTGTCAGCTTAAATTTTGATTAAAAAGTCAGCCTTTTACAAAAAGAGGCATTATTTGCATGCATGATACATGATGTACGGTATTATTATCTCATTAAGGCACTTACACTATTACCCCATCACACCTACACTATTACCCCATCACACCTACACTATTACCCCATCACACACTTTTTTCAACAAATACAAAAGAGCCTCCTTTGCCTTGTGGTTATAATTTTTAAACTTTTTAAAATATTGCGAGTTTTGTTGCTATTTTTGTTGCTAATAAAATTTTTCAAAAATAGGACAATTTGTGAACAAGTCTCTTAAACGTCATCAAGATATTACCAGCTGTATGGATAATTTGTATTGGTTATTACGTATTGGTTGCAAGAAGACATATCACAGCAGGGCAAGATGAGGTTATGTTGTGCTTTAATTATTTCTATTCAATTTGTTTTGAGTATTAAACATTTAAGGTTTATCTACATGTATTACAAATGGGGAAATGATTAGCGCAATACTAGCCCTAACCCCAACCACATGGCCTGATTTGAAAACAGTTATCAGCTGAGGCTTTTATATTATCATACAAAATTATTTTGCTAGAACATTTTGTTCTCTATTATAAATTCATAATAATTGAATCTATTGGCATTGCAGCTTATACAAAATTAAATACTTAGTCACAATTTACCTTGTTTATGTGATTTATGTGTATGCAGATAACAGATGGCACTTCGATACCAGATAACATCAAAAACCACGCGCGAGAATTGAGTTCTTCAGCTTTTTTGCATTTATGTTCTGTTCATTTGGTTTTCAGACACGTAACATTGTTTGGTCGATTAATGGTATGGTACTTCGTATTGCGGAGCAAGAAAGTCGTGAAAAAAACAACAGTTAATTATAAAAAAAAGAGATAAAATATCATCGATAATCGTCATGAATTTGATGATCAGTACATATTTCAACAAAATAAAAATACTTGGAAATTAATCAAGAACGTGCCAACTAATCGAAATAAAAGATCAATATGTCCATTAATGTTACAACATGTTAAATTTTAGTTGAATAACGTATTTGAGGAAAGTCAAATGTTTTAAGAGTCAGATACAAAATTTTCATGCACACTTCTTTTACCGATCATCTCAAACACAATGGCACTTCGATTCCAGATAACTCGACACTTTTTACCAGATAGAACATGCTCTATTAAGTTTATCAGAAATGCAGAATTCACTGTGGAATAATGCTATAGTAAGCAGGCAATACATAAAAATGTATGTACTAACGTAAATTAAAAACGAATTACCGAAACATGTTCTTATCCTTTTGGAATATGATAATAAAAGGCAAAGGGAAGTGTAAAGGGAAGTGCTTCATATAAGTAGAGCTCAATATAAAGGGAGTTTTCCAATCTCTTAAATTTCGTTTCATGATGCGATTCTAATGAGCACCAATGACGAAGGATTTTATGAGCCTCTTTAAGATTGGCCGCTTTAAGATCCCTTGCTCACCTTATCTAGAGTCCTGCTTTAAGTTCAATTGAACACAGTCGATTTTCAATGCTCTTAATCTCAATTTACCAATTAAAAACAAGTTTATTATTTAGACAATTATTTTCGGTCGTCACTTGCAATGTATTACTTCAGAAATAAGCATTTGAATCATATTTAAAATTTGCACTTATAATATTTATTATATAAATTAAAAGTAATAAGATTTTTGAAAACGAACAACGCCATTGGTTATATTTTACATGTGTATGTAATTACGTTATGCATAGATTCCCAATGTGTCAGGCTTGACAATGCACATTGCTTCGTACTTCAAAATGTTTGGTAAGAATAGCCATAATATACATAAATGCATTTCAGGTAGAAGATAAAACTCGGTTATCAGAGTGCCCAATTTGATGAAAGTCTCTGTTATCCTAAGTGCCCTATATTGGGAATCAAAGTATCCGCAACTTCATGAATACCACCTATTAAAACATGCTCTATCTTCGTTTATATTTCATTGAATACTATCAAAATTTCAGGATTTGAAGCACAGTGATTACTCTACATGCTGGAATATCAAACAATGTCTTGCAATATTTCTAAGTAGTGTTATTTTGTTGAAATGTTTACTGTTGATCCCTTTTATGCTGTTTTCCCACCGAATTTTCTATTTTTTTGGGAAAAAATCTACCATTCTTCCGTGATGCTTTTCTTTGCAATAGAAAAGGAAACACCATTTATAAACTCGACCATGTGCCTTGTCTAAAAAACTAATCTTTATGGTATAACTTAAAAAAAACCCTGATGAACTTACCTCTCGCGCATGGCTTTTGTTGTTGTCTGGTATCGAAGTGCCATCTGTTATCAAAGTATCCGCATAGTCAAGTGTACTCTACATGATGTGGAGACATATTGCGTGTAAATGACTTGTTTCAATAATGTCAAAGTATGAATTATTTAAAACTATATCCACTCACCGATCCCATTTTATTTCAAAATACGAATGAAAATCTTAAAACTGTTTTTGTGATCAAAATATCTGATAGTTCTATCGAATATGGTCAATTAGTAAAGTCCACATCTCATCATGCCAATTTTCATTGTCTCAGCTGATGGCTTGAGCATAATTTTATTTTCGCAGCCGATGTCATGACCATCTTATAAGTAACCACGGCCGTTGTCTTGAGCCGTTTTTCCAACCCTACTCGAATTTAAATGTTGATAAAAATGTTGTGTGTTCATGTGGGATGCTGTAATTTCGAATAACCGAAGAGAAATTATTAAATATTTCAATAAAATGTTGTTCATATTTATGCCCCCCTTTGAAGAAGAGGGGGTATATTGCTTTGCACATGTTGGTCGGTCTGTCGGTCCGTCCACCAGGTGGTTTCCGGATGAGAACTCAAGAACGCTTGGGCCTAGGATCATGAACATTCATAGGTACATAATTCATGACTCGCAGATGACCCCTATTGATTTTGAGGTCACTAGGTCAAAGGTCAAGGTCACGGTGACCCGAAATAGTAAAATGGTTTCCGGATGATAACTCAATAACGCTTATGCCTAGGATCATGAAACTTCGTAGGTAGATTGATAATGGCTGGCATATGTCCCCTATTGATTTTCAGGTCACTAGGTCAAAGGTCAAGGTCACGGTGACCCGAAATAGTAAAATGGTTTCCGGATGATAACTCAAGAACGCTTATGCCTAGGATCATGAAACTTCATAGGTACATTGATCATGACTCGCAGATGACCCCTATCAATTTTCAGGTCACTAGGTCAAAGGTCAAGGTCCAGTGACCCGAAATATTAAAATGGTTTCTGGATGATAACTCAAGAACACTTATGCCCAGGATCATGAAACTTGATAGGTAGATTGATCATGACTCGAAGTTGACCCCTATTGATTTTCAGGTCACTATATCAAAGGTCAAGGTCACGGTGACCTGAAATAGTAAAATGGTTTCCGGATGATAACTCAAGAAAGCTAATGGCTACGATCATGAAACTTGATAGGTAGATTGATCATGACTCGCAGATGACCCCTATTGATATTGAGGTCACTAGGTCAAACGTTAAGGTCATGGTGACCCGAAATAGTAAAATGGTTTCCGGATGATAACTCAAGAACGCTTATGCCTAGGATCATGAAACTTCATAGGTACATTGATCATGACTCGCAGATGACCCCTATCGATTTTGAGGTTACTAGGTCACAGGTCAAGTTCACGGTGACCCGAAATAGTAAAATGGTTTCCAGATGATAACTGAAGAACGCTTATTCCTAGGATCATGAAACTTGATAGGTAGATTGATCATGACTCGCAGATGACCCCTATTGATTTTCAGGTCACTATGTCAAAGGTCAAGATCATAGTGACAAAAAACATATTCACACAATGGCTGTTACTACAACGGAGAGCCCATATGGGGGGCATGCATGTTTTACAAACAGCCCTGTGTAATTAGAGTTTGACAGAGAGAGCGGTGAATTTTGTTTGATTTTTGACCACATTCTTACGGATTTCTTTAATAGTAAGCAGCTAGGAAGGTAAGGATTACGTTCACAAAGTCATTCTTACTTAGGCTCTCAAAGAACACACGCAAATCTGCTCAATTCAATACGTAAAATATAAAGAATAGGGAAATACTTACACCCCGCTTTTACCCGACATGTATACAGTACCGCAGCCGATGGATGAACCACAGACGATGCATTAGTCGATTGCATGGTGTGATTTTGAGCAACCAGGAAAAGATACTTATTGCTTGGCTTTTCAATCATGATTAACTGTGTCAAAGAATGGATATTGTTTGACTTTTATTTTTATTTTGTTCTACTTAATGAAGTTGAACCCTTATTGTTAACAAACTTGTGATCTAGCTTTGTCTCTTTATTATCAATTTTTTTCATTACTCAAAAAACATTATGGTAATTTAAATTTAAACACTGTTATTCTCAATGTGAAAGTGTTGGTTAGCCAAAAAACATATATTATGCGTGATTAAAATTAACCCTTTCCAACTTAGAAGCAAAGTGAAAATGACTATGTGCAAACTTCATTAAACAAGAACAGCCTGCGAGTAATTAACTGGCAGTCTGTTCAGGTTTTATGCTGTTTGCTGCTCATCATCATCTATTAGGTTTGCAGATGAAGCCTTAAAAACTTGAATCTAGTAAGAAAGGTCTTTAATTAAATTTAACTTTTTAAGTGACTGCAATTGCGTGAAAATGCATATCTAAGTGGTAAAGGGTTTTAACAAAGTGATTTGTCGTATCGAAGAGCCTTAGTCCCGCTTCCATAATGGTTGAAATAGATTCTGTACACTATGCGACCTGTGATTTTTGCCGCTATTCTCGCATCACCGTGATCAATGCAATGTGACAAATGGCGGTGATTTAGAGCGACAGTATTATTTGGAAGATGTCACGGCGATTCCATGGTGACCGTCGCGCGATGTATCTCGCTGTAAGGCAATCAGCGCGAATCACCGCGAACCGCTGGAAACACCTTTTTTCGCGATGAAAAGAAGTCAGCAACATGGGAATCAGAAATATGCATTCGGCTAACTGGGATACATTGTAAATAACCGAAATAATAAATATTCGTCCCATTGAGAATTGGCAAAAAATGACTCAAACTGGAAATCTGAAATTAGAAATTCTGCAATCCATTACAAAGATTGCAACGATCACAGCTTCATTGCTTTATCCGTCCATTTAACCCATTTGAATCGCTTAGAGGTTAAACCACCTATAACAGCTAATTGGTGTTGATCTGTTGTGTAATGTCAATAAAGGTGTGAAAAACTCCCTAGTCAGTGTTTATTACATGTATTCCCTATCAGAGCAGTATGTGTAAGAAACATATATGAAATAATCCAGACGATTTATTTACATGTTCACACAGTGTAACTGTAAACAAATATTCACTTTCATTTTTACCTGTTAGCAGAAAGTCCCCTGGAAGCACATTTTTTACATTTTGCATATGACGTAATGAAACATTTTTTTTGTACATGATCGTATTGCATTCAATCCAAATTTAAATTCCCTCGTCCAATGAAAGGTGTGTCCCATAATGAACTGTGCTCTTTACACTGCTGAAAATGGCGTAGGCATAATTATGTTGTGTATGAAATTCCTAAACATATAGAGGATATTTGTTGGATTCGGTGGATTATCGATTTTAATTCACGAGTGATCATAGAAAATAATATTTTCACGAGTGACGTAGCCAAGAGTAAAAATATATTAGTTTCTATGATCACGAGTGAATTAAAATCGATATTCCACCAAATCCAACAAATTTTCTTTTTATTTTATGCTTTTTTTTCACCGTTTATATGCATTGTTAAAAAGTTCAACTAAAGAATTTTGCTGGAATAATGACGTCATTTCGTCAAAAAAATGACGTCATTTCACAGTAAACAGTGAAAACAATTGATAATTTTCACTGATAATTTTCATTGTTTGAAACAGTGAAATTATCAGTTTAATTCACTGATATTTCTGTATAAACCACTGGAAAGCGTTAAATAAATTTGTCGTCATAAATGTTTAAGATTATATTTTCTTAAGTGATATTGTAATTATGTTGGATTTTTCAGAAAATTGTTCACATTAGAAAAGCGGTATGTATACAGTTATCGATACGATTCGGTTTATATGCATGAATGGGCAAAACACCCATGTCACCGATATCCACTGTGATCACGGCGAATCGCAGTGAATCTCTGCGAATCACAGTGACGATTATTTTGCTCTCGCGCGACGGCGGAGTTACGAATCATGTGAAATTTTTGTGATTTTCCACTCAAAATCAAACTGTCCACCATGACTTACCGAATAAGGCAAAAATCACGGGTCGCGTAGTGTGTTTGAAATAATGAGTAACATTGTGTCCACTTTTTGAGTCTAATATTTCAGTTTATCTTCCCTAGTGTTAGTTTGAAATATCTTAGATAAAGTTTTGTTTGTACTGATAAGTGATTGTTTAGACCAATCTGATTCTGTGACATCATTTGTATATAGGTAATGACTGTATGTTTAAGAATGCAATTAAAAATGTAATCAATTACTGTAAGCAAAAAAACTGTCCAAATCAGACGACTCTTAAATTTACATGAAATTGTACCATTATAATTCAGTTATTGTGCCAATAAACGTTATACAATCAACGAAAAACTGTTCGTTGAAATCAATAATCAAAATCCCCAGTTTCTGTTTGAAAACACGGCCAGAGATATATTTATTACAGATAGCTTATTGCTATGTTTAGCTTTCTCAGCTAACATATGCATTCTGTCAGCTGGCAGATGGCATTTTCAATTTTGGAGCTCTGGTAAAGGATTGAAACCAGCATTTTACTGCAGTATTAATTCAGCTTCTTTGATCCTTTAAAAATATCAGATGCCACAGCTGGAATGCAGAAAATTATGTATTGGACTCTGATGGAAATGGCTTAATTGATGTAAAAGCAGGAAGTGATCTTTGTTTGGAGAACTAATAAGAAGTAAGACAGAAACTTCTATGACAGCTTTGGTTGAATGTATCATTCAGAATTTTTTTCTTAACTGGAAGAATCAGCCATATCATTTTAAAACTGGACAAAAGTGTGATGCTGAATGCTTTCTTTGTCAATGGAGGAGAACACAAAATGCATATATTATATTCAATATATTATATTAACACATAGATTAATGAAACAGCAATAATATGACTGCACACTTGTAAGTGTTCTTTTGACAAAAGACCACTTGCCCATTTCAAATAGTGGCTGGTGCGCTGCAGAAATAACAATTACCCATGCAATCACATGTGAAAAAGTCCAAGTCTATTTTTGTAAGGTCTTTCCCCGAAAGAGTTGTTATTTAGACTGATAGTGTTTTAATGTTTATAAAAATATTAAATGATGTTTAATTGACTCCTGTCAATGAATTTTATAGTATTGAGATTGCAACAAGGTGTTTAGTGTCCTTTATAATTGTCTTATCATCCTCAATGTAGTAGCTTTAATATACGCAATTAATGATCATAGTTTACAAAAATCACGGGAGAATAACTTCAAACTGCAATGTTGCTTATCTTATGAATGTTTAATGGCCAGAAAATAGGCAATTATCCAAACTGAACATGAATTAGATTATGAAGCTAATGTTGACCTCCTATGCAACATTATAGCTGGGGAACAGGCGTTTAATTAAGATTGTTGCTAAGGGCAGTGAATAAAAGATATTCCCAAGTGATAATGATGTGATATGACTGAAATAAAGTACAGTCTATGTGTTGAATAATGCACAAGAAAATACCAGATGGTAGGTAAATGTTACACTTTTGAGAATAAATGTACAATGAATCAGCCTTTGTTTGGGTTACAAAGTATCTGATGTATATTGTCTCAAGGTTATTTATAAATGTCAACATAACAGCAAACTATAAATGGCAGAGCATTATTATGGTTTATGCTGCAGTTTAGCTTTAGTAGGATTATTATACTCACTGGGGCTGCAAACATCTTGAAATGTTATGCTGCGCTAAACATTATGGGTGTAATAAAACGATGCCTTATGTAATACTGATATGTATGAATTTACAATAACTAAGGAAGCAACAATTGCAATGGTATTTGGATGTCACAAAGGGCAGGTGAACAAACAGAACTGCCTTTTGCTTTGTCCTTAATATTCCCAAATTTGATGGAGTTTATGTACCTCTGTTTATTGGATGAGTCCTTTGGTACCTTGGTATCATGAAAGGCAGGTGTACCTCCATGTATTTCCATGTGTCCTTGAAAACCAGGTCAGTGTGGGTCACAAATAACTACTTGTAGCTCATGCATAGTTATTAAACAGAAAAAAACGCTTTTGGGGTAAAAAAAGATACAAATTTACCACACATTATGTTTTAAAAAATATTACAATATAATCATGTAAATGTATTTGTTAAACAATATATTATTTTGTACCAACACTCCAAGGAACTATCCTACTAAACTTAAATTTCAATTGTAACAGTTTTCAAGGGGGAAGGGGGCATACATCTTTTATAAACATCTCTCATTGCAAATTCCCGGTGTCATAAAGTAAGGTGTCTGTCCTAGAGTCCACAGGGCCTTCTTGTTTATCTGATTTACGATTTGCCGTCATCAATCTCAGGCTTTTGCAATGCGGGTAGATAAAACATGTTTATTTCATTTTATCTTGAAGTCATCCTACAAAAACATTCTGCCACTCCTTGACAAATGTAATACAAATCCAAAAATCAAAACTCTTTCCATTAGTTATATTTCTAGACAAGAGAAGACATCTTGATTTATTAACATTGCCAAGACAATTGAACACTTATCCTTAACAACCATAATGGGCTTCCCCAGCAATAGACCAAACAGGATATATCACATTGCTAGGGCATTGATTTTGTTTAAGAAGGAGAATTCTGCATGTGGGATGTTTAATTATTATGTCAGTTACAAAGTGGATAACAGAAGCATTTGCAATGACTTTTTTCAGTTATTTCAAACTTGACACCAGGTTTCAAGCAGACAGACAAGCAGATTAGGCTTGATCTGGAGGAATTGATAACCAGTGAGAAAATTGTCACTGTTTAATGTTCAGAAAGCTCTCTTAGTTAGTTAATTGGAGCTCTTTTAATTTTGGCCTGTGAAGTGACACTATTTTATAGCCACTCTGATTCCAACAATTCTAGAAAGACTTAATCTGAGAAAAGAATATTGGAGATTTATTATTCAGTCTAAAAATGCCATGCAATCGAGTTGCTTTGTCTCAGGTATCTGGCTCAATCAGTCTGCTCCTGAACTTGTAAGCACTGTAACTTTACCATGTATTGAAATATTTAGAAAAGGGTCTGAAAGACAGCTTGTCACATGCAAAAAACATGTCGTACCTTTCCGAGGTAAAGTTAAAAAAATGTCTTAATACTAGTACTTGTCAGCACTTGGTTGTCCAAAAACGGCTTAATTCATTGTAACAAATTCCTGTATATGGAAGGATTTTGAAATAAATTGACACACATTTTCACATATATTAGATGAATTGTCATGGAAGATGAACCTTTTGGCTACCTTCGAGGGCAAGGTCAAACTTTGACTGTCAATAAAGTTGTTTGTCTGTATCAAAGCAATATGTGATAAGTAGGTGGGGGTTTAATCACTGTTTATTTTTATTTATTTATTTTTACATATTTTCTTCTTATTTACTTTTAATGGACATGCCTGTTCCAGAACAAACATGAACAACTCATTTTGATAATTATTATTATAGTCCAAATTAGAAGAAGGCTATTCAGTAAACACTACTATAAATAGTGAATATAACAGCCCAATGATAGTAATAAATAACATACAGAAAGGATTATACAATAGCAGACACAGCTGTCATGAGATATTATTGAAAGCTGTTCTACAGGAAATACTCCAATTCATATGTTAGACAGTGTCATAGTTTTGGTTGTTTATCTGTCTGTCCAGATTTGTTTCTGCAGACTGATACTTCTTGTGGGTCACCTGGGAGGAGTAAAATTACTGGATCATATACTCGTGTGTTCCTCTGTGAAAATTCAAGACTGCAATTTAAGTTGAAAGGTAATGAATTCTCATTTTAATGCAATTTTCTAGGACTACTAGGTCATTCGCATATAACTGTGGTAGAACCTTCTTTGTTTAATGGCACAACAGTTTTGCAATGCCAACTGACCATGATAAAAGCCAGGAAGGAACATGGTGACCATTGTCACTAAAATCATGGTACCATGTTATTTATGTGTGTTAATTGACCATGGTTAGCCTTGGAAAAATTGTGGTGCCATTTCCAGACATGGGAGTATTATGATTATAAGTACATGGGCATTTTGATTAAGAAATATTGGAAAATAAACACAATAAGAGTGGGAATTAAATAAACATACGATTCACTAGAATTTGCATTGTTTTATAAAACATAAATCTTGTTTGCTCTTTTTAGTCCCCTACCGGTTTCACCGGAGGGGACTTATGGTTTTGTCTCCTTCAGTCCGTCCGTCCGTCTCACTTTTCTGGATCCTGCGATAACTTTAAAAGTTTTTAATATTTTTTTCATGAAACTTGGAACATGGATAGATGGCAATATGGACATTATGCACATCATTTCATTTTGTTCCTACGTCAGAAATTCTGGTTGCTATGGCAACAAATAGACTAGAAATACTGCTGAAAATGGTGGTTTTTCTGGATCCTGCGATAACTTTTTAAGTTCTTAATATTTTTTCATGAAACTTGAAACATGGATAGATGGCAATATGGACATTATACACGTCATTTCATTTTGTTCCGACGTAAAAATTCTGGTTGCTATGACAACAAATAGACTAGACATACTGCTGAAAATGGTGGTTTTCTGGATTCTGCGATAACTTTTAAAGTTTTTAATATTTTTTCATGTAACTTGAAATATGGTTAGATGGCAATATGGACATTGTGCTTGTCATTTCATTTCGTTCCGACGTCAAAAATTCTGGTTGCTATGGCAACAAATAGACTAGAAATACTGCTGAAAATGGTGGTTTTCTGGATCCTGCAATAACTTTTAAAGTTCTTAATATTTTTTCATGAAACTTGAAATATGGATAGATGGCAATATGGACATTATGCACGTCATTTCATTTTGTTCCTAAATAAAAAAATTTGGTTGCTATGGCAACAAATATATGTAAAAAAAATCTGGAATTTCTGACAATGGTGGAGCCGGTAGGGGACTTATATTGATTGACAACAGTCTTGCTTATTCAGTTATCTCTCAATTCTGACAACATTGAATCACAAATTCAAGTAAATGATTCTACTCACATATTATAGTATTGTGCAAATGGACTCAGATGTATTATCTAGTTTTAGTCTTGATATTGCAATGTTTCCTTTTCTATATGTTACTCAATCACATATTCTAATCATATTGGATTTGTTTTTCTGTGCTGTATTGCTAATGTTGTCCTGTGTCTGGCATTAGTTTTTAATACCCCTATCACCAGACATGACTATAAATTAGCCAGTAACTGAATTATGATTTTATGTTCAAAAATGAAGACCAAGATAATGGTGATTGTTGATATCTGCTGCTGCTTCTGCTGCTGCTTAGTATGATGATATTAATTTTTGTCCCAGGAAATTGTTTAACTGTTTTTTAGAGAATTTAAAATATTTTTGTGCTTGAAAATTTATAAAGTCAGTGTTTTTGTATGGCAACTCTCAAAAAAGAGTATATATTTTTCCCCAATTTTGTAGAATAAAATCCTCTAAAAAATAAAACAATAATTTATTTTTTTAAAATATTATTTTAAGAAACAACTGATTTTATCGATTACAAAAATCCCAATAAGACTCAAATTGGCTTGGAAAACTGAGACTGTGCATGACGGCTGAAATGTCTGAAACTAATGTTGAAAAAATCATTGATATATATTTAAGAAAAAGGACAGCGACATTCAGCTGTAAACATTACATTCATACATACATGTGCATTCATATACAGTCAATCTTGTGGATGCGACCACTTGTATTAAGCGACCTTTGTCTTATGCGACCATTTTGAAATCCCACGTAGCTTTTTCGCTATATAATGATATTGTATGAAGCGACTTTTTTCTTACGCGACCAGCGACCGCTGATTTTTGTGTATTTTGATGTCCGAATCTTGAATTAAGCGACCACTAGGAGGTAAAAGTGGTTAATCTATTGATCTTTCAGGGACAAATCCGTGTAAATTGTTTATCTAAGCCGATAAGATGTACTGTTACACCTCTGCTTTGTTTTCACACCAACCATTATAATTATGCTTTGTCTCGTTGACCGGTTCTGACCGGTATTGTTGTAGACTGCGTATCAATTTATTGAGTTGAATAATAGAGGAACGTATTACGCAAAGTCTACAGCTTAAATAGTTTACTATGTGGAACGTTAAGAGACAACGCCGATTTTTCTCGAGTATAGATAACAGGTACAGAAACAATGCACTGTACGCGACAAACATTTCCTGAGAAGTGCAGAAAATAAACTATTAATCAGCAACATCTGTCGAAATCTGTACATTACCAATTTGTAATTATGCTAATTAGTAGATATTTGTTAGCCAATCACATTGTTATTTACTTAATAAATTTTCCAATCAGGTCTGTTTGTTTGTTTTCAATTGACGTGTTTTAATTTTTTCAGCTCATTATGTATCATAATAGAGTCAGATTTCCTTAAGCGTACATGCAGAAATTAAAATGTCAAAAAGAAAAGTGTTAACGTTGAACGAGAAAATTTGGGTTTTGGACGTAAAATCACAGATGAGTTTGGAGTCGGTAAAACTCAAATTCAGAACATTCTTAAGCGTAAAGCCAAGGTGCTTGAAGACATTGAAAATAATGTGTCAGGTGAAAAAAACGCGAAAAATATTTCCTTGTCTATGTTGTTATTGCAAATAAATATGTACACACAATTCATTTATAATAAATGATGATTTATAATAAGTGAACAAATAAAAAACATTATAAGTAAAATTTTGATTATGTATTGTGTTTATAATCATTTTATTATAAAAGTTAAAATCATTGTTGACAAAAGAGATTATCCTTCATATAGATTAAAATTGAGGGTAAGCATTCTTCCAGAATGGCCTTTTTTTATTTAAAGACCATTTTATTAAGAGACCACTTTCGATTACTCCCTTAAGTGGTCTCTTAATACAAGATTGACTGTAATAAATATCATAACATTATAAAAAAGTGAATTTTTTATTTTCCCCTTTTCCTAAAAAAAACGACGTGTTTTTCCCCTTTGGACGGGCCCCGCCACCATTCCCATATAGGTGAAAAAAAACACTGACAGTCTTACTTTGAAATCATCATGTCTGAAATGAACGCTGTTCAAAATACATGTAATTCATACATTTAAAATTTATTGTATTAAAAAAATATATATATAACACATGATATGTTAAATTTCAAGATACATGTATCAACCTTTTTTAATCATACCGAAACTTAGTTAAAATTAATTGGTATATTAATAGGAATATATTTATGCCCCCCTTCGAAGAAGAGGGGGCATATTGTTTTGCACATGTCGGTCTGTCCGTCCACCGAATGGTTTCCGGATGATAACTAAAGAACACTTTTGCCTAGGATCATGAAACTTCATAATAGGTACATTGATCATGACTCTCAGATGATCCCTATTGATTTTCACTATTTTAAAGGTCAAGGTCACGCCGAATCGAACCAGTAAAATGGTTTCCAGATGATAACTCAAGAACGCTTATGCCTAGGATCATGAAACTTTATGGGTTCATTGATCATGACTCACAGATGACCCCTATTGATTTTCAGGTCACTAGGTCAAAGGTCAAGGTCACGGTGACTCAACACAGTAAAATGGTTTCCAGATGATAACTCAAGAACGCTTACGCCTAGGATCATGAAACTTCATAGCTACATTGATCATGACTCGCAGATGACCCCTATTGATTTTCAGGTCACTAGGTCAAAGGTCAAGGTTACGGTGACTCGAACCAGTAAAATGATTTTCGTATGATAACTCAACAACGCTTACCCCTAGGATCATGAAACTTCATAGGTACATTATTCATGACTCGCACATGACCCCTATTGATTTTCAGGTCACTAGGTCAAAGGTCAAGGTCACAGTGACAAAAAACATATTCACACAATGGCTGCCACTACAACTGACAGCCCATATGGGGGGCATGCATGTTTTACAAACAGCCCTTGTTAAAAGTGTATTTTTTGTGTGTGAAGTATTTTAATAAAATAACCATAATATAGTAAAACAATTTTTACATAAAATATTGTAAATGTTTTTTTATCTGTTTAAAATAAAAGCAAAAAAGTGAAAACCATGGTCACATTGTAGGCAATTATAAGTCTGACAATTCTCATTTTTACCATGAATGGTATGCTCATGGCCACGGTTTACCATATTATTTGATTGGTTGCCATGATAAACCAAAAGCAATTGAAATTCGTTAAATACTGTGGTGACCATGATCAACATTTTGCCAAGGTCCTTGGCAAACATATGCTATCTGCACGTACAATTATCAATTAGTCATGCAATAAGTAATAAAAGTTTATTTTTTATCCAATTATCATATAAATCAGAATGTGTATAACATAGTAAGTAATTATAAATTGCACATATTCATAATATCAAATTTCATTTTTAGAATAAAAAGACAAGTTACTAAACTGTGTTTTTTCCTTTTAAACAAGACACATTTTTATAGAAGACATACTTTATTTAAAACAATGATTACATTTTTTATCCACACTGGGTGGAGGTAAAGAAAGAAGATGATTATGGCATAAATCTCTTCATTTTTATGCCCCCGGATTGAAAGATCAGGGGTATATTGTTTTTGGCCTGTCTGTCTGTCATTCCATCATTCCGTCATTCTGTCATTCTGTCATCAAAACTTTAACCTTATATTAAAGTTTTGCAATAACTTTTGAAATATTGAACATAGCAACTTGATATTTGGCATGCATGTGTATCTCATGGAGCTGCACATTAAGAGTGGTGAAAGGTCAAGGTCAAGGTCATCCTTCAAGGTCAAAGGTAAAAAAACAAAACAAAAAAACTTAAACCTTACATTAAAGTTTTGCAATTACTTTTGAAATATTGAACATAGCAACTTGATATTTGGCATGCATGTGTATCTCATGAAGCTGCACATTTTGAGTGGTGAAAAGTCAAGGTCAAGGTCATCCTTCAAGGTCAAAGGTAAAAAAAAGTGGCGCATTAGTGGGCATTGTGTTTCTGACAAACACATCTCTTGTTTTACGTTATTTATACGTTATAACAGTGTATGTTTCAAAATGAACTTGTTATTGAAAAAAGAACAGGTTTACAAATAGTCACTCACCAACATGACAACTGATCTTTTCGCATGACCATGATATTAAAATATTGCGGAATTTAATACTAACTGCGGATGTCTCGAATTTGTACAATTATTCCATCCAATATATGTAACAAAAGAAACAGGAAATCACAAAAATAGTCTGATATCAAATTACATGTACATGTAACATGTTTGTATGTAATTGTTGGCGAGCTATATATTTACACAAACGAGCAAGGATTTTCGAAAGGTTAACAAAAAACAAATCTTTAATTAAGAACAACAAGGGAAACTTCATGTAGAAACAATTGAAACAAAACCTGAAGCATGAAAGGCAAATTATACTCATGCTTGATGTAAGACATGTCAATGATTCTGTAAGGAGGGCAAACACGAGAGAAAAGAGTTGAACATTTGGTGTTTTTATTATGAAGTGCATGTCATACATGTACATACAAAAAAAAAACATACGATCTGCAATGTGAATGAACATGTACATTTCGATATTGCAGACCGTACATTTGTATAATGTTGTTGTTGCACATGTATTTCACTGCGAACCACCTAGACTGTGGTGGTCCACCGCGATTGCGGTGGTCCACTGTGAGATCAATTTCCCGATAACACCGAGACTGACACCGCAATTCGCCACGGCAAAATCACCGTGTTCAACGGTGTATCGCAGTGAGATAGTAATTGTTTACTCTGTGCTGAATCATGGTGATGCGATGTGGATGGCAGAAATCGCTCTAGACGTAGTGTAACAAGTACGTTGGTTAAAAAAATATAGGTGAGGCTGTAGGGGGGGGCCTAGATGAGTTACCCGATACTGTCAATACATGAAAATTAATTATAAATTTAATGAAAACAAATGAATTGAAGCATTTAATTTCAGGTGAAAAATATTAAATTTTAATTTAAATGTGGTTTGCTTGATAATTTAATACAATCTTCTTGATACCAATACATTTATGATAATAACAATATTGTTGTTCCTTTTTTTTAGTCTCACACACAAAGAGACATAATGCACTCATATAAAAAGCTCATAAGCTGATGGTATGGGTTGTCATCCTAACAATGAAATTTAGCAACTACTTTTTAATGCTCCCCCCAAAAAAATTTGGGGGAGGATATAGTCGCCGCTTCGTCAGTCCGTTCATGTGTCCGTCCGTGCACAATTTTTGTCCGGGCTATTTCTCAGCAACTAATGACCAGAATTCAATGAAACTTTATGGGAAGCTTCACTACCAAGAGGAGATGTGCATATTATCAGCAGGTTCTGGTCGTATGATTTTTTACAGAGTTATGGCCATTTGAAATTTTCCATTAACTGTACATATAGTGCAATTCTTGTCCGGGCTATTTCTCAGCAACTAATGACTGGAATTCAATGAAACTTTATGAAAAGCTTCACTACTAAGAGGAGATGTGCATATTATCAGGTTCTGGTGGGATGATTTTTCACCGTGTTATGACCCTTTGAAATTTTCCATGAACTGTACATATAGTGCAATTCTTGTCTGGGCTATTTCTCAGCAACTAATGACCGGAATTCAATGAAACTTTATGGGAAGCTTCACTACCAAGAGGAGATGTGCATATTATCAGCAGGTTCTGGTCGGATGATATTTCACAGAGTTATGGCCCTTTGAAATTTTCCATTAACTGTACATATAGTGCAATTCATGTCCGGGCTATTTCTCAGCAAGTAATGACTGGAATTCAATGAAACTTTATGAAAAGCTTCACTACCAAGAGGAGATGTGCATATTATCAGGTTCTGGTGGGATGATTTTTCACAGAGTTATGGCCCTTTGAAATTTTCCATTAACTGTACATATAGTGCAATTCTTGTCTGGGCTATTTCTCAGCAACTAATGACCGGAATTCAATGAAACTTTATGGGAAGCTTCACTACCAAGAGGAGATGTGCATATTATCAGCCGGTTATGGTCGGATGATTTTTCACAGAGTAATGGCCCTTTGAAATTTTCTATAAACTGTACATGTAGTGCAATTCTTGTCCTGGCTATTTATCCCCAACTGACTGGAATACAATGAAGCTTTATGAGAAGCTTAACTACCTTGAGGAGATGCGCATGTTATTTGTGGGTTCTGGTTAGATGATTTATTTAGAGAGTTATGGCCCTTTGAAATTTTTAAGTTGCTAAACCATCCATCATATTATTTTGTCCAAAGTTATGCCCCTCAAGATGTTTCCTTTTATCTGAATATATAGTGCAATATTGTGACAAAAAAAAACTTTGGAGTGCATCACCTGTCTCCGACGGTTTCTTGTGTTATTGGCAATGTCACTGTTGTAATTGTACTTGTGTTGGCAATCAGTGTTCAGGAATATTTTTTTTTTCTGAGGCAAGATTGCTTTTTAACAGTACTTAAAGGTATTGAACCAACATTTGACAACTTCTTATTGGTTTTCTATATCACCTGGTTACGCCAAATAATCCATACAAAAACCATAATAAGTATATCAGGTAATGCAAGAACTACATGTGCATTGCATTTCTAGTGTAAAATACATTGTGTGTTTGATTGTGGCGTTGCTCAGGTAAGAAACCAAATATACTCTATTTTATTTGAATATCTAGTTTGAATTTGAGTTTCAAATATTCTTATGTTTCAATGAAATAAAATGAAAACTATGAATTAACATTATTTTAACAATTATTTTGATTACTGTTGATGCAATAAAATACGTTTCAAACGATATAAATAAATATTAATTCTAAAATCGACAAAATCAAGATTATATTCCATATGTAGGGCACTTATTTATTGTATGTGTTTATTAGTGAAATTGAATGTTTGATTTGCATATATATGATTGTATGACTGCATTACTTGCAGTCTGTCTTCCTCCACAAACGTTCTCATAGGGAGTTGCAGTGCAGTCTAGCTTCCTCTGGGACCTTTTCTGGGGGGGGGGGTTGGTGTTGCGCTTCCTCCACACCTCCACAACCTTTCTCAGGGGGGCTCTGCATTCCAGCTTCCTCCACAACCTTTATAAGCGGTGTGTGTGTAGGGGGGGAGGGGGCCCAGTGTTGCAGTCAAGCTTACTCCGCAGCCTTTCTTAGAGGGCTCGCAGTCTGGCTTCCTCGGCAAACTTTCTCAAACCGCTGAAATTTACAAATGCTACAAAATATTTAATGACAAATTTGAAGGAAAATATTGCATTTTAATACTTTTTTTGTCAACAACACAACAGCCCATGGATCCTTTTTATGCTCCCCCATAATTTATTTTGGGAGGAGCATATAGTCGCCGCTTCGTCTGTCCGTGTGTGTGTCTGTCTGTCTGTCCGTCCGTGCACAATTTTTGTCCGGGCTATTTCTCAGCAACTAATGACCGGAATTCAATGAAACTTTATGGGAAGCTTCACTACCAAGAGGAGATGTGCATATTATTAGCGGGTTCTGGTCGGATGATTTTTCACAGAGATATGGCCCTTTGAAATTTTTGAAATTTTCCATTAACTGTACATATAGTGCAATTCTTGTCTGGGCTATTTCTCAGCAACTAATGACCGGAATTCAATGAAACTTTATGGGAAGCTTCACTACCAAGAGGAAATGTGCATATTATCAGCGGGTTCTGGTCGGATGATTTTTCACAGAGTTATGGCCCTTTGAAATTTTCTAAAAAAAAATTCTTGTCCCCCCAACTACTGTGCCCTTAAGATGTTTCCTTTTATCTGAATATATAGTGCAATATTGTGACAAAAAAAAACTTTGGGGAGCATCACCCGTCTCTGACGGTTTCTTGTTGTTAAATATGTATTGATATAAAGTCTGGGAAATAATGTAGTCAAATGAATGGGACGTTGAACTCAAAGTGAGACAAATGGGAATATTACCAATAAAAGAAGCAGCTCAATATTCTCAATTCTCAAAGAGTCAAACTTGTTTTGCTTGGAAATATTGGATTTAATCCTTATTTATTTCTTTGTTAATCAGTTATATGTAGCAAGGATTTATTTTCAAGAAAAAGCAGCAATTAAACCAAAAGAGCCAGCATTCCCCTTTATATTTATGTGAGTTCTTCTGAGGAAGAAGACAGAAATATAACATTTATGGCAGCTTAAATCTTGTTTGTATGTTTGCTTAAAAAAATGTATTCTTGGTGCTCAAAACATACTTTTTTGACAAATTTTGAAGCGCATAGTCATTATTAGGGAGTCTTTCTTTGAAATGAAACTTAACATTTAAAGTATAAATGGTTGGTTCATGTACGTCAATAGAGTTTGAGATCTAAATTAAAGCTGAACAAGCCATTACCTCAAGCAGCCAAAAGACCAGCAGTATATCAGTGGTAACAAAACACACCCAGATACATTAATTATCCACACGCTTTTTGAAAAGCGTGGGGATATTGTGGTTATGTCCGCCGTCCGTCTGTCTGTCCTGGCCACTATCTCCTCCTACACTATAAGCACTAGAACCTTGAAACTTACACACATGGTAGCTATGAGCATATGTGCGACCCTGCACTATTTGGAATTTTGATCTGACCCCTGGGTCAAAAGTTATGGGGGTTGTGGTGGGGCCGGGTCAGAGATTTTCACTCATTTTTTAGGTTATTTTACTATAATTTCTTCATTTCTACACTGATTGTCTTCAAATTGATACCAAACTTCTCTTATGACAATACGGTCAATCTCAACTATGCATGGCCCCATTACCAACCCTGGGGCGCCCCGCTCACATAGGCCACGCCCACCCAAAATTGCAGTTTTACTATAATTTCTTCCTTTCTACACCAATTCACTTCTAGTTGATACTGAACTTCTATAATGACAATATGACAATACAGTCAATCTCAATTATGCATGGCCCAATTACCAACGCTGGGGCGCCCCAGTGTCAAACATTCAGCGTGGGGATACGCGTCCGCCTCTGCCGCGCCATTTATAGTTTTTAGCTCACCTGATTGCTCAGGTGAGCTTTTGTGACCGGTCTTTGTCCGTCGTATGTCCGTCCGTCCGTCCGTTTGTAAACATTTGCTCGTAAATACTCTAGAGGCCACATTTCTTGTCCTATCTTCATGAAACTTGGTCAAAAGCTTTGTCCCAATGAAATCTCGGCCGAGTTCAAAACTGGGTTGTGCCAGGTCAAAAACTAGGTCACTAGGTCAAAAAAAACAACCTTGTAAACACTGTAGAAGTCACATTTCATGCCTAATCTTCATGTAACTTTGTCAAAATGTTTGTCTTAATGATATCTTGGTTGAGTTCAAAAGTGGTTCCGATCCGTTGAAAAACATGGCCGCCAGTGGGCGGGGCAATTTTCCTTATTTGGCTATAGAGAAACCTTGTTAACACTCTAGAAGTCACAATTTTTGCCCAATCATCATGAAAGTTGGTCAAAAGATTGGTTCAATTGATGTCTCTGACGAGTTCGAAAATGGTTGAGATCGGTGAAAAAACATGGCCGCCAGTGGGCCGGGCATTTTTCTCTATATGTACCCGGTATATAGTGGCAATTTTCCTATTTGGCTATAGAGAAACCTTGTTAACACTCTAGAAGTCACAATTTTTGCCCAATCATCATGAAAGTTGTCAAAACATTGGTTTTATTGATATCTCAGTCGAGTTTGAAAATGGTCGGGATAGGTGAAAAAACATGGCCGCCAGTGGGCGGGGCATTTTTTTCTATATGTAAATAGTGAAAACATGTGAACACAGTAGAAGTCACATTTTTGGCCCAATTTTTTTCATGAAATTTGCTGAGAACATTTTTTTCTTTGATACGAGAGTTGAGTTCAAAAATGGTTCCGGTCAGTTGAATAACATTGCTGCTGGGAGGGGGGCAGTTTTCTCATTATGCCCCCCCCCCCTTTCGAAGAAGAGGGGGTATATTGTTTTGCTCATGTCGGTCCGTCCGTCCACCAGATGGTGTCCGGATGATTACTCAAGAACGCTTATGCCAAGGATCATGAAACTTCATAGGTACATTGATCATGACTCGCAGATGACTCCTATTGATTTTTAGGTCACTAGGTCAAAGGTCAAGGTCACGATGACCCGAAATAGTAAAATGGTTTCTGGATGATAACTCAAGAAAACTTATGCCTAGGATCATGAAACTTCATAGATCATAGATACATTGATCATGAGTCGCAGATGACCCCTATTGATTTTCAGGTCACTAGGTCTAAGGTCAAGGTCACGGTGACCCAAAGCAGTAAAATGGTTGCTGGATGATAACTCAAGAACGCTTATGCCTAGGATCCTGAAACTTCATAGGTACAATGATCATGACTCGCAGATATTGATTTTCTGGTCACTAGGTCAAAGGTCAAGGTCACGATGACCCAAAATAGTAAAATGGTTTCCGGATGATAACTAAAATGGTTTCCGGATGATAACTCAAGAATGCTTAGGCCTAGGATCATGAAACTTCATTGGTACATGGATCATAACTCATAGATGACCCCTTTTGATTTTCAGGTCACTAGGTCAAAGGTCAAGGTCACGATGACCCAAAATAGTAAAATGGTTTCCGGATGATAACTCAAGAACACTTAGGCCTAGGATCATGAAACTTCATAGGTACATTCATTGATCATGACTCGAAGATGACCCCTATTGATTTTCAGGTCACTAGGTCAAAGGTCACGATGACCTGAAAAAGTAAAATGGTTTCTGGATGATAACTCAAGAACGCTTATGCCTAGGATCATGAAACTTCATAGGTACAATGATCATGACTCGCAGATGACTCCTATTGATTTTCAGGTCACTAGGTCAAAGGTCAAGGTCAGGGTGATCTGAAATAGTAAAAGTGTGTCTGGATGATAACTCAAGAACGCTTATGTCTAGGTTTATGAAACTTCATATGTATATTGTTCATGACTTGCAGATGACCCCTATTGATTATCAGGTCACTAGGTCAAAGGTCAAGGTCACAGTGCCAAATAACGTATTCACACAATGGCTGTCAAGGTCACGGTGACTCAACTTGGAAAAATGGTTTCTGGATGATAACTCAAGAATGCTTTTGCCTAGGATCATGAAACTTCATAGGTATATTGATCATGACTCTACAGATGAAATAATGATGAAACTTGACCATGATGTTTGTCTTGACAATATCTAGGTCAAGTTTGACATTTGGTAAAGATTGAATGAACTGACTCATCTCAGGTGAGCCAACTAGGGCCATATTGGCCCTCTTGTTTTATATATCTTGACAATTCAATTTCCTTTGTTTATTATTGGTTAACTATTGTTTGCCCTTCAACAAAGTTATGAGTACTTGTACACGTTGACATTGTGTGGTTTCATGATTTATAAGAGATAGGAAGAACCTGGATTTCGGACAGCAGCTGATTATTAGGAGTTAATTAAATAAAAGAATATCGGGCCCAGTTCTTTAAAATTACCTTCTTTATCTCTTTATTATAGCTTTAAATGTCATTATTGAGACTTATTCACCATTGTTGTATAATCACACTGATTAACATATTAAGTACCTAATTTGGTGTAATTTAAGCTTTATGGGTGATATGGCAAGAGGTCATGTTCTAAAAACAGGATGTAGCCTTCATGAGATCGCCCATAATGATATGGTAATAAATACTATGGAACACCAAAACTGCCTTTTGTTGAGAGAAACTGCTATTATGTTTGCTTAGTAGGCATTATGTTGGTGTTAGTGGATATTATGGTTGGTCAGGTTATGTTGAGATAAGTTGACATTATATTGGGTTAATTTAACATTATCTTGTGTTAAATTGACTTTATTATGCCCCCCTTCGAAGAAGAGGGGGTATATTGCTTTGCTCATGTCGGTCGGTCCGTCCGTCCACCAGGTGGTTGTCAGACGATAACTCAAGAACGCTTGGGCCTAGTATCATGAAACTTCATAGGTACATTGATCATGACTTGCAGATGACCCCTATTGATTTTGAGGTCACTAGGTCAAAGGTCAAGGTCACGGTGACCCGAAATAGTAAAATGGTTTCCGGATGATAACTCAAGAACGCATAAGCTTAGGATCATGAAACTTCATGGGTAGATTGATCATGACTCGCAGATGACCCCTATTGATTTTGAGGTCACTGGGTCAAAGGTCAAGGTCACGGTGACCCGAAATAGTAAGAGGGTTTCCGGATGATAACTCAAGAACGCATATGCCTCGGATCATGAAACTTCATGGGTAGATTGATCATGACTCGCAGATGACCCCTATTGATTTTGAGGTCACTAGGTCAAAGGTCAAGGTCACGGTGACCCAAAATAGTAAAATGATTTTCGGATGATAACTCAAGAACGCTTTTGCCTAGGATCATGACACTTCATAGGTACATTGATCGTGACTTGCAGATGACCCTGTTGATTTTCAGGTCACTAGGTCAAAGGTCAAGGTCACAGTGACAAAAGTCGTATTCACACAATGGCTGCCAGTACAACGGACAGCCCATATGGGGGGCATGCATCTTCTACAAACAGCCCTTGTTTTAGATTAAGTTGACTTTAAGTCAACTAAATGTTGGGTTAACATGTTGAGTAAAGTGGACATTATGTTGGGATAAGTTGACATTCTGTTGGGTTAAGTTGACATTGTGTTCAGTCAACATGATTTTGGGTTAACAATATTTTGGGTTAAATTGACATTATGTTGGGTTTAATTGACATGTTGAGTAAAGTGGACATTATGTTGGGTTAAGTTAACATTATCTTGTGTTAAATTGACTTTATTTTGGATTAAGTTGACATTATGTTAAGTCAACTTAGTGTTGGGTCAACATTATGTTGAGTAAAGTGGACATTATGTTGCAATAAGTTGACATTCTGTTGGGTTAAGTTGACATTGTGTTCAGTCAACATGATTTTGGGTTAACATTATGTTGGGTGAAATTGACATTTTGTTGGGTTAAATTGACATTATGTTGGGTTAAGTTTACATTATGTTGGGTTAAGTTGACATCCTGTTGGGTTAAGTTGACATTATGTTGGGTAAAGTTTACATTCTGTTGAGTTAAGTTGACATTATGTCGCGTCCAGTTTTGATTCTGTTGTGTCAAATTGGTATTATGTTAAATCAAGTTAACATAACATAATGTCAACTTAATCAAACATAATGTTGGCTTAACATAATTTTAAAATAACCAAACATAATGTCACCTTAACCCAACATAATGTTACCTTAACCATACATAATGCTAACTAAATCCAATATCATGTCAACTAAACCCAACTAAAGGTCAACTTAACCCCACATTATGTGAAGTTGTTAACTTGAACCAACATAATGTCAAGTAACCAAACATATCAGTTTCTGTCTACAGAAGGCAGTTTTTATCTTCCATAACTATCGTGTTTATAATATATTTTATTCTGCGTACTTAAAATTTCTGTTAAAATGTAAATAAAGAAAGGTTTAAACATCCGTATAATGTTCTGTGAAAAATTGAAGAAAGATTGCTTCTGCTCTATTATCTTGCAATATCTGGAATACTTGCATCAGCTGATGTATGTGAATAATTACAAGAGGAGCTTTTGAACTGCAATAAGTTCAAACATTGCAGCGAGTGGTATGTTAAAACTTAAAAGTCATGTATGTACCTGTGTGTTTCGATTAATTTATGACCAGTGTTAACAATGAGAATGTTATCAGGGGTGAAAGATTGATTGAATTTGTAATGCATGAATAGGTATCAAGTTTCTCAAAGTAAGTAGTACAATTTGTCGGGATATACTATTTAAGTATAAAAGGAAGTTTAAGAATAACAATTTAGTCACTACTGGTACTAATGCAGATTGGATCGATGTGAGAGTGGTAATTATATAAATAATTAGGTACTGTATATTTTTGTTTTGTTTAGATATAAAATAATGTGTAATTTTGTTTGTGCATATTTATACGTTTGAATTGGTTAATGCTGTTTAAACTCTATAAATATAAATAACATGAAATATATCGTCGTTAATATTGGTTAATTTGCATTAATAATTCCTGATATAACTGAAAGATTAAAAAAAGGAACCAATATTTTCTCATAATCATTAAGGCTTAAAATTTCTTGTACCTATCTTTTTTTACAACTATTAAAAAGAAATTATTGAGCTGTACAATAATTGTTAATGTAGTTTTAAATTATTTGTATATCGAGGCAAAAATAAAAATAAAATTTAGTTATGTGCTAGATATTTTATTTATGTATTCAATACAGAGTAGATGTACACAATGTATATAATACAAATGCAATTAATTAAAAAATAAAAAATTGAACATTTTTTAACACTTAATTATTATTATTTTGGAATGAGATTAACTTTGTTCTGCTCTTCTTTTTAATTTAAGCCAATTAATTAAACCAGGTCAATAGAAAAAATAAATTTTTTTTCATTCAAAATCTGCCCTTGTTCTCATTCATGTAGATAAAGACGTATAGAGTAGTTACCTTCTCTTTATCACATGTCAATTATAAGACTTGAAGTGGAGTAAATAGCAGAGTATCCTTTGTTTTTAGCTCACCTGTCACAAAGTGACATGGTGAGCTTATGTGACCGTGTGATGTCTGGCGTCCGTATGTGTGTGCGTGCGTGTGTCCGTAAACAATTTGTTTGTGTAGACAGTAGAGGTCACAGTTTTCATCCAATCTTTATGAAATTTGGTCAGAATGTTTATCTTGATGAAATCTGGGTTGGGATTGTATTTGGGTTATCTGGGGTCAAAAACTAGGTAACTAGGTCAAAAACTAGGTCACATAATAGGTCAAATAATAGAAAAACCTTGTGTAGACAATAGAGGTCGCTGTTTTCATCCAATCTTTATGAAATAAGGTCAGAATGTTTATCTTGATGAAATCTGGGTTGGGATTGTATTTGGGTCATCTGGGGTTAAACACTAGTTCACTAGGTCAAAAAGTAGAAAAACCTTGTGTAGACAGTAGAGATCACAGTTTTCATCCAATCTTTATGAAATTTGGTCAGAATGTTTATCTTGATAAAATCTGGGTTGGGATTGTATTTGGGTCATCTGGGGTCAAAAACTTGGTCACTAGGTCAAAAACTAGGTCAAATAATAGAAAAACCTTGTGTAGACAATAGAGGTCGCAGTTTTCATCCAATCTTTATGAAATAAGGTCAGAATGTTTATCTTGATAAAATATGGGTTGGGATTGTATTTGGGTCATCTGAGGTCAAAAACTAGGTCACTAGGTCAAATAATAGAAAAACCGTCAACAATTTATTTGTGTAGACAGTAAAGGTCACAGTTTTCATCCAATCTTTATAAAATTTGGTCAGAATGTTTATCTTGATGAAATCTGGGTTGGGATTGAATTTGGGTCATCTGGGGTCAAAAACAAGGTCACTAGGTAAAAAACTAGGTCACTAGGTCAAATAATAGAAAAACCTTGTAAAGACAATAGAGGTCACAGTTTTCATCTAATCTTTATGAAATTGGGTCAGAATGTTTATCTTGATGAAATCTGGGTTGGGATTGTATTTGGGTCATCTGGGGTCAAAAACTAGGTCACTAGATCAAATAATAGAAAAACCTTGTGTAGACAGTAGAGGTCACAGTTTTCATCCAATCTTTATAAAATTTGATCAGAATGTTTATCTTGATATAATCTGGGTTGGGATTGTATTTGGGTCAGCTGGGGTCAAAAACAAGGTCACTAGGTCAAATAATAGAAAAACCTTGTGTAGACAGTAGAGGTCACAGTTTTCATCTAATCTTTATTAAATTTGGTCACAATGTTTATCTTGATGAAATCTGGGTTGGGATTGTATTTGGTTAGTCAGGTGAGCGATTCAGGGCCATCATGGCCCTCTTGTTTTATTCAAATACTAGTTTCTTCAATAAAGATAACACAATAAAACATATATTCATTGGGCTATTGCATTTTGTACAATGAAACAGATATAATTGAACAGATCTTTAAGTGTCCGTAATTTTTATTTTCTCTGATTGTCAGACTCTCTTACTTTCAAGTTACCAGGGCTATAGATAACTTTTGGGTATTTTGGGTAATTCACCCCCTGTTTTTGACAACAATAGGGTTTTTGTAAATTCAATAGAGTTTTATCAAAAAATTTCACCCCCTACTTTTGAGCTTAATTGGGTTTTTTTCACCCCCGTTTTTTTTTAAACTCAATTGGGTAATTAAGGGAATGACGTATAACATAATTTAAATCTACTAAGGTTACTTTATTATTTATACAAATGGAATTTAAAAAGGTACCTGTACATAAAAACAAACAATTACTGAATTTCTGATCAAAGTTATTCATTGTTTGTTGAATAATACGGAATTAATGAAAATCTCTTCACAATTGATTAAGTCCTGGCTGTTCAAAGCGATGCACCCCGTTTACGGGTCATTTTGAGTTGAATACCTTGGAAATGAAAGTAGAAATTGGACGGGTCTACCAATAATTACAATACTACCCCAAAGATTGATAATCGCTGGAAAGACTGCTTCTTTTCTTCATGGGACTGCATATAAACTATGCAGTACATTTTTTTACGGAAAATAACCAGTCTAAAACATACGCCCGGTGTTCGTAAGGATTGCGTTTCGTGACGCAAGGTTTTTTACGGGAATTACGTTATTAAATTTGTATTTACGTTTTTGTACACTTTATTTTGAATTAATTTACGTTTTTGGTTATTTTAATTGCATAATAACGCAAGTACGCTTGTTATCTATAGCCCTGAAGTTACTCTTCTAAATTTAGGGTGAGAAACATGATATAAGAGCCTTGATACAATACGTCTACCGCGATATCTGCCTAAAACACAGTCACACCGTGGTCAACTTTTTGTCAGTGTGACAATCACCATGATCTGAAGGTGTTTCCATCGTAATAGATCACAGTGACAGTGGGTGAGCACTGCGGGTGCTATCGCGATGGACCATCGCGGCCCGGGTGGTTTGCGGTGATTACAGGTAAATGTATGGTTTCTGCATGAAGTATTGCTTATTGTTTATTGTCCCCAACAGGTTTCACCACAGGGGACTTATGGTTTGCGCTCTGTGTGTCCGTCAGTCCGTGAGTCTGTCACTCTTTTCAGGATCCTGCGATAACTTTTAAGTTCTTAATATTTTTTCATGAAACTTGAGATCATGGATAGATGGCAATATGGACACTATGTACGTAATTTCATTTTGTTCTTACGTCAAAAATTCTACTTGCTATGGCAACAAATATATATAAAAAAATCTGACAATGGTGGAGCCGGTAGGGGACATGTATTGCTTGGCAATAGTCTTGTTTAAAGAATTGTTTTTGTTAACGTTTTGAAAATGCTCTCTCATTTGTGTACATATTGCTTGCCAATATTTACATAATATTATAAACATGTTACATGAACATGTAATTTGATATCAGACTATTTTAGTGATTTCCTGTTTCTATTGTAACATGTATTGATTCAAATATACATTCGAGACATCAGCAGTAAGTATTAATTTTAGTGATATTATAATGCAAAAAGATCAGTTCTTATGTTGCCCGGTGACTATGTCTATACCTGTTTTTTCAGTAACAAGTTCATTTCGTCACATATTTAAAAATAACATTATCAAGGAATATTGTGATAAATATTTATTTTTTCAATATAACAATATAAAGATTACTTCTTTCACGTTTTTTTAAATATGTATTAAAATCAGTTTTAATTCAGGACATGTACAATAAAAAGATATACATGTATTAAAAATCATATTTGTAACATTATCATGCATTTTAATAAATCTTTATGAAATAAATAATACAAATCTCGTCAGCGCTGTTATTACATGCTTATTTTCTTGGTCGTACCTGAAATAAATAGAAAAACAGTTTTAAAAAAGCTCAATGTTATGTTATATTATGACTCGTTCAATTCAACGCAATTTCTCATCAACATTTCTTATCAAGACTGTATATAATGCTCTACAAACATGTACATTTCATTAAACAGTGATTTACATGTACATCAATCGAAGCGAAGATTTTACATAATGTAATGCACATTAATGTTGTGATTAATATCGATTTAAATATTATAAGTAAATCAATATTGATCATCATGATAAAATTCCTTCGAAAATGTTATTTACATATGTATCAAAATTAACTTCTTATAAACAAAGCACAGGTATACAAATAGTCACTCGCGAACATGATAAATGATCTGTTCGCATGACTTAATGATATTAAACTATCACTGAATTGAATACTTACTGCCGATGTTACGAATTTACACATGTATGCGATTCAAAACATGTCACAATAGAAACAGAAAATCACTAAAACAGTCTGATATCAAATTTAATGCAACATGTTTTTATGAAATCGATGGCAAGCTTTATATGAACACGAACAAGCAAACTTTTTTGAAATGCTAACAAGCACAAATCTGTAATTAAAAAACAACATGTGGAATTTCATGCAGAAACAAATGAAACAAAACATGAAGCATGAAATGCAATCTATACTCACGCTTGATGTAAGACATGTCAAATGATTCTGTAAAGAGGGTAAATGTAATATAATAATAAAGAGTGGAACAAATGACGATTTTATTATGAAGTATTACATACAAATGCATTTTTTTATCTAAATGTATATGTTTATTAACATACCTGTATTTCACCGCAAATTACCAAGACCGAGGTGCAATACCGTGAGCGCGGTGGTCCACCGTGAGATTTATTTCCAGATAATGCCGGCCCGCACATTTTTATCAACATATTTGATCAAGCCTATGAATGCAAAACGCCACAGTCACTTCAGTGTGTCCCACGATGTATTGCAGTGGCAAGCCACAGTCACTTCAGTGTGTCCTACGATGTATTGCAGTGGCAAGCCACAGTCACTTCAGTGTGTCCTACGATGTATTGCAGTGGCAAGCCACAGTCACTTCAGTGTGTCCCACGATGTATTGCAGTGGCAAGCCACAGTCACTTCAGTGTGTCCTACGATGTATTGCAGTGGCAAGCCACAGTCACTTCAGTGTGTCCTACGATGTATTGCAGTGGCAAGCCACAGTCACTTCAGTGTGTCCTACGATGTATTGCAGTGGCAAGCCACAGTCACTTCAGTGTGTCCTACGATGTACTGCAGTGGCAAATTTTTTTGTCATGATGAGATGAACCACAGTAATGCCTGGTGGAAAGTAGAAACTGCGCTTAAGATATAGTGTAATTGGAGACCTTTGATAACTTAGCATTTTTGTTATCTTGGTGATACCTCTAGTTATAGAAGTTTTACTGTATATGATGCTTATTAAATGTATTCTGCAGTTTATATTATTGCTGTTAAGGTTTGATATAATATTATGTATGTTCATCTGGGTAAAGATCTAGAAATGGGCAGCCTCTGTGACCCTTGCCCCGCCCTACCACCCCAAGCCCAAATTTAAAGACTTGTGCTTAAAACTTGAAAGAGCACCAGGCTGTTATTTTGAGATCCTGTATGCATGATTCTAAGTTAATGGGGTCCTTCCATTCCTGAGGCTGCATTAGGTGAGAACACAGAATGTGTCCCATTTTTCAACATACAATGTTACTTAATGTGCTCATGAGTGTTGGTACAGATTTAGGAGTATAGCTACAATTTCTATCTACCGGGTATTTAGCATTGCACTGCAAGATACATGTATTTAATTTTGGTGTAGTGTTGTGCTGTGGGGAGAAACCCAGAGGAAACCCACCTGTCTGGTATGTAGAGCTGCAACGATTCACCAACAGCTCGATTCGATTCGATTTCGATTTCAGAAACTCCGATACCGATTTTTTCGATTCGATTCATCTTCAAACCTAGTTTTATCATATATTCACTCTTATGCCTCAAAATTAACATTTCTTTTCAAATGTGATTTCAATAAAACACATAAAAAAGAACAGCAAATTAGGACTCAATTTTAATTAAAAAAAACTTCTGACTAGAAGATTGTGTTGATTACACAATAATAAAAAAAAAAAATCATAAGAACGTATCTGGAATCAGTTGAATGGTAGTATTATCACTATTATACTTTTACACAAAACCGCTATAAGCATGTCTACCATTGTGCCATGACAGCATCACCTGCTACCTGTAGGACAAATCACACTCTCTAATAAACTTAACAAAACTCCAACAGAAATATAACTACTTTTCTGGCTGGCGACTTGAGTAGTTGCACTTGTGCGACCTCTTAGTCTTAGTCTTGCTAAATCAACGTTATGTTTGCGTTTGACATATTGCATTAGATTAGTGGTTGAGCCGGACTTAGCGTACGCCACATCCGTGAAGCACAGTTTACACTTTGCTTTATCGGTAGGGCTACCATCCCGAAACCCAAAATACTGCCACACTTTTGATTCTAGCTTCTTAGGCGCATCTGATAATTTCAATTTGTCGGCAACAACTTGTTCAGCCATTTTGACGCTTTTTCCGAAAGTAGACCATAACGGGCTTATTGATTGGATGACTAAAGTAATAAGCAACCAATCGCGCGCGTCGTTATTACAGGTAAAGATAAAACCTACACCTTCCTGTATCAATAGGCAGAATACAGCGCGCTTTACGTATCTATGTATTTATATGTATATATGTTGAAGAATCGAATCGAATTTGGTAGGTTTGGTATCGAAATCGAATCGAAGCATTTCGAATCGATTTTCAATGAATCGGATCGAATCGTTGCAGCTCTACTGGTATGGTGAGTACCAATCAAGCACAACATTCGCCAGGTGTGGGAATTGAATCTGCATCAAATAGTGCAATAACAACAGCCACATTGTGTTAGGCTTCATTTTCCTTTCCCTTATATAGGCTTCAAAAATAAGTGCTCTGTTTTTATGCCCCTGAAGGAGAGCATATAGTGATCCGTCTGTCTGTCCGTCACACTTTGCGTTTAGGTTTCGAAAAATGCTCAAAACTTCTATGTCGCTTCAGATGTAACATTTATAATGGTATGCATGTGTATATGGACAAGGCCTTTCCATACGCACACAAATTTTGACCACCTTGACCTTGAACTTAGGGTCCGCTTTTAGGTTTCGAAAAATGCGTTTAGGTTTCGAAAAATGCTCATAAATTCTATCAAAGCGTTTATCGGGGGCATATGTCATCCTATGGAGACAGCTCTTGTTGAAAACTATAACGTTATCTACCCAGAAACAATTATGGATATCTGATAATAATTATTTGCATTTGTACTATGTGCCATATTAACGTTTGTTGTGTAAATATTGATGAAGCATCATCAAAATTTTACCCCTGATGCACTTTGATTTGCACAATCATGAATGCTCAATCATAGTGGGAATATATAGTAATTAAATTTCAAAAGCTAACAAAGTAACCTATATGCAAATATTTATATTTGTTATTCAGGCATTTATAATTACCGTCATTATCAAATGAAATGCCATGGGTCAGGGATATGTCATTGAATGCCAGATTTTAATAACATTTATTGATCCAATATATGTAAATGTATATATTGATTGACTAGTATTGAATGTGAATTAAACATGAAGAGTAGAGCAGACTTTGTGCAAACATAAAGCAAATATATGTCAGCAGATTAAACCATAATAAACGCGGCTGTTTCAATTCTTTTTTGCTCAATATCTTTTAAATTTGTTACAATTGTTAGTCTCAGATGAAATAACAGCAGAAAAGAAGAAAGAATTTTCTATAAATAAACTGAGCATAACATCTTGAAGTCATCAATCTGAGGCAAAATGTGTCAAGGCATTGTGCAGTGCATGTGCATAAATACATAAATCAGTTGGATTTATGTATTTAGTACCAGAAAAAAAATATTTATCAAAACTGTGATCTTTAGTATAAATGATAATAAATACATTTATAAATTCTTAAATTTCTTGTAAGCAATAATGATTCCAGAAAGGAATTTAAGAAAGACCATTAACCAATTTTTGTTCAATGTAATACTTCTGATGTTTTTTGCAACATGGGCTCAAATACAAATACATAGTTGCCATCATATTGATGAAAAAAATCTAAGCAGCTGATGAGTGAAACCTTAAATTAATTATGTTTATTATTAATCGACATTTGTTTTTCATATAATATGAGGCGCATCATACCAAAATGGGTCTTATGCCATAGGCTTCCAGCATGGCTCCAGACCAGCATGTGTATTTGCACAGTCAGGTCACAAGCTACCCTGTCCGCAATAAAGGTTTGGTGGTCTCTATAGCAGACATGTTAGCTCCGGACCAGACTGCACGACTGCGCAGGCTTGTCTGGAGCTACACTGGCCACATTAAGCATAAGACCCACTTTTGCATAATGTTGCTCATTTTATTAAAGATACATTTTAGATTGTAGTGTATTGTTGCATTGATAAAGCTAACTTTACATTAGTAATGTAACAGTAATGTTAGTTTAAGTAAGCTCCATTATCTACCACTATCTCATTTATTATTGAGACTGGTCATTAGTGACCAATCATTGATCTGCTTGTGGCTTGTGTTTATAAGTTTACAGCTGTTGAAACAAATTATATCTAAATATAGCAAAAGGGACAAACTCAACTTAAAAAATGTTCCATACAATTACTGATGAAGGTTAAGTAGACCTCAAAATATAGCACTAGTAACAAATTGTAAACACTCTATGCATGACTGAAACTGAACAACATGAAGCAGATGGCTCCTTATCTGACTGACTATATTTCTATTTGCTATCTTTGCATCACAAGGATGGTTCTGCTTCAGGTTTACATGTTACATGTTACCTTAGCCTACCAATGACTGGTAATCAGATGACAAAAGTTTATTTTAGCCTTTTCTGGCTTAGAAGCAAAGTGAAAATGTCTAGAACTCTCGGGCTTTTCAGGATTTATGCTTTTTGCTGCATCAGTATCTTAGGGTTGGAAATGAAGCCTTTAAATCTTGAATCTATTAGAAAGATTGTTTAATTTAATGGTATTTTGTAAGGGACTAAAATGGGTCAAAAAGCCTATCTGAGAGGTTAAAAAACAAAATAATTATTTTTTGCCTTTTATTTCAGGGGATTCAAGATTAGCTCCTGTTCTGAGTGTAGCTTGGTAGCCAGTGCAGCGTGATGGGTGCAGAGGAAAGCAAACCAGGCTCCCCATGTTTCGGGCTAATGGGTCCCTCATCTGTGATCAGCAACATGAACAGGCAGGCCCAGATGGCCCGGGCTTGGGCACTTCTCCACCAGTGCTCGATAGAACAGTGGAAACTTGGACATGGAGGTATGCTTCAATCCTTGAGCTTATTTATGAATGAAAGTTGGTACGTTGGTCTGTTTTAATGACAAACATGACAAAGAATACACCACCTGCATGCGACCATTTGAATCTTATCATAAGATGAATGCTCTTTAAGAAATGGCCATAGAATCAATTAAATGTCTTATTCATTATGCATTAGTTCAACATTTTTATGCCCCCCTTCGAAGAAGAGGGGGTATATTGCTTTGCACATGTCGGTCGGTCTGTCGGTGGGTCCGTCCACCAGGTGGTTTCCGGATGATAACTCAAGAACGCTTGGGCCTAGGATCATAGGTACATTGATCATGACTGGCAGATGACCCCTATTGATTTTGAGGTCATTAGGTCAAAGTTCAAGGTCACATTGACCCGAAATAGTAAAATGGTTTCCGGATGATAACTCAAGAACGCTTAGGCCTAGGATCATGAAACTGGATAGGTAGATTGATCATGACTTGCAGATGACCCCTATAGATTTTCAGGTCACTAGGTCAAAGGTCAAGGTCACGGTGACCCGAAATAGTAAAATGGTTTCCGGATGATAACTCAAGAACGCTTAGGCCTAGGATCATGAAACTTGATAGGTAGATTGATCATGACTCCCAGATGACCCCCATTGATTTTGAGGTCACTATTTCAAAGGTCAAGGTCACAGTGACCCGAAATAGTAAAATGGTTTCCGGATGATAACTCAAGAACGCTTATGCCTAGGATCATGAAACTTCGTAGGAAGATTGAACATGACTCGCAGATGACCCCTATTGATTTTCAGGTCACTAGGTCAAAGGTCAAGGTCATTGTGACCCAAAATAGTAAAATGGTTTCCAGATGATAACTCAAGAAATCTTATGCCTAGGATCATAAAACGGCGTAGGTACATTGATCATGACTGGCAGATGACCCCTATTGATTTTCAGGTCACTAGGTCGAAGGTCAAGGTCACGGTGACCCGAAATAGTCAAATGGTTTCCGGATGATAACTCAAGAACGCTTATGCCTAGGATCATGAAACTTGATAGGTAGATTGATCATGACTCGCAGATGACCCCTATTGATTTTGAGGTCACTATTTCAAAGGTCAAGGTCATGGTGACCTGAAATAGTAAAATGGTTTCCGGATGATAACTCAAGAACGCTTATGGCTACGATCATGACACTTTATAGGTACATTGATCATGACTCGCAGTTGACCCCTATTTATTTTCAGGTCACTATATCAAAGGTCAAGGTCACGGTGACCCAAAATAGTAAACTGGTTTTGGATGATAACACAAGGACGTTAATGGCTACGATCATGAAACTTCATAGGTTCATTGATCATGACTCGCAGATGACCCCTATCGATTTTGAGGTCACTTGGTCAAAGGTCAAGTTCACAGTGACCGAAATAGTAAAATGGTTTCCGGATGATAACTGAAGAAGGCTTATTCCTAGGATCATGAAACTTGATAGGTAGATTGATCATGACTCGCAGATGACCTCTATTAATTTACAGGTCAATTGGTCAAAGGTCAAGGTCATGGTGACCCGAAATAGTAAAATGTTCTCCAGATGATTACTCAAGAATGCTTATGGCTAGGATCATAAAACTATATAGGTAGATTGATCATGACCCCCAGATGACCCCTATTGATTTTCAGGTCACTAGGTCAAAGGTCAAGGTCACAGTGACCCGAAATAGTAAAATGGTTTCTGGATGATAACTCAAGAACGCTTAGGCCTAGGATCATGAAACTTGATTGGAAGATTGATCATGACTCGCAGATGACCCCTATTGATTTTCAGGTCACTAGGTCAAAGGTCAAGGTCACAGTGACCCGAACATAATTGTACATTGATCATGACTGGCAGATGACCTCTATTGATTTTCAGGTCACTAGGTCAAAGGTCAAGGTCACAGTGACAAAAAACATATTCACACAATGGGAATCTCATTCAGGTACAAGCTTTTTACATTCTTTTCTGTTTTAACAAGATTGGCAATTAAAATCTCTTATCTGAATCCAAATTGTTTAAATGTGATTACTGGGGATGTATGTCTATGCATGAAAAGGTTTTCATTAAAACTGATAAAGTAATCTTGTGCTTTACTGTACTTGAAATATATTGCTGACACATCAAACGATTTTCTCCTAAGATCTTTCTTGCTAACATGCATTTATCTGGTGCATGCATTGTGGCAATATAATTTCTATGGAATCTTAAGTAAACAACTATATTGTAGTAGTATTACAAATTGAGCCTCCAGTGCATTGTCTTGTTTCTGAGATCAAAGCTGGACAAACCAAGGCAAGCTTAGAATATTATAGGTCTGAGCTACACGCTAGTCCTATTTTGTTTCAGAAATAAAGACAGTAGAACATTAAAAAATAAGGCATAATATATCAACTACTTCGGAAGGTCTTAAACACACAAATGTCAGTATTTTAAGCTCAGAGAATTTCAGTATGCAGTTTAATGTTCTTTTCTTACCAAATATTTCAAGAAAGTATATAACAATTAAAATTTAACATTATAATAAATAAATTAAAAAAACAAATGATCAATGTTACTTTTGCCCTAAATTCAAGGTCACAATGAGAAGCCAAAGGCCAAATATTTACATCATGCTGCTTTTCTGTACTTAATTTGTCAGTAGTTTGAAAATAATTTGCCGTAAATGGTCATCTTGTGAAAATGGTTTTGTTGCATGAAACAACCAATGTCTTTAACTGGAAAGTTAGAAATCACACAGGTTTAAGTTGAAATATAACAGAACTTTAAGTTATACGTTTATAATTATGGTAAATTATCTACACATATATCATGCAATTTAAAAATAACTTGCCCCAAATGGTAAGAAAGAGGGTTTCTTTTGTGCACAACACCATTATTGGTTACAAAAAGGTCAAGGTCAAATATTGGAATCAAATGTATAATTTGTCTGGAACAAAACAGTTTTTTGTCGAGGAGGGCATTAATATCTGTATCAAATCACATTGATTCATAAGAAGACACCATTGAAATGTTTTATTTAAATTGTTAATTATTGCTTAAATTTATTTAAAAATTAAAGAATAATAATTATTGTAAATCGGGTTGTTTCTTTTGTATGATGATGCATTCAATCTAAAGATGTTTTTCTCATAAATTCCTGACTTGTCAATTCATTTCAGTCTCTCAATCAAACCAAGTAAAACTTTTTCAGTATGGGGTTAGCAGATGATAGTATCACTTAATGTGAAGGTATGTTTGCCTTTGTATGTAGTTTTGTCAATCCAGCAGTTGTGTGCAATTAAATGATGGTATTTCAGTCTAAACAAAAGGCATGGACATGCGATGGCTTGTGCACTTAAGAAGCGCAGACACATGGTTTATAAAGTCTTAAAACTCTAACAACAAAAAACTGTCACCATTGTAAGGTATGCCATCCTCATCATAATTATACATAACATAACCTGTTGTGACGGAATGACCATTTAAAAAAGTATCATTCATTGGCATTGTCTTTTTAATTTAAATTAATATTAAGATTGTAACTACTTTCCAAAATGAATCTACATCATTCCAAAAGAAAGTCTTTTTCCTTAGTAGAATGCCTCCCCCCTCCATAGCCGTTAAGCCTAAAATATGCCCATGCATGCCCCTGAAAAATATGATTGCATTAGTATGTAAAACACAGATATATACAAACTTGGAAATAGTTATTATTTCCTTATATTGATTGTTATGCTCCCTAAAAATGTATTTTGGGGGGAGCATATAGTCACCGCTTCGTCTGTCCGTGCGTGTGTGTGTCCCTCTGTCCGTCAGTGCACAGTTTTTGTCAGGGCTATTTCTCAGCAACTAATGAACAGAATTCAATGAAACTTTATGGGAAGCTTCACTACCAAGAGGAGATGTGCATATTATCAGCGGGTTCTGGTCGGATGATTTTTCACAGAGTTATGGCCCTTTAAAATTTTCTATAATTTTTTTTTTTGTCCCCCCAACTACTGTGCCCTCAAGACGTTTCCTTTTATCTGAATATATAGTGCAATATTGAGACAAAAAAAACCTTTGGGGAGCATCACCCGTCTCCGACGGTTTCTTGTTGTATGTATTTACAGGCTAATTTTGGCACCAAAACACAACATTTAAAATTGGTTTGGTCATACTGTTGCATTTGTGTACCATGCATTATTTATTTTCATAACAGCAACAACTGAGCTTGTAAATGCGACATTATTTCATTAACTTCAGTTTATTCCAAACCAGAGTCTCCTATCAAGCCAATTAACCATTATAAAGAACTACAGGCCTGAAAGACTTGCCAGCAGCCTATTGATCTCATACATGGGATCGGAAAATGACAAATAAAAAGGCTTCTGTATCTGGCATGATGTTTTATGTGATTTAGGCTGTTGATATTTCATTGGAACCCCCCCCCCCCCCCCAAAGGAAATACAGCCAGAGATTTAATATATGATGTCCCAAGAATTAAACACCCAGCATGAGGATACACAAGTGCTCTGTCGGTTGCATGAACACACCACAGTTATGTTCATTATTTGATGATACAAATATTAGACCAATATTTCGGTCCTGATAAAGAGCAAGTAATGTTATCGTTTGTCGTTTTTCTTTAGAGAATAACAATTTATTGTCCCCTGCGATAGTCGGATAGATTTAGTTATGGTGTTGTCCTTTGGGCCTGAACACCTTTGTGTCTGTAGGCATATCTCAGATCTGTCTGGACTGATTTGATTGAAACTTGGTATGAATATATATATGGATAAGAGAAATAACTGAGTTCTGGCACTCTTTTGCTTGAAACTGTCCTGTCCAAAATACTTTTGTGTCTGTCATAGCCATATCTTGCAAATGCTTGGGTGGATTTCATTGAAACTTATGATGAGTTTATTGTGGATTAGCGAATGATGTATGTCAAATGTTGTCGCACAATCCCTTAGCAAATATTGGAGTTACTCCAATTGGTATTGGTACTCAAAAGTGTCCCTTCGTCCACAATACTTTTTTGTCTGTGTATATATCTTGGAATTGCTTGTGCAGATTTTATTGAGACTTGGTACGAGTCAATGTATCTATGGTTAGAAGCATAATGTACTTCGAATGCCGTCACAATTCATTTGAAAAAATAATGGAGTTATGGCCCTTTTTCCACTTGAAAATAAGCTTACTTTTGTGTCTGCACATCTTGCAAGGTATAAGGCAGATTTCATTGAAACTTGGTGTGGGTATATACATGGATTAGAGGATGATGGTCATCATATTGCTTTACAAACCATTTAACAATAACTAAGTTATGGTATTTTTTACTTGAAAATACTGTTTATTGTTAAGGATTTTTTCTGTCTTGAGCTGTATTACTAAAAACATATGAGCTACAGCCATAAAACTTGTCACTGATGTTCTCAATCATCTGGGGGCAAGTCACATGTAATGTCAAGGTTACATATTGGGGTTAAAAATCAGAAATTTGATAAATTATTTATACACTCATTGCAAGTTTCAATGTAATCTGCCTAATCTGTTCCAAGATGTGGCTGCAGACACACAATTAAGCTTTTTTCAAGTGAAAAACGGCCATAACTGTAACAAGGGCTGTTTGTAAAACATGCATGCCCCCCATATGGGCTATCAGTTGTAGTGGCAGCCATTGTGTGAATACGTTTATTGTCACTGTGACCTTGACCTTTGACCTAGTGACCTGAAAATCAATAGGGGTCATCTGCCAGTCATGATCAATGCACCTATGAAGTTTCATGATCCTATGCCTAATTATTCGTGAGTTTTCATCAGGAAACCATTTTACTGTTTCAAGTCACTGTGACCTTGACCTTTGACCTAGTGACCTGAAAATCAATAGGGGTCATCTGCCAATCATGCTCAATGTTCCCATGAAGTTTCATGATCCTAGGCGTAAGCATTCTTGAGTTATCATCCGGAAACCATTTTACTGTTTCGAGTCACTGTGACCTTGGCCTTTGACCTAGTGACCTGAAAATCTATAGGGGTCATTTACGAGTCATGATCAATGTACCTATGAAGTTTCATGATTCTAGGCGTTAGCATTCTCCATTTATCATCTGGAAACCATTTTACTGTTTCGAGTCACTGTGACCTTTACCTTTGACTTAGTGACCTGAAAATCAATAGGGGTCATTTGCCAGTCATGATCAATGTACCTATGAAGTTTCATGATCCTAGGCCTAAGCATTCTTGAGTTATCATCTGAAAACCATTTTACTATTTCAAGTCACTGTGACCTTTCACCTAGTGACCTAAAAATCAATAGGGGTCATCTGTCAGTCATGATCAATGTACCTATGAAGTTTCATGATCCTAGGCCTAAGCATTCTTGAGTTATCATCCGGAAACCATTTTACTATTTCGAGTCACTGTGACCTTGACCTTTGGCCTAGTGACCTGAAAATCAATAGGGATCATCTGCCAGTCACGATCAATGTACCTATGAAGTTTCATGATCCTAGGCCTAAGCGTTCTTGAGTAATCATCAGGAAACCATCTGGACCAACTGACCCACCGACGGACTGACCAACATGTGCAAAACAATATACCCCCTCTTCGAAACCATTTTACTGTTTTGAGTCACTGTGACCTTGACCTTTGACCTAGTGATCTGATAATCAATAGGGGTCATCTGCCAGTCATGATCAATGTTCCTATGAAGTTTCATGATCCTAGGCGTAAGCATTCTTGAGTTATCATCTGGAAACCATTTTACTGTTTCGAGTCACTGTGACCTTGACCTTTGACATAGTGACCTGAAAATCAAAAGGGGTCATCTGCCAGTCATGATCAATGTTCCTATGAAGTTTCATGATTGTAGGCTTAAGCATTCTTGAGTTATCATCCGGAAACTATTTTTTATGCCCCCCTTCGAAGAAGAGGGGGTATATTGCTTTGCTCATGTCAGTCTGTCGGTCTGTTGGTCGGTCTGTCCGTCCACCAGGTGGTTGTCAGACGATAACTCAAGAACGCTTGGGCCTAGGATCATGAAACTTCATAGGTACATTGATCATGACTCGCAGATGACCCCTATTGATTTTGAGGTCACTAGGTCAAAGGTCAAGGTCACGGTGACCAGAAATAGTAAAATGGTTTTTGAATGATAACTCAAGAACGCATACGCCTAGGATCATGAAACTTCATGGGTAGATTGATCATGACTTGCAGATGACCCCTATTGATTTTGAGGTTACTAGGTCAAAGGTCAAGGTCACGGTCACCCAAAATAGTAAAATGGTTTCCGGATGATAACTCAAGAACGCATACGCCTAGGATCATGAAACTTCATGGGTAGATTGATCATGACTCGCAGATGACCCCTATTGATTTTGAGGTCACTAGGTCAAATGTCAAGGTCACGGTGACCCGAAATAGTAAAATGGTTTTCGGATGATAACTCAAGAACGCATACGCCTAGGATCATGAAACTTCATGGTTAAATTGATCATGACTTGCAGATTACCCCTATTGATTTTGAGGTCACAAGGTCAAAGGTCAAGGTCACGGTGACCCGAAATAGTAAAATGATTTTCGGATGATAACTCAAGAACGCTTTTGCCTAGGATCATGAAACTTCATAGGTACATTGATCGTGACCCGCTGATGACCCCTATTGATTTTCAGGTCACTAGGTCAAAGGTCAAGGTCACAGTGACAAAAATCGTATTCACACCAGAGTTCGACACTAAGACACGTCCGACAGACATTGTCTAGTATGATTGGTGGTCGGGCTAGTTAAACTGCGGGCTAGCTTGTCCGACTGGTCGTACATGAAAACATCTATACTGATTAATAGAACTATTACTAACTGCTGTGAAAACCTTTTTTCTTAATGTGTAAAATTACTCTCATATCCGTTATTTACATCAGAACAAAACTAGCGTATATAAATAAACACGGAGCATTCACATGATTCATCGCTATTTTTAGACGCAAAGGAGGGCTTCCAGCGGAAATTGCTTTTTCCATTGGTCAAGTTGTCATGAATATTAATGATTTTCTGCAGTGCCGTAAACCTTTTCAGCATGTTTTTATGACTTCTATCGAAAATCGGTTTCGTCAATGCAAATATTTTGGCGTAGCAGACGAAAGAATGTAATTTAAAGAATGGCTTTGTTCAAGTTCGGATTTTCGTCCGAAAAATCAGTAAAAAAAAGAAGAATCCGTCGGTAAAACTGACAGGAAACTTGAATATAAAAAAAAGAAAACGTCAATTTTATCCTAAATGGAAAATTGAGTTTCCATGGTTTGAACTTGACGAAGAAAAGCAAAAACTGTTTACTCTATGCATCAAAATAACTTTCTGGTGTTCACTGATTTTTTACTGATAAATCCTGATTAAACAGTTACATGACACAATTGTGTTTATTTGCAATGTCATTTATGGTCTAGTATACATCAGATTCGGGCTAGTAGATTTTAAGAGGAGCTGGTCCGATGGTCTTGCTGTAAAAAAGTTAATGTCGAACCCTGCACACAATGGCTGCCACTACAACGGACAGCCCATATGGGTGGCATGCATGTTTTACAAACAGCCCTTGTAAATATTGTGTTAATGTTTAATTTTGTTGATTAATATAAATATAAGCAGGACAGGGGAGGTAATACACTACAGGGGAAACAAATGCAATAAGTTTAAATTTATTGTTACAGATTTGCCTCCCTTGTAATATATTTAAATTTTACCAAATGTAAGGCTAACTGCATTTTTGTAATGCATACTACTACTACTACTACTACTACTACTACTACTACTACTACTACTACTACTACTACTACTACTACTACTACTACTACTACTACTACTACTACTACTACTGCTGCTACTACTGCTGCTGCTGCTGCTGCTACTACTACTACTACTACTTCTACTACTACTACTACTACTACTACTACTATTACTACTACTACTACTACTACTACTACTACTACTTCTACTGTTTCTACTACTACTACTACTACTACTACTACTACTACTACTACTACTACTCTTCTACTACTACTACTACTAGTATTACTACTACTACTACTACTACTACTACTACTACTACTACTTCTACTACTGCTCTACTACTACTACTACTACTACTTCTACTACTACCACTACTACTACTACTACTACTACTACTACTACTACTACTACTGCTACTACTACTACTTCTACTACTACTACTACTACTACTACTACTACTACTACTACTACTATTTCTTCTGCTACAACACCTACTACTACTACTATCTATACTACTACTACTACTACTACTACTACTACTACTACTACTACTACTACTACTACTACTATACTACTACTACTACTATACTACTACTACTTCTACTACTACTACTACTAATACTACTATACTACGACTACTACTACTACTACTACTACTAACTACTACTACTACTACTACTACTACTACGACTACTACTATTACTACTACTACTACTTCTACTACTCTTCTACTACTACTACTACCACCACCACCACCACCATCACCACCACCACCACCACCACCACCATTCACAGTGACAAAAAACGTATTCACACAATGGCTGCTACTACAACTTATAGCCCATATAGGGGGGCATGCATGTTTTACAAACAGCCCTTGTACTGTTTCGAGTCACTGTAACCTTGACCTTTGACCTAGTGACCTGAAAATCAATAGGGGTCATTTGCCAGTCATGATCAATGTAATTTTGAAGTTTCATGATCCTAGGCGTAAGCATTCTTGAGTTATCATCCGAAAACCATTTTACTATTTTGAGTGACTGTGACCTTGACCTTTGACCTAGTGACCTGAAAATCAATAGGGTTCATCTGCCAGTCATGATCAATGTACCTATGAAGTTTCATGATCTTAGGCCTAAGCATTCTTGAGTTATCATCTGGAAACCATTTTACTATTTCAAGTCACTGTAACCTTGACCTTTTACATAGTGACCATAAAATCAATAGGGGTCATCTGCCAGTCATGATCAATGTACCAATGAAGTTTCATGATCCTAGGCCTAAGCGTTCTTGAGTTATCATCCGGAAACCATCTGGTGGACGGACCGACCGATATGTGCAAAACAATATACCCCCTCTTTGAAACCATTTTACTGTTTCGAGTCACTGTGACCTTGACCTTTGACCTAGTGACCTGAAAATCGATACGGGTCATCTGCCAGTCATGATCAATGTACCTATGAAGTTTCATGATCCTAGCTAGGCGTAAGCATTCTTGAGTCATCATCCGGAAACCATTATACTATTTTTAGTCACAGTGACCTTGACCTTGACCTGGTGACCTGAAAATAAATAGAGGTCATGTGAGAGTCATGATCAATGTACCTATGAAGTTTCATGATCCTAGGCCAAGCGTTCTTGAGTTATCATCCGGAAACCATCTGGTGGACGGACCGACGGACTTACCGACATGTGAAAACAATATACCCCCTCTTCTTCAAAGGGGGGCATAATTAGCAAATAGATTGAGACGGCATTTGAGATACATAATTTTGGATATTTTTAATGTGGAGCTTAAGTATTTTAGGAGTGCCTTTATGATTAAACCATTATTTTAGAATATTAATGAATGATTCTATAAGTAGTTGTGAGCAGAGTTTCAAGTTGCAAGCTTGGAAAGTGCACCCATTCCATTAACACATTTATTTGGTAAAGGATATCAATTCAACTAATTTACTTGTGAAGTTATTAAGAGTTTTAAGTTTGTAGATGTTCCTTTTTTATTGACCAAAAAATGATAACAGCAGTGTATAATTTTCAAGAGATTCAAAAAAAGTATTAACATATCTATTTATAGTGGAATGTGTTATTTTCCACCAAAACATATCTCAACATAAACAATTCTCATGTGATATAAACTGCAAATACTCTTATTGTTATCCTGCTTGACCTCACACACACAAAATATGATGCAGTAAACAGACCAAAAATAGCATCAGTAAATTGTGTTGTCAATGATCTCATCCAATAGCAGACATTCCAGGCACCTAGACTTCCATAGACAGATCTGTAAAATACAAGGAGTAGTTAGCAGGTTTCCATCGCAATAAACATAATTGAATCAGGAGATTCTTGGCAATTGTCTTGGTTGTTAAGAGCGTTTGTCAGCTGGGATAATTGATACCAGAAACGTGTCAGGCATGGCTGAAATTTAAAAAATATCATAATTCAGATTCACTAAATAATTAATATTGTGACATAACTTCTGTTTATATCTGCATGGTGTTTTTGTTTCCGTTCAAATGTTTATGGTATAGTGTTAACACTGTTTATTTTTCGTTTCCCACACATATTTTATGCCTGAGTGGAAGCCAAAGAATACTTATTATTTGATGTGTTTGATTCCATTAATTTTTAGCTCACCTGATTGCTCAGGTGAGCTTTTGTGACTGGTCTTTGTCCGTCGTCCATCCGTCCATCGTCCGTCCGTCCACATTTGTTCGTAAACACTCTAGAGGCCACATTTATTGTCCGATCTTCATGAAACTTTGTCAAAAGCTTTGTCCAAATGAAATCTTGGTCGAGTTCGAAACTGGGTCGTGCCGGGTAAAAAACTAGGTCACTTGGTCAAAAAAAAGAAAAACTTGTAAACACTGTAGAAGTCTCATTTCATGCCCAATCTTCATGTAACTTTGTCAAAATGTTTGTCTTAATGATGTGTTGGTTGAGTTCAAAAGTGGTTCCGGTCCTTTTAAAAGCATGGCCGCCAGTGGGCGGGGCAGTTTTCCTTATTTGGCTATAGATAAACCTTGCAAACACTCTAGAAGTCACAATTTTTGCCCAATCATCATGAAAGTTGGTCAAAAATTGGTTTTATTGATATCTCGGACGAGTTCTAAAATGGTCCAGATCGGTGAAAAAACATGGCCGCCAGTGGGCGGGTCATTTTTCTCTATATGTATATAGTGAAAACATGTGAACACTCTAGAATTCACATTTTTGGCCCAATTTTCATGAAATGTGATCAGAACATTTGTTTCCTTGATATGAGAGTTGAGTTTGAAAATGGTTTTGGTCAGTTGAATAAAATGGCTGCCAGGGGGGGGGGGGGGGGGCAGTTTTCCTTATTTGGCTATAGAGAAACCTTGTAACACTCTAGAAGTCACAATTTTTGCCCAATCATCATGAAAGTTGGTCAAAACATTGGTTTTATTGATATCTCGGACAAGTTTGAAAATAGTTCAGATCGGTGAAAAAACATGGCCGCCAATGTGAACGCTCTAGAAGTCACATATTTGGCCCAATGTTCATGAAACTTTGTCAAAACATATGTTTCCTTGATATGAGAGTTGAGTTTGAAAATGGTTCCGGTCAGTTGAATAACATGGCTGCCAGGGGGGGGGGGGGGGCAGTTTTCTCATATTTATATAGTAAAAAAAGCTTGTAAACACTCTAGAAGTCACATTTTTTGCCCAATCATCATGCAACTTGGTGAAAAGATTGGTTTTATATATATCACATATTTAAATCCATAATTATTGCCTTTAGATTGTCCAAATTATGATTATATTATACAAAATCCTTGTAAACACTCTATAGGTCACAATTTTGTGTCAGATTTTATGAATCTTGGTAATAATATTAATTTTTGTAAGCAAAGTTTGATGTTTGATAAGGGGGGTCAACTTAAAATATAGGTCTCCAGGTCAAATCTCACAAAAACAAAATCACTCCATATGCCAGAGTTTTGGTTCAATAATGATGAAACTTGACCAGGATGTTTGTCTGGACAATATGTAGGTCAAGTTTGACGTTTGGTAAAGATTGAATGAAACGACTCCTTTCAGGTGAGCGAACTAGGGCCATCTTGGCCCTCTTGTTATTTATTAATCATGGCTTAATGCATTGTCTCATTTTGCATATAAACTAATATCACAGATTCAAATTTAATATAGAATTTTATATGCCCTTACCTGCTCAGAAGCAAAGTGAAAATGGCGATATGCAACATGCATAAAACCCTAAAAGCCTGCAAGTAATTCGCTGGTTGCTGCATGTCAGTATTGCATGTTTGGAAATGATCTCTACTTAAATATATTAAGAAAGGTTTTAAAATCATTTTTGATCTTCTGGGCTACAATTCAAAATGCTTATCTGAGCATAAATTGTATTAACTGACTTAAAATTCTTAACAAGATCAGAAGACCCTGGCCATGATTGATATGTAGCTGAAAGTTAAGATCATACCATTAATTTAATAATAACAGCAGTGTTATCTGAATTGTTTGAGTAAAATGCATGTACTTGTATTACAGAGGCAGCTGGGTTTGGTGAGAAATTCTTGACCTGTGGCAACATTGTGTTCAAGGACTGCAGCCCAAGATTCTGTACCAGTCAACAGAGCATCATAAACATCCCTACAACTGCACGGATATTTGGATTTCGCAAACGAAAAAAGTTCACAAAAATGGCAGAACATTTTGAGTACAAAGTTGTGCCAGCGCAAATGTCATGTATTCAGAATTTTCAAGTGATGAGTGTGCTATGTGTGCATGAAAACATGGTGGTGCTACACCTCAAACGCAATATGACCACACAGTTTGGAGCGGTAAATCTGTCTTCAGACAAGTTCCTTGGTGTTTTTGGAGTGCAGTTAGCATCCTTTGAAAATGATGCTTTAAGAGGGAAGATCAGTCCAGATTGTTCACTATGCCTTATAAAATTACCGTACCTTCAGGGTCGGGTTGCTAATGGTTATATCCTAGAGTTGTATGATCTCAAAAGCAAGACTTTGCTAAGCCAGTATGTTCTACCCTACACAGATACCACCTTTGCATTCGATCCCAGATTCAACTGGACACATCTTGCTGCAACAAGTTTCTTGCCAGGAAGTGACAACAGTCTGAGTATTGTGCAGGTCAAGTCGTGGGAGGTCAAGGCCACGAATCCCCGACTTGAATACCAGAGTCCTAGTCAGAGTTCTGAACTCAAGGACATCGTCTACTCGCGAGACGGCCACCTGATATTTGCCGTGTTTGTAACAGCAGGATGCCATTGTAGAGAAAGACGCTCACGAAGGACCAACCCTGTTGATATTAGCATCTATGTGTTCAATGCTGATACAGCCGACACCCTCCATTGTGTTCAGTATCATCGGTTCACATGCGGTGTACACTTGTGCCCGGTGAATTACATGCCGATTTTCTCACATTGTGGAAGTCGTATGGCAATAGCCCTGAATGACTTGGAGAATGCTTTGGATCATGTGCAAATCTACAAGCTGCCAAGTCCAATGAGCCTTCAGAGTCGATGTAGAACCAGAATCATACAGCGCTATGGACCAGACAAAGTTAAACTTCTTCCCTTACCTAAAAGAATCATTCAATTCCTCCTATTTCATCCAGAATTCGAATGAAGGAACAAGATTTAAGAAGAGTGCTAAAAGCTATCTTAAGAGTTAGCAATATTTTAACTGTTATTAGTCCCCTACCGGCTTCACCGGAGGGGACTTATGGTTTTGTCTCCGTCCGTCCATCCATCACACTTTTCTGGATCCTGCGATAACTTTAAAAGTTCTAAATATTTTTCATGAAACTTGGAACATAGATAGATGGCAATATGGAGATTATGCACGTCATTTCATTTTGTTCCTATGTCAAAAATTCTGGTTGCTATGGCAACAAATAGACTAGAAATACAGCTGAAAATGTTGGTTTTTCTGGATCCTGCAATAACTTTTAAAGTTCTATATATTTTTTCATGAAACTTGAAACATGGATAGATGGCAATATGGACATTATGCACGTCATTTCATTTCGTTTTGACGTAAAAAATTCTGGTTGCTATGGCAACAAATAGACTAGACATACTGCTGAAAGTGGTGGTTTTCTGGATCCACGATAACTTTTAAAGTTCTTAATATTTTTTCATGTAACTTAAAACATGGATAGATGGCAATATGGACATTATGCACGTCATTTCATTTGTTCCGACATCAAAAATTCTGGTTGCTATGGCAACAAATAGACTAGAAATACTGCTGAAAATGGTGGTTTTCTGGATCCTGCAATAACTTTTAAAGTTCTTAATATTTTTTCATGAAACTTGAAACATGGATAGATGGCAATATGGACATTATGCACGTCATTTCATTTTGTTCCTAAATAAAAAAATTTGGTTGCTATGGCTACAAATACATATATATATACAAAAATCTGGAATTTTTTACAATGGTGGAGCCGGTAGGGGACTTATATTGCTTGAAAATAGTCTTGTTTAAACTGAAAATGTTAGTGGCATGTGATCATACCAACAGAAGTTAAAAATCCAGGCGGTGTATGCCATCCAAGAGGTGGTGTTCAGTCAGTGGCATCAGTTAACCCATTTATGCCTAGTATCTAGACAAAAGGCCTTGGCAAACAGCGTAGACCCAGATGAGACGCCACATGATGCGGCGTCTCATCAGGGTCTGTGCTGTTTTCTTAAAGGAATTTCTGTAAGAAATACTCTAAATATAGAAATAAATATACTAGACATCCTTAATTTTGGAAATAAATTGATCCAATTTTGAAGTATGGGAGAGTCAACTAGGCATAAATGGGTTCATTTACCAATCTTGATGAAACTTTGATGTAACTATTTCTAAATATACAGAAATAATCAATTGAATAAGCTCTAAAACTTAATATTTGATTGGGGTATTGTACTTAAATTTATTGGGTAGGTAGCTTGCATTTAAAATAAGCTTGGCATTGCATTTGGGGCCAGCTAGGTTGAGGTTAAGTTCACTGTTACTAAAAATAGATAAATGGTTTCCAGTGAATGGAGATATTGCAATTAAATTGTGTATTTTGCTAAAATGCTAACCACGCATGCAAATTAATTTAAGGCCAGTAAGGGCTTAACGTTAAGATCACTTTTGTGATATAGAAAGTACAGTTTCTGCTCAATAACTTAAGTTTCAAAGGGGATATTGTGGTGTGTGTGTGTGTGATACAATCACACTCTAATGTATTTGGCCGGACCAAAATCAATCCCATTTGAAGCTAATATATCATTTATCGTATTTTGTCCAATTGGTTGCACTTGCCCTATGAAAAATAAATCCCCAAATTTTATGAGAAACATTACCATTTTAGTAAGAAAAAATAAGACTACAGTCAGTCCCAGACAGCTTGATAATAAACTAAAGCACAAAAAAGTACTCAGTTAAAAAAACAGTTGTTAATGTTAACAGGTTGTTAAGTTACAATTATTCTTTTATTGATTATATGTCAGTTTTTCTATTCTCACCATGTGAAGCAAAATGTATAGGTGTTGCCAGATACACAATCTACATAAGGAGTTTTGCCCTTACCCAGTTACTCTTAGTCATAGCATGGAAGAGCTCAAGTCTAGCTAGAGGTTAACATTAATATTTAAACATACACAAGTTAGAAAAGTGTTGATCATGACTTGTACTTGTATGCCTAGTATGCCTTGCTCATAACTTGAGTACATTTTTGTTTAGATGACAAAATAGAATTTAACATTGTGTTCAGCTTGCTTACATCTGCATGATACCTTTTAATCCAATTATATTATTGATTAATTTTTATCAAATGGTGCTTGTTTATAATGTAAACAACACACACAAACTTGTGTACTTATCATTTGTGTGTGCAAATAATCTCTTAAAAATATCTGATGAGTAGGAGCATTTTAAAAGCTTTTGAAGTTCATTCAATATTATGTTCCCTACAACTTATCAATATTTGAATACCTGCTGATGTAAAATAAATGTTACAGTTAATTGATATTAGTTTAAAAAATGTGACTCCCTGATGAGTTTTTGTATGTCATGTTGACACAATGAAGACAATTATGCAAAATTAGATCTAGAAGTATGTTATAATGAATGATTTAATGTGTCATAAAGTTATAAATATGTCAGGCTGTTACAAATACGAGCATATTTAATAAATCATCCAGATTTTGTTTGAGTTTTTACATTCTGCCCTTGGAGAATGTTAACATTAATTGCCTTACAGTGTCTCTAATAATGTAACAAGACTAGTTTAGACTTTAAGTGAATTTAAACAGGAGAATATTCAACAATTGTTTTCTTCAATGTACTTTTCCTCCAAAAGTTGTTTGGGGTGAACTTGGTTTGGTTGTAATATTTCTTGATTTGTTAATAACTTTACTGGTCATGTACGTAATTCCGGCCACTTTTGGGACTATTTAAGAAAAATCTTTAGTGTTAGGCAACTGGTTGAAACTAAACTTCACATATATAATCCTGGGTTCAAAACTAACCTAGCATGAAAATTTAAATAGAATTAGATCGGTGAATGTTACTTAATTAACAGAAAATGATGACATGTAAACTATCCATTTTCGTAGGTTAAATGTACCTAAAAAATCGGCCACTTTTCAGTTTGATCTGCAGATAAAATTACAAAGCATTATCTTTTGACAAATGTCCTCAAATTCAGAGTATTAATCAATGTTTATGCTATTAAAATTTTTGACTTGAAATTTAAAATAAATGCGAAATTATTATACCAGTTACTCCCCCTACCTATTTTAATAAATATAAGCAATGGGAAACTGCTAATTCATTAAAAAAAAATGTTTTTAATGTGTTTAATAATTCTTTACAAACATAGCTAAAAAAGTAAACACATTTTGTTTGAAAAGTTGACTTCAGTGTTGATTATTAGTAAACGCTTATATATAATATTAAAACATGTAATCTAGTAATATTCTTATAAAGGGAGGTAATTCATATATTAAAAAATATATTTAGGTTCTGATTTTTATGTTTTGAATATAATTTTTTGTACAATTAATTGGTAAAACTTTAATTTAAGTTTATTAGATAAAATAAAAATAATTTTATCAAATATATTTGTTTCTTATATGAATATAATTGTTGAAACAAATGATGACATCACTTTCCCCACGAGCCAAATATTTCCCGCTATATTTGTGACATTTTAACACAAAAGTTTACAGTGATGTGGTTCTTACATTTGCAAAATATTGAGAGTAGGGATGGTTTTCATGTTGATTTTTCTAAATAAAAACAAAATATGTGCGTTAAGATCATGAAAATGATTTTACATAGGTGGCCGATTTTTTACGTACAGGCCGGAATTACGTACATGACCAGTATGCAAAACATGTCAGGGCTGTAGAAATATAATGGCTTTTCATTTGTTCATGGATTAGTTTAAATGCATAAATTAAGTTGTCACAAAAAATGTGAATTATCTGAATCTTATTATAATTTAATAATTTACTCCCAACTTGTTTATCATTTGAAACCCCTAAAATATTGCTTGTCCATGGACAACTTAAAATAGTAATGTATATCTTTAGTGGGTTCCTTATTTTTATAGTGTTTAATTGATAGCTTTAAGCTCTGTTTTATTTCACAAGGTCAGCATAAAAAATATCACATTTATAGCTGTTGGTATGCAGAAGATGCATGCTATATTTAAACTTCCATCAACTTACAAAACACTTGCATCCAACTTACAAAACACTTGCATCCAGCCATATCAAAACAAGCTCATGTACAGGTTATTCAGAAAAGATTTTTTTCTGGTAAATGCAGTCCTGAAAAAAAAATATTTGTGTAACTGAAAATTTATTGTGACAGATAAATGCACTAAATAAGTCTACCATTATACAGGTGGAATTCGCTTAGAGCTATTTTGCTATGTGAATATTTTTTTTTACTTTTGTAAATTTCTCGTATTGTGGTATGCCTTTGTTTACTGACACTTTGTTGTTATGACATGATTTGTTGTTATTGCATGGTGAAGTGTCTTACATCATTCTATTGTTATGCATATCCATGTAAAAAGTAGTGTTATTGACTGATTCTTTCAATATAAAGCCACTATATCTACATTCTGTCAGCTAGTCATTTGTTTATTGATGAACATGTGCATAATGCATACATGTATATAGACAGCTGCTTGGTGATAAAAATTGTTTGTTATTTCAATATTTCCATGTAGTGTTTGGGTTTAAAGTGACATGTTACTAACTATATCTACCAGAACAGAACATATAGTTTATTTTACCCAAGTATACAAAATATACAAAAAAGGCAATATATTAAAGCAATAATATTGATTAAATTATTAACTTCCAGTAATATTAAAAAAAAAGGGATTTGCAAAAACATAATAAATAGAATATGGAGAGGGGTAGGGGTACTAACAATGGGTATCACTACTCTTTAGTAGTGCTTGACCAGCAGTAGTAGGTGTAATTTACCAAATGTAAATTTCTGAAGTTGAGGTATTATAAACATGAGTGATGTTGACATGTTTTCTGTGTTGAGTATATGGGGTAATGGTGTTTTCCTTATGCAGTATAGTTTTGATTGAACTTGTCAGATCACCTACTGTTAAAAAATACAGATAACAACATAACAACACTTAGAGAAAATTCTGTATAATGATTTTTATTTTGTGAAGTATACATTTTGTACATCTTATGACGTGTTTCATATAGGAAATGATTTCACTTTTGTATAATATTATTATTATTATTTATATATTTTAACTATATTAAGATATAGAAGAATTAATAATTAACCCACAAACTTATGTATGATGTGTTCATCTTGCTTAAGTTTTCTTTTCTGGCTATACCTGCTCCATATTAGAAAGATCAACTCGTTGCAGTGTAATTAAATATTTGTATGAATATAAACCTTGTATTCAGTAATATGTTTGTTCTCATACTTGAATTATTCAGGTCATTTCATGCAAAAATGGGTCTTATAGCAAATACAGCAGTAGCTCCAGACCAGCCTGTGCATCAATGGAGTCCATTCAGGAGCTACTCTGTGCACAATAGACATGGTAACTTCTGACCTGGCATATGGCTTTAGAACTATTTCTGCATGATGCAGGTCAAACTATAAAGGTGGCTACATAATGTTTATCTTAATGCTTCATGAAAATGTCTTAACCAAACATGATGGTTGTGGTATAGGGTAGACAAAACTCACATTTAAACACACTCCTTTATTTTGGTTAATCTGTGAATTTTGGTTGTTTTCAATCACAACCAAGTGGGACTTAGTTGTGGGTATCTCTGATATTAATCATTGTTACAAGATTTACTTGTTGAACAATTTTGTTACAAGATTTACTTGTTGAACAATTGTTTTTTAAGATGTCTTATAAGATTGTCTCCTGACTTTTATTTTATTTTCTGCCTAACATTTTGTTTTAAAAATAATATGAATGGTTGAAATCATTAAGGGTAGTTGATGTCAGTTTCTGTTTACCTGTTAATTATTGATTTTTTGTATACTCTGTTTTAGCTTTTTCTGAGTTGATAAGAAATTTCCTGTTAATGAAATAATTTTGTAGAACTTAACATAATTCTATTTTTCTGATCTATTTGGGATCTAAATATACTCCACAAACTACAATCAAAGTCTTCTCATGACAACAAAATTGCCTGATTTCCTTTTTGCTGAATAGGTTTGACTGAGTTGGTATGCACTGTTTGCTATACAGAAGGCCAAAGTTACGTTACAAACATAATAATAATGCTAAAAACTACATAAATGTTAGAAGCCTAATATGTCAGTTTGTATTCTTGTTATAAACCCAAGCATATGAGAGTAAAGGTACAAGTTTGAACCATTATTGACAACTTCTAATATCTCACCACAGGCCAGTTGCCAGCTGTGGTTTGAATTATTGCAGGATAACCATATATTGTAAATGTTTTATATGGTTATTTTTAAATATCTTATTTGTAGGAAATGTGTGGGTTTATTTTGTGTAGATTTTTAAATGTAATTCATAGATATCAAGTTGACAATACTTTGAAATAAAGTTTCAGAGTCTCTACATTCTTTAAAAATAATATACGCATGGTTATATTGTGTGTTCAATATGGAAGTTTACTTTACAATAAACTTCCCTTTTGGCTTTCTTTGTTAGGCTGCTATTTGTACAAATTGTGACAGAAACGATGTTTAAGATAATAAAGAATGTACAATGTAAGTAATATGTTAAGAAGAACAATAGTGTTAATACAATTATTAAACATATTTACATGTATTCTCACTATGCTTTGTATGTGGGATGTAGCCGATAGTATACCATTATCTCTCATTTTATGTGGGATGTAGCCGATAGTATACCATTATCTCTCATTTTATGACATCTTTTAGGACTCATGTTTTTTGCATGTTGTTAAACAAACTTTAAAAAGAAAAGTGTGATTGTTTAATTTTGACAAATGTGATTGTTTTACTTGACATTTTTATGACTTTCATCACAATATTTGCCTTTTATTGATCTAGTTTTAAATAGTGAAAGTAGTTAGTTACATATGTAATCCATGTGGAAGCATTTGCTGCATTAATACAATTATTTTTCATCTCAAACACTCCATATGAACCAATACAACCTTTATCAAACAAGTCAGGGACAAATTCTATACTTGCTTGTTTCACAGGGATTTTCCTTTAGTGAGACCACCAAATCTCTGCTAGCAGTCTGAAGTCAAAGGCACACATACAAAATTAATGTTAATCTGTAAAGATTTGCCTATACACATTTTTCTACACATTTGAAGAATAACATGCCCATGATTTCCTTTTCTGTAAGTTTTAAGCTGAATCACCAACCCTGTATTAAAAAACTTAACAGACTGACATCCTTGATTAATATGTAAAAGTCATTTTTAAACTATTACATTTATAAAAATTACCGGAAAATATGTTTCCACATGGACATCGTAAAATTGTGTAATAAAACCTTAAATCTTTCAATTTTTTATGACAATCATGTCTGTATTATGATATTTGGATAACCACATATCTATAGAAATTAGTGCTCTATATAAATAGAGACCGCCTATTCTAGTTTTATAATACACTTTCTTGGGTATGTAAAGTTTCAATATTGTTTCATGTAAATGTGTTGACATTTTTGGTGTAAGTGTATTTGTTTTTTGTGTAAAAAGGAATGATTTTTTTATACCCCAGTTTTAAAGTATCTTCATCATACATGGTAACAATGTTTGTGGGCATGAAATCTTGGTGGCCAAGTATGGAAAAAAGCCAGATTGCTGAAGTATTAGGAATTATTGCCTTAAAATAATACCAAATTTGCCAAAATAATGTTATCTGCTCTCTAACTCAAATTTTTATTTATCTTATAATCATCCAACTTAATCAATATATTCCAGAACCCTGAGTGCGCATATTTTGTGACTACTGTACATGTATTTGACATTCTTGTTGATTTTTAGCTCACCTGATTGCTCAGGTGAGCTTTTGTGACCGGTCTTTGTCCGTCGTCTGTCCGTCCGTCCGTCGTCCACATTTGGTTTGTAAACACTCTAGAGGTCACATTTATTGTCCAATCTTCATGAAACTTTGTCAGAAGCTTTGTCCCAATGAAATTTCGGTCGAGTTCGAAACTGGGTCGTGCCGAGTCAAAAACTAGGTCACTAGGTCAAAATAAAGAAAAAACTTTTAAACACTGTAGAAGTCACATTTCATGCCCAATCTTCATGTAACTTTGTCAAAATGTTTGTCTTAATGGTATGTTTGAGTTCAAAAGTGGTTCCGGTCCGTTGAAAAACATGGCCGCCAGTAGGTGGGGCAGTTTTCCTTATTTGGCTAAAGAGAAACCTTGTAAACACTCTAGAAGTCACAATTTTTGCCCAATCATCATGAAAGTTGGTCAAAACTTTGGTTTTATTGATATCTCGGACGAGTTCAAAAATGGTCCAGATCGGTGAAAAAACATGGCTGCAAGTGGGCGGGGCATTTTTCTCAATATGTATATAGTGAAAACATTTGAACACTCTAGAAGTCACATTTTTGGCCCAATTTTCATGAAATTTGGTCAAAACATTTGTTTCCTTGATATGAGAGTTGAGGTAGAAAATGGTTTTGGTCAGTTGAATAACATGGCTGCTGGGGGGGGGGGCAGTTTTCTTATATTTATATTGTAATAAAAGCTTGTGACCACTCTAGAAATCACATTTTTGCCCAATCATCATGAAACTTGGAACACAGATTGCTTTTATATACATCACATAATTAATGCCATAAGTATTGCCCTTAGATTGTCCAAATTTTCATTATGTTATACAAAATCCCTGTAAACACTATAAAGGTCACAATTTTATTTCAGATTTTATGAATCTTGGTCATAATATTTGTTTTTGTAAGCAAAGTTTGATGTTTGGTAAGGGGGGGTCAACTCAAAATATAGGTCACCAGGAGAAATCTTACAAAAACAAAAACACTCCATATGCCAGAGTTTTGGTTCAATAATGATGAAACTTGACCAGGATGTTTGTCTGGACAATATCTAGGTAAAGTTTTACGTTTGTTAAAGATTGAATGAACCGACTTCTCTCAGGTGATCGAACTAGGGCCATCTTGGCCCTCTTGTTAAATTAGTTGTTGAACAAATTAAATTGTTTTATCTTTTATCGCCATAGTGCTGTTTACAATAAAATGACTACTTCAAAAAACTATATTTAAGATTTTATCTTGCATAATTTAATTAATGTAAGTGTTTGTTTTTACATTACATGAACATAAATAAATATTATGAATATAATGTAAAACCAAATGGTTATATATTCATTTTATTAACAAAAACGTCATTTTGGTTGTCATTTTGTTGCCAATATCAGGTTTTCATTAAATGTCTTCTTATTTCATATCTGAATGTAAGATTTCAATGCACTTTAATGTAGATTAGTATTCTGTATGATTTCAAGTCTTTATCATATTTATACAAAGACAATTTATGCTTATGTGATTGGAAGATGGGCCTTAAAACAAAGAAAATTACTGGTAGATGATAATTTGGATGTAAGGAAATGATATCAATAACACTGTGTGTTAACAAACTATAATAAAATAATGGAATGCTACTTCTTCATTTACGTATGATATAAAGGCTACACTGTTCTGAATCTGTATTGTGTTCTGGATTCATTTATGTCAACCAAACAAACTTTCCTAAAAATTTGTAAAAGAAACTGCACTCCATCCTATTAAACCATTTATGCCTAGTGAACTCTCCTGTCCTTCTAAATTGGATCAATTTGTTTCCAAAATTAGTGATGTCTAGTATATTATCCCCCGCCAGAGGCGGAGGGATATTGTTTTGGCGTTGTCCGTCCGTTCGTCCGTCCTTCCGTCCGTCCGGCACTTTTGTGTCCGGAGCCATATCTTGGAAGTGCTTTGGCGGATTTCATTGAAACTTGGTATGAGTATATATATGCATAAGAAGATGATGCACGCCAAATGGCATTGTACACCATCTGTTAAAAACAGAGTTATGGACCTTTGTATCTTGAAAAAATGCTTTTTACTATAGGCACTTTTGTGTCCGGAGCCATATCTTGGAAGTGCTTTGGGGGATTTCATTGAAACTTGGTATGAGTATATATATGCATAAGAGGATGATGCACGCCAAATGGCATTGTATACCATCTGTTTAAAACAGAGTTATGGCCCTTTGTATCTTGAAAAAATGCTTTTTACTATAGGCACTTTTGTGTCCGGAGCCATATCTTGAGGGTGCTTTTGCGGATTTTATTGAAACTTGGTATGAGTATATATATGGATAATGATGCACGCCAAATGGCATTGTACTCCATCTGGTAATAACAGAGTTATGGCCCTTTGTATCTTCAAAATAATGCTATTTTAGTGTCAAATATAACACTTTTGTGTCCAGAAGTATAAAGGCAAGGGATATCAATTCAACGAATTTGCTTGTTGATTTCTATATTTAGAATATTTCTTATAGAAATTCCTTTAAGCAAACAGCACAGACCCTGATGAGACGCTGCATAATGCGGCGTCTCATCTTCGTCTACGGTGTTTGCCAAGGCCTTTTTTCTAGACGCTAGCCTTTAGCACCTGTATTCCTACCCCAAATGTCAATTTAACATTAAGTGGTTAAAAGTCAAATTTTACCATACAACAGCTTGCAAATTCCTGTCTCAGCCATAACTTTGCCATATAATTAGGAATTTAAATAACTTATTACAAAAGAAAAGTTAACTATGATAAGACAAAATATAGATTGTAACCAGTGTCACCCTTCCTCAATGGTAAATGTCTCACAAAGGGATCTTAAGCCATCTTTGGCAATAAAACAGCCTGAAAGTTTTAGTTTCAGCCTTAAATTTTCGTACATTTATAGATTTTGAAATAACTTGACACAAGGGGAGTTTTTTTATAAGACAGCATGTCTTATATGTTACACTTGTCTATCTATTTTAAAAATCAAGGTCACACTTCAAATATCAAACTTGTTTGTAAAACCGCTTATTAGTACCATAGTTTTGTTATTCATCATTCATTTCAAGATAATGTACCACTGATGGTAGCCATATGGACTCAGCATTTCATGTGTTAAACCTGTCTCCCCACCTCAGAGGTCAGGGTCACACTGAAAAGTCAATTTAGACTATTAATGGGCTTGTCCAGGCTGTTTTTTTTAGGAGTATCATTCAATATTAAGACAACTTATAACAAATGATTACCACAAAGAGACAAAGTGTCGCATGTATCACCTGTCTCATGATCAAGGTCACTCTTAGAGGTCAAATTCAAATTTGGCCCTGAAACAGCTTGTGATTATCACAATGACAGTTTTGAGACAAAAGTGAAATGTGTGTGTGTGTGGGGGGGGGATCATGAAACTTAATAGGTACATTGATCATGACCTGTAGATGACCCCTATTGATTTTGAGGTCACTAGGTAAAAGGTCAAGGTTACAGTGACTCGATTTAGTAAAATGGTTTTCGGACTCACTCAAAAACGCTTACGCCTAGGTTTATGAAACTTCATACAGGGATGGAAACTAACATTTTACAATTGGTTGCCCTCACTGGCAACCATCTTTTGTATTTTGGTTGCCCAGCTAAAGACTAACGAGCCCAGTACCATGTTCATGTAGTGTCATGTGTATATAAGACTTTCTTTATATAAAATTAAAGATAACTAAACAACAACATTGCTTCATTGACAAACTGTCTCAGTATTATGTCATAAGTCTGAGTTTAATCATTTCATTGGCTTTGATAAATGAATTTTATTGAATTAATTATTAACTCACAGACACCACTTTTATTAAATGTTAAATTGCAATTAATTGTTTCAAGCTTAAAAGCAATTTGCCCAGCTGGACTACTAACTTTTGAATTTGAGTTGCCCAGGCCAAAATGTACTGGCCCCGGGCTCACGGGCAACCACTAATTTCCATCCCTGTCATAGGTACATTGATCATGACTCGCAGATGATCCCTATTAATTTTCAGGTCACTAGGTCAAAGGTCAAGGTCGCAGTGACTTGAAATAGAAAAATGGTTTCTGGATGATAACTCAAGAACACTTACGCCTAGGATCATGAAACTTCATAGGTACATTGATCATGACTGGCAGATGACCGCTATTGATTTTCAGGTCACTAGGTCACTGGTCAAGGCCACAGTGACCCGAAATAGTAAAATGGTTTCCGGATGATAACTTGAGAATGCTTAAGCCCAGGATCATGAACCTTCATAGGTACATTGATCATGACTGGCAGATGACTCCTATTAATTTTCAGGTCACTAGGTCAAAGGTCAAGGTCACAGTGACTCAAAACAGTAAAATGGTTTCCTGATGATAACTCAAGAATAATTAGGCCTAAGATCATGAAACTTAATAGGTACATTGATCATGACTGGCAGATGACCCCTATTGACTTTCAGGTCATTAGGTCAAAGGTCAAGGTCACAGTGAAAAAAAAAACGTATTCGCACAATGGCTGCCACTACAACTTACAGCCCATATGGGGGGCATGCACGTTTTACAAACAGCCCTTGTTCTCTTATAAAGTTTGTGCCAATATGTGAAGGGTTCCAGTAATTGTGTCAGTGAACTTTGGTGAGGGATCAAGGGCCTTCATAACCATCAAGTTGTCCTTCTTTTGAATAATTATACCCCCTCAAACGAAGTTTGAGGGGTATTATATAGGAGTGAACTTGTCTGTCGGTTGGTCGGTCGGTCAGTCTGTCGGTCTGTCTGTTGGTCCGTATTAAGTGTCCGCTCTCTAATTCAAGTAGTTTTCATCCGATCTTCACCAAACTTGGTCAGAAGTTGTATCTATATGATGTCTAGGCCAAGTTGATACATGGGCCTTGCCGGGTCAAAAACTAGGTCATGGGGTCATTTAATGCGTTTTTTAACTTTCAGCATGGTGTCCTCTCTCTTATTCAAGTAGTTTTCATCTGATCTTCACCAAACTTGGTCAGAAGTTATATCTAGATGATCTATAGGCCAAGTTGGAACATGGGCCATGCCAGATCAAAAACTAGGTCACAGGGTCACTTAGTACGTTTTACACATTGAGCATGGTGTCCGCTCTCTATTTCAAGTAGTTTAAATTTGATCTTCACCACACTTGGTCAGAAGTTGTAAATAGATGATGTGTAGGTCAAGTTCGAACATGGCCCATGACGGGTCAAAAACTAAGTCACGGGGTCACTTAGTGTGTTTTAAACCTCACTATGTTGTCCGCTCTCTAATTCAAGTAGTTTTCATCCAATCTTCACCAAAATGGTCAGAAATTGTATCTTGATAATGTCTAGGTTAAGTTTGAATATGGGTCATGACAGGTCAAAAACAAGGTCACAGGGTCACTTAGTGTGTTTTAAACATCACAATGTTGTCCGCTCTCTAATTCAAGTAGTTTTCATCCAATCTTCACCAAACTTGGTCAGAAGTTGTATCTAAATGATGTCTAGGTCAAGTTTGAATATAGGTCATGCTGGGTCAAAAACTAGGTCACGGGGTATCTTAGTGCGTTTTAAACCTCACCATGTTGTCCGCTCTCTAATTCAAGTAGTTTTCATCCAATCCTCACCAAACTTGGTCACAAGTTTTATCTAAATGATCTCTAGGACAATTTTGAACATGGGCCATTCTCGGCCTAAAACTAGGTCACGGGGTTACTAAGTGGGTTTTTTAACATTCAGCATGGTGTCCGCTCTCTAATTCAAGAACTTTTCATCCAATCTTCACCAAACTTGGTCAGAAGTTTTAAGGAGATGATCTTAAGGCCAAGTTAGAACATGGGCCTTTATGGGTCAAAAACTAGGTAAAGGGGTCATTTAGTGCGTTTTAAAAATTGAGCATGGTGTCCGCTGTTTTTTGTGAAGACGACATGCAAAATATTATGTGTCAATGCGGAATGTGGGGGTATTCGTCACGTCTGTGACAAAGCTCTAGTTATTGTTTGTTCTTCTTAAACACTTAACAATTTAAAATGCTTCACTTTGGTCTGCACTGAAGTAGTTTTGCTCCACTATCTCTTGCCCTCTTATCTACACACAAAACAGGTTTCCCTCATTTAATTATATATGTTCTACAGCAACCTACATGTGTATGATTAGTAATGGTACTATGTTTACTACTTTACATGGATCTTTCACTGTTAACAATACCAATGCATTAGAAATTGTTTTAGTGTAGCTTCACAGCATATATTTGTAATGTACCATTTAGTTCAAAAGTAAGAAGGTAGAAAAACACGCCAACAGGCACAATGTACAAGCATATATGTCGATCTACATTCACATCAGCATAAATTGTCAGCATAACATCATACCTAAGGGTACATTATGTTTGATTGGATAAGAATCCTACACATTGTGTCACTGTTACTGTAATCTGTCGCGCATGCAACTCTGCACCCCGCAGTCATTTCGCTTTTGTTATCATACATATCATACTCATATACTTGTGCAGGCCATTTGCCAATGCGTAATAAAGCAGTTTGCGGAGTATATCGTGTTTTTTCTTCTTTGGCAAATGCGGTTGCATCTTCGGGAAGCGCCATGCATATTGTTGTGCAAGGAATTAAAGGGGCATTTTCACAGATTTTGGCCTGTTTTGAAGTTTGTCATTAAATTCTTTATATTTGATAAAGGTAAACATTGTATCTTAAATTCTCCAGAAAAAAACAAGAATAAAATTTAAAAAAGAAAAAAGGTAACCCTCCGCAGGGCTAGAACCACTGACCCCCGGACTCCTGGAGTAAAACGTCTCCCAATTAGACTTCTCGGCCATCCTTCCTTACACAATGCCGGATGCATTTTATACTTCATAAAACCAACCCTCGTAGTTTCATAGAATATAACGACAACAACAGAACTCTCCAAAGTATTAATTCGTTTCGCGTGCAACGCGTTATAATTTTCAGGTTTTTAAATCGTCAAAAGATGCATATAATGGCTATTTTAGAGCATGGTAAATGTTCAGTATTACTGTTTCCTCACAAATATCATAACTCAAACGAAAATTTGCGAATCTGAAACAACTTTTTCAATTTACCCTAACGTGAAAAGGCCCCTTTAATGCACACTAAGGCCACGACTTTTTTTTTATTGGTTTACAAAAATTATTTTGAAAATGGTCCATCGGGCGGTCGAAAAAAAAAAAAAAAAAAAAACATCATTGGAAAAATAAGTTTATACTAATTACATCAGAACAAAGACATCATATCTTTTATAACCTTAACACAGAGACGAAAAATCAAATTATGCAATGAAACACATCTATATCTTCAAATGAAATGAGTCACATAAAAGCACCTTTTGTAACATCAGGCAATTTTAAACACTCCATTAAATGCCATGCGTTCTTCTCCCATTAAAACGAAAAACTGCGCTTCATTTCCGTCATTCGATGCGCACCATTACGCAATGCGATGCCCGTTGCATAAATCTTATATAAGATAAACTACTCATACACAAAGTATGTGTTTGCTCTTATTGTACTTAATGGCATCGTCCATGAAAAAAAAATCGAGGTAGATCGATCCCCGCGTCGTCACGGTAATGTTTGTTAAAGTTGTTGTTGTCATGAAAACTCGATGATTTACAACGCAAAACGTCTTATTTGAACTGACGCGAATTAATACAATCATATTGTCAACTTGGCTTTTGCTTTATTTTGATAATTTAATCCAAAGTTTAATGTTAGCAAGTGTTTTTACTGGAATTGTACACAAGGAGCCAGTTAAAGTCTTCCGAAAATGTGCAGTCTGTGTGAATTGACAGTTTGACGTCATCAAAGGAAAGCCGCTTGCTTTCTGAAGCAATAAAGCGACATATTTCGCGCCGACAAAATTGGCTTCCTTTGTCTAGCAATCAATATGCCGAACCAATCGTGCGTTTGTTTCTCAATTGCAATCCTCCAATTTAATAATAGCACGTGCATAGCTCCGCCTTCGAATCTTTTGCAGAGAATGGAGGCGGAGTTTAACGGTTAATTGAGCTAGTATTTTACGCAAGTTGAGTTCCGATTTGCCGAAATTACTCGGCCCTAAGCATTAAATCGACAAATACATTTATCAATGATTTTCCGAGATATACCGATTCGTTCCGATTTCCAAACTTTCTGTACAGTTCCTATAAACTATGGCGGACTTCTTAACAAAATTCCTAAACACATATATCGTAAATAATGGCAGTGTTTTATTGGATTATTTATACTAATTATCAAATTGCAAGGTAATACTTTTTTATCTACTATAATATCGGGTTTGTTTAATATAATAAACATGTTAAACAATATAGTTGCGTCACAGACTCGGAAATAAATTTTGATGCGGTCGACATTTTACTGATGCTGATTTTCCTATTGTCTGTAATTAAATAAATTTTGAGAAGTGCCCATAAAAGGACTGGTACATACTGTGTCACATTGAAAAATATCCCGATCTCTGTAATATATGTGAACCAATCGTTGATTGTACTTACTTGATTTTATTTGTAACCGTACTCAAACCGGATGGTTTTTTTTTCTCGTTTCGCTCGTTTTTCAGTGCGGTCGGGAATAAAATATATAAAAAAAGACGATTTTCCGATTTTATTTTTTTTCCCATTTTCCAAAAATTAGGGTCGGCGGTTTTGTAAACCAAGAAATATAAAAGTCGTGGCCTAAGTAAGTACATTTCTTAAATGTCTTCCCTGCAGCTGCAGCTGTGTTTTTATTTATCATAACCACGGAGCGTATATTGACTCATCTAGAGTCCGTGTCATAACTAAGAGGAACGTGCTTATATTAACGTTCAAGCCAGCTGGTGTAAAACATTACATGGAACCTGAAGTAAACGACATTAGACCCTTAGTTTGTTTCAAACAAGATTCAGGTTTAAGAAGCAGTAATAACAATTCGAAAGAAAAGTAAAATATTTAAAGGGCCATACAAAACGTCCAAAGCAACGTAATAGTTTAGTCAACAACAATTTCTTCGCAGACACATATTTTCTGCACACCGTTCATGTTCCCCTCAGTACATATAACAGCCAGAATAAATCATGCTCCAATGCCTCAAAATCCGCGAGAAGGGTGTGTGTTGGAGTTAAATATGTTGCTCTCGAGCATCAGATAGAGATAAAGGCAGTCATCAAACACTGATATTTCTGTCGGAGATCACGTTTTGCGATAAATGAAGTAACAAGCACATATACAAGTATGATCATAGTCGCGTGATCCTGGAAACCTCATGGCGTTTTGCAAGATAAACACAGGCTATAGTAATTTTTTTCGAAATGTTAAATGCATTTAGCGTATGTTCCAAAGCATGTTCGTCTACACATATCTTGGTTTGAGCACATTCATTTCTGTTCTAATTCTACCAAATTTGTCTGAAAATCACATGCCATTTAACCACGTCATTCTTAGGCAGGTCTGCGCTATGGACGACCAGCAGTGAAAGCACGTACACACATTTTTGTTATAAACAAGAAATATCTGGGTTTTTTTTTTACAGATATTCGCGTTAATATTAATTGGTTCAAAACGATTGTCACCGAAAGATAATAAGATAAAAAATCATGACTGATTTCGGGCATGTTTGTTTCTCTGAACAAATCTTAGACGCATAATAATCTTTTCCGAGACCCCACTCCGAGAACGAAAACGCACAACGAAGGTTATCATTTGTAAAAACAAGCTTTGAGCTGAAGATGTGGTGCGTCAATTTATTTATAAATCGGCCTGTTCAGGGTGTCAAAGATTTTTGATAGTATAGTTGAGCGAACTAACTATAAACTTTGAATGTAAACATAAGTCCACCAATGTCCCTCAGATAGAAGGAAAGGACTTGAAATTTTGGGGTCTATGCAAATCACAATACTGCAAAGAGGATTACAAAGTTTATTTATCTATTTATCTATTTAATTTTCATGCTTTAATTTCTATTCTAAAATCCTGCACATTTAAAAACAAATAAGAAATTTCAGTTTCGATTATCCATGATGATCGAATGTCCAATGTTAAAAACAAATGTTCTTGCTGTGCTCCGCTGTGTACGTCATAAATATATTCAGTTCTCAGGTCCAGTTCTTTCCAGTTACCCGATGGGAACTACACAGTACACATCACTGCTACACTTTTTGAGGTTTACTATGATATGAATGCTTCCTTCCTGTCAGTGTGTTTCTCTGTATAATTTATTTGAAGTTGTCTTTATGAAACTGATGGCCAATATTCAACTAGTTATAGTAAGCATCATACGTCTTATTAAACTTCTATCTTCTATCCCATTATCCATCAACTTTCTTCATCGTAATTCTTACACCAACAAAAACGGGATCCCATTTAGATCTCCTTTTCTTATCCTTCTATATACACAACACTCTAGATGCCTCCACAATGTGGCCGACGATCAGAAATTCTGATTGCACCTCCTTCCAAACAACAAACGCTCTGGTCTTAAGCCCAAATTCAACTGACTCAGAAACACACAGAAAACTCTCGAACTCTCCCATACATTAATCAGGCTTCCTTGAATAAACAAAAGTATCCCCATACCCCACAAGTGACCCTAAATTTCCCATTAGATTTGACAGTATTTCAGGGCTTTCAGTACTCTTGGATGTGTATCCCGCAGCCGGTTTATAGTAACATTTATACTTGCTATTCTTATTAACTATATTAACATTTACACACACAAAAAAACAACCCTATTTCTTTGACACAGGGGGTGGATCGTACTCACGTACAAAACTTATACAGCGCAAGCGAGAAAAATACTGGTGTTCAAACTGGCGGCTAACGGCTGATTTTTCGATGTTTTCGTCCTTATGAAAGGTTTGTACAATTACCGATCTTAGTGATCCTTACTCGCAGGATAAGGTATTGATATTAATTAAACCTTGGTATAAATCATGTAAATGCATTATCAACATAAAAAAGTCATTGAATACTTTATACGTAAATGCCTGATTGTTGACGGTTGACAAGGCATTGGATGTGCATTGTATGTCATGTGTAAGGTTTTCTCAGCAGTTTTCGTGACAAGGTTGGCTCAAGAACCATCATAGTTTACATTAAATAAAAACACCAGGACGCTTCCAACAGGCAATCCGAATATATGCATCAACATTCGAAAATTAACCTCCATTTTAAGAAATGGTGAGCATAGTAACCCACTCCGTAACTGGTGTTTATGCCAAAGTCAAAGTACTCAAATAAAAATATGTAAAACCGAATTGAATACGAATGTTTAGGTTTGCTGTTTTAATGAGTGCTGTTTTGTTATAATGTGTGGAGTCACACTTACATGTAAAATTTCATAGAGGGTACATGGGAAATATTTGTTCAATACACTTTCGGACATATTGATTTCTTGTGCGCACAAATTGCTCACATGCTCACGAATTGCTTTCACGTGCGTACATAATAGTGAATGCGTGCGAACTTATTAACGTTTGCGAGCGCACGTAATATATTTACGCGCAGAGCTCCAGATAAGAGGCGTATCTGCGTATTTACGCATTGAAAAAATAAAAAAACGCATTAAAAATCGGCCCAGTACGTAACAAAACGCTTTACAAATCTTGGTACGTATTTTAAATCGATAAAAGTGCGTAACCGGTTTAACAATAATCCAGTTAAGTTTTTAGTGTAAGGAAACTTTTGAATCAATAGTAAGTCAATCAAAATAAGCTTGTAATAAAAATGGCGGCCCATCATGTTTATGGATCGAAAAGGGACGTTTTAAGCAACTTGCGGGAATATTTTTAAAGAAAGTCTGTTCATATCGTCTTTTTCAATATATTCTGTTTGCATTTAAAAATATAAATAACAAATAATAATACTATTTCTAGATTAAACACGCCTTTTACTTTTTCCGTTTTCTATGGAAATGGAAAATACCCCTAAATATTCCTAACCCTTTATGGCTGAAACAAAGGAGTAAAATACGCATTGACAATAATATCAGGGGGTGAAATACCCTTTAGACTTAATCCTTATCTGGAGCTCTGTTTACGCGTATATTTTCGTACACAATAAACACTGTTTTTGATAGGTGGGAAAAAGAATATTGATGTAGTTTTATTTCAGAAATCTGCAGATTAACTCATTGGGTTTATATTGATATTTGTTATGAAACCACTACTTGAGTAAAATGCACAATCCGATTTTGGTTTTATATATATTCAATATCAGTAATAATATTGAAACAAAAAACATAAATTAACACTTATAGATGCACTTTGTTTTCATTATATATATATATATATATATATATATATATATATATATATTTGCATAATGAAAACAAAGTGTATGTATTGATATTGGTGTGTATTTATGTTTTTTATTTTTATGTTATTACTGATCTTGATTATATGCATATACAACCTAAATCTGATTGTGCATTTTACTAAAGCAGTAAAGGATCATCATCAACGTGTTAATCTGTTATGTCAATTTGGTATATTTTAAGGAATCTGAAACAAAACATTTATGCATTAAATGTTGGTCTGAAATTTACATAGTTTGCTTTAAACATAAACACCAGTAACGGAATATGGGGTTACTGTGCACACCAGTTATGAAAATAGGGGTTATTTCTCGATTTTTGATGCAGATATTGGAATTTTCTGTTGGAAGCATCCTGGTGTTCATGAAAGGTAAACTATGGTGGATCTTGAGTACACCTTTCCATAAAACTGATTGGAAAACCTTATTTATGATCTAAACATTCACATACAATGAACCGTGTCAATGGTAAACAATCAGCAACTTGCGTATAAAGTCTTCCGTTACTTTTTAAATAATGCATCTACATGATTTATACCCAGATTAAATGTATATCTGTAGATTATCCTGTGCGTTAGGATAATGTCGAACATTTCAACACAATTTTTTTTTTCACTTACGCTTCACCCGTTATAGTCTATCAGCCAGATGGGTTGGGGTGTTCCACCCGGGGGGGCAAAACAACACCTATCTTAATTGATTGTATACTCAATATAAAGAAACAAAATGTATGATAACAATCTCAGTTGGGCAGCAATAAGTTATTATTGAGCTGTTTCTATGGCAACTGTCAGGCTTTGACTAAATAGCTAGTTTAGCTAGTGCAATTCTTAAATATTTCTTCAAAATTGGTTCTAGAAAAAAAAGTTTGGTGTTAAAATGAAGATTATGATTATTACCTAGTATGATCTGCAGTTTAATATGCAAATTAGTACATTTGCATATCTATGAATATTAATGAGATTGCAAGAAAAGTTCCTCAAAAGCAGCGAGCCTACAAAATAGTAGGGTTAATATATGAAAAAAAAAACTCAACCACCAACAAATCGCTACAAAAGGTATTTTAACTGAACCCGGTAGGGTAGAAGCTTCTTTAAAGCATATCAAAAGTTTACCAAAATCGGACCTCCGGAAAGTGTTTTTTTTTAAGATGGCGGCGTAGATGGCCGCCAATACATATTAATGATCACAACTATGTAACTATACAATCAAATTTATTGAATTTGGTGTCTATTCCTAAGTTTCAAGGGGCAAAGAACACATAAAGATCATCAGACATTGTTTAAGTTAACAATAGAACACACAAATCCGACATGGCGTCTAAAATGGCCGCCAAGATGGCCGCCAAAACCTATTAATGATCATAACTATGTAAATATCCGCTTAAATTTGATTATTTTGGTGGATATACATAAGTTTCAAGGGGCAAAGAACACATTAAGATTATCAGACATTGTTTAAATTTTCTATATTACACAAAAATCCAACACGGCGTCCAAAATGGCCGCCAAGATGGCCACCAAAACCTATTAATGATTATAACTATGTAACTATACTCTTAGATTTGATGATTTTGTTGTCTATACCGAAGTTTCGAGGGGTAAATAACACATTTCGATTGTCAGACATAGTTTAAGTTTATTATGTTACACAGAAATCTCACATGGCGTCCAATGACACAATACGAAGGACCGCAAGTCCAATACTTTTGACGTGATGCTTGTTATGTGAAACGCCAAAGTTTGGACCTGCCGCAATTTCTGGATTTTGACAAGAGGATCGTTATTTTTCAGCTTCAGGCAACACTGAATTGGCTGGGAATGATGCATATCTTGCATCAGCAAAGCCAGTACCTTGGGCTGTTGTCAGTCAAATTCTTGTCTATGATTAATATGTACAATGGGGACAAAGCGTGCATTCTGTCAACATAAGTCTTAGTTTGCAACCTTGCCACAACCTTTGAGTTTGAATTTGGGATGTTTCATAAACTCGTAAACGTATGAACTTGCGGGGGGGGGGGGGAAATGATCCCTCAGGGAAGAAACCGCTCTCAAAAACATACTTGAGGCTGTCTATTGAGAAATACTAGTGTGCACATTGTGACACAAAAAGCTGCCCAGAGGGCTTAACGGGACCATCTTCTGGATTATATATTATGCGATTTTGATCAAACTCGAGAGGGCTACAGAGAAGTAGAAACATGAAATTGCCCAGACCTCAAAGACAAACATACTATGGCTGAATGATTAGCTTATGATAAACAATTCAAGGGTGTTGATTAAAGCATATCGTACTGAGTGTTGGTTGATGCATTAGGCAGTGCCCAATTTGCTATCAATCTTAAAATAGCTGCTGCTGGACACATTACCCGCAATCTGCGTATTACTACATATATCTGCAGGAAATAAGCAACATAGAGGAAACGCACCCGGACGTTTATCGAAAGTTCGGTATTGGTTTTCACGTTGTTTGTAGGAGCCATCAGTGCTGGACTGGGCTAGGACTTGATCTTGTTATTGAGCAAACTCTCAATATAGAGCACATGTGGTCTAACTCGCGGAAGTGGAATGACTGAGGAAATGCAAACCCCTTGGACCCTATCTGCAACATCCGAGCTCAACAGTGCGATGCAGGATTTCACAGACCTGACCTATACTACAAAACAAAGTCTCAACTGAAGCGTGCATCAAAGGGGATTTTTCTGATCTAGAATGAATGCAGACACAGATTACAACCTGCTCACCATACATAGCTGACCCTACTCTCAGAAACAAGGTCAATGGGATAGTGGCTGGGTCACATGTGAATGTTTATGCAATTGAGGCGGTTTGGAAAACAATCATAAGAGATATCATATGAAAGTCGGTCTTCGCTTATAAATTCACGAGAGCCAAATCTCTCTGGAATAACTTGGCTGTTAAGATCGCTTCTGACAATGCTTTTATTCCTGCTCTTCTGTTCCAGCGTTTTCTGGTGGTGTCATAATATGGAGATCATTCCCTTGCAGTCGTATTGTCCTATGATCTGAGCTCCCATCCTGCTGCCTTAATTGATGCCAAGAACATACTTTGTACAGCAGATAAGCCTCAGATGCTAAGGCAGTTTGAGAGTATGCTGTAGACACATCATGTGAGGCTGTTATGAACTGTATTCATGGAACAGATGCATGATGGTGGCAATTTACTGTGTATTGCTTATAATCTGATAACAAAGTGCAATCAATTATCTAATCAGTCACCGATCACTTGCGGTAATGTCTTAAACAGTAACAGTGTACTTTAATCATCCAATCAGAATCAACATTTGTCGTCTGCTAATAATATAATGAGAGCCGGTTGGATAGTTGACGCGCATGATGCAACATCATTTCGCAGTTTGGAATTCTTTGTTAACCGCAACAATGAGTAATAGCGACAACGTTTTTGATGTCGTTTAATATCCAAGGACGCCAAACATTAAATAAATCAAAACAATAGCGGATTTTTCAAAACGGTAACGAAACCGAAAATGAATATTAATTACAACTTTGTGAACGCGGTTAACACCTGCTAATTAGTTTGAATTGTCAATTTATAATTGGATTAATCGACTGTTAATCAATAATTCCATATATGCCTGATTTATATTTTTAAAACCAAATTATGGGTGGGTAATATAGACGATAAGAGTCATACACACAAACGTTTGAAATTTTCTAAAGCGTCAAATGAATTTTGGCATATGGTTCCATTTAAAGATATGATGAAATAAGCTCCCAATCAGGACCGTTGTATTGCAACATGCGTAAATAACCTGCCACGGTTTGCACGCGTTGTGTACAGCTATTTAAGGTAACAAAATTCTACATTTAAGAAATGAATTTCTTTTTCCTGATAAAAAGCGCAAGAAAATTGGCGTGGGTGTATTTATTTGTAAATAAAAATTTCGTAGCGGGTACAACATTGAGATAATTTAATTTCCATTAAAAGCTTCGTTGTGAATTTCAACTTAAGTATCGGGGTATCTCGCGAATTATTTGGCATTGACATTTTCTCTTAATAAAATATAATGTAAACACGCTGTATCGTTACCGTTACGCTGTATCAGTTCCTTCATTATTGAAACAATTATTGTATTGTATACTGACTGCACACAAGTGTCGTAACATACGGATGCAATACGTAAATTCGGACAGTACTTAAAGTCGGACACAAGTAAATAAATGATTTAAAACTCTTAATTTCTTGAAACTCGGTATTTGTTGTTAAAAAGGGCAATTGCATTGATTTACACCATACGAGTCAATCGTATTGATCATCTAAACGCTTTATTTACGTTTACGACTTAACGTGCTGTCCGAATTTAAGTACAAATACATGTGCACATACATGTAATATCTACATGTAGTATTTGATTTTCTTTGGTACATTTACATTTAAGTACACGGTGCCTGTACTGTAACATTAATTTACGATATTGACTGTGTACATCAGACTACTTGCTGTTGTATGTATATGTTTGTATACATATTATGTATATGTAAATGAAGAAATAAAATAAAGATGAAAACCTGCCTCTTATCATTTTGTAGGAAAATTTTATGGGCTACCAAATATTTTTATTGGTAGCCCAGTGGGCTACCTGAAAAATAAGAAATTTGTCGGACACTGACTGCATTGTTAACCATGGAGAAGGGCGACTCATATAACGCAATAGCGTCTTATGTAGATTCAGTGAAAGGCATCACGGAAAAGCGACAGTGGGAATCGATGGCTACGAAGACAGTGCTTATTACATAGAAAAAATGCACCGGAAACATGAATCATATTGTGAGTTTTAGCAAAGAAACAGAATGCTCATGTAAAAAAGGAAGAATTTTTGTCTCGTGACAGAAACAGGGCCGGCATGATTGCTCTGATCAGTACAACTCTGACTAAAATGCGATGCTATGTTGTTCTGTCTTCAGGGGATGCAGACGTTCAAATTGTTAAATACAGTATAACGATCCCGTCGTAGCGCCACAACGTTGTTGGGCGAGGATACAGATTCGCGCATCTTGATCCTGCATTACTCCGAAAGGGACAATAAGACCATCTACATCCGCTTTTATGTAAATAAATAGTCAAAGGAACGCAAAGTGTATAATATTAACCTTTTGAAAGAACTCATGCTTATTCAGGCTGTAATTAATCTTCAATGATTTTCAGCAATGTTAAAAAATCAAGTCTACAGAAGTTAGTAAAACCTGATCCTTTCATGAAGTCATGTGCTGGTTCACTCTCTCTTCCAAATGTCGTAAATTGGATTTTATGATTATTCAACTCCTTAGTGATAACCTCAATTCCATTGAAGTGTTTCTTGTCTCCTCAACAATTGCATTTTACATAACAACCATCAGGTTTAAGATACAAGCTATGGACTTGTGGTCCTTCGTATTGTGTTGATGGCCATTTTGGACGCCGTGTTGGATTTCTGTGTAACATAATTAGCTTACATTTTGTCTGATGATATAAATGTGATATTAATGTGTTGTTTGCTTCTTAAACCTGAGTATATACACCAAATTCATCAAATGTGAGTTGATAATTACATAGTTATATTTTATAATCATAAATATGTTTTGGCGGCCATCTTGGCGGCCATTTTGGACGCTGTGTTGGATTTGTGTGTAATATAATTAACTTAAACAATGTCTGATGATCTTAATGTATTCTTTACCCCCTGAAACCTATGTATAGACACCAAAAGCGTCAAATTTGAGGAGATAGTAACATAGGTATGATCATTTAAAGGTTTTTGCGACCATCTTGGCGGCCATTTAGGACGCCATGTTAAATTTCTGTCTAACATAATTAACATACTCTTTGTCTGATAATATTAATGTGTTCTTTGCCCCCTGAAACCTGGGTATAGACACCAAATTCATTAAATTTAAGTTGATAGTTACATAGTTATGATCATAAATATGTTTTGGCGGCCATCTTGGCGGCCATTTTCGACGCCATGTTGAATGTGTGTGTACTAAATAAAACTTAAACAATTTCTGATGATCATTGTGTGTTCTTTGCCCCTTGAATAGTTTCCAAACATAAACGTTCAGCCATGCGTATCAATAAGAGTGAAAAGGGAGAAACTCATTTATCTTGCAATAGCTATGTCATGAACGCCAAATGGCATCTAGTGTCATCTTGGCTATTGTTCAGCCCGTCTCGTATGAATAATGTATTTAAGTCAGCAGGTTTAAACGATATGCCAATGAATAGGGGCTTTACCAATTAAACAATTTATGTCTTTAGCGTCTAGAAAAAAGGCATTGGCAAACAGCGTAGACCCAGATGAGACGCCGCATGATGCAGCGTCTCATCAGGGTCTGCTCTGTTTGTTTAAAGGAAATTCTGTAAGAAATATTCTAAATATAGAAATAAATACACTTGACATCTATAATTTTGGAAATAAGTTGATCCAATTTAGAAGGATAGGAGAGCCCACTAGGCATAAATGGGTTAAACTTATCTGTTGCGTCTGCGCTTGGCAGGATAGACTATGCAAGAGCAATAAACGGTGTGGGATGTAAACGAACTTATTTTTTCCGAAAAAGACTCACTTTCCATCGAAGTTTTCATAAGTGTATCAGTGGTTTTTAGTCCGGATTGTAATAGTTTCTATGACATTTAATTAAACGCATTGAATTTTAAGGTTTTACATTACTGTAATGATGTGTTCCAACAATAAATCAAACGGCACACTGGATTGAAACTCAGTCCGCTTCTTTTTATTTATAACGCGGAATGATACAAAGATAAATTTCAATGGCTTACCGGATACGGAATTGGGCTGTACACTAGCTGAGGTTCTCTTTTGCTTTCAGCCTTAAAGCTACCACAACACATTCTTATTTTGCTTCAATCTTTTTTCTATAAATAAGATTCATTTCTGATTATATTTTCCAGTTTCAGACTACTTAAAGTCGTAGCTTTGAGTTTCACCAATTTAAAAGTTAAATAACAGCTCACAAGTGACTCGTCCTATTATACATATACCGTGTTATACCAACTATATGGACTCCACCATTACAAGCACGAGTCTTGGAGGACCCGATTAAGTTCAAGCCGGAGCGATTTTCAAAAAAAAACATGAACAAGACAGCTACCAGTATATATTTCGTTTTCGGCTCAGCCAAGGCTAGTTAACCTTTGGTTGTAGTTTCGAATTTAATTAGCGACGTCTAGTGCTTTGCAACATTATATTATCGAAAATAATGGAAATGGAACAAGTTGAATATTATCTTATACATGCATGGAGAGGGCTTTGTGTTTTTGCCATCCCCGTTTCATTTTGATTTGTTTTATTTCTCGAACTGCATCGATGGTAATTTTGCAATTACTAAAGAGAAAGTAGTATTGGCAAAACTGTTGAGAATTTAAGTTATTTCAAAGTTTGGTACAGTGTTACACATGTATTTTACATAGAAAACAGCTAAGATCGTTTGATTGTTACGTAAGACCCGTCCATTAGTTTATTAGCCAAAAAGTAACATTTATGAAAACACATGGACTATTTTTGCAAACAAAATTTTAACCAAAATCAAATACAATTTGTTTGCACGTGAATGCTGCTCATATTTTCCAAAAAATGTTGCGCTTTGAAGAGAAACAAATATGGGGTGTAGATATATAGACATAAACTGTGTGGAAAATATCGTAGTTGTGTAAACAATACATTATTAAAATTTTAAACTTGAAGTACTTGAAGAAACTAATTAAATAATTAATGTAAGTGCGATAAATGTCGTGTTATTTTCGTTCTGTGTGTGTCTAGATTATGTCCCTTGTTTTATACATACAGGAAATCTCGAATGTCTTGCTGTTTTAAACGGAATTAAATGAGATATACGTTTGTTATTTACTGAATAAAGTGAGAGAGGATGGGTTTCGTCATTTGTCCCATATTAAACACTGTAACACTGTACGGACATTATATGCAGTTAGAAGGCATGAGTAAATGAAATAAAATTGGTTGATGGGATTATACAAGAATACCACATGACTTTGAACCATTATGACAATGCTAGTAATACCGTCATTTATTATTTGCATGTCAAATCTCACAGTCAAGCTCACATGTCCCATTATAATGTATCAGAATGGTATAAGGTGTGATAAATTAATGCATTATGCACGCTTACATTACGCGATTTTATTTATTTCCTTTTGAGTTCTGTAATTGAACAACGATGCGTGGCTATTTTTGGTCTAATGCGGAGAATAAAAAGATCATTGTTTCATATGATCCCCTGTAACGAAATGGAAGTAAATATTAGACGCTTTTACATTGCATAATCCAGTAGACAAGAGGAAAACTACACAATCATAAAGCTTGATTGAAATCTCAAGGGAGTCAATGCTTTTTATCCAGCATCATATACAGAATTGCAGTCAAACGACAAGTTATTCGGCGTAATAAGAGGTCGTTAATTATCTATGATGTATTGACGATTCTCCAAAAAGTGACAAAACAGCAAATGCATTATTGCATGACCTGATCGTCAGCTCCGACAGAAAGTACAATATCGAATATGTTTTGCGTTTTTCATCGGATACAAAACCAAAAGCTATTTGTTAAACTAGTGTAGCTTTTAACAATTGAATACATTACATTGAGGGGTTCTTTAGGTTCACGTGATGTGCTTAAAATATACATATATAAGTTAATCCAAGAGTATGGAAGTAAGAAGTAGGCAAACGATGTTGTATAATGACTTATGCAATGAAATAACTTTTTAAAAGTCTACCTCTCTAAAACCTGGTCCTGGAGCTTTGAGTATTAGCATTCAATATCAGATAGAGGTCATGCACAAAATTTGTTAAAATTTTGCTCCTAGCGTCAATCTGGTAAATTCCAAAGGATTTATGATTTCTGTGTGCTCATATATCAAAATAACTCTTGAAATCATATTCTGTAATACAACACGTCATAGAACTTCATTGTTTGGTATTTAGCTTTAGAAAACGGTAATTCATGATGCTATATATCATACATAAGTTTGTGTGATGGATGCATTTTGTATTTATGTTTTAAAATCAAAATGAAAGACATTCAGTTCAATAAACACAAATGAATTGATACAAAAACTTGCTCTCGTTTCATGCGAAATCGCATGAGTACGGATGCAATATTAATACAGATATTTACATGTACAAACGAATCGCGTGCAGTCCTTTGATTTATTTATTTACAATATAGTGGGTTTACTTGCAATATTTGAAAGGATTTTATGTCTCAGATCACCGCGCGAAAAGATACCATTAACATCTCAGGCTGTATAACCTTTGCCAGTTATTATATAATAGATGAATGATATACGATAATGATCTATGCTCATATCTGCTTGATTCCAAACGTGTTCAACCATGACAATTACTGATAGGATATATTTTAGGAACAGGCTTCAACGAAGTTGCCAAGATCCGTCTTTGATTTAAAAAGTGGAAAGAGCTTACCTCGGTGTACTTAAATATCATGAAGATAACATTTGAGACCTCAATTAAAACTGCAAAAGAATGTTTTAAAGCACACCGTTAACGATACTTCAATGAATATTCAAGTCAGTGTTGTGATCAACTTTTTTGAGTAAACAAATTAATTTATTTAAAGAACCTACTGGAATCAAAGGACACCCATAGATATGCGAGTCGCTTAATTAGGTGTTTTCTGTAATGCATCGAGTAAAAATGTAGTTTTGTTAGAGTCAGGATCTTCGTGTCCAAGGCGCAGATTCGTATCATATCGAAGGAAAACTCTGTGTAAAAACTAATAAGTTGAACTTTAAATCTGCTTAACCTTGCGTACAATTTTATTAAATAAATTGTATACCCTAAGACAATTCTAGATTACGATTGGCTTAATGTCCAAGGCGTGTAGCTTTTTATAAAATAAATCGATATACTAGTACCCCTCATTTTTTCTACGTAATGGACATTTTTCGTTTAAATTCATTTACACAAATGCAGATTTTGTCATAATATGCTGTACTACCTTTCGTGAAAACCCCGAATATTTGTAAACTTAAATATAGGCGATCTAACTTAAAACAAAAACACATAAAATATTGACACCTTCGTAGTACTTAATATTGATTGAATTAGTTTGTAATTTTATTTTTAGCCCGTGGAACTCTTACTTAAAAAGTTACACATTTTAGAGTTGATACTCAGTAGAACCAACAAGCATGACCAGTCATCGTTTTGTCTCTCCAGTTCACTCATGGACATTCATGTGACATGTTATAGCCTGACAACTTTGATAACTAACAGATTGTCATTAGCCGTTATGATGAACAATTCACGCATGCCAACATTATTCAAGGTTTAGAATTGATCAAAGAACTTTCCGAAAGAGTCGTTCCCTATTTGTTTGATTGCAATTTATTTCTACTGAGATTATATTGATAAGGCGACATAAAAAGTAAAATAAATTATTACATACATTATAATATGCAAGCAATATCTTGAAAAGATATGAGGCGTTGATTGTTGTCGGTGTTGATTAACGATCAAAAAGTCTATTAGATTAAAGATAGCGAATGCCTTTTTTGCGCAGTTCTTAGCTTCATTACACGCAAATTAATTACGGGGTATTGCGCCAGATTTCGTGACTTATTTTGCTTTCTTTTATACCTAAGATACAATATGACATTTCTGCAGTGAAATAACAGCAGTGAAAATAAACAAATTGTTATTTTCACCGGTGAAAATAACACATTTTCGGAACTACTTTTTCTATTTTTAGATTATCATTTCAAGATTTACTTCAATATTTATATATTTTTTTATGATCACGAGTGAATTTAATACGATATTCCATCGAATCCAACACATGTTCTTTTTATTCTATGCTTTTTCACCGTTTATTTACATTGTAAAAGAGTTTAACCTGATAATTTTGCTGGTATAATGACTTAATTTTGTGAAAATGTATTTTCTATGATCATTCGTGAAATAACAAACGATCTTACACTGACATGAATACATATCCTCTGTTTATTAGATATTATTGGCCACCTATTTATTTACAGAATATAAAAGCTGAAGAAGAATGAAAATGAATGAAAGCATATAGGTCAGCCGGCAGCACACGAACCATCCGTACATATTTGAAATATGTATACGCGCGATCTTCAAACAGACCTGTTTTAGGGGTTTGTCGGACATTTTTATATGATTTCATTATTAACAGTATCATGGATCATCGCGCTCATGCTTAATACATTGGTCTACATGGTAAAATACTTCTATATATGTTGATCAAAACTGGTAGTTATCATGCAATTATTGAAAACACATTAAGAATCCATGATCGATATTCAATAATATTATATCGCATATTATCTGCATTTAATATCTTTCTTATCAAAATAAACTTCAAGTTCATATTGTTAAAACAATAGCGTTTATATAACGATTTCTGTAACTGACCTTGATACCTTGCGGGTTTTAATGCAATGCATTTAAAATGAGGATCGACTCCACTGCTGGATTGCAATCCTGATCCAGAGTGTGCTGAAACGAGGCATGTTTAAGGTCACAATTTACAAAATAGTCTCCTTATATTTTTCAATTTAAAAGTATACAGACCCCCGAAACCTTACATTTTCCCGAAGAACAATCTTAGATGAATTGATCTAAACAATACATAAGGTATGCCATGTACCAACCAAGAAAGAACTTTTCACAAATCAAAATTGAATGTTTTCTAACCCTTTTTGACCTGCTACTATCCAAAAAAGAGGTATCCGCCAACCGGTCATGTTTCATCCCGAAGAATCAACTTTAAAACATGACAATGATTTATTAGTGCATACCAATGCCATACCTTATAAAAAGAAAAAAATATTAGAACACAACAACAAATGTTTAAACCATTACACAATATCTTCCATCGGTGCACTTTGATTTTATAATAGAGCGTACATGAAAAATGTATTTAGTATAATGTAACTGTCAGCCACGACGACGAAGACAAGAAAAGTTGTAAAATACCGTATTTTTGTACAATTATTAGTTTATATTGATTAAAATATCACGACTGGTAAATAACATTACATGAAAAAAGTTGTTAAATTTTCATATTTTCAGTATATTCGGTAATACATTTTATTGGGTTTGTCTACCAGGTAACTAACAGTTAATTATAAATAACGCCAGTAGATTGATCATCATCGTCACGCGGTAAACCCAGGAATGCAAATTGTGCATGCGTAGTGAATTGTATATATTTTATATATAAAGTGATCAATCTACTTGCGTTATTTATAGTGTGTATATAGTTATGTCACCTATTTTCGCGATGTACTTTCGTTTTCACATTGCAAAATTTAATTACCAAATATACTGAAAATATGAACTTTTTCAAGTTATGTAATATACCAGTCGTGATATTTTAATCAATATAAACTAATAATTGTAAAACATACGGTATTTTACAACTTTACTTTTCTTTGTCGTCGTGGTTGACAGTACCTAATAAGAGAAAGATATTATGCATATTATCATAAGCACTTGCATATAAGTTATATAACTTCGATTACCCCATCACCATATAAATTTTGGCAAGGATATCTTTTCATTTTGCAATCCTACTCCCTTTTTCCTAACACACCTCTAATCGAACCAAAGTCTGCTCGTTCAGGCTTCTGCTTGCTGAACTACCAGATAGCCCTTTTTGGCTGATCTTTTGTCTTTTTAGATAAAAGTAACCACTCAAACATCAGACACATGCATCGGGAAGTTATGTGGGATGAGTACAGGCTATTCGTGTCACAGTTTTTGCTCTAATCTTTTTTACTGGTGTGTTTTCCAAGTTTCCGAGTTTATTAAGTTTAAGCTCAGTTCATGTATAACAATATGAGCAACAATTATACAAAAGACATCAATAGGTAATAATTGAAGGGGCAACCTACTATACAGGAATTTGATACATTTATAGGGAGAGAATATTTACATGTTATAACATAAATACGAACAATATTTTAACATTGAGAGCATAGGGGAAACATAAGTCTTTAAATGTATAGACAAGCAAACACGTAGAACACGTTATACATTACAAGTTGTTCAATATTTCTTTAACGAACAAATATAATTGCCTATACGTACTGCGGATATGAAAATCGCTGGACATTAGCGATTTTAAGTTCAATTCTTAAAATCATGAGATGACCAAATATTCATCATTCAGGATTTAACAAAAATGATCCGTAAACACTTTATCCAATTGAACTTAGTGCTTTCCATTGCATGTATGTTACATAAAATGTTGTAGATTTGACAGTGGATGGACTAATTTAGACCAAAAACAAATCATTCTAATTTTTATATCAATTTGGAGGGGCTTTACTCCAGTTTCGCCGTATATACATGTAATTCACAATGCTGTATTGGCCTTAACCCCTAAAATAATTTTCAAGAAATTTAACTGAACTTTTTCTTATACATAGTTATTTCCAAACACCCAACATTTACGACCGTACAAGAGAATAGGTTTATTCACCTTGTAAAATAGATCAATTTTGATATCTATTTGTAAAGCAAGATTACAACATTTATTGATAAGACAGTGCATAGATTTGGTTGTCTGTTCGGCTATATTCTGTTTTGTCTGTAAAAAAGAGCCGCTACTATTGAATAAAATGCCGAGGTATTGATGATTTTAAACAACTTCAAGGGGATGGTCTTTATAGTAAAATACATATTTAGCTTGTCTACATCTGCTAAAAAAACAATGTTGGACTTATCTGTTTTAACAGTTAGTTTCCATGTGTCACAATATTAAAAATACACATTAAAACACGTTTGTAGATCGTAAGCTTACTCTGCTACTATGACAGTGTCGTCAGCGTACAACAACACAAATAGTAAAAAAACCCATATCGTTTTCATTTGAATGGATATGCAAATTTATTCCATCTACATATCCTCTATTACCGAAATAAGAAGGTAGGTAATTCAAAAAGAATGAAAATAGTATGGGCGATAACTTTTCTCATTGACTTACTCCAACTGAACATGAAAAATAGTTTGATCTTTCGCCAATACACATGACACATGATTAGGCGTTGTTGTACATATTTTTGACAACATTTAAGAACTTTCCATTTATACTGTGCTTGCCTAACTTAAACCGCTATAATCACAGATTGATCGTATCAAATGCAGCCTTTAAATCTATAAATGCACAAAACAATTGTTATGCCCCAGGATCGAATGATCGGGGGTATATTTTGTTTTTGGCCTGTCTGTTTGTCATTCTGTCTGTCATTCTGTCTTTCATTATGTCCCAACACTTCAACCTTTGTCATCAATTTTGCAATTTTGAAGATAGCAGATTTGATATTTGGCATGCATGTGTATCTGATGGAGCTGCACATTTTGAGTGATGAATGTCAAGGTCAATATCATCCTTCAAGGTCAAAGGTCAAATATATGACTTCAAAGCGGCGCATTATGTTTCACAAACACAGCTCTTGTTTTCTTTTGAGTTCTAAGAATATTAATTAACGCACATAAGACAAACATATTGTCAGATGTTGAAAAATGCTTACGGAAGCCCGCTTGATGCTTGTAAATAAGGTCATATTTCAAGACAATGTTTGTTAAACGTAAAATATTGAGAGGACTAATTTACTCAAACAGCTCATTAAAGTGATTGGTCTGTAGTTAATAGGGTCGTTTTCATAACCTTTATATTTAAAAGGTGTTTTTATTAGCCATATAGTCCAATTGCCAGTGGCGTAGCCGGACCCAAATTTTAGCCGAGGCAGTTTCTTAGGTTATTCTAGGGGGGGGGGGGGTCCGGGAGCACCCCCCCCCCGTAATTTTTTTTATACCTAGAACGTCTCTGGTGCGTTTTAAAGGCCATTTAAACTACATTTTATAGGAATCGTGGACGCTACATATTACCGTTTATTATCAATAAAGTTAACAAGAAAATCTACAACAAGTTTATTGTCAATTTTAGATTTTGTTACCATAAACGGCGTTTGAAATGACAATTATGTAACAACCTTAACTACAGAAAAATAGTCATATAATTCATTTGAAGTCAGATAGAAAAATAAAAAAAAAGAGATGCAGCTCTCTCATACAAGCCATACTATTTATATGGATAACAGAATGTGCTTTATATATTTATTGTTGAAATACTAAAATAATATAGATCTACCTTATAATATGAAGGAAACAGATCTATCAAACATTTTATCGAATAATGTTTCATGAATTGTGAAAAACTTTTTCATTGTCTTAACAGGTTTTATTATTCTTCAACTTTTATATATCAATCTTATTGAACGCTTATTCAACTCTCCTGTCTCCAGTCGAATCCCACATTTAAAGACTTTGTTTTCCTCTTTCATAGTAGAACGAGTCCACGTTTTAAGCATTCGCAATGCGCTAAAACTCCGCTCACACGTACAAGAACCAACGGGCAAGCTTAATATCAATTCAAATATTATATTGATATTCGCGTAATAATTCTTATCACACTGACTGAATCCTTCCTGAAGTAACATTGGTGTTTTAACGTGTTGATTAACATTACGCCATCTTATTACAGTGCGACGCTTTGTTAAATATACGGATTTTCCAAATCATTTTGCTGAGCCATTTTAGCATGAATTGAAGTTATTAAATTGTTATAATTATCTGCTACAACATGAACCAATTTTACTCAATGATAATATTTTTTTGTGAATATCAGAGTGCATAAAATTCATTAAATTACCTCAATTTCTTATATAGATTTATTCTTTGATATAAAATTTCCTTTTTTTCCATGTATTCTTAACATTGCTCTGCAAATTTTAGCTGAGGCAACTGCTCGTTCAAAATATTATCTTTGACGCATGCTTTGTTATTTTTTTAACCAATTTATACAATGTTCGATTTCTTCGCATGTTATCTCAGCATTAAGTAAATCGTTATTATAAACGGTAGTTGGCTGTGGTTCATCGCCAGTGAAATCAAAGACAGTGTCGTCGCCATTTAGGTCAACATTAAAAAAAAATCGATTTATGGGATTTTTTTAAAATAAAAAATAGGGTCGGGGGTCGAAATAAAAATAAAAGAACAAAAATCACAGAGTCGACAAAAAAATAAATAATAAAAGTTTAAACTTTTCGATTTATTATTTATTTTTATAAACCAACTTTTTACGTTACTTTTGTACTATATATCTTATTTATGAAAACAGTTAGTCACAAGAAGCAATAGAAATAGTGTTATTAATGCATTTTCAAGAACATTTCTTTTTAATCTTAATTCTTGTGGAATGTCTTCATTGTCTGCTATTGAATAAAACCTTGTGCATTAAAAAATTATTTTAAAAAGAAATCACTCAGTGTTTATTTTTTATCAAATAAAGTGTAATCTAGCACTTTTTTGTTTTATTGTTTAATTTCCTGCTTCAAAAACCTTTCTTGAGTAGAAACCTATGTCAAATTGAAAAGAACCTAAAATGTCATATCCATAAACGCAACAGTAGAACACCATAATTATGTATGTGTTTTACTAGACTGTTATATTCCGGAGGAACGCTTAACAGTATAACACCATATTAGTGTTTTTCCCAGGAGGGCAAAGGGGCATGGCGCATTACTTCCAAAAGGGGCATTTTAACGCGCAGTTTATGCAAAAAAGGGCAAAAACATTCTGTGCATACCTGGTTTTGAGAGAAACATTTAATCGCATTAAAGGCAGTTGTGGGAAAAACATAAAAATATAAACAAGCACATTTAATGGTAATTGATGTATTCAACTAACTTTATTTAATATTTATATATTTATCTTGCTATGTCTTCCATTAAAGTTCCAGGCTGTTTCAGTAAACTGTAGAGCATGACAAACATAATAAAGCAATATATGCATATGAATCTGATTGTTAACAGATCCACTAACATATAAATGAAACCATGTTTGGCTTATCCCATTTTCTAACGATAATCTTCTCAGATGTTTTAACTTCGCGAGTAAACTGATTACAAACACTCGTTTCTGTTACATATATTCACTAAGTATATAACTAATGAACATGTTGTTGATATCTAAAACGTTGTATGCATCGTTTGTCATCACATGCATTAATTTGCATTTCAATAATCCCTTCTAAATTTATGATCTCCATCGTTTATTTGATCGTTATTTGCAATTTTTGCCGAGAGTCACAATTTATTTTCTGTATTGTTCGCCATCTTTTTAAAATGATGTGCGCATCTCTACGTAAAATTGTATAAAAATGTCCATCTAATACGCGATTTGCATTTAACTCAATATTCTTAATGTTTGACTTGACCTTGTCATTTTCGACAATTTCTATTTTGAAATAATGCCGTACATTATTATTGTCGTCAACCCAAACTTTCGAGCACGCCATTTTGCATGCGCAAATGTAGCTACTTAGACAAGAATACGATTGCTTTATTCTATTTTAAACAGCCAATGAAATTTGCCGATAGTAAAACAACGGATGCGATAAAACGTTTGCGAATATAAATTTTGATTGTTGTCGTCGACAGTTTTATTTATTCACGCGGGACTTAAACACTGTCGGCGGAATTTATGAAAATAAAATTGCAAATAGATACTTTTATTTTTATTTCATTTTGAAATAAAATACGGTCGTCGGTCCCGTAAATCAATTTATTAAAAAATGTTTGCCTCACGATTATTTTTAAATGCTGTTCCAGCAACGCGATATTTGCTTTAACCGTATTGCGTTTTTGGCCTTAAACATTTTTCCAAAAAACTCTGGGGTTTGTGTTTTTCAAGTGTTCATTTTTTAGCATTTTTCTTTTTGAATGTGTTTTAACACTGAATTATGGTTTTCTTGTATATTTTACTTTTGCTTTTTAGATAAAGACGATGCGCTTCAGATTTCCTAGTCTTATATAAATTTTGGCAGGGTGCACATTTGTCCGGGCTTCTTTACAATTTAGGTTGCTATATTTTAATTTATTTACATTTGTTAGCGTGCTGAAGCTGATTGTACACCTGTTTTGATACAGAGAATAAATTTTGAAGACTATATGGTCCATGCCACTTAGTATCCGTGTTTTCAAAAGCCTCGAGATCCCGAATGATGTCGTTGCCATTTAAAATACTAATATTTTCAACAAATGCATTACATTTATCATGATCCCACAATTTCACGTTTTCATTGTTTTTATAATAATAATAATTATTATTATAGCTATTATCATCAGTATTGTTTTTTGCATTAAAATTATTATTAACATTATCGACATTTGTATCAGCAACAATACAATTCTCACGAACACCAACATTTTCACAATCATTTAAACATATACATGTATTGGTAACAATTACAATATGCCTGTTATGATAATTTGGAAATTCGAGCAGCATAGTAACGGGATTGTGCACATCTGAAAAGTAATGGACAAAAATCCAAAATGACTATATTGATTACACACTTAAATAGCGTAGGAGACTTGACAAATTAATATATGCTGCTCGAAATTTTACAAGTGAATTTACCAATAGGGTCACTTTTTGTTCTGCCACTTAATATGAACAGTCGGTTTATTTGTAAGAAATTTATTAACTTGTAACCAAAACCACTTGCCGTTTTATCTTGGTTATTTCGAGTACTTGATTCTAACAATAGTTTCTCATCGCAAATTAAATCGTTTTTAATGTCATAAAAGTGTTGTTAACAAAAAAACCACAACAAAATCATGTTTAACATTATCTGCTAACTGTTTTGTACGACTATTCCAAACATGAATATATTACTGTATCTATCTCTAAAATCATCAATTTCTATCTGGATATCGGAAAACGGACCATCATTTACATACACAGAGTTTTCATTTGTTACATATACAACACCACACAGTGTGACGTAACAAGTTAAATAATATAATAAATATTGGTATACAAAATATTATACTCATTAGAAAATTGTAAACAACAAAAATTCAATTGGCTTTAATTCCTACTATAAGCAATATCTTACATACAAAGAGACCAGCTAATTAATGAATTAGCGTATACATGCTTCAGAACGATATCAGATGACCAACACAGATGGTAATTATAAATAACGTCAAAACCGACCAGAATAAAACACCAAATTAATTAATCATTGCTTATCATGTTAATTAAACATGTATGTGGTATGCAACCTGCAGATTGAATGTTGAATGATTTCATAATAATAGCGGACTACCTTCCGTATTTGTCTTTCGCATATCATGTTACTTCGCTACATTTGGGCATGTAGTTGTGCACAAGATCCCGTCGGAAATCGACACGTCAGCATTGGGTGTTCCAATCTATATTAATACATGGTTCGTCAGTAAAACAAGAAATATCTTTAAAAAAGATATACGGCGTTGATTGTGGTCGATGTTTATGAACGATCAAAAGATATCTCCATGAGATAAAAAGTAGCGGATGCCTTTTTTCTGCCCAGTTCTTAGCTACATCATAAGCAAATCAATTACGGGGTGTTGCGCCAGATTTCGTGGCTTATTTTGCTTTATGTGATATTATTGCTCAGATATCTATATTTACAGAATAGAAAAACACAACATGAAAATAAACGAGTGCATATAGGTCAGCCGGCAATACTCGAATCTTATTTAATTGAATAATTATAGTATAGTGAATTATTGTGCTCATGCTTAATAAACTGGTCTAAATGGATAAAATTTTCTAAATTATTTTATCAAAATTGGTCCTTATCATGCAAATGTTGAAACCATATTAAAAATCGATGATTGACATACCACAATAATATCGCCGAATATCTTTATTTAGTATCTTTCTGATCAAAACAGACTTCAAGTGCACAAAGTTTACGAGACGGCGTTTATATAAAGATTTCTGCAACTGACCGCAAACTGACCTTGATACCTTGCGGATTGAATGCAATGCATTACAGTCACTACGTTATTGTCAGTAAGACCGGTGTAACACAATGATCGCAACCCCTTCTGCGAACTCCGGTGATGAACTGTATATAAACTCTGACTTTCACAAATGGCCGCTTTTGCGCTGGTAATTCTCTGAAAATAAAAGGTGAACGCACAAACTGTATTTATTTGGAAAATTGATTGTAAAACTGTTCTATCTATTGAGCCTTTTCATTAGAGATAAAATTGTTTCATGCAGTAAAACAGTGTTACAAAGACGCGGATATGTTTCCAATGTTCTGGTGTTATACTCAAATCAGCCAATGGAATAAATGAAGTGTATTCATTCGTACCTAGCCGCGGGAAATTTTATTTGAGTATTATTGGACACTTACAAAGGTCAAGTCAGGGTGAAAAGCTGGCTTAATACAGCTTACGCCGAACAAGGGACGGCCGGTCAGTTCGGTCACACAAGTTATTATTGTCATGGGGCCAAAAGGTCAATACATTGAACTTACAGTTTAGATTATGTCTACGTTTATGTATGTGTTATGGTACAATAGTATCTCTTTATTTTAAGTTAAATGTTTAGAAAGTTTAAACCGCAATACATATTTTCTGCTTGACTGAATAACTGTGGCATATTTGCAGGTTCCGTTTTTAACAGCGATACATATTCCGCCTGATTTACGTGCAGATAATTCGTTTCTGTTTTAAAAATGCATTTTCGTAATTGCACAGAAATGAATAAAACTCATCAGTTTCGATCACAGTCCGCAAACGTTCAACGAAAGTAATTTTAATCCTCTCACACATCGACTAGCTGATCCGTGTTCAATTTTGTAAAGTACATCGGTTCTCTCCCTGTGCGTCCCAATGCACAGTTGAGTTTAACCCATTTATGCCTAGTGGACTCTCCCATCCTTCTAAATTGGATCAATTTATTTCAAAAATTCGGGTTGTCTAGTATATTTATTTCTATAATTAGAATATTTCTTACAGAAATTCCTTTGAGCAAACAGCGCAGACCCTGATGAGACGCCGCATTATGCGGCGTCTCATCTGGATCTACGCTGTTTTCCAATGCCTTTTTTCTAGACGCTAGGCATAAATGGGTTAACTGAGAACGTTGTGTGTTACTTTGATCAGGTTGCTCGAAGATCTCGGACAATTGTACAGGGGCGGTGGAAGGCGTTGAATCGCTTTGTTGCTCCCGATGTATTTTTAGTTCTGTTTCGCCCAGAAATCGATGGGCACTTTCGTTTGTATTTCCATTGCGCATATGATATTGTCTGAGTGTTTTGTTGCAGAGATGGCCCCGACATAAGTTGTTTGTGGTCTTGGCTTCGGTACTTCAAGTGATCACCTGTCTAAGTTGAACGCATTGTTTCCTATGTACAGGTTATCACGCACTTGGTTGCACTTTAGTTTATTCAAAGGACCACTTTTATACATTGTGTACACACCGGTCTTACTGGTATTGACGTAACCATCTACGTATAGAATGACTTTTATATTGTTTCATAATTGGAAATAATCGCATGCGACGTTCCTCTATTTCTGGTGGAAACTGTTCATTAATTAAAAAAACTGACTTCTTTTGATTAAGTAAAATACCAGCTTTTCGAATCTTTTTTACGCTCATTTTAGTTTTCAAATTTTGCTAATATAGGACTGGGCTGGTTTTTTAGAATTTGAGCCACCAGTGATACGATGGACACGTGCAAATGTAATGTTATTGATATGAATGTCATCATTCTTGTTAATACTTTTATCTTTTTGTAATTGTCGTATTCCGTATTTCTGGCACCCCAACGAAGACAAGGTTGCCCTTCATGCTACGCAACCGTAGGTCAGTTATATTGTCCTGGATCTGTGTGTTTATATTTTTGAATGTTGACATTGGCTGTTCGATTTTATTTGTTCTAAATGTGCGTTCAGATAGTGTTTGATGTACTTATTTATTTTATGGAAATTGAAATCGTCCGCAATATCACTCAGTGACTGACAACTTGCTTCTATTTCGTTCAGACGTGAGTTTATGGATGCATTTTCTCCTCGCAAGGCAGCCACATCACCTTTGATATGGGGCAGTTCGTTTTGCACTATGTCAAGTTTGGACATATGCTTCTCAATGGACTAGAGAGGAGTATCAAAACTTTCTATCAGTGAAAGCGCCATTGACATGATGTTTTTGCGCGCTTGCGGATTACCCTGTGTGTACTGTTGGTATGAGGGTGGGGGAATAAACTGGCGGTCCCTGAGAGCTTTGGAGCGTTGGGCTATTTTGCCGAGGGATTACGTGCGGGGCGTACGTATTTGTATGGTTCGGTAGCTGCCGGTAATGTGCATGGTACGTATGCATATGTTTCTTCACAACGTTTTGATTGTTTTGGCAAACATGGAGTTGATAATGCAAGTCCGTGTTTTAGTGGAACACTAAACTATGGGTTGCTTGAATGTCTAGTACTTACTAAGCACGCTGCATTTGATTCTGGTGTGTTCATTTGAGATCCCCTTACTGATTCACTGATACTTTCCGCATGTTCCTCTTTCTTCTTGCTATTGTTTTGTTTGTCCATGCCTTTGTCTTGTTTTGATTTTTTTACATTTTCATTCAGCCTTAAAACAGCAGTTATTTACACTGTCTATTCATTAAAAGTGCATAGATATAAATAAGGGATGCAAGACGTTAACCGGTTAACCGGTAAACCTAGCGATACGACCAGTTAACCGGTTACATTTTCGAGAAGAGGTTAACCTGAAAAACAAATCATGGAAGAATTCGTACGATTTTACGTTTTTCGTGCTACATGCTGCCAACTTGCCCTGGTGACAAAAAAGCAATAAATTAGTACCTTAGTTGTTACAAACAGAGTGCACGTTTTGATAATTGGCGCTTTTGTTTTGTTTTACTCGCGCAAATTTAACTAGCGAACTGCGGGGAGTGGGGGCTATGAACGAAGACGTAATACGTTTATCTCACTATGCCATCACTACCGTGTGAGGCAAGTTTATTTCAGAAAACAATTTATTGAAGTCATTTACAAAATTAAAACCAATTTAAGTGTTACTTTAGAAAATAATAATAAAAAAAAAAAAAAAAATAAGTGCAATGGCTTCAAAGTTGCGCGGTAAGGTACGTTAACAAACATGCGAGTGAATTGTCAACTCGATGGCGACCCGTTGACATGGTGATCTGAAAATAAACAACGTTCCAAACAATTGCACATGCACGGTGCCTAACCAATACGGATAATACCGGAAACTTTTGAACGATTCCGGATAATACGCGAAACGGCACCGGATCATATCAGAAATATATTGACTGTTTTGAGGTAAGTGTGTTCTTTTATTTCAATATTCTTTTTTTAAGTCAACATTTTTCACCAAACCAATATTCCGCGGAACAACTAAGACATTCATTAAGTAAATTCTATACTCGTGCTCAGTAACACAAGCGTCAATATGCAGAGGGAACCTATATTGTCCAACAGTTTATGCGCAAAACCTGTGGAAACGGAGGTAAAATGCAGATATTGGTCTATATTAACAATGAAATTAAAATTTCTGAGCTAGTTTTCTGATAAAAACGGCAGCATAATTATTGTTTAATCATTGCCATGATGATTGACGGTTTAGTTTGTAGAAAAAACACGTATTTTATGTGTCGATTGCTAGCACCGGATAATGCATGAATTAGGCACCGGATAATAGCCGAAACTAATGAACTTAAGTATAGTACTTTTAAAGAATATTTTGGATTCTGCTTATATGGTAAACATTTAAAGAATTTCTTGATTTAAGATTGTTTAATGAATGTGTCGGTTATTTCTCGTCACTCAGACCTGACCACTCTGTCTAAACGCCAGTTAAAACGCATGAAAAATGTCTAGACCCTGCCCTGAAAAAGCTTATTAAAACTAGACATTAAAGGTTACACACTGTATTGATTCTTACAAAATCGGATGTAGAACGCGTGCTATTGTTCAACGACCGATAAATCGTTAATATCTACAAGATATAACAACCCTTTGATTGTTTTAATATTAAAATTATATAAACGATTTGATCACCTTTGATTGTTTTAATATTAAAATTATATAAACGATTTGATCACGATTTGAACAAAAGTTTTTAGACCAGTTCAGCAGTAATAATTGTAAAATAGAATTGTTGGCGTATTGTTAATCTTTTTTATTAACCCTTCATGTTTACTTTGGTGCGATTATAATAATTGTTATTTATTATTTTATTGAATATTGGGGAGTTGTGTGTAACCTTCGGTTTAGATTTAGAGTGACTTCCCTTGTTTACAAATACACTTTCCTCAAAATGCACACATGGTTTGTCGTTTTTGGATTATCAATATCAACATTCACTCATTCAGAGCTATTATCTGTTTTATTTGTAAACAATCTATGTTTTACATACAATAGTTTTCATTTCATAGTTCACTTATTACTGTATGCTATTTGTTTCAGATACCAGTGCCCTCACATCTGTCATGATCTGAGTTCGGATTTAGAGTTTGAAGTTCGAGATAGTCAGATAGAATATGGTGAGTACATAGAATATGGTGGGTACAGTCTCAGATGATAAGTTTACTCCATGAATAAGGGCCACTGTTCCATATTTATTTGATTGGATGTAGCAGTGGCAGTTCTCCCTCTGGCCCAAACTTTTCTGTAGCCAAATTTACCTTTTTATGTCTGAATTCTTATTATTTAGGATATTTTATGGGTGACTATGTAGAAATCCTTGTAGCCAAATGGATTTTTGTAGCCAAATTACATTATTTGTAGCCATTGGCTAATTTGGCGAATGACAGAGTAAGCCCTGAGTGGACTGATTATTATTATGCCCCCCTTCGAAGAAGAGGGGGGTATATTGTTTTGCTGGATGTCGGTCGGTATACCAGTTTGTTTCCGATCAATAACATGTGATCTGATTGACCAATTTGCTTGATACATCCCATGTGCATTTTCCTTTGCCAATAGTTGATGACCCCTATTTAAATTGGGGTCACTATGTCAAAGGTCAAGGTCACTGTCAAACTAAGAGTGAAAATTGTTTCCCATCAATAACTTTTGAAAAAGGGACCGATTGGTTTGATATTTCCCATGTGCATTGGCATTGGACAGTAGATGTCCCTCATTATAATTAGGATCACTAGGTCAAAGGTTAAGGTCACTGTCACACTAAGTGTGAAATAGTTCCGATCAATAACTTGTCAACTGATTCACCGATTGGCTTGATACCTCACATGTGCATTGGCCTTGGACAGTGGAAGACCCCTGTTGAAATTGGGGTCACTAGTTCAAATGTCAAGATCACTGTGACATTAAGTTTTATTTAAGTGGCTAAGTCACACTTATATGATAAGATTGACTCATATGATCATTTTTGTTGCGAAAAATCCCATGTCAAGGCCCTGTTTAGGGGGGCCTCTGTCTCCGACCACGGAGCTCTTGTTAACTTAAAAAAAAATTGGAACAATTTATCCTGCTTTGATCAACTGCTGTCCCCATGGCATTCGTAAAGTAACCATGAAAGAAAAGTGTGCCAGTTAAAAGGCTCATGACTTCGGAACAATAGCATATGTCAATTGCTAAAATATGATAATTTATTTCAGGATTTCACGAACGACCTAAGTTTTTTTGGATTTGCGGTGACTGAACAGGAGCAGGAGAGTTTTGTGGTGTCATCTGAAACTGATAGAAATGAACACAATGTTGAGTCTGGAGACCAAGCGGATAATTTATTGTTTGACTGCAACAATAATGAAAAAGCCACAGAGCAACCTTTAGACTTAGAATGTTCTGTTGAAATTGTTGTTGACAATAAGAAGAAACATGAATGCAATATGTGTGTAAACAAATATAGCACAAGAACAGGATACAAAAGGCATTTAGTTAGCCATTCCAACGATGGTCAAAAGTGCACTGTTTGCGAAAAAGTGTTCTATTCCACCTATGACTTAAAGAATCATATGAGCAACCACAGTAACTTACGCACTTTCTCGTGCATTGAATGTGAAAAAAACCTTTAAAACAAAACGCGACTTAAATGTTCACAGAACAAGGCTACACAAATCTTACTTGAAATTTGTGTGTGAAGTATGTGGGAAGGGTTACAATTATAGAAATGAGTTAGATGGACACAGGGCAAAACATGATGGGTCCAAACCATTTAAGTGTCCTAAGTGCAACAAAGCATATCAGTACTTGCCTAACCTGTCACAGCATGTGTGCGGAAAAATGGAATCACCCAAGTGTGATAAGTGTGGAAGCATTTTCAAGACAAAACACTACCTTCAAGAACACATGAAGGCTCATGATGACCCCGAACAACATCAGTGTTATGTGTGTGGAACTTTTTACAAATATAGATCTTCTTTTTAAAGACACAAAAAGAAGACTGGTCATTAGTGTTTTAAATGCTTTAGTCAGAATAAGTACAGATAAAACTCTGGATATATTATAATGTTATAAAGGCATATAATTACGGTATACAGTTATATCTGTTTACTGTAAGGCCTTAGCAGAAACTTAATGGCAATAGTAAACCCTTATGAACCTTATAAGCACTTGTTTTTCAGCCAGTCTTCATCATGATGTTTGCTCAGAAGATTTGCTTAGCAATTAGGAAATCATTTTGTTGACATAAAGAAGCATTGCTTTTGAGAAATTACCAATACCCGGTATACCAGCTGCATGAAATTAATTCATATTGTGGCATTTATTTTTTTAATGCAGTCATCTGAATATTAATCCTGCCTTAAAATATAGTGTAGCATTGTTGGATTGTGTCCTTCTTAAGATGATGATGATGATGATTATTTGGTTGATGATTAACAGCAACAAACTGTCTGAATACGTTTTATTTAACATTCTTGCTATTTCAGGTAATGACATTTATTGTTGGAGAATATTACAACTGTTAGAATTTAAATTGTTATTAAACAGTATTTGCATATTGGGTATATATGTGTTAGGGCTCTGCATTAAGGTTATTCTGTTAAAACTACATGTATTTGAAAGCTTGATGCATGGTATATGTTTGTTAGGGCTAACTTGCAGTTGTTAAATAATATTTTCTACCCCATTTACGAGATGCCATGGTGACAAGCCAGCATTTGATTGTATGAAGTTTTATTTCTTTGAGCAAGATGCTTGATGATAATTGCAACTTTTTCTTTCAACAATATATGAATTGTGTTATTTGTGTATATATTTTTCATTCAGTTTTCACAAGACAAAAGAAACAGGCTTTCTTATATTCATTCTTTATTGAAGTGTCTATTGACTGAAAAGTATTAACTGTATAATATAAATGTATAAAATCATGGCAGGAGCTGCTGGTCTTTAAGTTCATTTTAAGTTTGACTATTGTTTTAATTTTTGCTGGTTTAATGTTGAGTATTATCAATAAATGTGTTCTTTGTAGTTTCCTAATACAATATTACAGAAAAGAATAAATAACTAAACAGAGTCCACAGTTATATTTGTTTAAGCTTGTAAAAACATGTTAATACCCCTACAAACTAAGTTTAGGGGGTATAAATGAGTGAGCTTGTCTGTTGGTCGGTCTGTCTGTATTAAGTGTCCGCTCTCTAATTCAAGTTGTTTTCATCCGATCTTCACCAAACTTGGTTAGATGTTGTATCTAGATGATGTCTAGGAAAAGTTTGCATATGATTCATGCGGGGGTCAAAAACTAGGTCACGTGGTCACTTCGTGCGTTTTAAACATTGAGCATGGTGTCTGCTCTCTAATTCAAGTAGTTTTCATCCGAGCTTCACCAAACGTGGTCAGGAGTTGTATCTAGATGATGTCTAGGCCAAGTTTGAACATGGGTCATGGCAGGACAAAAACTAGGTCACAGGGTTACTAAGTGTGTTTTAAACATTGAGCATGGTGTCCGCTCTCTAATTCAAGTAGTTTTTACACCATATTCACCTTACTTGGCCAGAAGTTGTATCTAGATGATGTCTAGGTCAAGTTTGAATATGGGTCATGCCGGGTCAAAAACTAACAAATAAGTTTATGTTAAGTTTCAACTGTTTTATTATGCAAATTATCTTCAGACAAACGATGGTATTTGACATGAGAAAAATATGCTTGTTAAATTATGATTTTTGAGGTTTGTTTTCCATAAACAGGAGTGTATTTATAATCTGGTACATGGATATCTTTCTGTTAAAACCATGCAATCATAAATGATTGAAGCATAAATAACTCTGCAATAGAATATTTGGCGCCACAGCTGCCAGACTATAAACTCTAATAGATTAGAATGTTTTGTTTTCACACCTTGAAATAAAATGCACGGTGTTGTGATCATCAGTCACACATTAAAAAGCAGAATGCCATCAAGCTTACAGCCACATTGGATGTGCTATGTGGTGAGACAAAGAAGACACTGTATGATCTACAGCACTTTCGTGGCTGATCCTTTAGCGGTTTCAAAAAACCAATATCCTGTGTATTGAAACATCCAAAGATCATATAACAACCTGTCACTTGTCAAAACAATATGTTTTATGTCAATACACAAGCCTAAGTAGCGAGCACATTCAAATCACATTGCTGATATTGGAAGGGGGGACTCGTTCAAAAAAACTACAAATGTATATTCATTTAAATGCTTTTTGCTAAATTACATTCGAAACCCCTAAAAGGTAAGTTGAAACAAATAGTAGTTATTATTGCGATATTAGATTTCACTTTCTCCAAATTTTCATAAAATACATTGGACATGTTGATAAAATTGAAAGTTTAATTCAACTGTCTAATGGTCGTTGAAATAGAACAGGAACAGTGCACCACATGCGAACACCGCGTTAGGTATGTACTGCCATGTTAAGACCTTTATTTAATCAACTATTTTAATAGTGACATAGTAGTTCGTTCTGTTCCGTGATGAACACTTTGTTCTCCTAATGTGGTGACATAATACAATTTACACTTTCATAGTGTCCTCCAACGTTATACCAAGACGAGTGGTTGGCAGAATCTTTGACTCATCGCATTTGTGGTGGCTGCGAATTGGCAAACAGCCCCTTGCGACCTCATGCCGTCTGCTGATATCTGACCGTTTCGATTTTCGTTGTCTTTTTCCAAGCCTCGTAGGTGAATCAAATGCATGATTTCTGAAAACAAAGAAATATACGCCCAAATATAATAAAACACTGCAGACATCTCCCAAGAATTAAAGCAAAATTTAAACAAATCTAGCGATTAATTGGAATTTAAATATAAGGCATGTGGAACTAGTGTAATGGCATTTCATGGGTGCTTTAATGTCTATTGCGCAATACCTGCAAGTTAAGATTATACGCTTTTGTTACAAAAACATATATGCATAACACATATCTGCGTTTAATGATTACGTTTTTGTCTACCACTTGCTTGTATCATATATACGCATGTCATTAAACACATTAGAACATCGTGGCTGTCTGGTTAGCGCAGTGGTTGGTACTCGCGCTTCTCGCCTAGGCGACCCGGGTTCAATCGTCGCTTCCGGTACATGAGAGCTTGATTAGTGGTCGCCATACCGGACTGGCGGGGTTTCACCCGGGCACTTTCTTAACCCCCACTCCAGCACAAGACCACACCAAAATGAAATATCTTTCAGTTGCAAGCAAATACTAGTAGTTGGAAATTGCAGCCATACCGGTTTTGCAAAATGTGTCCCAAATTTCGTGAGTCTAGTAAAGTAAATAAGGTAGGAGTGCTGGGACACACTCTGGTTTCTCACATAATGCAGCCTCAGAATCGGATTTACTTGTTGATGTGGAAGGTACTGTTGCAGGTAAGTTTTCTTCGCGGAATTTAGTTTTTTTTTGGTTGATGTAACCACAGAGACGATTTTCTCTTCCGTTTCAGTCTGAAATATATACAATGAAAATGACGTCATATTATTTGCGTTTCCATACAGTATTAACGCATAGTAGCTTTGCATGCCTTTCCATATATACAACATATCCTGAATTGTATATTGTGAACACTTGTGGTAATTTATTTTTAAATTTCATGATAAATGACAATTTGCCAGTCCGGTCAAGCTTGATTGAACGCACGCACGCACATATACTAGACAATTGCTACAGCTATATCGAGATTTCCGCAAGAGGGCTCGACACACATATTATACATTTTTTCATGTTTCTCTTAGTAGGCATTACTTCTTTTAGGTGGAAAAATTTAACTGAAAAGTGCGAATTTACATCGATACAATCCGTATCGTCAACTCATATCCATTTTTGAAACCAACTTCAAGTACTATATTAAAAGTTTCACATAAGATGTGCACATGTTGTTTATAAAACCTGCTGAAAAGCACGTAATCATCTGTATATGTATCAATTTATTTCGTGTATTATCCAGTGCCGTGTTTCCGGACTTTATCCGGTGCCAGTATTTTATGGTTTCGTCTGTTATCCGGTGCCAGTGAAATCAATATGCGACCCTTTTAAAACGCAAATGCTCACGTTTTTGATGTTGCCTGTAAATTCCTACGATTTTTTTATACATCTAAATAATTTTTACAACATTGCAAAGTAGTAGTAGCATATGTTTTTTCTCGCCAGTTACAAAAATGCAAGTTTTTAAAAAGTATTTCATGACTATGAGATAGGTATGGTTCATTTGTTTTCGTTCGTTTTGATAAAATATTTTATTTTCATGTCGAATTTTGAATTCAACCATAAGCTGAAATACCATAATGTTCCGTGAGCAATAGTATTTGGCATACTTACGCGGTCTTGTTGACTTTTTCGCTCACAATATTAGGCACATCCATCATTTCGTCTTGTTTATGTTCTGATATGATCCGGTGCCGTTTCGCGTATTATCCGGAATCGTTCAAAAGTTTCCGGTATTATCCGTATTGGTTAGGTACCGTGACATGTGGCCAAGGAAGCTTTTCTCCGTGCCATCGACATTCGAGCAATTAGAACGAGTGTTCTCGAAAAGAGGTCGTCTTGTTAGTAAAGCGCACAAGCGCATCAGCCACAAGCTAGTGGAGAAAGTCATTTTCTTGACCAAATGAACGCTGTTGTTTTAGGCATATTCTGAATATACATGAATGTTTGCTGATTTGTTTGAACTGTGAGATAGTGTTGCACTAGTTTAGCAATTAATGAAAAACATTTTAAAAGATTATTTTAGTTTAAAAAATTAAAACAGAATGAACAAACATACACAGCATGACTGCGGGCGATACAACGCGAACGTAATATAAGCTGCCATAAAGTCAATTTAGCTTATTTGTCGCTTAATATACGGGAAATAAACGAATGAAGACCTTAAGAATAATCTACCTTAAACAATTATAAGGTCTTTAAAATGCGTATACATGCTTGTGCTATAAATTAAACTCGGACAATTTTAAGTACCACGGAACTCTTAATTTTCATCCGTTTTTTATGTTTCAGATAAACACACATCAAAAGTACTTTATTTTAAAACTGAAATTCAAATTCCGTAACCATATTACAGCACCGATCACATGACAAGGTTTCTGTCATTAGAAGATATATATCCGACCAAACTCGCACGGCCAAGTAACATTATCATATAACATGATCGAAATCAATCGTTAAATTAAATGTACATTCCCCAGATTGACACAATATCGTTATTAAAAAAAAGTCATTTGGTCAAACATCAGGGTGCAGAATCAACGGGGTTTTCAGGGAATTTCACACGAACTGGACAGAATTTACACACAACGTTAAGAACTTTTTTTTGCAAATATCTCGAGTTATTGAAATACATTTCCAAAAATCTTTAGTGCATAAAAGACAGTTTTTCGTGAAGTTTGTGCCTAAAGCTTAAAGTATAAGAAGAAATCATAGAATACGTCTGAAATCTAAGAACAAGTTTCACGTTGCGTGCAGCATAACTGTGCAGTACAAATCGACTTTTTGAACAAGAACACAGGCTTATTAAATAGATTAATTCTGATGTTTTTCACATTGCCAAAAGCAGCATAAAAATATGTTTTTTTTTGCACTAGTTGAAATGTGTAACATAACGGTATATAAACTTAAGTACATATAGATTTAATAATAGGGAAATATTTTAATAATATGTTTGAGTTTTTAACGTTGCTGTATGTTGCGGGTATTTAGGAATTAACATTACAGATGTCAGTCTGGAAGGGACATGTAATGAAGTTTGAAAAATTGATTATGGAAATATGGTTTCATTTCACCAATGTAGTTCAATTATCGGGAAAACGTGTTGATTTGTATTAGTCCTTGATCAACAATTTAGTTCGTATTACTTCAAACCAATACATAACGAGTCCCATTTCAGATATGGTATATAATGAAATTTTAATAATTGATTAGATAAGTGTAATACCAATTCCCAAGGTACATAACGATACAAGTTCGGATTGAATGTTTATCGGGGTCTGCATACTTGATTATAGACGTGTTAGGTATCATTCCAAACGACGCAAAATACCTGTATCGTTTATCGATCTAATCGTATGGACCGACGCTTTAGTATCGTATCAGACTAGTTTATGACAACGCACTTGACAACGACATTAACCAACGCTAGCTTATGCCCTACAGCGCCCAAGTAAACACCATTTTAAGCGTAGATAACATTTTAATACAGTTTGTTAATATCCTTACAAGCAACGCACTATACCTTTTATTAGTATAATGTAAAAGATACAACTATATTGCTATGATTCATTAAATTTTTGATACGGATCATATATATAGTTTTTTTCTTTTTTTTATAAGAATAGCTACATTAAGACAAGGGATTTTGTTTGAAAATTTTTGTTCTCAAAGTAAATAAAACATAATAAAGCACAATGCATTTCATTGAATAGACAAATGCGTATAGTTTAAATAAAACAATAAATTTGTGTCATGAGAATCGCGTTTCTTTAGCACATTAATTTTATTTGGGTATATCTTATCATAGGTGTGATAAGTAATCTGGGTGCTTATATAGCAAATTCCATTAATATGTAAATAAAAGGCCCGTTTATCATTTTATGTAATTGACCCTATAAGATTTGCCAATGCGATACAAGTTAAGGAGAAAAACAGTGCTCCTGACATCGTTGGCGTGGTTTGCCTGCAGCAACATGCGTTCAAAACGCATTTGAGATCGTGATCAGATCTTAACACCCCGACAAAGAAGAAGAATATGTCATCGACATACAGATATCTTCGACGACAATGTATCCGTCGAGAATCAGATGACGTAACAGACGACTTCAATTAGGATCCAACATTGTCGACATTGATCCAAATTGTGAACCAGCATCAGTACCATACAACGAGTGGACTGTTAATGGACATTTCACGCGTCGTCGAAAATGATTTTTAAAGAAACGATGATATGAAAGGACTTGATGATGGAAAATCGCGCGTACGTTGTACATATATTAGGTGAACATTTTATCGTCTATGAACTTATATATATATGTGTGTTACCTTAATTACGTGTACATAAACAATTATTATGATGCTACAGTCATGAGCGCAGTCATTCTTCAGAACTCTATATAATAAACGTTTGAAGTATTCTAAATCGTGCAACAACCGAGGACCAACAGCGTCTCCGACCGACCATCATCGTCTTCATTCGGAAGCCGCCGTCTTCAATCGACTGCATGTTACCATCTACAACCAGATGTCACATACTCTCCAACCGGACATCTCATCTCTTCACCCAGACGCCACTTCGCCTCCAGCAAAGATGTCAAAAATGGACACTATTCGTATTGGATTTCCCAAATCAGTGACGCATTCCACGTCATTGTGATTGACATTGACTATTTAAATATTCCGACGTTTTATTATTTCAGCAGAAACATTCGATAAAAATTTCATTAATAATATGCAGATTTTCATCATATATATGTTTTAGTCACTTATGTTTTCATGTTTGCGTGTTTGATTTTCTGCATCGTATGTATTAATATGTTTTCGGTTACTTCCATACTTACATTCTTAAAGATTTTTCTGTACCCTAAAATACATAAAAATCAAATTGAGAGGATAAGTTGTGTCAAATAATGATGAGAAATTGGGTGAAATATTTGGGTTTTCTTTATGTACGAAATATTGACAAGTATATCAAAAAGATAAAATATTTGGATCTGGTGTATTTTTAACAACAAAGGGGTTACGATGCTGTTAACACAAGCCTTGGGCTGTATTTGCATTATTTATTGGTATGACAATGCTGATTAGCGGGTGCATACTTGAATAGTGACTTCTCCAGGTTGTAATTCAGTCAATCAGAAATAAACACGCATAGAACACTGACCAATGGGATTCATAACAGAGTGGGGCAAATGTTAGAGGGGAATAGTTCAGTTAGCGTTTAGACCTAGAGGTGGATTGTTTGAAAAGACACAATCATGTAGCAATCACAACGTATTTGTATAACCGAAATATTAGTTAAGTCAGACATTAAATTGGACTAGAAACTGATACATGGTGTTGTTGAATATTTTATCCTACATTATGCAGAGAAACCAACATAAAAGAGAGGGACCGACTTGTCCCATGCGTGACGCGAGAAAATGGTAGTTAATGCAAATCTCGTCATCTTGGCAATTCGCGCATGACGAGATATCGAATGACAACTTACTTACTACACACCGGTAATTTAAGAGTAATGAACATTGCTAGTAACTATGTGTCGTCTATGAACTATGAACGATTACGTGACACAGGACGTTAAATGGTGGGTTTCATTTCTCCAATGTAGTTCAATTATCGGGAACATTCGGCTCGTACATAACAAGCCCCAATTCAGATATGGTATATAATGAAATTAAAATAATAATTAATATCCAATTTCCCAATGTACATAACACATGTAAGTTCGGATTGAGTGTGTATCTTATGGGTATCGGGGTTTACGTAATCGATTATAGGAGTGTTAGGTTTCACACTACTAATGTGGTTTGTCCATAGAGAGCATCTGTTTGTATGATCAAGTATGCAAATGAAATGAGGTCTCCTGTTCCCAAAGTGATAATTGTATATTGCACTCTTCTGCTGTGACATGTGGTAGGTGTATAAGCGATCCATCCAATCAACAAGGGTTATTCGAAGGGGTGGGTTTAGAAAATCGGGGTAAGAGAACAGTTAACCAACCAAGAATGAGAAAGGAAATATCTTAATTTTATGTTCATGTACCTTGGAATAAAATGCTGTGCTTTGTTGTAAGGAGGGATTCTAGAGTCCTAGTTTGACAATCGAGTAGAGCAGTCACGCTGTCTTGACGTGGCGGCCAATTGGCCGCCGCGCTGTAAAATTGTACTTCATGAATATTAGAAGCGTTGTGTTAGAAATTATTCAACAGAAATAAATCTCGATGAAAACAGAAATGAACTTTGTTTGTTACTGTGTGTTATCCACGAACGATACATAATTACGTGACACAGTACATTTTATGGTGCGCAGTGCCAGGATCAACCTGAAGTGCCACTTCTTTCACGGGCCAACGGAGAAAAAAACGCAGATGGAAAAAACGGTGTTTTCATAAATTATGGCAAACAGGGGTTTATTTCAAATTTTATCAAGTAAGAAATAAAAAGTAAAAGGCGTCATGACAACGAAATTTTAAAGAATTGTTATAAAGAATTTTACGTAGTAAGGTGGTAAAGAAATAATAAATCATGTACGGAGAAATTATGCAAGTATCAAAATCAATACAGTTTTTCATTGATCAGTATTTTTTTCTAAAATATCGGTAAATTGAGTAAAATAAATGAATAAGAAAGTATTTGAAATTTACATAATTTTATGAGTTATAGAAATACTGAAATTAGATGCGCACAATTATGATTGAAGGTATTTAAAGAATTTTCTATTTTTTTGTATTATTAGAATATATAATTATGTACGGACACATTTTTGCATAATATAAATACATTTGTAATTGATGGTATTTTTTTAAATTGTTGATATTTTTGCAAGTTTTCATGAAATTAGATTGTATGAAGAAATGAGAATATTTGAAGAATGTTTCATTAATTTGACATTATAGGAATACGGATATATGAGGCGTATACATTTTTATAATTAAGGATTTTTGAAGGCAGTTTAATATTTTGATATTATATTAAAGGAACTTATAAGGTAGGAATAAAAATTAGAGAGTATCCGATGTTGACGTCATTTATATAAGATATGAAATAGAAACCTGCACATAAATGGGAATTTAGAGACATACACAAAAAAACCAGTATACTTGACTAATTGTATGTGGTTTTATGCATTAATAAAATAAAGAAATTAGGAGGGTAAACACATTTATAAAAGAAATAATGTTGAGTGCGAATATGAATAGGGCAGACACTTAAAAAAATATTATGTAAATATGTATATACGTCATTGTGTTGATTGCAAATATATGTAGGATATCGGTAATATTGAAGGTCTTGAGTAATTTTAAGTAAGAATTTAATGCGATCTGACGCATATAGCGCAGTTAAAATATAACGATATGTACGCATTAAATTTCTAATATAATTGTTTTAGGGTTACAATTATATTTTATGAGCACGGCTGACTGATCAGCGTTCGGGCATACCGAACCCTAGGTTGTGATAACCTTAGCGTCCTCATGAGTTAGAGAATTTATCCCTGTGCCATCGAAGCAAATTACGCTATGGACAGAAGATGCGATGTTGCATAAGAATTATTTGATTAGTTCGATTAGGAGCAAAGACCTGAATTTTGAGGTATACCGATAAATGTTCTGGTATTATAAATGCATATATATAAAAGTCTGCCCTTTTCATAAAAGTTTACACACATTTTTGACCAACGCGCGTATTTAAGAGCGAGCAGGGTCATATGTCGATAGAATAATTCCTAAACTATAATGATATAAAGATTTGTGAATTTAAGATACGAACGCGATACGTCTGTAAAGAGTGCAATACCCTAGGTAAATAAAGTAGCGCATACCTGTCAAAAATTTTACTGGTAGCACGTACGCAACATATCGAGCTGTTATGTAATGTTTATGGGAGTGATTCCATAGTAATCGGGTAATAAAGGTTGTATTTACTTAGACTTCATAGTAAGTTGTCATGACGGTATTTAAGAGGAACTTAAGGGGATATGTATAAATGTTTGCCATGATTTTGAACAACCGATACTTGTATCACCACAACGCAGATAAAAATATCGAGATTTGGAGACAACGCAAAAGAAGAACACATCGCGAAATAACGCCTTTCACAATGAATTGAAGAAACAATCAACGTGGTAAGCATGGGTGGGACATCACGGCGTTTACTCTCAAAGTGAATACCTGGTTCTATCGCTAAAAGAAGACCAACGCAGGAAGTTTTCGAAGGACAACAAGTGACGCAACGCTGGACAAAACACTTGTGACGTTAAACACTATAGAGTTAGATGCAGCCGTTCAACTGATTGACATTCGTAGATAACGTATTCGGAATGGTACTTCCGAGGCTTAAGACATCAAAGGGAACACTGCTATAGTTAATACCCTGTGAGCATTATGGCCTATAGAAGATCTTAATGTCCCGAGAGAAAAGAAGAAGACGCTGGAACCAACAACGAAAATACAACAACAACGGAAACGAAAATAGATGACGCAATATCAACAGCAGAAATAAGATCAGGAACACCAAACGCACGCGTATCGCCAAGGACGACCTGACGATCGGCTTATATTAATCATCACAGCAACAAGGATAGACCCAATTCGCCTAAACGACTTGAAGATGGATCGATCTTAATCTCTGCGACGGCAGTAACCAGTCCGACTTCAAGTGACTTCATTCGCCGCGAGCCGCAACTTCAATACTACATGGACGACAGCAGATGTACTGAAGACCAACGATCAACAGATGATGTGCTCCAATACATCCCGATTGACATTGACATTGTATAACAATAACTAATATATCTATTTCAGCCGAGACGCTTGTAATGAAAAATATTATTGTTATCCGCATATTTCCCATCATAGATGTGTTTATATGCATTATGTTTTCAAGTACTTCGTAATTCGATAATTAAATTTCAAAGATTTTTTTGCATCATAAAATACAAAATAATCAAAATAAGAGGGAGGGTTGTGTAACATAACGGTATATAGACTTAAGTACATATAGATTTAATAATAGGGAAATATTTTAATAATATGTTTGAGTTTTTAACGTTGCTGTATGTTGCGGGTATTTAGGAATTAACATTACAGATGTCAGTCTGGAAGGGACATGTAATGAAGTTTGAAAAATTGATTATGGAAGTATGGTTTCATTTCTCCAATGTAGTTCAATTATCGGGAACATTCGGCTCGTACATAACAAGCCCCAATTCAGATATGGTATATTATGAAATTTAAATAATTGAAATATCCAATTTCCCAATGTACATAACAAATGTAAGTTCGGATTGAGTGTGTATCTTATGGGTATCGGGGTTTACGTAATCGATTAAAGGAGTGTTAGGTTTCACACTACTAATGTGGTTTGTCCATAGAGAGCATCTGTTTGTATGATCAAGTATGCAAATGAAATGAGGTCTCCTGTTCCCAAAGTGATAATTGTATATTGCACTCTTCTGCTGTGACATGTGGTAGGTGTATAAGCGATCCATCCAATCAACAAGGGTTATTCAAAGGGGTGGGTTTAGAAAATCGGGGTAAGAGAACAGTTAACCAACCAAGAATGAGAAAGGAAATATCTTAATTTTATGTTCATGTACCTTGGAATAAAATGCTGTGCTTTGTTGTAAGAAGGGATTCTAGAGTCCTAGTTTGACAATCAAGTAGAGCAGTCACGCTGTCTTGACGTGGCGGCCAATTGGCCGCCGCGCTGTAAAATTGTACTTCATGAACATTAGAAGCGTTGTGTTAGAAATTATTCAACAGAAATAAATCTCGATGAAAACAGAAATGAACTTTGTTTGTTACTGTGTGTTATCCACGAACGATACATAATTACGTGACAAATTCAAAAGAAAAATTGTTTTAAACAGATACTTGAAAAAAGCACCAGTTACCGGTGTGTTTACATCCGTTGGAAAACCCACGAAGTCACGTGATCCTGCACCTTGAACATTCATCATTATATTTTGTTCGTACCAGCGAAATTACACTCCTGCCAATTTAAAAGCAAATACCGTTTCTTTAATGAAAACTCACAAATCGGTTTGGTCAAATTTATTAGACGTTTGTAACACTGTTCATCGACACTTTGGAAATACGTGTTTCATTAAAATAGCGTTTTATGTCTTAAGCCTTATTATCACAGTGACAGCAGTTTAGGTTCTGTTTCTTACACCGGTGAAGGCAAAACAAATACAATTAGTTCCTTACAAGTGAAATTAGTCTAAAATAGATCACACTGTACATTTGTTAGTAAATTTGTGTCAATATATTTATTAAAATTACGAAAATTTGTCAAGGCGCTACTTTAAATTACATTCATTTGAAAAAAAAATCTGTTTTATTTAACAAAAACTAGTATGGAGACTTGATTTTTCCGTTTGATAAAGTACAGAAATTTTTTATATGGATGACTAGGCATATTATATGAATTTTATTAATATACAATGTATATATCGAGTTAACACTACAGGTAGTTCGATTAATTAGAGAATGTATCCGTTTGCTCCTCATTCCCATTAGTTTGTTCACAAATAATAACGCACTCTCAACATGGTGTTCATTAATCAATATGAGTTAGGGCTTTTGATATGCCGCTTCGATGATTGGTGATACAATTACATATTTCCGTTCATACAGACGTTGATGAATAGGATATTACTGAGAAGAAACTATACATTATTTTGAATTTAATTTCTGTTAACGGTATGTTGACTGGTTAATGCTTCTTTTCATGTACCCCGGTGTTATACTGCTAATTTCCGACAACGAGATTACTGTTAAAGATAAATATTCCAATAATAATTACATTTCATAGACAGATGAGGGATACCGTATATATTGCTTCCCGAGGTAATTGATGTACACCTTTGAAACGAAAATAAGGTATTATAAAAAGTGTTATCATGTGAAGAGCCAATTTCTTTGAAATGTGATTGTTTGTGTGAACGTTATTAAGTCCTGTCACGCCTATTTTAATGCTATAGATTACTGATTTGTATGTGTCAACATCGGACATCGGTTGTTATGACAACGTACAGCGTCTTCATTATTCCGATACCGTTGACTAATTAAAAATAATGTGTTTAAGCGGTGACACTGTTAGAGCTCTCACCAGCTCCCACAATATTTATTACTATATTATTCGAGAAGTGTATCGAAGTTTGAACCTTTTTTATATGTCTGTCAATCAAACATTTAAGTAATAAGCAGCCTATTAAAAAATGTGCTTTTGTTTTATATGCATTTTAAATGTGTTTTGTGAATATGTCTGGCAATGGTTGTGATGGTCGGACTGTTTCAAACCGATGTAAGACACCGCTCAGAATACTCACCTATATTGTTTAAGCAAAGTATATGATGGGTTAAATGACTTTTAAAAGAAATTTATTGCAACATTTTTATGGATCTATGTTGTATAAATTAATTGCTCACATAGGTTGATAGTTCGTGCATTAAGGTTTTTCTGTTAACCGGTTATTAACCGGTTACGGCAAAAGTTAAACCGTTTCATGTTTTTGTAACCTCTTGTATCCCTAATATAAATTGTATACCTTTTGTGCCAACAAACTGGGACTTTTAAAGATCTTAAAGGACATATGTGGTCAAAATAGGGTTTGTTTGTAAGAAAAAGCCAAAAATTACTGGGCATTGGCTTTAAAAGCGGTCAAAATAGCGCAAAAAGATGGAAACAGCACAAATATGGGAGAGACTCAATCGCCAACAATAGATCTGAAATGCTAGAAAGGTCTGCCTTTATTAATCGGATTCATACAAGTGAAAATATCCTTACTTTTTGTGACGAAGACGGTTCTGAAACACCACTTAAGCCGTTGCGTCCACGAGTAAACAGGGCCTGCAATGTAGACCGGTTGAATGTTCCAGCTTCATCGAAAGTCCATCCCGACTTGCGCACAAACAAGATCTGTGTCCCTGCTCTACTGCCAACTATGATGTCCACTGAAAAAAGAAAACATAGGTTGCACAATAGCAAATGTATGGGAGTCTTGGTCATTGACGGCGTTGCATCAATGAAGTGGGGCTTTGAGTGGAAAGAGAGGATGAAATGTACCTTTCTTTATGTTGGCAAATACTACAAACTGTATAATGAAGTCAATATCAAGGGCAAGGGCAGGAGATCAGCACAGATCAATATTGTCTTTCAAATAAGCGTTGCCAGTACTTCGATTGGGAACACAATTTCGCGCAGAATACTGAACGCAAGCAATATCATTGCGCCTACTCCTCTTGCCATGCAGAAACAAGCAAACAATGTGTGCGCCGCCCTGAAGTCCTTAAATAAGAACAGCATGGCTGACATTTCGAAAAACTTGGTTACTGAAAATGCAAAAATAGGCCAAATAGTTCCTCCATGGTCAATGTTGAATGAGACAGTTGTTACAACAACCCGATTATCAAGTCAGACGCAACACCATTTCAAGCGGGAACGATTGCTGCCACCACCATGTGTGAACATGATACTAAAAACATACACATTTTAGTAGCACACGTAGCCATTAACTTTGCATAGCTGCTCCAGAGCTAACAAACAAGGGGAACCCAGTTAAGTGACAGGGGCCATTGTTCGGCAAATGTATCTGAAAGTGACCAACTAGGGGACGAAGGGAAAAGGAACAGGTCGTTAGGATAGGCATATATCTCGGGATATTAACATAGCCAACTTCACATGTGACGGTGAGAGCAGAGCTTTCCAATGAGTTAACAGCTCTCAGAGCCACAAAGTAGGCAATCTGAAGGATCTCAGGCATTTTGGCAACTCCCTGAATCGAGAAATCAACAAAGTCATTTTCTCTTAGAAAATACTCTCGGACCGTGCAAAGTCGAATACAATGTATTAGAAATAGGATTGCGCTGTCTGTTAAATAAAGATGTTTGGTCAACCCTAAAGCGGCTCACAATAAATATAAGGGTAAAATTGAGGGTTTGAAGAGGCAATGCCAGAGGTCATATCAATCATTTTCTTATGATGTATGGATTACTGCGGAAGTCAGTGTACCAAGTACAGATACGTTTGTTCAGGCAATATCAGGCCAGCCAAAACATTATGCCAGAAAATGTCAAGATTAAAATGGTGGACAGTGATCAAGGAGTTCTCAAAAAGTGTATTGAAATTGTGTTAGGTTCTTTGGCTCTGGAAGCCACGAAACTTTTGACCACGACATAGAAATGTAAAGCCGTCATAAGGTCCTATCAAGCTGTGAACACAAAAAATGTTACTTTCTTACTTTCTCATGTAACTGTGTGGGCGAATACATGGACAGGTACACAAACTGAACCACGGCTATGCAGACTCTGTACTGGAAAAGACTATTCATCTTAAATCAAGCTTAGCAACTGGATCAAAGGTAATTGGGCTGATAGCTGATGAGAAAAACAGCATCCGAAACAGAAATGGGGCCGTCAACAGTCAAGAAAGCACGTGCTTTACGAGCAGAGCTCCAGATAATTTTTTCAGCCGAGGGGTATTTCACTCATGAATTTTTTAATTGATGAGTAAAAATCAAAATCCGATAATTTTAAGGAGTATTTATGTTCAAAGGACCAGAATTAATAATAAATTGTACATGTAGTGTTAACTTGCTATTACAAGCAGTTGTGTACACAATAAAGCAATAACTTTTGTTTTATTTAATAAACTGTCAATAATAGGACGTACAATTTTTTCTGGTGTTACTAATGACGATGTCGACTTAATAGAGATCGACCATTTATAACTGGCTCGCCATTAATTTTTTTTTATTTACATGACATTAAAATTAAAACATAAACACATGCAGACGCTGCGGAACATGTCACAAAAAGAAAAGCGCTTTCGGGACAGGGACTGCCGGTCGGGGCGGCACAGATCGTGACGGTCATATGAAAAACAAGCAAGCAGCAAGTTTTCTCATTACATAATGATTCTAGTGGATTCATTGATTGCAAACCGGATTTTAATATATGTAACAGTTTAAACACGTGCTTAGTCACGTTATCTGAATGGTAAGCGGTTGGTATCAGTAAAACTTGTTTATTATATATGTTTATTTCGGCTGCCATTTAAACAGTGCTTTATAACGTTCCATTTTATTTATATTTTCTCTCTGATAGGCGTTTCTTGTTTGATTTAATTATTTTTATTTTTTTAGCAGTCACATAAACAACCAAGCTATGTAATATGGAATTTTTACACCCATTATTGCTGCTTCTTCCTGTGTTCGCGCGATGATTATCTGAGATATTAACTCCATGATTCTATATTCTCAAATATTTTCTATAAAGAAGGAATGTAGTTGACAATTGTTAATAGTTTTATTTGATCGTTCGTCAAAAAGTTGTAATTCTGTTACTCTTGTATCTTCAATGCAATTGAGTAATTAAATAGTAATTAAATTGAATGCGTTTTAATTCCCTTTTATTATTGTTTAATTTGAGTTACAATGCTATGACGTTAAATTTTATTTACACTTAAATGTATTATGAATATTGCTGGGCTAAGTGTGAGGTTGAGCGCTCTATAACCAGGTTTAAACCCCCAATGCTTTGCATTGACCGTTCCAAGGCGGTGACCCCAGCTTTATTCATATTTTGTGTTTATGTTGGTTTGTATTGTGCTGTATTGTGCTGTTTTGTACTGTTTGGGCAATTGGTCACTTGCCTTAAATAAAGGACCAACTAATTGTTTTTAATGAAAATTCAATACTGCTCCAGCAGCTGGAGTTTCACTTCTTTATATTGATGGAAAAAAGGCCACACAAGAGATGAACTGATAGCAAAACTTACATGCTTGAAGTTGGGCGATTCGGTTTTTTTTTTTCGAATGTGATGTCAAATGTTTTCACCATTAGCGTATATCGATTCTCCACAATACAGCGGAGAGTCCGGTGTGTCAACATCAGCCTTTATCGTGGGCCAAAATGAAATGATACCGTTCTGACTGAGGAGTAAATCAGGTCGGGAACCACATTCTGTACATAGAAGGTGATTTCACTACGTTTTTTACTGGTGTGGACACAATGACGGGAACCAGTCATGATTACATGAACTTATATTCATGTATAAACGGCTAATACGCATTGAAATTGCATACGATGCGTAATCCGAATTTAGCCAGGAGTTTTTTTACTCAACAAAATTTTAAGCCATGCGTATTTTCTGTTTTTTCATGCGTATTTTACGCAAATACGCATCTTATCTGGACCTCTGTTTACGAGCCAGCACAAGGGAAAGAAAGAGAACAAACTGCACGAGGAGATGCATTATTGCAGAGGAATGAGTGATCCTTAACCAGATTACATCAGCCTCCCACCCCTGCAGCATCATAAACATGTTTTAAGAAGACGCCTCGTCGGTTTTGTTTTTAAATTCTTACCTACTCACTCACTGACGGCGGACTGTACGACAGATTGTACGGTTGCCGTCCCCACATTGTGCAATAAACATAATTAAAACATATTAAAAGTTAAAAATGAAATATTTACACATACGTATTCACGTGCTGAGTGAACATATGATGTATGCTGTATACATATCTATATTATAATGCTTATTTTAATAATTGTTGTAGGTTTTTACCAAATAAACGATTAGGAGCCCGACCATGGCCATTGCATTATTTGATGGAAGCATGTCCTTGCGATCCATGTTGGTTGACAGTGGCTCAATGGTAAAATGACTCGCATTGACGCACAGACTGTTGTCACACAGGTGACTGACCAAGTCATTTGAGCTCAGTGCAACACTGAGGTGACAAATTTGGACTAATCTGTGCACCAAGTATGACCGCCCTTTTCAGCATCGGGCATTTTAACCCATATTCTGCCATAATGGGGCACGGCACCCTTGGTCCTACACCCAGTCCAGACTTACCACTTTGAATATGGGCTTTTAAGGTATTCTTAATACTACTACTACAATTACTACTAATACAACATTTATATAGAACCCTTTTCATACAGTATTGTTCGTTTAAAGGCGCTTTACAAAAGAATCAATTGGCAATGGCTTGAGTGAAAAAACATTAATTAAAGCCAATACTTAAAACATGTGTGATCCACTTATATTCATGTGTTGCCCGAAACCGAAATAAGCAAAATACAAACCGTGGATTCTAAGAATTTCGCAAAAAACTGACATTGACTATGCAATGAGTCAAATAAAAGAACAATAATTATAGTAATTATTTAAAACAAATATGCAAATATATGTGATCCACTTAGATTCCTGCTTTGCTCGAAACCGAAATAAGCAAAATACGAACAATGGATTCTAAGAAATAAAACTGGCATTGACTATCCTAGTTTGATGTTAAAAATAATTTGTGTAAGACAACAATGTTAACCGTATCCAGTATACGTACCTGAAAATGAATCATGACTGCAGCCGGTACAATGATTGGGTCAATCCCTACCTACCTGCTCTCAGAGCCCGGCACTATTCGCTGAAGGCCGATAGCCCATGCCGACGTTTCGCACATAAAACTGTCAGTTTCACTTATTATGATTATTGTAAAGTCGGTGCTCTCAGAGCCCGTCACTGTTGCTTAAGGTTTATCAACCTGAAACCCGAAACCTTTTTAATTCACTGCTTCATTCAAAATAATTATTAAACACTACTCCTTATAGACGTTCAAGTAATCGTGTGTGTACTTGTGTCCAACAACTATGTTTTTCTTTCTGCCAATTTTTACATTTACAGTCGACTCACTTGTTAATACACAAAGTGGGTTTATGTCACAATTTACTAAAAAGTATATATGTAAAAGCGACAACTTTAAGCCAAAATAAATGCAACTTTTTGCGCATACAGACCCCCAAAACTATACCCTTTCTAGAAGAGCAATCTAAACTGAATTGATTTAAACAATAAAAAAGGTCTGTCATGTACAAACCAAGAAAGAACTTTTCACAAATCAAAATGGGCTATTTTCTCACCCTTTTTACCGGCTACTCTCCAAAAAAAGTTATCCACGTTTCCATAAGACCTTTGGATTTGTATACTGATGGTCGCTTGAAGTAATAAGGGAGTATGTATTGTCTCCTGCAGCCAATTGTATAAACCTTGGTTAAAAATTACCATAGTAAATAAGTAACCAAGGTTAAAATCGTAGTTAAGATACCATGGTTAATTTTTACTTGTATAAAGCTTTTAACCACATGGTAAGCTAACCATGGTAAATACTTATTTTTAACCCAAGTTATTTTTCCCATAATTCCGATTTTGTATTTCCGTAAACATTACCAAACGATATCTAGGCAAAACAATAATAATGGCGGATATCGATTGCGATAGAAAAAAATCAAAAATGATGAGTCCGATGGAGATCGAGGTCATTCGAGAGTTTATGTTTGACAATATCAATCAAATGCAAGAATCCCACAGCAACGGTGGCCCCGGAGCCGCGAGGAAAGTGCGTTTGCTGTGGGAGCAATTGACTGAAAAGGTCAACGCAGTTGGAAACGGTCCGCGGACAGTAAACCAAGTGAAGATGAAATGGAACAACATGGTATTATATCAACGTTATATATTACTTAATTTAATTTTAAATATATTCAATGTATTGTACAGTATAAGATTTGATAAACGCACGACTTTAGGTCGAGATGCTTTAATACCTAGTCCTAGTTAATTTTCCTTCAAATGTCATGATTAAAATACAACTAACAATTCTTTATTGATTCTACCCATACGACTAATCAGGATTTTGTTATTATATCTTGTAAGCTGTCGTGTTTGCGTCACACAAGCTTTATATTATACAGAAAAAGAATGCAAAGAAAGAAGTAACTGACCAGAAGCTAGGGTTGGCTGGTACTGGCGGCGGCAGAAAGTTGCCAGAAATGACGAAGACGTCGGCGGCAGTGTCGGAGCTATTCGCGGGCTCCGCCAGTTTTCACGGTGTTAGCGATGACGCTGACACTGCTATATTTGGAGGTGCGTGTTGTTCAATTAAATTCGATACACTGTAATTACAAAGAAGTCTTTAATCCAAGTTTTCGAAACATCGTAGCATTTTTCCACTTTTGCTTACATTGAAACATTTGATAAACACTTGGATTCATTTGTTTCAGATTTATCATCCCAGGCTGCCTACGATGCGCTTGTGGACTTGGTCCCACTTATTGAAGCGGCAAAAGTTGGATCCTCCTTGTTCCTGGACTGTCAGGGCAGCAATGGCCACGCAACGGAGACGCCGCAGGTCACAGACGAACCAGCGATCGTCCCCGTTGATGGTATACACATACAAATTCCACCTTACTTCGATTCCAAAATGTGTTCATTCCAATAAATTTTAATTCGTCCATATAACCGATGTCAAATAATAGAACTGCCATACAATGATCCATCCACATCTACAATTAATGCTCCTTTTTATTGAAATAATTTAACACTAAAATTGCCCAACACGTATATTAAGACTAAAATTTCCCCACACGTAACATATGAATATCAAACACAAGCTCTTGCACATGTCCACTGCGCAAATTCCAATTTTCAAATGAATAAGCATATGCCAGTCGTTCCGTTAGGTTTAAATGGACCGTTTAAAAACGGAGGGATTGCTGGTAAATATTTTTAAAATGCCGACTAGAAATTTTAAGACTGCGGTATTACTTTCACGTGGATATGCTGTAGATATATTTTTGTCTGTGTTTATAATACTTGTTTGTTATTGAATGATTAACAAATGTGAAATTTATGATTACACAATGTGCCGGGTACCCTTTCTACCTTATGACATTTGCAGATGGACTCACCCGTGTAGGCCATATATGCGGCAAGAGCATTACACAACGGGGGCGCGCAATGGGGTATTTTTTTTATTTCGACATGTATTTTTCAGCAACAGTTCCAGTGTCTGATGTGAAGTTCGTTGCCACTAAAGTTAGTGAACCGACAAAGAGTACGTAGAACCAAATCAAACACATCAATGAGTTGCAGAACAAAAATGACAACTGAGCATTTTAGTATAATTTAATTGACCGAAAATTCGGACGCAACATGTCACAATAGTTATAACAAAAATGTAAAGTGTAGAATGCTATCAATGTTATAGACCAGTCTTTATTAATTAATAAGGATAATCTTTGGAAATGTAATATTTATAAATATTTTAAAAACAACAACAACAATAGCATACACTGTATTTTTGGAATAAAACTTATTTTATCAATGACATTTTTATTGATACACATAAGCTGTCACCACTCCCTTTGATGTCAATATACACTTGAATGATATTAAAATCATGCGTATGTAAGTGTACATATGTCTTTCAGAACCACAAAAGAACGTTGCCACCGGCAAAAAAACTGCTAGTGAACATCCCTGTATAGTAATAAAAGTATTAAATCTGGGTAAAACCGCGTTTAAAATAATATAGGTTGATTGTGATCGTTTATTGCTCTCGTAATGAAATATCTTCATTAATTTATTATAAACCATGTACACTTAGTATATTAGAATATTACAGTGAATATGATTTTAATTGATAGACGTTGAATTCAGAAAATGATTTGCGAAACCTTCAAACTATTCAAGTAAACATAGCCTGTATAAGTTGAAACAAAATAAATCCATATACTGTCCTTTAAAATGTAAATAATGGCACACAACCAATACAAAAATCCCTGTAAGGCACCTCAATTAATTCTACAATCGTGTCATGATGACGCGTGTCACGATGACGTATACTTGTACGCGTGTATGAGATTTTACTCAGAATTAAATGAAATGTACACGGAATGGACCTACAGTGATTTATCAGGGACATTAATGTTGAAGAGGATCTTTTGTGTTTGAGATATAATTTATTTGATACTTAAAGATTTAAATCAGATTTTGAAGTTCGGCAATATTTATGGCACTGTTGAAAGGATCAGTGAATCATCTATATTGCTGTATTTACAGCGGCTCGTGAACACATTTGTTCCTAATCATGCATGGATTTAAAGAGTGAAATTGGAGCAACCAGTTTAAAAATAAATCAGTGTTATTTTAATTTTTCAAATGAATAAGCATACCACTGCATAGACAGACATAAATTCATCTCACCTTTATGGTCGCACGTTGCCTGCACATTGAGGGAGTGGAAACCTTTCCTATTTACATAGGACGGTTCGTCCTCACCTCCGGGAGAAATTATTCGTACATGGGTGCAATCAACACAACCGATGACTCCCGGGAAGCCCCTCATTGCGAAAAAACCAGCCATAACGCGGCGTCGGTCAGCGTCCGTCAATGGAAACTTGATCACAGTGTCTTTCAGTGCGAATAAACAGTCAGTCACGTTCGTCACCACCCGGGACACAGTAGCAATGTCTACGCCGAAGGTATCACCAATAATTTGAAGAAATGCCCCAGACGCAAGAAACCTCAATGTCAGAAGGAGTTGTTGCCGTACGGTCAGCGCCTTGTTCCGTCGTGTCGGTCTTTGAAGCGACGGCTCCAACAGTCGTACAAGTCTGTCAATGTTGTCAGAAGAAAACCTGTACCTCCGGCGCACCTCATCGTCCGTCAAGTCCGTCTCCTGTCGGTCAATTCGCCTGAATTGTCGAGGTCTGCGTCGTCTGACCAAGTGAATGTCGGCCATCTTTGTTGTGGTTAAACACGCTTACCATGGTAATGAAGGTGGGTAAAAATTAACCATGGTTAGTGCGTGTTTAAATTTCGTTAAATCGTTTATACAATTGGATTAACTTAACTACGGTTCATTTTAACCATAGTAAAAGTATTTACTATGGTTAAATCGTTTATACAATTGGCTGCGGATTTCGTTATAGCTAGGATATATTAACATAAAACGGTATTCGTATTCCATGCAACGTCGTTTACAACAAATACCATCTTTCTTCCCTAACTATTCGATTGTCGTTGAAAATAACCATTTGGATTCTAGAGAAGAAAAGAAGAAAAATCTGAGACTTTTAGGGAAGCCATTTAAATACTCTCATATTAAAACGTTATTTTGAATAAGTACATTAAAACTGGACTTTCATGTGTGTGAAAGACAATAAACGACTCAAAACGACGTTACCCAATTCCTCTTTTTCTCTTTCTATCAAAACAGCATTTAAGAGCATCGTTATAACAATTTAATATAATGCTATCACTATTTTTCATTGTTAAACAATATTTAATTATCCGTATGTATCTATCGATATACAGGAGATATCTGCAGACTTTAGCAGAGAATATATTGCTTCTTACTGTTATTAATCGTTTACAAAATTTAAGCGAATTCTTACTAGTTCCTTTGATTTGCTAAAAACCAAAGCTTCAAAATAATAGGTATTGGTGTTATAAATGCATCGAATAGTTGACAAAATGTTTTTGAGATATATCGAAATTTGAGATACAAAATATAACATACAAGGATTTTGATGCCTCAACATATATTAGTTCAACGTTTTTATATTGAACTTTTTGGTACATGTTTTTAAGAATACTAAGAAGATTTTTATCTATACCAGTTTTAATCAGTTTTAACCAAAGTGCATTCTATAAATAAAATCAAAGAATTTCGGCATGTCCACGTATATCAAGTAGAGCCTTGTAATTTAATAAAGGTAATTTTGAACAAGAGAATGTAAAATAAAAATTGGATCTTCTGTTGAACGCCCTTTACGAAATACGAATTGCGCATCCGAAATACTGTTATTGTTCGTGCATATTTTTTGCTATACGTTTATTTAAGACTTTGGTAAATAGCTTGGAAAAAACAATTTACGAGCGTAATACCACGGTTATTAGAGACCGCGTATTGTGGCCTTTTATGCAATTGATTAACTAAGCCTTCAATCCAGCTTTGTGGGTAGTACCCTTAATTTTAAATTTCGTAAAAATATATAGTAAATAAATAGCAAGAATATAAATAGTGAAGGAAAAACTAATAACTGGTCAGTTGAATAACTGACCATGCCCGGAGCTTTGTAATGCTTGAGCTATTTAGCTACACTGTGAATTTCACTTCCGGTAAAAGGCTAGCGAATTAAGTAATACAACCAGATGAATTATTGAAATCATGATGTCTGCAAAAATGTTCTGCCTCTTTGCTGTAGCAGTTAGATAAAGCGTTACTTAAGTTAGTAAATTCATCAATAAAAAATACCAGCGTAGTCTGGTTGTTGTTTATTTTAAAAATATTTCCAAAAATATTGGATTAACATTTTTTCAGACTTTCAATTTCTTTAATTGTGTGTCTATAACTGGCATTTCTATATTTCCTTACGATTTTCGTATAAGAGGATTAAAGTTTCATTAAAATAACTTTGTTTGTGCTATTTTAATCAGAATAGAAAAAGCGTAGTGCTTGTAAATACAATACACGCGCGAAATTACATTAATCATATAACCAATCTGCGTTTTTTTAACATTATCTTTTGAGAAATAAGGTGTGTTATTGACAAAAAAATATTTGAGAAAAATGTCAGAAAAATCTCAATTATTTTTTTTTATAGATTCCCTACAAGATATATCAATAATTTTGGAAAGTATTGTTAAAACGCGGTAAACATCCTAACAGAACAACTACTACTCGTAATAAAAATACGACCATTCACTACACGTAGAGACGTTGATTTGCAAAGATCTATCAATTGAATACCATACTATTTTGAACATTATCAGCCGAGGCCCGTACGGGGGTACAATCATGATCATAGTCAGGGTCATTAAATTTACACAACCATAAGGGATAAAATCGATTATGTTTACCAACCCTACTGTTTAAATCGCAACATAAAACAACACATCTAAGCGAAGTTCACAAGTTTCCGGCGCTTGTCTGCTACCGCCTTCGAGAATTGCTCGAAAATTTAGTATCTCATACCATTCAACTCCTAATTAACTAATTCTCGATCCTGAAAATGTGAATTACAGAACAGAACAGAACAGATATTTTATTTGATTTGTACATAGTACATCATCATATACACATATTATTATATGATAATTTATAACATCACGTATATCAGTATAATATTTAAACACGAATTAACGGACATTTCAATATAACATAACACAGCATGAAAAGAGGATGATCAGTTTTCGTTAACATTTGTAATTTCGTTTCTAATTTCCAAGCTTTCTTTAATATATTTTGCAAGTTTAATCAATACAGATTTGTTTTCAGTTTTCAATAGCTCAATAAATTTGAACATTGATGGTCGTACATAATAATGTTTCTTAATATATTTCTTACGTATATTGCTAAAACAAGGACAAATAAGAGTGAAATGGTACTCGTCTTCAATATCGACGGAGCTACAACATTGACAGTATCGCTCATTTCTTGGTATTCTATTCCTACCGAATCTACCAGTTTGAACTCTTAAGGAATGTGCAGATAATCTTATTCTAGTGACAAAGAACCTTAAACTACTTGGCAATACATTTGGATAAAGTTCATATGACAGAGAATCTTTACAATTTTGAAACAAATCTAATACACGACTATTTTCAACAGAGCTATGCCAGTCTTGTTTATAAGTATCAATCAATCTTTGTTTAAATATATGTGGAAATGTTTTACAATCAAGATTATCACCATTAATAAAGCAATCAGCAAAGTCATATGTTTCTAACAATTGTTTAACATTTGATACCCAATTATTATAACCTTTTGAACAATCAGATATACTTTGTCGATAAATCGTTTTCATAATAATATTATCAGTATTTAACAGTTTACACCAATACTTTATTATCCTAATATATCGAGTAAAATATAACGGGTACCTTCCTAAGTCACCATATACACCAGCGTTACAAGTACTCATTCTGACCTTTAAAACACTTTTACAAAATTTGAGGTGTATACGCTCTATTTCTTTAGATTTAGTTGCCCCCCATACCTCGGCAGAATAATTCAATATTGAACCTATAAAGGAATCTAAGAGCTGGCATTGTAATTTGGGTTTAATATCATATTTTCTACAATTATACATAAGTAATTTCAATGCTTTTAATGATTTACCAATTAAATGCTCTTGATTCATAGCGAAATTGCCAGTGTAATTAAAAATTGTACCGAGATAGTTGAAGTTATCTACAGTTTCTAACAAGTTCCCATGGTAACTCCACTTCTCATTTGGAAGTACTCTGCCTCTTTTTCTAAAAACCATAACCTTGGTTTTTTGGGTGTTTACCTCAAGACCCCAACAGTTACAATAATCATATAAACTATCTAAGCTATTTTGTAAGTCTTCTGGTGTTTTACCCAAAATTGCCATATCATCAGCAAATAACAATAATATTAACAACATATCCTCAAAATATAAACCTGAATCTAAATTACTTTGTAAATGTAGTTCTAGGTCTTCCACGAATAAAGAAAAAAGCAGAGGCGAAATTACCTCCCCTTGACGTAGTCCAACAGCGTAGCTGAAAAAGTCTGAGTACGTATTACAACTGCGAACGCAAGACTTAACCTTTTCATACATATTCTTAACAATAAGTAATAATTTACCTTGAATACCACATTTGTATAATTTAAGCCAAAGGCAATTTCTGTTAATACTATCAAAACAAGATTTTAAATCAATAAAACCAACATACAGACGCTTGTTATTATTTATATAGTGTTGTATTACTGAGTGGAGAATAAATATCGCATCAACAGTTGATTTCCCTTTTCTAAAACCGCATTGGGCATCAGATATAACATTATTATTTTCACAAAACGTTTCAATTCTTTTATTTAAAATAGTTGAGAAAAGTTTAGAAAAACAACTAACTAGTGTTATTCCCTTGTAATTCTGTGCATTTTTTGTATCGCCTTTCTTATGTACAGGAACGATAACTCCTTCTATCCATTTGTCGGGAAAGAAACCAGACTCTAATATGGCATTAAATAAATCACACAGGTGAGCACACAAGATGTCTATACTTTCAGTAAAATACTCATTTAAAAGGAAGTCTGGCCCTACAGCTTTGCCTTTTTTAAGAGATTTAACAGCACATAAAACTTCACCAGCAGTAATAGGAATATTTAACTCATCAAAGGGGCAATCATCATTATCAAAATTATTTTCTTGGCAAAACACATTTGCTTCTGCATTATTACATACAAATACATCGTTACATAATGATGAGAAGTATTTACAAAAGTCATCTACAGAAACATCATTTCCAACAGATTTCTTATTCTTTTAAAAATAACTCCAAAATTGTTTCGGTTTACAAAACCTAAGTTTTTCCATTTCAGAGCATTTCTTTTTTAAGTAAGAATTCTTCTTTTTTCGTACTAATAATTTGTATTCTTTTTTACATTTACAAAAATATTCTCTACTAACTTTCGTTTTACATGTATTATAAGCATACCGTGAATCTAAATATATTGTTCTTAAATTTTTACATTCATTGTCGAACCAGTCTGCATCTTTCACATGAGATGTGTCGGAGAATGACGTATTGTCATTTTTGTGATATACTGTTTTAGAAAATAACGGATCCGCTACTCCCCGGATTATAAAGGTAAAACTATTCAGTGCATCATTTATAGACGACCGACTAGTGCTATCAATATTCCCTGTAATCCTATTAAAATCGGGCAATTTGGCGATCAGACTGGTTCGAAATATATTTACATAATCACTATTCCAATTATATCTAACATGGGAGCTTTCATTCACTAGAAGTGTAATATTATTACAAAGAAGAGAGAAACTAATTGGGGTATGATCGCTCCATTCATTTACAGAATGTATTGTAAAGTCACGTATACTTGAGAAGTTCGTGTCTTTTATGAGTAGGTAATCAATGACAGACGCTCCGTGCTGGGCGACATAAGTAAACGATCCAATATTAAAATCATTACCTAATCTACCGTTAGCTACTCGCAAATTGTTTGACCTACAAAGATCAAGCAGTTTTGTTCCAAAAGTGTTACATTTTTTATCCATTGAAGCCCTTTCCATATTATAATCGGGAACATAATCAAATTCATCAAAACAATGGTTTACACTATCAAATACAACAAAATCTTTTTTATCACCTATTCTACTGTTAAAGTCGCCTATCAGATAGACAGAACCTTTACTTTCATAGTATGTAATGTCATATTCCAGGCATTCAAACAAGTCTATATTAACTGTATTGTATGCTGGGGAATCATCGCCCCACAGATAAACACCGCATATATAGATATCATTGTCTAAATTGAAAAACACTTTGTCTAATTTAATCCATATTAGACTATCATGTCTATTTTTAATAATTGAAATACCATTGGAAAGTGCGTCTCTATAATACAGAGCAACTCCAACACTGGCTCGTCTTGATCTCCGATGCTGGAATTTTCTATATAAATTATGCACGGTATAGCCGGAAAGTTCAATATTACTGTCACTATAAGCCCATGTTTCGTAAAGAAAAATAATGTCGTGGTTTGATAAAAAATTTACAAAGTCAGTACTGTCTCGTTTATTCCGAGTTAAACCATTAACGTTCCATGCTAGTATCTTCAGGTCATCCCCGGTGAATTCCTAGTCTCGCACAGGTTTGCCGTTGATATAGAGAGTGTCGTACGATATCCAGGATGTCTTGCCATCGCGCCGGGCCTCTTTCATTTTCGGCAAGAGCTGCCTCCGTTTGTCGACAATGTCCTTAGGAAATTGCTCGTTCACAAAGTATGGTGTGCCATTCAGAGTTTTCCACTGTTTACGAACGAGTTCCTTTTCCTTATACAAAGTAAATTTCGCGACAATGTTACGATTTTTCCCGTCAACTTTGGAACCCATACGATGCACTCGCTCAAAAGACATTTGGTTAACAAGATCTTGTGTAATTTTCATTTTGTCGACCATGAATTCTCGTAGCTTATTTTCAGTGGCGTCTGGATTTTCAGTCCGGGCCTCAGGAATGTGTGTATATACGAGATTACTACGCATAGACTGCGACTGTAGGTAGGTCAGGTCATTTTTTAGTTCATCCCTCTGTTTTTCAAGGGAAAATATTTTACTGCTTGCCTGAGCTAATGCAAAATCTACACTTTCAGTTTTTTCTTCAATCAACCTTAACCTTTCGCTTGTTTTTTTGTCAATATCATGCAGGTACGCCCAAATTTTCTTCAAATCACCATTGACCCCTTCAACTTTCTTCTCAAGTTTATCAATTGCCTCGAATTTTTTATCCATCAAACAAATACGATCATCTATCCGCTTTAAATATACCACAATATCTGCATTGGATGGCTCTTTAGGATAGTTATTAGTTGCTGCCATGTCACTTTTTTGGGAGGGGGTTGGGGTGGCCATATTGCCAGGGTTTGTTTCAGGCGAAGATTCCTTACAAAACACGTCAGATAAATTCAACGTTTCAGCAAGCACATCATTGTACAGTACACTGTTTGTTTGACTTAAAACGTCACTTACGTTCAAAGAGTCCGCTGAATTCAAATTAGTTAAACGGCCCGCCTTTTGTGATTGCCCATTGTTATCCCCTTCACTGCTTATTTTCCTTTTTTCTCTTCTATTTCGCTCATGTTTCCCCATAGAGATTTAATCACATTATTTAACACCAGAGCTTAATTCACCAATTAAACTATCACACCGTTTCGCACTGTCGCATACATCCGAGCTACCTGATAAATGCTCACAAAATCATTACAATATTTAAAGTTTTTTTCGGAAATTGGATGACCAGGTGACCGATTCACTCGATCCACCGGGGATGAATAACTTTTGTCACGTGACCACAAAAGTCAACGCAGGTTGTTGAATTGCATCAGGCATCCCGCTCCGTCAGGTAGTTTTCAACTTTTTTTTATATAGATATATGTGAAAATATCTGGACAATACAAAGCTTATGACATGCTTCATACCGTTTTGCATATTAAGACACATTGCACTTGTTTCGAAGCTTTGCAGTTTTTAAGAACACTTCGACACAAAATTTAGATTTTCGTTGCAAACGCAGTTTGATTTTTATATTTTTTCACTTTCCATTTACGAATAAATCATATTGCTAGAAAAATATGAGATTAAACGATGCTTAATTTTTGTTTATTTATTGTATTTGAGATATAAGTTGTTGTTGTAATATTTAATTTTGTCAGTTCTTGCTATTTCAAAAATATACAAACGCGAGTTGGTTGAGCAAACGCAGTTTGCAGAAGCTGGATTATGGCAAACGCAGGTTGGTTTAGATAACGGAATCCCGTAGTTGAGTTGGAAATAATTTTGTAATTTCTTAAATTGCCATTGCTCCGGCAAGGGATCGAACCGGGACCAGACCACTGAATTGGTAGACCATTGTGTTACCACTCGACTACCGCACCACCCTTTTATATAATAATTTACCAAATTAGTAGGTGTTTTGTTTCAATCAATTATCAGGTATTTGAAGAATATCGTTGACATTGCATACCAAAATATATAGGTATGATTTAATTCAAACCGATTGTGTTCACATTGGCTTTCAGACAATAATCTTAATCAAATTTTATGATTTCAGGAAGTTTTTTTTACCGTACTAGTCGCCCCAATGTGTATGGCTTGACTGGATCAACTGAGAGCAGCACTGCACAGCCGAGCAACAATGACGGATGCAATACGCAACAGCAGATTGACGTCATTCGAAAAATAAGAATAAAGTAAGCCAAGATCCTGTAATTTAAAATTAATATAAAATGTTTTAGGTTTAGATATTTTTAAAATGAATCATTATTTAATTAGCGGGTGACAGTGAACATTTATTTTATTTTAAAGGTATGCTTTGTACACTGAGGCACGTGCTCAGTAAATGAATTGTAATGAAGAGGATTATATGTGTCTAATGCAGATGTTTTCTAAATTTGAAATTCGTTATACTGACTAATCAACCAATGCGTAATATTTAACAGAATTAATTTGCATCTGTCGTCAAAAAGGTTAATTGCCAAGTTGTAGAAGATCAATTTCATGTATTCACTAAGAGTCTAGGGCACGGGTTCCGTCGACGCGTACTGTTGTCATAATTGCCTTTAAATGATACTCAGTACTGTTAATAATTAATGATTCGACATAAACTGTGATTACATTGTATTGTATTTGCATCGGTTGATGTCGAGCTGAAAATCTCACTTTAAGTAAATGAGATGGTAAATGTTGGGAAATAAATAGTTTTCAATAACGAATAGCCTGTTTCAGGGACCACGAATTTTTGACATTCCAAAACGGAAGGAACATAAACGAAAATTTGACACAGTGTCAACAAGCAGAAACACCCTCCATAAAGGAACGTTGGGTGTCCGATGGGAGAGGGCAAGACGAAATTACAGCAAAATGCTTCTAACATCAAACATGGGAATTGACATTGACCCGTGAAAGGAAATCATCATACGACCGTTTGTAATTCTTTAAAAGACAGCTGTTAGTTTTGATATTCGTTAACCAAATATTATTTTTTCATTTCGGATTTTACATCGATTTTTATTTGTTACGTCAGCTATAAAAACAATTAAAGTTTGTGGCACTACTTTTGAATCCCCCTCATATCTAACAAAAAAGGCAAAAGTAATTATTTTAGTGTTCAATAGGTCAGTGTGTCCATTATTTCTATTTATTTTTAGGCTATTAGTATTTCCAGTTTACACCTTGTCATCAATCTGAAACAAGGCTACTTCCTATATTGATTCCGTGATATGCTACTTATATTGAATCATTGTTATGTTTCCTATTTTGATGCATTGTAAAGTAACCTATATTGATTCCGAGTAGTGCTACTAATTTGATTCTTTGTTGCTCTATCTATGTTAATGCATTGAGAAACTACCAATATTGGGGCCGTATAATGCTGCCTTTATTGACGCTGTGAGATGCTTCATTATCGCAATAATACAAGTAATCATCAGATCGACAGCCAAAATTCTAAAAGAAACGATTAGCTTATACGCAAAACATAAAACTGGCCTATGTGCAACTTGAGAAGGCATTACAGATTTAAATGTAATTGTTGACAATTCGCACAATGATTCCAATGAGACAAAGATGAATCACCGAAAATATATTTTAATCATATTGATTCGAAATATTGACTCATTTGTAATCGCAGAGTCTCGCTCTGTCAAAAGGGGGTTTAAACGTAAAGTGTCGTCACATATTAGCCTGTACATTCCACACAGGCTAATCAGGGACGACACTTTCCGATAAACTCGATGTTTGCCCAGAAAAGACTTACTTTTAACAAAAAAATATCATAAAGGCGTAAAGTGCCGTCCCTTATTAGCCCGTGTGGACAGCACTTTTTGCACATGCATTAAACCCCCTTTTCACAGAGCGCGGATCAAGTGTATATTCCAACAGATATGGTGAGATCAACAATAATCACAGATAATCAACATAAATAATAATGATTTTGATAACATCAACAATAATCACAGATAAATTAAATCACAATTAATCGGTTGAGATCAACAATAATCACAGATAATCAACATAAATTACAATGATTTTGATAAGATCAACAATAATCACAGATTAAATAAATCACAATTAATCGGTTGAGATCAACAATTATCACAGATAATCAACTAAATTACAATGATTTTGATAAGATCAATAATAATCAAGGATAATCAATATGCATCACAATTAATCGGCTGAGATCAACAGTAATCACAGATGAGCAATAATGAACACAATAATTTGTATGAGATCAACCATTATCATAATCAATTTAAATCAGAATAATAAATATTACAACAATAATCATATAAAAAACAGGAATATCAAACAAAACAACACAAGATAAACGATATGAAACACAATCTGTAAGATGCAAAATCACGCGCAATATATTATTGTATGGCAGCCTGTATTTTCACTAATAAAACAAGAGCTGTCAGAGGACAGGGCGCACGACTATTCGAGTGATTGACAGTATAACGTAAGCCATCATGGGGAAATTGTTCATATTCAATAATTTATTAGACGCAAACTTTAACATTTGCACGCCAACGCTAACGCCAACGACAACGCAATCGCCGACGCCGGGGTGAGTAGGATAGCTCCACTATATATATTTCATATATAATAGTCGAGCTAAATATAACCACGGCACATTTGTAAGAATTAAAAAAAATCTTGGTCATATCATCGTCATACAACAGATGACTAGGCACGGTGCTTTGCAGATCTGTGCTTGGATAGACTACTGAGGTGCCTGTACCTCTTTTCACACATACCACAAGCAAAGTTGTTCTCTCAATTGTGGGTGTCCAGATGGGCCTGAAGGTCAATTTTCTCTCGGAGTTTTGCATTGCAAATTGAACAGGTAAATTGCTTTGAATCTAACTCCCTCCGGACGTGACGATTCTGGTCATCTTTCGTTGAAAACATTTTGCCGCATTGTTCACATGGGAACGGCTTTTCAACACCATGAATGCTGCATCTAATCAACAAATAAAAATGGAACTGCTGAATTTTTCATTCAATACAGAAAAAAAAAACACAGAATATTATTCATAATAAAATGGAGCTTATCAAAATGATGGTCGTCAGAAGCGCTCCAGATAAGGCGCGTAAACGCGTGTTTACGCATTTCAAAATTCAAAATACGCATTAAAAATATTTGTAAGGGTCAAATTACATACGTGAAGTATCGGTACGCGTACATTCTGGAATTATGCGGTGTAAATTCCAATTGTTCAGTGACAATTTGCATTGCAATTTATCTGGACCATTATTGTCGTTAAAAACTATGCACTATAATGAACACATCAATATGCACCACACTAGTTATTATTTTGTTATTTTTGTAAGCCGGCTTATTTCGAAAACACCATACAAAACATTTTAAATAGTGCTTTGCAACTAGGTTATAAAAAACGTACTTTCGCTCAGAATGCAGTGACCTATGTTGAATTGTATTTTGATTTTCAAACCGACAGAACCTAGCATTATACTAAAAACAAAATACACATATGTGTCTGTTGAACGCCTGTTTTGTGTAAAATATTTTTTCCACAACAGGCGAATCGTCCAGTCCCTCTGTGGCGCTTATCATGAAGCTTTAACCCCCACTCCGATTTAAATGTCTTCCCACAGATTTCACACACGTCATTTTTCTGTAATAAAAGAATTACTATTTGTTAAAATATATTTCTAAAATGTATATAAAGTTTTTAAGACTATACTAAAAGAGATATGAAACGCAAGTGATTGGATGTGACACAATATTTTATTCTTTTCGTCACATGTCAATAAACATGCGTGTTTACTAATGCACGGGATTTTCGTGAGTTTTGGCGGGTATAGCGTCAATTGAAGTTCCGTAGTCATATATTGTTTTGAATAGTTAATATTTTCGTATTTGAAATTTTATCATAATTTTGAAGACTTTAAAAAATGTGTACAGTGTGCGTTTCATTATCCTTTGAATATTTTCGCAACCTTCGTTTGCCATTTCCTATTGCTCAAGAAATACCAACCTGCGTTTGCAAAACAATACAAAACAAAACATATGATATTTTTCAAATTGCTCCGCTATTTTTGTCATTAATGTTATTAAATATATTATAATGAAGAGTAAATCATACTAATTCAGGCGTTAAACCAATATTTTTTAAAGAAAATCATCAAAACCACATGAACAAACAGCGTTTGCATTGCATTTCAGAATTTTGTGTCGAAGTGTTATCGGAAAGTGGAAACAGTAAAGGCAATCGAATCATTTCAAATAAAAGTTTATTTAGTATACTGTGTCATAGGCTACCACTTTTTTAAAACTGAAATTTCGATCATATGAAAAAACAACAAAACTTACCTTAATGTGCAAGATTACAGACTGTTTCTTCAACCGGCGTTGACTTTTGCGGTCACGTGATACAAGTTGTTCACCCCCGGTGCGATCGAACCGGTTGGCATCCACATTTTCTGTAGAGGGCTTCAGAGCTGACTATATGTTCTCTCGGTTTGCGTTTGAGACTTCCGCGGTTTCATTTTCGGTCGCATTGTCGCCTGGAATGTTCGTTAAGATAAGGTTGTTCCTAATCGAATGCGATTTGAGGTATGTACCCTTGTCATGCAGCTCGTCGGCTTTAGCCCGATCCTCGTTAGCAATCCAAACATCATTATTTTTTTCACAGTTTTAGCATTTCCTCCAAAAGAACCTCAATGAAAATATGAGGCTTTACGTCATGATTCAATATTTTGACATTTTTATGCTCCCACAAATTTTTTTTGGGGGAGCATATAGTCGCCGCTTCGTCTGTCCGTCCGTGTGTCCGTTCGTGTGTCCGTCCGTGTGTCCGTCCGTGTGTCCGTCCATGCACAATTTTTGTCCGGGATATTTCTCAGCAACTAATGACCGGAATTCAATGAAACTTTATGGGAAGCTTCACTACCAAGAGGATATGTGCATATTTTCAGCGGGTTCTGGTCGGATGATTTTTCACAGAGTTATGACCCTTTGAAATTTTCCATTAACTGTACATATAGTGCAATTTTTGTCCGGGCTATTTCTCAGCAACTAATGACCGGAATTCAATGAAACTTTATGGGAAGCTTCACTACCAAGAGGAGATGTGCATATTATCAGCAGGTTCTGGTCGGATGATTTTTCACAGAGTTATGGCCCTTTGAAAATTTTATATAAAAAATTCTTGTTCCCCCTACTACTGTGCTCTCAAGACGTTTCCTTTTATCTGAATATATAGTGCAATATTGTGACAAAAAAACATTTGGGGAGCATCACCCGTCTCCGACGGTTTCTTGTTTTAATAGAAATGCATTTTGGTTAAAAATGAATAATATTGGCATAGATGGAAACTACTTAGAATTGTTAAAGACACGTACCAACATGTAACATCTTGTGCTGAGGTATGCTTTTCTTTGTTGTTGGTTAAGAACGAAGGGAGGTGATGTCACCTCTATAAATTGTATTATTTATTAGATTAATAGCTTTATTTGCAGCACAACATTGGTGCAGGCTTAAGTATTGATGATTTAAGTGTGATTTTTGTTGTTTCTTGGTGATTATATTGCTATTATAGGTAAATCTCGTGAAGAAACTCAGAGACATTTCGATCTTTTGTTTTCATATACGTGGTACGTGGTGTCTAACTGTAAGTATAACACAAAAAAATGTATTTAATTACACAAGGAACTTTTGTAAAAACATTGAGAATCTCCATGGAAAGGCATTCAAATCCTTAAATGTTCTTTTTTTGCAAATGGAACGACTTTGATAATTCGTCATAAACATTTCGTCAACTAGTCGATGCATTTGTAACACCAATACTGAACTGTTCATGTGAAGTTTGGGGTTATAAAAAATTTAAGGAACTAGAAAGAATTCACCTTAAATTTTGTTTACGATTATGAAGAGTAAGAAACATTTGTTTATGTTTTTTTACATTTTCGATCTCCGGTATTTTTTGCCAATAGCAACAGGCTTTCTTCTTATAATACCTCTTACTTTTACAGAAAAGTTTATAACTGTTTTACTTGTGCTAAAAATACGTAAAGCGTCCTGACACAACTGTTATTCATACAATCGTAATCGAACAATGCTGCATACTTTAAAAAGCTATTTACACGGAAAGTATGATGTGTTAAAAAAACACATGTTTTAGAACAAAGCGGGTCAGCAACACTATATTATTTCAGTAAATCGATTCAACACGTCATTAATTGATGTTCTACTTGAGTTATCAATAGGTTGTACAACAGTACTAAATACAGGTAACATACAAAAATTCCCTGAGCGAAATCGCCAACATAACGCATAGTTTCATAAATACGTGACATCGTTGTAAGGCTGATATCCAGACGAAGCAATATTTATTACATACAACAGAAAAAAGTTGTCATTTTGAGGTTCGCTTTTCGTTTATTAAATTATTTTGATGACTCGGGCTATGTCTCAAGAGTGACATTTATCTTATCTACAGTACATTTTCAGTTGCAATCGAAAGTTTAATTGTTCTAATTATGTGCTATGTCTAATAATCATTATTTTCGATTATTTCGTAGATATGTGGCTTGATTGTAATGCTCACCTTTGGCTAAGTCTTAACGTTGACGCCATTTCGATCAATATAAGCCGCGCGATCCGATTCTTCTAGATATGATTTTTGTTATTTGGCCCGCCAGATACGAAACACGGGCCGCTCGCGACGCATTTTTTGTTAATATTTATGTTAGCAGCGGGCCGATTGTAGACCTCCGGCCCAGCTCTGCCGTGTGTTATTGCCTAATTATTACCAACCGTAATAATGAGATCGCCAACAACACAAACTTTACTATATTTAGAAAAATAAATAATATCATTTTCTAAAAGTTCAAACAAATCTACTTAAAAGGTCTTATATACTGGAGACTCATGCGTCCATATATAAGTTGAACAAATAAAATAATCGACTGGAGTATCACGATATGTGAGGTCTAGTTTAAACCAGATAATTGGACCATAATGATTTCTACAATAACACTACCATGAGCTTATTCTTCTTTAACACATATAACATTGACAACGCTATTTCTTCGAGATTTTCTATGCTGGATTTTTCTAAAGATTTTTCTTAAGAAGGTTAAAGACAAGTATCCACTCAAATCGATTTCACTACAACTATTCATCCAAGATTTATAAAAAAAGACATATCATGGACACTCTAAATATAAACACAATGGAATGGTTACTTATTTTTTAAAACGCGAGGCCGTTTTCATTCCACAAAAGAATGCAAATTGAGCACTGAGTGTCATACGCGATCGATCCCCGATCGCTTTCTTTTGGCTCTGGCCTACTTCATTTTAGGAAGCAACTTCCGACGTTTGGCAACCACTTCCGGTGGAATCTGTACAAACCCATTGTAGCTGGTACCATTCAGTTGTTTTCACTGGCGTCGCAATGGAATTATTGTCTGTGGTATCAGGCGACTCGCTATCAACGTTCGGAACACCAGTAAAAATAAGATTGTTCCGCATACTCTGCGATTTTTATAAGGAATATCACCTCGAAGACTGTCGTGATCAGGTTCACAGCCATCTATCCATCTTGAGACCTTTGTCGCTGCTAGGTCCGCCCCTCTGTTATGTGTTCTAGTTTCGATAAGCGCGCATATACCCTATTGACTCGATCCTCAGGAGCAAACCAAAGGGATTTAATGTCCTTTTTCAAAACTGACATACGCTGGTCCATCTTGTAAGGCATTGTAATTCGTTTCTAACTGTAGGAAGACGCCCACTTATAACTTCTAATGCATTTATGACGTCCTGTAACGTTGGCTACTACCCCGCCATGGTGCTGCCCTGTGGTGAATTGCATGATTCGCCACTGTTCAGGAAAACGCTTGTTTTGTTTACATCACTAGCTTCATTGCCATATATCACAGAGTTTGTAAGCTTACGTACCTCGATAATTGAGAAAGAAGTGTCCTAAATCAGGGTCTCATTGAACGGGCCTCTTTGGTTTTTGCAATGTTGCATTGATTGGATTAACACCATTGTTTCCACTACTATTCCGATATATTATGTAGACTCATCACCACTGACCTTGAACAATATAAATCCTCATAGTTCGAACATTCAAAACACCACGAACTTAGTTTAAGTACGGCACAGAAAAAAACACATCCGTTTTACGTGCAATCACATGACATACAGTGAACAGCAAACAATCCAACCACAACCTCTAATCAAGTAAGGTGTAAAGGTTACTGGTCGTTTTTAGGGTGTCATTTTAAATATAGTTCTAATTGGAGCAATTTCCTTACAGCCTTCAGTGGGTTGATCAGATCAGTGTGTGTAACGATCATTTAAATAAAGAAGGAAACATTGGGATTGAAACATTGTGGTCGTCATGGCGAGTTGGTAGTAATGACGGGGTGGTCACTTAGAGCGTTTTTGATATAATGTATCCATTTTTGTTGTTTCTGCACACTCATTACAATACAGGTAAAAAATTACATTCAAGTAAACCATGTTAACTTAGTACGGTTTAGACATTATCTATTATTTTAAGCTTTTATTTCTACTGTTCTAATTACCGGTATGAACAAAATCTATAGGTAGATGAAAGAAATTGTGTTCTTCAATTGAAACGGTTGGTTCTTAATGTTTTGTTCTAATCCCATACATGTATGTAGTGATAAGGTGCAAATTTTATTAAAAAACATCATTATTTTTTATGAGTTGTACAATGATAAGATCTGAAAAGTATGTTTAAACTTTCCGAAAATATTGTTCAATTTTTGACAACATGTTATTGAAGCCGTGTAAACCAACACAAGTAAAACATTGTGTCTATTTCTTCTGTGTGTGAACTGAAATTCAACGAGTGACATGTTATCTCAAATATCATTCAATCACTTGTGCTGTATTAAGCGGCATTCCAATGGATTTAAATACAAAAAACAGCAACACAATTTTGTTTTTTCCATAGTAATCTGTATTTAAAAAAAAATATATCCTTGTTTTTTCACTTATCTAAATATTGTAGAACTATTGGAAACAAATATAAATAACTGTATTTTTCGAGAACAAAAAGTGATTTGATGCTCGCTTGTTTGGAGAATATCATCTAATCTGTATCATATATGCCACACGGGAGGCATTTTTTTAAACATTCATTTGTTTTTTTCTTTTACAATTAAATTGTACGAGTATAAAAAGCTGTCTTACTCATCTGTTTTCTTTCGCTGCTTTTTACTAATGAGACTTGCTCTGACATCGTGATAAATATATGAAATACGCTGGTTTTTCGTTTCCATGACAACCATGATATTAAATGCTTTGTTTGAATAATATTTTTCTTTCTTTATGCATCGTTGTTTGTTTTTCAAATTACAAAAGCACTTGTTGTGAGCATTACAGTCACCAAATATGCCATAACATGTACTGCAAATCATCAAGACATAATGCTTTTTCTTGACAAATGTTCAAAATCGGTGTTAAGGCCTCAACCATAAAACTTGACATAACTTCGTCAATATTTGGAATTAAGCTATCAAATTTCAGATTTTTGATAATTCAAATTTTGTTCGTTCATAAGCAATAAAAGTCATCTTTTGACCAAATGGGTCAACATCTCGTTTCCTGTCACAATTAAATTAATGTATGTATGTAATGATACTCTTCAATATGATACTCAGCTATTAATGTTTTTACTCACGTTGACATAAGGATATATACAACTCTTTAAAAATGACACAAACTGTAAAGTTTTACGGAAATTACACATTTTGTCTGTCTGTATGATAAAATGTTCTTTTAACTTAACGTATGGTCACAGTTTCGAAACCCAAACTTAAATTAGAATACATATAACGTTGTTTTAGGTATGCTTATTGTTTCTTTTATATATGTTTTGTATTTTTTGTTCCTATTTTCTACATTTTCACTTCTTACCATTAACAAATAACCCAAAACATAATTGATTTGTCCAAATACAAAAAGTTCTATTTATTATCCTTTGTCGTTTCAAATGCTGGTAAGCTACTTTTGATATAAACGTGCAATGTTGTAGAATAACCATTCATGTTTAAAGCTCACTAAATTAAAAAGGATTCAACTATGAATAAAACAATAATTATCTTCCGGTACTGAGACGAAAATCGTTCGTCTAAAAGCACGATTTCCGTCCAATTTAAACCATTTCCCTTCAACGGACGAATTACAGGAAAGTTACGTGCCATAAATTATGATCAATCTTCTTGATCATTGGGGATACCTTCACGTGTAAAAGGTCTAGCATGCATAAAATACATAACGCATTGTGCTTAATCGACGTGCATGGAACCTTTATTTATCCAGACACATTATTTATGTTGTTTTTTCCCTGTTATTCCTCGAACATTTATACGTTATAAGAATCCGTTTTAGCGTGTGTTTACTTGTATTGCAGTCGTCGTCAAGTCAATTAGATGGTTTGTATATCGAAACAGTTAAAGCGTAACATGTATATTGTAAGAGTTACAAACAACGACCTTTGACATTGACTAATACTTAACTTTTAGATTTGTTGAAGATATTGCGCCATTTGAGTAAATAATACATCCATATTGAACTAGAATATAAATTAATTACTTTTATTATGCAGAACAATAACTTAGCTATAAGTACATCATTATTTATACAAATAATGCAAGTTATTAATTTTAGACACTAACAGGAGACAAACTCAAATTGTTGATTTTAAGGGGATTGATAAAGATATTAATACAACTGCAAATAGTCCCAGTGTGTGTGTGTGTGGGGGGTGGGGGGGGGGGTGGGTTAAACCTTTTTTTGGCAATTAATAATGTATCGGAGATGAAACGGCATCGGGAAAATGAAATAATCGTATTGTTAGTTATATTTCACTTTTCACATGCGTCAATACTGATTAGTATAAGAGAAATGATATTTGTTTATCCAGTTTCTCGATATTTTGTAAGAAGACAACATAAATTGTAGACGGTTTTCTTTCAATAACTTTATTTATTTAAACATATTACCAAAGCTACACAAATTAAAAAATTGCTTAAAATCATGGCAGCATCGTAAAATCACATTAATTGGAAAAAAACACCGTGTTGAAAACGTTTGCACTCCCTAAATTAATTTATACACTGACAGTCCTCCCAAACCCACCAAATGATATTATTGAAGATATAAAATCAGAAATATTTAATTTCATATGGGACGGTAAACCTGATAAAATTAAGCGAACTCAATCAATTCAATCAGTAGAAAATGGAGGTATCAGACTAACGGATATAGATTCATTCCTGAATGCAATCAAATGCAGTTTGGTTAAAAGATATTTAGATAATACGAATACGAGAAAATGGAAATTATTCTACCAGACAATTCTTAAAAAAATATGGTGACTCCTTACTTTTTGAATGTAAGATGAAATATCAACCCAAAACATATTTCTATCGAATGTTCTATCGGCATGGTGTAAATTTACTCATCATTTAGAAACCAAAATAAACAGTAAAATCATTCTATGGAACAATAAAGACATAACTACTTACAATAAAACGTTATTCTATAAACATTGATTCGAACGAAACATAGAATACGTATATCAATTGTACGACTTCAGAATCAACGACTTCTATTCTTTTGATAACTAATGCTACATTGCTACATATTCGGAATACCTACGAGTAATTTCCTGATGTACTACACATTGATCAAAAGTATACCCATACATATTAAAGCAGTAACCAATACAAATAACACACCATGTACTAAAAAAATATTCGTAGAAAACATAATTGCAAAACAAACAAAAACGAACAAAATATTTTACACACTTCAAATTAAAAACCCTGCCGAAATCTCTAAAGCTCAAACTAAACGGCAAAACTTTCTTGGAGAAAAAGAATTTAATTGGAAACAAATATGTGTCATGCCATAAAAATCAACTACTGATAGCACACTGAGAAACTTTCAAAATAAATACATCCAGAGAATCATGGCTACAAATAAACATCTTTTTAAATGCAACCTATCCAACACGAATTTATGTGATATGTGTAGTGAACATATTGAAACAATAGAACACCTTTTCTGGGACTGTAAACATATTCAACCTCTATGGAATCAATTGACAACCTTTCTAGAGAAACAACAATTAATTGTTAAACTATCTCTCTTAGATATCGGTTTAGGGGTAAATACCTTTAAAATACAAGAGGTTAATAACGTTGTGAATTACATAATTATATTAATAAAATATTTTATATTCAGCATGAAATACAGAAAACAAAGACCTTCAATGAACTGTTTTACCAATTATTTAAAACGGAAGATTCAAATTGAAAAAGGAATTGCCCTAAACAATTGCAAACTTCATATACTGTGAAACCATTATTATTCGCCAGACATTAATTTTCGTCTTTTTCGTTCTTCGACCGATGGACGAATTCAAGATCCTAACGAACAATCATGTCCCTTATTTGAAACAAATAAGACTGAATTACCGTAGACATGAGGCATTTAAATCCAGCGTAATCCACGCATATACACAGGGCGAGTAAAAACAGATTGCAACGTAAGTTAAAAGCCACTAGTATTTTTTGCAAGTAAAGAAATAGTTTAAAAAAAAATCGAGTTATATTGCTAAATGCGTTCGACGGAATGAACGCTTAACCGTAGGACAATTTTTTGAACGTCCGAATACCCATATGCGGAAGCGCGCACCTTGTTTGTAGACTGGTATACTTCTAGTACAGATACCCGGATGGTATTGATACAAAGAACATAAAACAGTCGACTATTCACACTCAAGTTAAATCCGGTTTTGACACAAAGGGGTGTACATTATACAGTGTACTGACAACTGACATTTCCTGTAAAACGCGAATGCAATACGGTTTGTATCGAATGCGTCGGCTTCGTTTAGGTATAATTGTGTTGATTAGCGCTAATTGTTAACAACTTTATTACCCATTGTGTGTATTGTGTTTTTCAGGGGTGTTGCAGATTATACAACCAACACGCTGCGAATCCGGAAGAAAGACAATACTATTAAACGCAATTAAAATATGACGAGGTGTGATCAACATCTGACTGAAATATATTCTGCGCTTTTATTACAAATTAATAAAGAACATATTGTTTTGTGTTTGGTTGTTTGGTTTTAACTGCATCTACTATTTTTGTTCATATACATAAAAACCCGTACCTCTGTTTTTTTTAAACAAAAACATTTTTTTTTAGATTTAATACTGTTGTTTATCAATAAATGCAGCGTTCCACTCCAGAAAAAAATAATTTGCTTACGCTAATTATAACCCATAATGTTCGCACCTCCTCTAATTGGCGCCGATAAAGGTAAGATTGTTATCAGTTTGACCGTGATTGTAAATGAAAAAGACTAATTGGCAATTGGCTTCGTTGTTCAAAACACTCGTTAACGGTTATTCAGTCGCACTTATCAGCTAATCATAACAAAGAACGTGTCAATGACATAACATAATAAGGGACAGTTACTATCACCTGAAATAACAGACTTGTTAATTGGCATATGCCAAACAAGGCCCACCTCCTGCAAGTGACTACCAAGTGTCACCCCTTTTTCCCCAGCACGATTTTTTCGCAACCGCGTATTACATGTATTACAAACATTACAAACAAATCGGGCGCTTTTTTTCAAAACCAGAAATGGACGAATTTAAGTGCTGACGAAATAGTCATTTTTTGAAAAAAGGACGAAATTTCGTGCTGACGAAAATAAATGGTTTCACAGTATTTGAACAAAAATGGAAACACATTAAACTTTCATAAACATGTCCAGTATGCTTTCTTTCACTCTATGCAACTCATCCTTAGCATAACTATTCTGTTTGGGTTTTTTTTGTTTCTTTTTTTCCACATCCTTCCAAAGAAAAATAATACATAATCAACATTTTCTCTTTTTTTAATCAAAAAGAAACCACAAGGTCAAAAAATATATATTAGCATATCTTGTATGATATGTTTAAACATTATTGCTGCTATATGATATCACTTAGTTATATGATCATATACATGTATACATTGTATGTTTTATATTGAATAAAAAAATCAAAACTTTATTCATCCCGACGTCTACGATCTTAAAACAAAAAACCGAGGGACAGCACAAATACCTTATAGCCAAAAGGCGTATTAATTTAAATAATTTTAATACAAAGTTGCTTACCGGGTGAATATACTCCTTCACGATAAACACAAAAACGACGCCATGTTGGAAGTAAGTTCCAACTCATTTAAACCTGGTAAACTCACGTATATGATATATTTAGTTTATTCAAGAACAGTTACAAGATAAATATTGATGCAAAGCATCGAAGGGCGTCGGGAATTTCATTGTAAAAGTTCATTTTTTACTGGCATCCGTGTGCAGTTTTCATTAATGGAACATAACTGTGTAGGTTTTAAAAAATCTGCTTCATCTTGTAAGCGTAATTTCATATTTTTCTCAACTTCAAAGGGAGATGATTCTGAACTTATTCTTACGTTGCTCATTTACGATAGGGGTTGAGTACTCATTGATATGAAAACACTGTAAAAGTTTGAAAACAAAATGAAGGAAAACTGTAAATTGCATGAAGAAGCTGCATTTCACAATACTTTGAAATTCAGTAAATGATCATTATAGATTTATTGCTCCGATATTCATCATTTTCAATAGGATTCGAGTAATACTGATATAAAACACTTAACAAGTTTATAAAAATTTCAGACGAAAGTTGTGAAATCTTTAAAACATGTGGAAATTGTTTATTTTGTCAAATTTAATAAAAAAAAATCTGGACTTATTGTCCCGATGTTTCTCATTTTAAATGAGGTAAAAATGCTCATTGATATGAAGACACTGTAAGTTTGGAAAGAATCTGATGAAAAATGTTGACATAATCACCTAACCAAGCAGTTTTTCACTTTTATTTGTAAATTCAAAGAGACATAATTCTGTACTTATGGTCCGATATTGCTCATATAGAGTTTGGGTTGGGTCCTCATTGATAAAAAAACCTGTGCAAGTTTGGGAACAATAGCATGAAAATTTTGGACTTCGAACAACGATTTTAAAATTTCTCAAATTCTAAGGAAGATAACTATGGACGTAATGGTCGGATAATTCTAAAGGGCACATACCACCTGGATAGTAATACGTGTCGCGCTTTGCGCTCTATATGTGGTTCTTAAAAAAAAACAAACTCCGAGGAATGCTTGACTCTAGGGAAACGGCTTGCTGGGACACTGCTCCTCCTTGATAAGCGGCTGCTTCCTTTATCACAAGTCAGTAGCGGATCCGTGGTCTAGTGGTAACACACTGGCTTCACAATCCAGAGATCGCTGGTTCGATCCCCCGCTGCACCTAACTTACTTATTTGTCTTTCGCATGAGACGTTAAACCGAGGTGCAGTGTACTAGGTGTTATACACCGGGCACTAAAAGACCCAGGGTCACCTCTGGAACGGGGTGTCTCCTGTATCTTGCACTATCCCCCGTAACCAACTAACACGTCTTTCTGGGGGCGATGGCCATATGGGAGACAATCCCGGTGCACTTGATAAAAAAAACAAAAAAACAACAACTATCGCAAGTCATTGTTACAATCAATAATACGTGTCGCGCTTCGCGCTCTATATGTGGTAGGAATAGTACTTAGGGCCTTTGATAGATAACCATAAAAATACACGGATAATATATGTGGTGTATTTATTTGTTAATATAAAAACACGTATATTTTTTATAAGATATTAAAGTATGTAAGAAATTTTAATTAACGTTGTTACCACGCGGCATCCATTAATTTTAATAAAAATGTCCAATTGTAGTAAAATGGATTTTAAAATGTCTACATAAAATAAATCTTTATTATATTTATTAACCAAACTGAAAAAAAAATGTCAGCCGCCGAACTGCTCCGTTCGTGCCGGAACCCGGAAATGAACCGGGGGCCTTTAGATGATTGTTGCGTAAACAACTTCAGTCTAACGCTCTCCAAACTGAGCTATTCCGGCTCACATCATTTATGTACTGCTATTTGCTGAAGTTGTGTATAGCGATCGTTATTATATGTCTATTAATAAACTAATACATTGTACGTTTTCGTACCACTACTCCTTCCAATAAACATGCTTGCGCGATAGGTCGTCAAATATCGTACTACATTGATTTTCCACTAAATAAGCAAATTAAAAAACCACAAAATCAATATATTATGTTTTGTTTTTATACAAAACCAGAAAGTTTCGCATATTTGCCCGGTCCTGTGATTTTTCCCCTGTGTTCAGTTGTGGATCAGTTATTAATTAAAAAATTAGCTTTGCATTATTGGCAATAAATGTTTTAATAAATGTAATAGGCACAAATGCAGTACTAATTTACACTAATTTACACAAAAAATCACCACTATGCAAGATATTCTTAAAACAAAAATACATACATCGATCCGTAAAATAACTTCTCCCATAAGTGGAAAAAAATGCATTACATACTAGTCGCCGCTCTCCAGAGCCAACAATTACATGTAGGAAGTAGTAAGTTTTTACTGTTGTAGTTAGTAGAGCAGTAATAACAACTGTACAGTTCTATAGTAGGAGTGACTGAAAATGATTAACGGTTTGGGTTAAACGTGTTTAATACATAATTTATTGCAATTCAAATGTTTAGGTCCGTGTACTTAATGTCTCGCTAGTAAATTCACTTGTTTCCCTTTAATTGAGTTACCCATTTGAGGCATTTTTCACGTCCGAATATTTAATTATTTCGAGTATTCATATACACATATGAAGCACTTTATTAAACGGCGTGACATTTTTCTTCTAAACCATGACAATTCATGGAAACGTAAATTCGTTAATAACTGAGTTGAGCAAAGAAATCTTTTGAATTTGCGTAGATTATTTTCTGATGAGGTCCCTTGACATATTGCTTTCATATTTTGCATACTTCTTTACCAACATGACCCCAACCTATAAACAAGAGCAGACAACTGTATCAAGCATTTTGTAAGAATTATGGCCCTTTTTATGCCCGCCGGTAGGGTGGCATATAGCAGTTGAACTGTCCGTCAGTCAGTATGTCAGTATGTCAGTATGTGTGTATGTCAGTCTGTCCATCCGTCCGAAAAAACTTTAACATTGGCCATTACTTCTTCACTATTGAAGATAGCAAGTTGATATTTGACATGCATGTGTATCTCATGGAGCTGAAAATTTTGAGTGGTTAAAGGTAAAGGTCAACCTTCAAGGTCAAATGTCAAATATATGGCGTCTGTCCGTCCGAAAACTTTAACATTGGCCATAACTTTTTCAATATTGTAGATTGAAAAAAAAGAGCAACTTGATATTTGGCAATATGCATATTACTTTAGTTACATTGCCATAACTTCTTCATTTATGATCCGATTGTATTACTACTTTGACAAAACAACACTTACCTGAATACCACAACTGATTCCACCCAAACAATACCCCACGCCCCAACCCAGAATCCCTGCCCCCCCCCCTCCAAAAAACAAAAAATGTTTTTATTTTTCCTTTTTTTTATTTTTGAAAGATCATCTTATAAATGACCACACCCCACATTATACCCCCCTCTCAACCCCCCTACCCCCCCAAAAAAATTTTTTTTTCCTTATTTATTTATTTACTTTATTTTTAAAGGACCGTCCAAACTTCCCACCCAAGGTATTGCTATCAAACTTGAAATAAAATCTATTTAGTTTGTTTTATGTCTTTACAAATGTTCAAAAGATTTTGGAAAATATACCTGAACAATTACCTTGACCTTATTGAATAATTTGAACAATACCCCATGATGGCTTACGTTATACTGTCAAGCACTTGAATAGTCGAGCGCGCTGTCCTCTGACAGCTCTTATTATTATAAATGTAAGCGGATTGTTTTGCTTTATTTTCAATGAAACTTCAAGCGCTTTTCACCGTTATTATCTGCCATTTTTAACAAAAATAATTTATCAGAAATGCCACTTGTATTTGGCACATGTCACTTCATTTGCCAAGATATATAAACAAACATATTTGAAGTGTTTATTTCGCACGATATTAATGTATTTCGGGCATGCGGTAATACATTCCTTTAAAATTCAAAGATTTAGGCTATTTTTTTTGCATTTGACCTTGATACTTCGCACGAAATTAATATAACAGTAATAATAATGATAAAAATAAAAATAATGAATTTGCTAGAGTTTTCAAATAGTCCGTTTAAATATGAAATATATAAGTTTTAACTGATGTATACATATATAGAAATAAATTATATAAAGTTTACAAATTGTACTTACGCTCTGCTATTAATCTTTATTAATTTTTATAAATGCAGGAAAGGCAGTTGTTATTTTGAGACATTCAGATCTTGTTCGGAGGGTGTTGTTTTAAAGAATATAGTCGTATATATATTTTTGCGACCTTACAAAACTATCAAAAAGTCGACGATATCAATAAATGTTATAACAATAAATGATTTAAATTTAAATATTCTCTATAAATTATCTAATATTTTACTATTATAATCTGAATACAGATTTCTTCATTTGGAAAATGTTTTTATTTACACTCTTGAAATACATGCTATAATCTATATAGCATAGTAAACAAGAGCGCAGTCAGTTTAATCTAATGAGCTTGATCTGAAAAGACGTGCTAGAAAAAAACAACAACAACAAACGATGTTATTTGACAAATATTACATCTTATGCTCTGGTTGTTTTCGAAATATTTAGTAAGTAAATGTGCTATATTAGGCCATATAAATCATTTGTTCCCTGTGGTGTGGCCATTGTTTACCTTAGCGGCATGACTTGAAGGATAAAGATGAAAACAAACTAGACGATGTTGAACGCCAAAAAGAACTATATGCCATGCCTTGAGGCCGGGAAGATTAAAGTTTTATATTCAATTATATATCATAATTAGTTTAATTACTTAAAAAGTTATCTGAAACCACAAATAAGCTTTAATGCTATCAATTTGGTTTTGATCCTTTTCCAAATGTGTTAAGATCACGCTACTTTGTTCGAAATTATCAACGCCCATTACATCAGTGAACGATCGGGGCCATCTTGGCTATCCTCTTAAGAACGTTAAATTTTTGTATTAGTAGTGTATTTTATTTCATGTTGATGCACTAAAATGTTGATGAACTTATTGCATTCTTAATACTAATATGCAATTAATTAAATTTTCAAGCAAGTATAAACGGCCTAATTATATACATCGCCATGGCAATTGTTTTTATGATTTCTCTGTATCCACTGATTTCTTGTAAAAGTTCATACACACTAGAAAACACGCAACACTGGGATCATGTCATGTTTAAATCTATATTGTATCGTGTAACTGTATGGTAGTTCTTAATGGGTCTATTTTCAGTTGGTAATTCTTGTGAATAATTTGCTTTCTATAAGTTAAAGACCCATAGTTCAATATACTGATTTTCTAGAAAAAGTTTATCGGTTATTATAAACTGTAATTCACGATCGTGAATTTCACTGTTATTTTGCTAATTGTTAATGGGTAATGAATATTGAAGTTTAGTATCGTCCCTTTTTTGGTGAATTTCTTTTACATACACAATGTCTGACAGTACAAAAATTTTATGTTTCCAAAGACCTGGCGTATGAGAAAAATTACTAAAAGTTAAGTCTTTAGTTGAGTGATCTGATTGACGACTTGGTTCAATTTCATTTGATTTAAAGTGTTGCAAGATACAGGATCTATCACTAAGTTAAAATCACCACATTCAATAAAAGTCTCATTTTAAGCTCATCTATTTTTTGGAAAAAAAATGAGCTATTGTCATCACCTTGGCATCGGCGTCTGCGTCCGGTTAAGTTTTGCGTTTAGGTCCAATTTTCTCATAAAGTATCAATGCTATTGCATTCAAACTTGCTACACTTACTTACTATCATGAGGGGAGGGCAGGCAAAGTTAGATAACTCTGGCGTGCACTTTGACAGAATTATGTGCTCTTTTTATACTTAGAAAATTGAAAATTTTGGTTAAGTTTTGTGTTTAGGTCCATTTTATTCCTTAAGTATCAAAGCTATTGTTTTCATACTTGCAACACTTACTAACTATCATACGGGGACTGTGCAGGCAAAGTTATGTAACTCTGACTGGCATTTTGACAGAATTATGTGCCCTTTTTATACTTAGAAAATCGAAAATTTGGTTAAGTTTTGTGTTTAGGTCCACTTTATTCCTCAAGTATCAAAGCTATTGCTTTCATACTTGCAACACTTACTAACTATCATAAGGGGACAGTGTAGGCAAATTTATATTACTCTGGTGGGCATTTTGACGGAATTATGGGCCCTTTATTCTTAGAAAATTGAAAATTTGGTTAAGTTTTTTGTTTTGGTCCACTTTACCCCTAAAGTATCATAGATATTGCTTTCATACTTGGAACACTCGCAAACTATCATAAGGGGACAGTAAAGGACAAGTTGCATAACTCTGGTTGTCATTTTTATGAAATAAAGGCCCTTTTTTGACTTAGTAACTTTGAATATATGGTTACATTTTGTGGTTGGATCCACTTTACTTCTAAAGTATCAAGGCTATTGCTTTCAAACTTCAAATACTTTCATGCTATCATGAGGATACTGTACCTGGCAAGTTGAATTTTACCTTGACCTTTGAATGACCTTGACTCTCAAGGTCAAATTATTAAATTTTGCTAAAATTGCCATAACTTCTTTATTTATGATTAGATTTGATTGATACTTTGACAAAACAACTCTTACCTGACAAACCACAATAGACTCCACCCAAACCATCCCCCACGCCCCCCCGAATCCCCCCCATTTTTTTTTAAAGATCATCTAATAAATGACCACCACACCCTAACACTATACCCTCCCCCCACCCCCCCCCGAATTTTTTTTTGAAACATGGTTAAAAAACACATTTTTTTTAAACATGGTTAAAAAACACAAATATTTTTTGTTGTGTTATTTTATTTTTGAAATACCGACGAAGCATCCCAACCAAGAATCCCACCCCCCCCCAAAAAAAATAATTTATTTTGCATATTTTTTGCATTTTTGGAAGATAATGTAATAAATGACCACAATCCCACACTATACACCCCCTCCACTCCACCGCTCCCTTCTTTTGATTGAAAGGAGATAGGTCCCTTCACCTTTAAAAAGAAAAACAGATGAGCGGTCTGCACCCGCAAGGCGGTGCTCTTGTTAAGTTTTACAATAACTTCGAAGATATCATTAACAAAGGAAGCTGAGTCATTATTTGGCACATATAAAGTAAGCAACGTGAAGCGATATTCGCTTACAGAAATGTCTAGTGCAAGGAAATTGCCATGCGAATCAGCAACATATCTATGCATTTTATAAGCTATGCTATTGAATATTAAAATGCCCGTTCACTAGAATTAGATGAACAATAGCTAAAAAGCATTCAGATCCCCATTCCAAATAAATGGTATTATACATATCAGGGGTAACATTTGTGTTTTACAGACAGTATTTATAAGCATTATTTAATTCTTTCAAGTGATTAAAAACCTTTAGCCCCTTTAATTTCCCATTGAACCATTTACAGTGTAAAGAAATATCGCTAGTCATTTGGAAAAATAGGTTGAATAATGAAAAATTAAATCCCATGCCTTTAATTGTAATATAATGTAGTTGGTTTAGGGTTGGGGTACACATGGTAACTCAAGTCAATGGAGGTTTATATTCATTGTATTGTAGACGTCGACCAATATAGCAAATGCCGGAAAATACCTAAACACAGCAATGACACTATTTTAAAAACAGAAGAAAAATAGCGATACTACGAAATATGAATGAAATGAACATCACAATAATTAAACTAATTCACACACATTTCATAATGCAATAATACACAATATTAAAATTGTTTAAAAACTCACCAGGTTAGAATAAAACCACGAGGATAGACTTGCGTCCACTAGACGGTCTTGGTAAATGCAAGCATGGTTAGTAATTTCATAATGAAATCAACAGTTACAATATATGTACAGACCGTTGAATAAATGACCAAAAATTGACAAGACGGAAATGTTCCTAAGATAATTAGTACCAATTGTGTAGCTCCGAGTGAAATGCATATTGTTGTACATATTGAATTTTGTTAAATGAAAAGTATGTCTGAGAAAGTAATGCGTTTGACAAATCAGACGACGACAATATGAAGCCCGTGCGATGCTTAAAATAAGTCTTCAGTGTGAACCTATGCTTTGGCATTTGAAATATTCTACACAAGCATACCGGTATCTTAAACAAAATTCAGAGGTGCCATTAAGCTTTATCAGTAGTTCTTCTTCTTTTATCCCTAAATAACATGAAAGAAGACAGTCAAAAATATGTTTAATTCTTACTAAATATTTCCAGATATGACTTTTATAATTCATGTTAATAATTTAATACATTTGTTTAGTTATATACAATGTATTCATTTTATTAAAAAATAATATGTATTCTGAAAGTTAATATGTTAATTCAGTCCTAAAAAAGAACATGCCTTTATCTGCGGTTATTGTAGTTCTATCACTGTGTTTCTTTTTGTTCTTTGAAACATACTACGAACTTGATGCCTAAAGCGACTGTTCATCCAGAAATAAATGAGAGGGTTGGCAAAGTTGTTCGTTAAATACAGTCGGGAGATTATAAAAGTAAAGGTGCTCATAGCGACGCCGAGGTTGTGGTTTGATGCGTTTAGAATAGTTACCACGATAATAGGAGCAACTGTAGAGAAAAAAAACACCACCGAAACCATGGCCAAGCATATTGTGGCTTTGATTGCAGCCCGTCGAGTTCGAACGAAAGCGTCGTTTATTATGTCCGTTGGAGCGACACGTGTAGCAGTGCGGATCTTCGGGATGATGTTCAGAAAACATACGCACGTAATTGCGTTCGATATCAGTGTAATTAGCAGGTACACACCATAAACTATTGTTTGCAATTGAGCTTTTTGTTTGTCATAGTAACAAAATCCAGATGGCGTGTTCTTGTGCAGAATTATTGAAGGTGACCCGAGGCCGATTGAAAAAAATATCACAAATGCTCCGAACAATTTAGATATCCTTGCTGACATTGGTTCTCGATTTTTGATCATTACGTACCGACGGACGACAGCGGATAAAGCGATCAGAGAAGTCGACGCTAATAAGCATGCGTGCAGAATCACCATGTGAAAACTGCAGCAACTTGATGGCATGAAGTTATTCCAAAGTTTTGAGTTCATTAGAATAAATGACGGTCCGCACACTATTAACGAGCAAATGTCACATACTGCGAGATAGAACACCACCCAGTCAGTCGCTGTCGGCGTTGTTTTTCGTCTATGCACAATCACGACGAGGACATTTCCAGGCAGTCCGAGAAGCATAGCTAGGGCAACAAAAGCTGTCATACCATGCACGAAACCTTCCGGGGTCAAATTCATCGTCGGCGCCTCTATGATATTGTCACGAACAACTCCGTTTTTGTCATGTGTCGTGCTTGTCCCGTTTATCGTATCCATTTCCTTTTCTTGGTCAAGTTATTTTGCTTTTCAACAATATCGATGTAAGCTGTCAAATTATTTGATTATTTGCAATTTATTTAGCACCCAATAAACGTACATACGATACTATACTTGAGTATCGCACATTATGAGCGTCTGGCACTATGTAATACGCGAGAATATATCGCCGTATGGTATATAGCATGAATTCTACCAATAGTGATTTCTCTATTGGATAAACTTTAATAGCCGCACTATCACACTACTCCCGTATCATCCTTTAAACACGTATCACAACTTACCTGGTTAAACTTCATATAAACAACACAAAACATTTCCAAACCTAAATACAGCATACGATAATATAGATTTTATTCTTTTTTTAAATTTATGTTTCACACAGATCATCAATAAATCATCAGCAATTACATTATGTTCGTTTTATGTTCAGCATGTTAACTAACCAACAACAATCATGTTATTTTTTTACGAATCATAAAATAAATTAACCGTAAGATGCCATGTAAAATCATTTGTCCTAGATATTAATGGTACCCATGCGGTAAATTTAATCTATTAAAGGTCATTTTAACAGATAAGCCGATGTTACTGAATATCATTTTTTTAAATATTGAAAAACGTATTCTACCAACACCAAACAAAGCATAAAATAATAAAGCTGTCCTTGCCCAAGAGAGTAGCCTGCACCTAACCAACCAAGAAGCACGTCACAACCCAAACAAGAAGCCTGCCTTAACACAACCAAGCAAAATGCTCCACCCGACCAAGCCGCCTGTATTAAACATACCAAAAAGCTGCTATCACCCAACCAAGCAGCCATCCCTACAAATCGAAACAGACAGTTATAATCCAAGTAAGCAGACTGCCTGACCCAACCAAACAACTTACATTTCCTAATCCAACCAAGCACCAGCAGCCCTCCCAAACTCAATCAAGCACAGCATATCAGCCTAACCATCCGCCAATCGAACCCAACCAAACAGCCTGAATCGGCACATGTTATTAGACTGCCCTAATCGCCAAATCAAGCATACTACCCTCTACCACGAAGCATCATATTTCCACTCAACTTTGCAGCCTGCTTATCATCCTGCTTCTGCCCAGCCAAGCAGCCTGCTCCAACTTAATCAAACAACATGACCCATCCAAACCATTTAGCCTGTCCTCATCCTACCAAGAAGCATGAGGTCAACCAACCAAACAGTTGCCTCATTAACGCCACATTCGAGCAACCTTCCACAAATCAAGCCCCATCCAAAATTAGCAGCCTGTCCCAACAAAACTAAGCCACCGGGCCAGCGCAACCAAGCAGACTGCATCTACCCACCTGAGCAGTCTGATCCTCTAAACCAAAGCGTAGCCAATGCAATACATCATGCAGTCTGCCCTCACACAACAAGTCAGCCTACCCCAGCCCCACCCAGAATCCCGCTACTCCCTAAACCATACGTCTACATTATATATCCATTAATAATATATAATTAAATATATGCAGTTCAAGCATTATAAACCGTACCCTCGAATATTTCATTTCAGTATTGCTTAACAGTTATCCCTAAAATTGGTTGTAACAAACAATGTTTTCCCATCTTTGAAGGCTAGGGCCCCTTCCCACTAGCATAATAAAACAATACTTGTGTGGTAAGTTATTTTTATATTAATTGATGGCTGAAGGAGTGGCAGTGTAGTTGTATAAAGACCAGAACTGATTTAAATGAATTATTAATGACATTGAACCAGTGCCCCAGATAATTATTTGGAAAATAGGGTTTTCACCCATTGATTTTGGAAAAAAATGGTGATTTCATTTTTGAAATAGGGTGAAATGAGATATAAAAATGCATACCGTAAAGTCATTGCCGCTTTACTTCTATTGAAGCTGCACACTTGTATTGATTCAATAAAACTGTAAACTATCATCATTAACTTTAATAAACTGATGTTTCATAACATCTTTAATCCTTGAAACTGTCCATAATATAAACTTTAAACTTAAAAAAGGATAACACGAATGATTCGGCACTTATTGGCTTTTGCTTTCTTGATTCGAAAACGTTTGCGATCGACTGATATTTTGGCGCTACAATCGCGGACGTCTTTTGACCTCTCTTAGACTTTTTATTTCGCATGGTAATAGAAGCTGAAAGTACAGACGCTTTACAAAGACATGCACACTGAACGACGGATTAAGTCAGATTTGAAACGCATGTATGTGGTCGTAAATAATTTGGTCAGACGCTTTATTTAACAATGAAATCTAGTCCGCAGAGCGTTTGGATAACTTTGACTATTTTCCTGCTCCGTCATTCAGGCGCTTGCTGAATGAAAGCGTCGCCGCATTATGATAATAATTCCAAAGACAATTTGCGTAAAAGGCAAATCGGTTGCGTTTTCAAACGCATAATATTGTATTTGTTTGAGTTTTTAAACATTTTAATAGGGTGAAAGACGCAGATACGCAGCTTATCTCGGGCACTGCCTTGAACTTTGATTTTGGTAGACGGGTTTACATGCGAATTGCCGTTGCTCATCGTCATCATTTATAAAAGGTTACTTTACAATTGCATGATGAATGGCAACGTTACTAGAAAAAAAGATGAACAAGGCTATTGTCAAGCAATATGGTCCCCTACCGGCTCCACCATTGTCAGAAATTCCACCATTTTCAGAATTTTTTTTGGGTTGCCATTGCAACTACAATTTTATACGTAGGAACAAAATGAAATGACGTGCATAATGTCCATATTGCCATCTATCCATGTTGCAAGTTTCATGAAAAAATATTAAGAACTTTTAAAGTTATCGCAGGATCCAGAAAAACACCATTTTCAGCAGTATTTCTAGTCTATTTGTTGCCATAGCAACCAGAATTTTTGACGTAGGAACAAATTGAAACGACGTGCATAATGTCTATATTGCCATCTATCCATGTATCAAGTTTCATGAAAAAATATTAAGATGTTTTAAAGTTATCGCAGAATCCAGAAAAGTGTGACAGACAGACTCACAGACAGACGGACAGACACACAGAGCGCAAACCATAAGTCCCCTCCGGTTTCACCGGTAGGGGACAATAATATCAGGTCTCATTAGTCATGTAATTCACAAAACAGTACATTATTTTCAAACAATGCATTCTTAAGCCATAAAGAACTACATGAACAGATGTGAGTACTTTTTAACTAATACATTTCATATTTAACCGATGTAACTGATAAACCAATTGTACACGGTTGACATATACATATAGATGCATTTTGAATTCTTGTGTTTGTTGGAATACAATTTACAATTCCTTTCATTAAAATTCTATTGTATGTGTCATTTTCATCTTTTGCCATACCTACTTAATGACACCATGTTTTATAATCACAGACCGGGATGCATGGGGCTTAATAAAAGAGAGAAGTGATGACAACGGATGGCAATACATTTGTAAGTAATTCCTTCTAAGAAAATAACTGCTCACATATCACCCAAACGACACCTGTAGACTTTTCAATTATTGGAGTCTTTGTCGAATAAACCATTTCTTTGAATATCAATTTGAATTAATGTTACAGAAGAACGCTATTATTATTAGAGAAAGTAGCATTTTAGTTTCTTCCGATAAATAGCCATAGGGAAGATCATTCATTATATCTTAATAGAGTGATCATTAGTCAGATAAATAGTATCAAAAGCAACATTATTAATATTATTTCAAACTAATTAGTTTTTTTGAACCCAATCCACATGGACATTATGGCATTTATTTAAAATAATAAACTAAAGGATCAGTTTAACAACTTTAGCACAAATAAGCTTATTATAACACTGTCCCCAAACAAATTGAATTCTTAGTGAGAAAGTATTAAGTCAGTCCGAAAATTTTCTTATCAAAACCCATGCAAATGAATATCGGCTTTCATAAGAAATGTACGTCAGGGATGCAAAATGGCAAATGTAATAGCAATCTTAAATTAGTAGGTTTTTTTATTAATCAGCAAATTGTTACTTTTGCTGATTTTATGTTGGGAGGAAACACACGGACCTTTGTATTGTAAACCATTTAATGTTGACTTGCTTTGAGGTTTTGTTTAGAATAAAACATATTATGAGACTAACAAAGTTTGAATGATCGATTCGTATAACACGACCGAAGAGCGACATTTGCCGAAGATATTCGTTCTTAGTATAAAGCATTACGATTTAGTTATGCAAAGTGATCGCATTAGCAAAGATCTCACGGGTACAACTATTAACCATCCCAGCATTTCGCTATCGCTACGTCCGAGAATCTAGACTATCTCGACCATTACCTTTCTGTTCTGTTGGGCCTTCTCGGATTTCCTTTCAAAATCACACTTTTTCATAATCTAAGGGGGATTACTTTGTCAAGCACTTAAATGATTTGCGACTTATGATGTCCCTTATTTAACTCGGTCGTCGAGAGTATCAAATATCTAACACGCAAAGTTTCGTGTTTCAAGTCACCAAAATACCTATCAAATATAAACAATGGATATTTAAAAGTCTGTGTAATAATGTTTACTAAAACCAAGGTTTATGTGTTATTGATTTGCGGATCTTTGTTTGCAGTTTATTTGTTTTCACAACGTTTCTCAAATTCCGTTTTAAACAAGCCTTTATCTTATTCGGCACAAATAGACATTTTTAAATACAGACATATTGATGGTGAATATTCAGTTTTACCAAATAAATATGCGAAAGCTAAAAATACAAATACAATCGTTACTACGCAAACAGAATCTATTCTCAACTGGACAGTGTTACCGACGACAACTTCAACGTTGCGTACATCCGGTGTCCGTATGACGCTGAAAATTGAATCAAAAAATGTGGCGGATAGAAGAGCAAAATACTGCAACTTTCAAGCAGACACAACCAAAATGGCGTCAGCGTCGCATGGTAGAGTTTATGCATATAATGCATATGTGAGTATACAAAGGTTTTATTGTTAAAAGCAATCATATAATATATATTTATTATTTGAGTGCTTGAAAATTTTATCAGCTTGATTATATGTTAAGTCTGGATTAAAATGCATTACCGGAAATATAGATTTAAGCAGAAAGGCAACTACAAAATGCAATTTGAAATAATGCGGTTCGACAATTCCTCTGAAAACTTTTTTTAGAATCATCCCACGTTCACCTTAAACTTCAAGAACCCCTGCTTCTTGCAAGGGGTCAACTATAAGTCCAGTGAAGACATTCGCTGCGTGCCATACTTCCTGTTACCTGGCTTCCCAAAGTGCGCCACCACTTCAGTGTGGGAAGGCCTGAAGGTGCACCCGCGAATAAAACTGCTTCACTTCAAAGAGCCCAACTTCCTGCATAGGTTGGATCGAGGTAAATGACCATACATGCATACTCTTAGGTTGGATCGAGTTAAATGACCGCGCATGCATACTCTTAGGCTGGAAATGACCGAGCATGCATACTCTTAGGTTGGGAAATGACCGTGCATGCATACTCTTAGGTTGGGAAATGACCGCGCATGCATACTCTTAGATTGGTAAATGACCATGCATGCATATTCTTTGATTGGATCGAGGTAAATGACCATGCATGCATACTCTTAGGTTGGATCGAGGTAAATGACCATGCATGCATACTTTTACGAACAACAATAAAAAATGTGCATTACTCCCGCTTTGATGATTACGAGGTTTATTGTTTAAACATGTATAACAGTCTGGAGGTTTTGTTAAACCGATTATTCGTTTCATTAAGTCCACTTGTTTCATTCAACTCTAACACAATGAAATATATTTCTTTTAATATTTTGAGTAGGGCCTATCTACAACGGTGTTAGCTTTTGGATAAACTAAATCAAACGAAGTATATGCTTGAAACTGATCAATAATTGCCACACTTTTGAGTTATATGATTATTTTATATAATTGTTATAACGAATGAACGGCATATTGTTTCAAGAATATACTACATCGGATTACAAGATAATTAAATAATGATTATGTATAAATATTCAGGTGGGCTACCTTTTACCGATGCTGTCAAAAATTATACTGATACCTTTGCGGAGTCGACAAAGGCTATAATGTCAAGCCCGCATTTTGTCAACAGGGAAACATTTTACGATCAAATAACAGGTAAGCAATACAATTAATGTCCTGATGGCACAAGCCCGAAATGCTATTTTGCTGATATATTCATAAGCGCTGACCAATTGGTCACTTTGGAATACCTTATCGAAATTTCGAACGTTTTGTTTTATGAAAAGCGGATGCTCAATGCAAAATGGAACCTTTTGAGTTGTTTAACTTTGCGACGATAAACTCGAACCGACCCGTTATGGATCATTGATTATGTTAAGTCTTTTAGAGATAAATTGAATAAGAATCAAAAGTAAGATGCGACAAATTTATATGGCAACACTGTCACATAGTTTAATTTTGAGAAAATAAAAAAAAAGTGTCCGATAACAAGACTGTGTAGAATGTATACTAAAATTAGTAAATGTAATCACTGTTATATCGTTGTGAACACAATTAATATATGAGACGTACATTGCGCATCATAACGTGTAATGGGGATGCTTATGCTATAGCATATAGCTTGCACATTATTAGCACTGCTTCACTGTATAAAACAATACTTTCAGTACAGCGCTTGTTACGAATTATTTTATTTTACATATTTAGATATAAACTTGTATGCATGTCTACGGTAAGCTCTGTATAAAAGGACTACAGTTAATAGGATTGGTCGTAATATGAGGTTTAAATAAGCATTAAGAACAAAATTCCCTGTCGTTTGAGATATGTATATAATTTCACTTGTATATTTGTAACTAAAACACTTTTAAAGGAAATCATCACGGTGCGTTAAGACACCAAGAGATTTTTTTCATTGCAAATTGAAATCTTGATCAAAATTGGTATAACAAGCCAAATAACACGTCGAACTGAACATCTGAAATATGTTCTTCAACAGGAGAGGCATCAGTGGATTATAGTTTTGATAACCGATACTGGCCCTTGTACCCCGGAAATGAGAATTGCAGGGAACCCGCCGTTACACTCGCTGATTTTGCGCATCGCCTCAATCCAAACATGAAAATCATTTTCGTCGTTCGGGATCCGGTTGAAAGGTTCTAGTGATATTTTCATTGAATAACAGATGAATCGATTTTCACTTTGTGTACCAACTGCGACATATTATGTATGGACTGCTGTTGGTTAATATTATTTGTATCAATGGCTTTGTTTAAAATAATGGTTGAAATTTAGTTTTCACATATACCAAAACTATTCCCTGATTTTTTTCAGACTGTATTCAGATTACGTGTTCGAGTCGCTGTTCTTGGGCTATCCGGTTAGCAAACAAGGCTTTCACCAGCGAGTACTTTCCACGATAGCGGCCCACAAGTTGTGCCGGAAATACCAGAGCGCTAGAGCATGCGCATACAATAGCTCGCTCGAAACATGGGAGGTAAGCGTGTTTAGATCTAAATGCTCCAAGAAAGACATTTTTTGTACTTTTTGTAAGACGTAAACGCAATTGTATGATAGTGAATGCACCATAGGTCTTGTTTTCATCGATTTCGTATACTCGAACATTCTATAATATAAAAAACTATGGCATTAAGGATCGTATTAAGGAGAACTGTATATTCTTATGTGCATAATTCTAATACAAGATATGACTGTGGAAGTGATGCTTTGCCCCCCCTTGAAATATAAACTATTCGATTTGGGGAAACCGTAAATCTAAACCAAACATTACCTTGATCAGCTTTCTCATAATTATTTTATCGTGAGGAAGCAAAGAGGATCTCTTAAATCTTGTTTTAAATACCCATTATATCCGAGCTTAATTAATTGTTAATTTACTAATTTTGACACTAATATGTTAGTTCGAACAAAATTTCTGCTTACAGCTCCCTGTCAGGATATAACATTTATGTTGTCTTTAGCGTTGTATATGAATGTCAAAGTGTACATCCGGACCGCTTCCAAACTAGGTTCGGCTGCGCGTTGGCATGTACCACGTGTTTATCGAGGATTGGGCCGCGGTTTTTACTGCGAACAATATAGCTGTTATCCGCACCGAGGAATTGGACGAAGATCGAAAATTAGAAACATACAGGAAATTGTTTAAATTTCTAGATGTTCGTAGGTATTTTCCGTCATCTTGAAATTGCTTTAATCTAAAATATGTAAACAATGCACACATCTTTAATAAATAGAATTAATTATGATATATTGTGCATTGTTTATTTAATATTTACAAAGGAGTTAAAAAAAAAACTTAACTAGTGATCACATTCGTATGGACGAAACAATATATTAATGGCTATTTTAAAATACTTACTACCTTTACTAATTGAACTTAAAGAAAAAAATCCATAGTGGTTGCATTCAAGACATATAAATTGCTGATATAATATTTTATCGTAATTTAAGCTTCGATAGGCGTCGTTTGATGTTATTGTCATTAATATTATTGTCAGACATATATTTCTTTATGAATTTTATTTTGCTTAGAAGTATGTGTGTGTTTTTACAAATTTTGCGTTTAAGGTGAACTTACGCCCTTAGAAGAGAAAGCGCTTCTAAGCAAGGCAAACTTTAATATTGGCACTACGAAACTTGTCGTCGGTCCCATGATGCACGAAACGAAGAAAATATTACAAGATTTCTACAGACCATTTAACAAGAAACTCTCAAAGTTGATACCATATATTACTTACAACTATTAGAAAACACTCCCAATTTATGGGTACATGCTTAAATAAAAATTAGCCAGATGTCTTTTTATGTAGTTTGTATTGTATCACCCAATAAGACGATTATTTGAAGCGAGATCATACGATTTTGTCAAATATTTATGAATTTATATAAAATTTGTTAGAAACTTATTAAACATATATTTCATTATAAATTAAAATAAAGGTTAAGAAAAACATATGTCGAAAAATGCGAAATAAGCCAGATGTTTAATTCTGAAATCAAAAATGTCTGTACAGTCGAATTTGCCAGCATGTATATCATGCATGTACGATGTGAATCTAAATTTAGTTTTATTGCAGATTCGTTCATACGAAATAAAGACACAATTTTGTTTAACGGATCATTTTAATTTCCTGTAACGATATATATTCATACGACACACGAACACTTACTCCGAACCTAATAAAAAGACGAATGCTTCGGTTATTGTAGGAAAATGTGTACGAAATATCTTCGTCACAATCGGCTCGGGGCGCTCATTTGTCTTTGCTGTATTTTATGAAATTCGTCTTCAATGCATAATTTTTCTTGCCTATTTTGTGTTATACTAACATATTTTTTATCAATATATTACAATTTATTACATATAAAAATCGTACAATATCGCTTTAAAACGCTGTCTTCCACTAAGCTTGAGGATAACTCTTCTAGACAGAAACCTTCTACATTTGAGTTGTACCTCTTAGACATTGTAAACTATGTCGACCATTGTTATTTCCTTGATCATGTTCTTCAACAACTTGTTTCTATGATAACAAATGTAGAAAAAATGGGCTAGCTATTGATTGATTGCATGCATTAAAGTGATATAAACTCCAAATACTTTGCATTGACCGTTCAAATGCGTTGGCAACAGCGTTTATTACTTTAATATTTAGTGTCGTGTCGTATGTTTTTATATAAGCCACTGAACAATTATATTCATTTAAAGAGTGACGGATGTTAACAAAACAAGAATACCTCTCTTGTAATGTTTCCGTAGTTTCACTATTGCAATTTACTCGTACGGTGGCATTTATTGAAAATATCATTTGTTCGAAAACGTCCATAGACGTTTTAAAAGAGAACGCAATTAATTCAGTTGCAAACGTGTACGCGTGCCATCAGAGGGCATATACAGGTCACATAATGTGAGATTTATGGGTTGCAGTGATAGTTGTTGCTGATTTCTAACATGTACACCTCATTGTTTACCGTCATACAATATATGATATTTAAACGATAAATCAATCTTTTTGAATCGTCTGCATATGATTTCCGACGTCGGATATTTAGAAAACATGTAAAGAATATACAATGGATCGGGGTAATGGATATATGTATCGCCTTTCCGATCGATTAGTATTGCAAACAATCGCCTTATACGTATTTAACCTATGTGACACAATATACAATTAATATTGAATGTGTGGGTTTAAACACAATAATATAGAAGTCCGAGTCAACCATACATACCAATATTGTTTTAAAAAGTCATCCGTTATGTTCTAATGCGTGTGACTTCTTTTTTTAATTAAAAATGATTTCGTGTTAAATAATGCATGTAATAATTATGTTTGATAACCGAAAGAGATAAGTACGAGAGGAATACTAGTATATACTAATGAATCGTAATGTCGCCGATTAATGGCGACTCCGTTAAAATACGTAAAATAACCCGTATTCATCAAATTACCGACAAATACACAACTTAAACTTTTAGTAGTTCAGATTTCCTTCTCGAAACAATAAAAGTATCTGTATTCAACACTTATAAGTTGTACAGCAAGTAAAAGATATATTATCTTTTGCAACATGAGGCAAAAAAACAACAAAAACAAACTTGAATAAAAACACACATAAAGAGTACAGCGGTATCAACCTGTGCATTTAGTTCACCTCTAACAGAACATCGTTCTTTATCGAACTCTATAAACATATTCTGGGCATTAACTCCTAGTAAACATTTGACAAGTATAATGGAATATCGCTGTTCGAGTTAATTTACTGCTCTATTTATGACGATATCGATCGAACCAACACGTATAAGGCAAAGAAAACCTCATTATGGTCAAGTACCACCGAATAAATCACATATACTTTCGTAAACCATCTATTTTTAAATTGGTATGGCGCTGTTGATAGCTCCGAAAAAACAGCGGTAGTATTAATACTTCTCATTATTAATCAACAGAGCACTATATGCGTCCTATTTATCAACAATAACGCTTAACACGTTTGTAAAGCAAAGGGGCTGCTTTGTTTAATAACTATACATATGAAAAAGTGTTGTATTGAACGCTTTGCAAAACACAAATAATTATTAAAGAGATGTACACAAATCTCATAAAGTAATGTACTTATTTTGATACAATTATTTCACATGTATTTGAACGGTATAATATGCACTGTCGCGTTTGAAGCTCCTTTTCTATCAAGTTATTTTCAAATAATGCTCGCGTCTAGGACTAATATCACATCGAATATTACTATAAGCGAGGAATGTAGAACTTAATCCTGATCATATGCATCGTCATGCAAGAAGTTCGGCTTAAAACAAACCGCATGATATATATACTTGGCCAATTTATGAATCGGGACTCCCGATATATTTTGAATACTATGGCAGCTCCTAACAAGCAGAGGAACGAATGTATAGCCTTTGCTTGTATGGAAGTGCATGCTGTTCGACATGAAATTTTAAGTGTAAGAAAAGATCTGAGTGATACTTATTTAAAAATGTGTAATATAGAGTAAAAAACAGCATAATTTGTCGGAAAGTATAGTCACTTAAAATAAAGTTTGAGAAATTGAAAATAAACAATGTAACATAAGATCTAAGTTTGAAGAAGTTGCGCGTATGTTTATAGGTAATAAAGATAATGCCGTACTAAACGAAATTGGTAAACGCTTAGAAAAAAAAGAACATGCTGAAATTTTCTCAGTATATTTTGTCTCTCTGATGAATAAAATGAAGTCGATTAAACAAAACAGAAATTTGTATAAGATGTATAAAATGTTGCTGTCCCGAACACTCCCTTTCAAGATGATCAAGTGCTAGATATAACACGTGTAAGCCGATTCAACAAAGCCTCTCACAGGATGGTGATTGTTAATGTCAGGGACTCTGGTATTCGTGTGTCATATGAGCTGACAATGTTTCAATGTAACAAAATCAGGGTGCTGTCACAGCGTGGTATACAGGCAAACTACAAGAATGGCGTTCTATTTCAACGTCAGACATCATCAGACAACATAACTTTTGCGCATGCACACTGCAGGCTTGACCAAGGCAAAGCGATGTGGGTTACGAACGCTTCTTTATCCTACAGCTAAATGATTTTATAGAAGAAATACGACTCATAAAGAAAAGATAAGGTTTTCTCCACGGTTATTTTTAGATAAGGTTTATCTCACAGTTATTTTTAGAACATGTACACAGGGACTACTTTTTTTGCCTTTCACCCCTGATTGCGTCATTCACGTCATTGGGTACGCATTCGTTTAACGAGTTAACGAGTGTGTGTGTTTACGATGGATTATTTAGAGGATACTACACGGCTGAGATGGGCCGAGCAGTGATAATCGGCCCGCAGGGGGCATAACCCTGGTTTGCGACCTGGGGCCAATTATCACTGCCCGGCCCGGCTCAACCGTGTATTAACGTCTATAATATATATCTTACTTTTATACTAAATTATAGATGGGCACAGGTTTTGAGTCATACTATTTTTAATACTTATTTGGTTCTTCACTAAAATTTATGAAGAACCAGATTTCCGTACTTTTATTTTCATTGCATTGATTACGCAATTTATGACGTATCTCGTGTGACGTAATTTAAATGACGAAACAAGCTAGACGCTTTGGATTTAAGGACAACATAAATTCGGACTTGGAGGGTTTTTATTTTACAATTAAATATTTTTTAAGCATCGAACGATTATTGTGTGTGTTTACGATGGATTATTATCATTTTATGAATGAATGTGAATAACAGTGTTGGGATATGAAACTGGTGAGACTCCATTTTCAATTTCGTTAAAATGTCGAATGTACTCGAATAACGCGATGTTTTGTTGAACAATTGATGGATTAAATTTAAGAAAAGTGTCAGTGGATTTTTCTTTAACTCTTTGAAGGAAATCGATATTGAATTAAAAGGGTAACTTCTTTGATGAATAAGTCGTTTCTTTGTCAGTCGATCAAAGAATGTCTATCCACAAAGAATTACCTGCTTACATCCAGTGTTTTAAAACGGAAAAGATGGATTGCGATGAAGAAATGTGTCAAGAATTTTGACTCGTCATGGAAGCAAATTAAACTTTACGAAAATAAACATGGTTTTTACACAACTTCAGTGAGTAGAACAATAACCAGTAGATGTTTTACTTTTTTATGTCAGTAAGTAAAAAGTTTGTAAAAAGAAGAGTTGTTTATAGACTAAAATTAACAATATCGGCGGGGATAAATGCTGAATCATGCTTCACGTAGGTAAAAGTTTAAAAATGGCAGCCATTCGTGTTTTTGGTATTTTACAGTTGTGAAACAAGAATTGTAGTTATAACAAAACCGTCTGTGTTTTACTTGAGTGTGTAACATTTGGAACGCTGATTAAATTTGAATCGAGGCGTATAGCGATATTTTGTCTCGTTACTCTACTTTGCGTGGAATTCTTAAGAACTATTTCGAGTTCCGTAAAAGGGGAAAGATCACAATTAATATTACTACGCAATGTCAGATTCAGTTAATTTTGTGTTTTTGTTTGTATTTTATCATTTAAATACTACTATTTTGATTGTAGCAGGCATTACTTATGTAAAAAAATATATTGTAGGATAAATAGAATACTATGACTATGTTAGTGTGATTGTGTACTTAAATTTATCCCACTCGTCTCAGAAAGGCTTACAAGGCTCGGCAAGCCTCGCCATGTAAACCTTTCTTCACTCGTGTGATAAATTTAAGTACACAATCTCACTAACATAGTATTCTCTATATACCTCAGTAGGCAGTGCCGAACAGAATGTGGACTAGGATTGTGGTCAAGGTCCGAAAATGTACCATGCATCGAATTCAATATCAATATTGTCTTCTAACATTTCTGGATAAAAAGCGAAGCTTAATGATGCATCTATTTCATAGATTGTACTTCAAAATTTGATATTCTAATATTGTAAGAAATCAAGTTATTGTTGATTGAATTTACCAATCTAGTGCTTTACAAGGATTTGTGTGATATATATCGCCAGCAAAGGGATTATTGAAAGGTGGTAGAAATATGAGTGGTGTTTTGGTAGGTATAAAACAAGTAACATTCTGTTACACAATTACTTCATAAAATTACTAATGGTATTGTCCTAAAAAAATAATAAATATGTATTCATGTATTAATGTATCTTGAGATATACTGCTAATAGTTGTTTATACACCGCTTACGAATTCTCATATAAACGAAAAAAGTGATGTTAAAGGTGTAAATATAGATCTATTTGAAAAGTTAGTATGTAATTTAAACATATACGAGTATTGTATACTTTTGTCAGGTGATTAACATTCAAGAGTCGGTGTCGAAAGCGTTGGCTTTGAATCGATTTCAAATCTACCAATATTTAATGAATATTAGTCTAGTGTTTCTGTAGATTCTTGAGTATGTGATAGAAAGTCACTCGATACACATGCAAATAGTTAATTCACAAACTTGTTGAATTTGTGTAGAATGTATGCATTATTTATTGGTAGCTGTGGATCTGATAAAGAAACGGATAATTTTACCGAATGGATGTAGTGTTTTCGATTATGCCAATTGTAATTCTGCAATATTTGATATAATCAACAAAATGTTGACGAGGAAATTTTCTCTGACCATTCACCAATTGTTTTAATATTAAATACATTTGTTTATTGAAGGAAATGAAATGAAAACATTAAAAAGCAACAAACTGGACGCACGCTTTAAAGGAAACGTCAGAGAACTGAATAAAGTATTATACAAACATAACCAATGCAATTGATACTAATGATTTGTTTTCTATGTGTTTTAACACAGGTGAACCTATTAACATTATTATTAATAATTTTAAAGATATCCTTATTGATTGCATTCGTCATTTATTTTCTTAAATAATAAACAACAGTAAAAAAAGAAAATCAACATGGTTTGATAAAGAATGCAAATATTATAAAACACAACAAGAAATGGCGCGGCAGAGTCCGACGCGTATCCCCACGCCGCATGTTTGACCCAGGGGCGCCCCAGGGTTGGTAATGGGGTCATGCATAGTTGAGATTGACCGTATTGTCACAAGGGAAGTTCAGTATCAATTAGAAGTGAATTGGTGTAGAAATGAAGAAATTATAGTAAAAGGCAATTTTAGATGGGCGTGGCCTATGTGGGCCGGATGCCCCAGGGTTGGTAATGGGGCCATACATAGTTGAGATTGACCGTATTGTCATAAGAGAGGGTCAGTATCAATTTGAAGTGAATCGGTGTAGAAATAAAGAAATTATAGTAAAACTGCAATTTTGGGTGGGCGTGGCCTATGTGGGCGGGGAGCCCCAGGGTTGGTAATGGGGCCATGCATAGTTGAGATTGACCGTATTGTCATAAGAGAGGTTCGGTATCAATTTGAAGACAATCGGTGTAGAAATGAAGAAATTATAGTAAAATAACCTAAAAAAATGAGTGAAAATCTCTGACCCGGCCCGCCGCAACCCCCATAACTTTTGACCCAGGGGTCAGATCAAAATTTCAAATAGTGCAGGGTCGTAGGTACCATGTGTGTAAGTTTCAAGGTTCTAGTGCTTATAGTGTAGGAGAAGATAGTGGCCAGGACGGACAGACGGACGGCGGAGATAACCACAATATCCCCACGCTTTTCAAAAAGCGTGGGGATAATAAAAGGCCCGCTTGTTTCGTAGGGTCAACAGTAAAATGAATATTTTAGAGAATTATTTAGCGGTTAAACAGATCACATATTGTGTAGAAAAAACGTACACGATATAAGTAAAATGTAGTAACCAAATTGTCTAATATAGTCCAAAACTAGAACTGTTTCAAAACGAACATTGAAAATGAATTTCATTTTCTTTTAATATGCTCAAAATACTTAAACCTTAAAGAAAGGTATATACCCATAACGTACTATACACCCGCTAATACAAATGAATTCAATATAATCATGAGCTCCCGGGAAGCAAAGGTGATCAGCAGTATCGCTATGTTCTTGTATTTGCTTGCGAAAGAAGAAATGAGTTACTGAATGGCAGTTAAGGATCAATAGCTGCACAATTGCTTATGTATGTTTGTTTATACATTGTATGTGTATTGAAGATTGTGTTACTATACCATGTTATTTGTACTTGCAAGGGCTGGAGTCCAGATAGCAATTAACATTGAATCTTGAATCCTAATCTTGAGGTTCTATATGTTTCTTCAAATGACTCACTTTAAGGGAAGTCATGCATTAGTTACTGTTTTGTCAAAACATGCTTGATCTTTTTTTTCGAAAATGCCAACAGGCATATACATCGCGACCTAACCGCAAGTTATGTTACCGATATGGCTATTGGTAATCTATGTAATGGGAAAAAGAAATATGAAATCTAAAATGTTGCGGCAAATGCTTACTACGACCAACACAGTCATTTGTTTCCACTAATAATGCAAAAAAACAGTGAGGCAGTTTATAAGGCTAAAAATTGTGTCGTCAAATTCTTTAACGATTCCCAATTGATTGTGAACCTGCAGAAATCTTCCGCAATGCCAATTTTTGTTTTTCTTGTAATATGTTCTCTTTTTAAAGCTTATTAAATATTTATGATATGATGGGTTATAGTAAATATGATTGAATAACACTTTTTTTAGGGTCGGCATCAAAAACTTGGTGATTGCATTTGGTGAAAACAAACTACTCTTTTTACACGTTATGAATAACTTCGACTGATAAAGCAACCTTCTTGAGCGAAAAAAAAAGTACGTTGCCACAATTATTCGTGCGAATCTGCGTTCAAACGTATTGGGATATGTCGGCTTCAAATAGAAACTGACGTTGACGCAAGTCCAGCCTAAGCCCAACGTAGGACTAACTAATTTGTTCAGTTCTCTTACCTTGTGTTTCGACTTGGTAAAAGACGGAAACTTGTCTTGCGACCCTGATGTCCGATGATTTTACAAATCTATGACAATTGGAAAACGTAGAATGTTAATCACACACGTACATTCACTTAGAGATACTGAGTAAATAAGCTAACAGTATTACCGATAGTGTTACGAGTAACAAATCAGCATAATTGCATCACCCGCGAATGTATAATGTCTATCAATTTCTAGAGATCCGTAAGTAGGTGATTCGTTCAACTTGAACGCATTTTTACGGAACACAGTTAGGACCATCGTGGTTACACATTAAAATCCAGAGGGCGACAATGCGATAGTACGATGGCGACAATGCGATAGTACGATGGCGACAATGCGATAGTACGATGGCGACAATGCGATAGTACGATGGCGGCAATGCGACAACGCGATAGTACGATGACGACAATGCGGCGGTGCGACAATACGATGGCGACAGTGCGATAGTACGATGGCGACAATGCGATAGTCATATCGCACTGTCGCCATCGTATCATCGCATTTTCGCAATCGTACTATCGCGTTATCGTACTGTCGTCATCGTATTATCGCATTGCCGATATAGTACTATCGCCATCGTATTGTCGCATTGTCGTCACCGTATTATCGCATTTTCGCCATTGTACTATCGCACTGTCGCATTGTCGCACTGTCGCCATTGTACTTTCGCACTGTCGCCATCGTATTGTTGCAATGTCGTAATCGTATTATCGCACTTTTGCATTGTCGCCATCGTACTATCGCACTGTCGCCATCGTATTGTCGCACTGTCGTCATCGTATTTTCGCATTGTCGCCATCGTACTATCGCGTTATCGTACTGTCGTTATCGTGTTATCACATTGTCGCCATCGTACCATCGCACTATCGCCATCGTATTGTCGCACTGTCGTCATCGTACTATCACATTGTCGCCATCGTACTATCTCACTATCGCATTGTCCCCCTCTGGATTTTAATGTGTAATTACGATGACACATACGGTATTCCGTACATTTTGCTAATAGTACGTTTGATTTATGTTATGTTATACCAAGAGGAGTTCCATGAACTTAACTGAACACTTCACGACTAAGCAAAATGGTCTACTTGCATTTATTTGTTGTCCCATGAGAGTAGAAACAGAAAACATTATATATGTGAGCTTTCATGGAGTTAAGTCATGATGTTTACTCATTCAACATCTGCATCAAATTGTTCATAACTTTGTGATTTGCGTGTTGAATTTCATAAATCATTATATTGCTTATATATCTTATACTATGCTGATCACGAATTTTTTTATTTGTATGCTTTAATCTAAGTTAAATATTGATTTATAACATGCCATGCTATTTTGAGTATGTTGGGGCATACGGGCTCCAGACAATGGTTCCTATGTTATTTTGACATCTCAGACATTGGCTCTTGCGACATTTTAACCGGCCGGACATTGGCTCCTTCATTTTATTAACATCCCGTTCTTATTTTATTTCTATTAGTATAAGTTTATTTGATACGGAAATTTGTTTGCTAATTCCAATTGAATCAAATGCTAAACTGAATAATATAGCAAACGTCGGCCATAGGTTTTCATGTCACAAAAAGACGATAATTAAATTTACCAATTCTGTTAACCGATTCATAATGAGCCTATAAATGCAATTTAAATTAACATATTGACTATGTATCATTATCTTACTAGTTAACAGCTTTTCGAAACTTAAAAAAGTCAAATTTAGCAAACTTGAAAAACGAAATGTATGTATAGTAACGGTACGCTCTTTCAAATTCACTTCCGATATGGAACATCTAACGAACAAACGCGGTCAGTATGTGCTATGCATGCTTCCACTGTTCCTCCTTTTCCAGGAAACACGATTATACGACGAGAATGCACTGTCTGTCGCTGACAATCCCACAAAGGTTTCTCTGTTAATATATCTAAGTGTTAGTTGGGGAAGTATTTGACAGCACGTTGGCGATGCATTTCCTGCATCTGTTTAGAGTAATTTGTATTGCATCAAATAAACTCTTTGATTATGTTTTGATATTCTCTCACCACTATGATCGAAATGCTTAGTTTAAAATATTATTTCCCTCTTGTTTTTTTTTGTGTGAAAATAAATATGAAAGAGACTATCGGGTTGTCCTCATTAAAACCTAGGTACAATTTACAATATATAACGTTGTCGAATAAGTTAAGAAGACAGAAGAAAATAGTCAAGTCTACAACAGATAGTATTTTTTTATTTGAGTGCCATGTGTACTGTTTAAAAGTAGGTAAAATATTCTGCAAATTTCATTAATTTCTATAATGTAATTTTGTTAAATTTTAAGTTTGTATCGTTCTTTAATTTTATAATAACTGTGTTAAAGTCTCCACCAATAATGATAGATTTACGTATTATTACAATTGATTGTATTTTTAAATATTTGTATTCTTAAATGACCATTTTATGTTATGTAATGTTATGTTAATATGCTTAATTTTGTGACAGAAATAATTTGTATATTTAAGTATGAAGACGATGTACTTGTGAATAAGTCGGAATAAACTGTCTATCTGACTGTCATTCTGTCTGTCTGTCTGTCAGTCAGACACCAATAAAATAAAATTGTAAATTCTAATAATTAAAAAAAATTGTTTCGAAAACGTATCTAATCTATTATTGTTTGTATGAAAATCTTCATTAAATGTAACGATAGAAATGCCAAATATGATTGGTGTGTTCTAAAATAATGTGTTTTTATCTGCGTTATGAATTGGTGCTATCTATTGGAAAAAGATACAATAAACGTAATGGCCTTGTCTGTATAATAAGGGCAATCCATAACATATTGTCTACTATTCAATCATTCGATGCTCAAAACGTTTTACTTACATATCAATTACAATTTTCATATCCACAAAACTTTATAAAAATATAATGTACACATGTAAAACTAGGATCATAATACACCTTAGTATGAGTGTTTCAATACACGGCTTAATGGTTTAATTAAAATACCCAAAACATTTATACAACTGATTTTACGTTCCCTTAAGTTTATACTAACAGTAATATCTTACTAAATCGATGTAAGCACAATTGCTAATAAGCACATACAAACATATACAACATTTATTGATCTTTTATAATTCAAAAGGTAAGTACTCATATTTATATAAAGTTTGTTCATATGTAGTACATGTTATTAAACTCAATTTACATTAAAAAGTGCTTGAAAAAATAAATATGTTTACAGATCTCTCTTTTCTTATAGAACGAACAACAGACTTGACACATTTTGTTCGTTTCATACAAGTTCGTACAAATGATTTCTTACGTAAGATTACTTACGAACGTCGTAAGAAAATCGTTTTTAACGCAACCCCCTGCTATGAATTAGTTAGTCGAATGAAGAAGTAACGAATGGGTAAGGGCTGTCGTAGCGCTCGCAAATTTGGCTCTTAAGCGACTGAACATTCTAAAACAAATTTACAAAATAAAAAACAACAACAATATAACGTGCATTTAAGGAACAGGAACATGTATTTTTATTTCAATATTAAATGTCATATTTAATACTTACGGTACGTAAAACTGTTTTTACTTTAGTTGTTTTTATACAGTAAATTTGAGATTACCAGCCAAAATCCACACTGTCTTGAACAATCTTAATGTGTTCAATTTGTAAAACCTACATTATTATTATTATAAATGATCAGATGATTGTTTTCTGCAGATTACGAACACACAATACCTAAATTTAAGTCTCATAACATAATTGACACATGTTTAAAGTTGTTTTATGGAGAACACTTTTATTTAGCTGTAATTATTTTTGATCTGAGTATTATCCAATGAACACACTTGTTATGCGCAATTTAACTTTTATTATTGTTGTAAGATTAAATAACTAAGTTTAATGTACGTTATTATAGTGTTTAATTCGTTACATGTGTTCTCAAATGCCTTGTAAATTCCGACTACATTCACCTTATGATATTTATAGATGCTTAACTGTAAACAATGGAATATTAATACATAATTTATGCACTTCGACTATATCTCGTTAAAAAACGTTTGACTAAATTTATTAAGCACGTGTATAGTCTACCGAACTTCTAGCAGATGTAACCAATATGTGTACTATGTGTTGTATTTATATGAATATGTTATTTATTTTTTATAACCAGCAACCTTCGAATATTGCATACAAATTATGTCTTTGTGCGTTTTTACTAAACCTTACCATATGCTGTAAATTGTTGATACTTTTGCCTATTTACCACCATTGGCGTTGAGACGCTTCTTACATTTAATTAGATATTTTTACTACATACACTTTAATACTAATATCTGCCATTACTATTTTCGGACGAATATATTCTTTATGTGACTTTACTTATATCACAACGGTTAAATATTCTACTTAAATTACCGCAGAAAACTTCTTTAAATGAAAAGAAACATCTGCTTAAATTTGTATCACTTCCACAATATTCATTCAATACAAAGATATAATCCAAACATAAAAAATGTAAAGCACAACTGTCCCCGGTACGACTTTTTTACAAAGATAAAAAATTTGGTTATAGTATGAAACTTCACTTATGTCTCTGTTATTGAAAACATGCTTTCAACTATGTATATCGAATAATATTTTAGAGAAAGCAGTCTCACGACCAATAGCGATGTTTCTGCTTATGCCATGTCTGTTATTATCATGTAACGTGACAGGATTAAAGATATTGTGTGTGTGTGTGTGCGTGTGTGTGTGTGTATTAATTTAGAAGTTCTGCATCATGACATAATCCTTGGTCTATCTCTAAATACTACAAAACGTATAATCCAACTATGTATTTAAGTCAACATCTTGCTTTTTTAAATATATGTTTTGAGTACATGACAATGGTATTGTTCATTTGAAAAATGTGTAATATAACTCCCATTAAGTTGACTATTTTTTTAAAATTAGTTTACGTTTAACCACATACACCGTTGCCATAATTTAAATAAGATTTGTGTATTGGTATTGTTTTATGATTAATGAAATAATTTAAAATTGCATTCATGTGAATATTTTGAGTTCATATGGTGTTCAAAATGTAGAAACAGAACAATATAATTATATAATATTCAATGGTAGCAAATGTACAACACAATACAAAGAGTGTAAACATTGTATACTTCATATGATTTATTTGTACATATTCATTCATCTGAAAAAAATCTACCTATAATACACGCATTGTAACTCATTTGAATATTTTCTGACACGATGGTTATTAAATGTAAGAAAACATAATAAAAAGCAATTAATTGCTCTGCAAGTTACGGTCATATTTATAACAAGTACTTAATCTAATTAATGAACTAATGAAGGTGAGATAGTCATTTCATTATTTACAAAACTAAGCAAAAAGTTCATAGGGAATTGTGCACAGTTTTCAAAATGACCATCTTCCAAATTGTATTCACAGATACATAAAAAAGATTACTGTAAATCAGGTAGCGCAATGCCACTAATGTATACTCAAACTACAAAAACCCAGCTTTTCTAATGAGTAATTTTTATGTGTAATGACTAAAAATATAAAGGGTAATATTTGCATAATGTTTAATGATTATGTTGATTCTGTACACAAATTTGAAGTATATTATGAATGCTTTAATAAAATTATTAGGATGGCTGAATGGTAAAGGCAGTCTAATTGTAATTTTATGGACTTTTAAACAGCCCCATGTGGACTAATATTTGTCTTTTTTTCCATCTAAAATTATTTTATGTGGTTAAAGTCCAGCAATTTAAATGTTTTACTGACATATTTAAAAAAACAACAACCAATATGTGAACAAATCCCTTATATGTTAAAACCTTTATGATGTCGTCATATTGTTATTTTGATTAACATTAAAACTAACCGAAAAACAAAGTTTAGGTTTTAAATACTCAATTTACATCACTAAATAAAGTACAACATTTACAATATATCATCATCATTTATGGCATTTATACATTACGTTATTAGCACGTCGTGATTACTCATAGTAAGAAGTAGGAAAAAAATTGTAATTCATCAAGTTAATCTTTTGTTTTTATTTAATAATCACTGATTTTTCTGAAGTTTATATACATAATTACTATAATTAAACTGTTTGTTGTGTTAAAAAAATATGTTTCTACATTTAAGATTATTCTCTCATAATGTATATTCTCTAATTTATAATTCAGGTTGTAATTTCTACAATTGGTATACATATTTATACATGTGCACCATAAAAAACAGACAAGCTGCAGCACTTTATGTCCACATCGTGAAGAGACGTACACAGTAACAGCAACTCCTTTGACTGATTCCAAATGAACATATCTGTAAATAAAGATTGAACATACACAATTACCAGTGCAACAATATAATGTATCTTAAATTAATTTTAAATAAAACAAAACTGATTGCCTCGGTTAAAATTTGTATGGCAATCAGAACGATGCACTGAACTTAAGCTTGTACTAGTTACTTTATTTAATTCGATATGTTTGTCTTTAATGGATTCCCTAATCGCGCAAATTCTATATATACACATAGAAAAGACGTCATCATTGTTTAATATTTTTTCTAAAAAGTTGTTGCTAAAAGAAATTAGAATGGTCCCATTGATATTCCCGAAAACTACATTGGACTATCATTATATAAATGTTGCTGGGAAATGAATTTTGACCAATCTGGTCAAAAAAATACTTTTTCAGTTAAGCATATATAATGAAAATGCTACATCTTAATGATCAAAATCCGAGATTTGAGCATTCAATTACTAAAAATAACGCTGTAATGCCATGTTTTTGTGTATCGTGTCGCAAACGCAGAATAGCGCTGTTTTGTATGAAATGACGTTTCAAATCAATGAGTATCATGACGTATTATGCTGATTAGTTTGTGTTGATACTAACTCCATTGTTCGCGTATGTCGATGAACAGTATTTATTACAAAATACAGACTTAATTGCAGTAATATAAATCATTAAATACTAATGGTTGCCATGGACACATTTTTTCATATTTATTACATTTTAGAGAATTTAAAACACAAAATAACAGCAAAATCAACCAAATAAGTTCTGCACATATATGGAATATAGTAAACATATTCATAATATTAACAATGTATGTACATTTTCTGGAAATAGGCGTGTATTCAGAAATTGAACATTTTGTATAGCCTTCAACTTGACATAAAAAAGAATAACTGCTCATGACACAATTTGTGTTGTGAATCTATACTGCCATATAAATAAAAAAAATCAGCAATATGTTTTTTTGTTTTGTTCAATGATAGATCAAATTAATGAGACAACATTAATTAAGTTAACAGTTGCTATGGAAACAGTAAATTGTCAATTGCATATACATGAAATTTGTTATCAACAATGTATTTATAGTCAATATATTATCAAACTTAGCATAAGTGTAGATAGAAAACAAAATTCACTTATTGCATACGAAGGAGCTCAAAAACATGCTGTCCAACTTAAACAAAATTACATCAATAAGCACTACATATTCAATGACACACTTCACCATAGATTGAACTTAAAACAACAAAATGTTTGTTTACCGGTAGAAAAATAATATACACATGAACACATACATTTAAATCCCATATCTTGATGTCAATATGAAATAAAACAGTATGAGTGATATTTTTAGAACACATACCAGGCATGCAATACAGTGTATTTATTATGATGTAAAGACTATTTTGTTGTTAATATCACTATGAGAGAGTTTATTATCATTAATAATAAAATATATTTAATTTATCGGACTTAGTGTGCAGAATAAACAAGATAAGCATAGTTGATTTTATGTTCTAAAATTCATGCATATCAATCAAAATGTATTTGTGTTATTTCTTGATGAAAAATGACCTGTCAAGTCTGGAACAAAAATATTTGTTCAAAAAAGTCAATCACATAACACTATGAACACAATATATTGTCCATATTATCATCCACGAAATGTCCAAACTGACATTAAGATGTAAGCTTGGTAAGCGCAGGTTGCACCAGAATTGGCTAAGTTCATATTTTAAGATTTGCAATAATAAAAATTATAGAAATGACTGATTCCTTATAAGCAAACTTTAACAAACACTTAGAAAATATATCAAACAATAGAGACCACCTACTTGCCCACAAATATTGCAATGACAATCAATATAACATGCAATCTTTTTCTCTATTGATATGTGTGAAAATAACAACAATAATCAAATTTATATTTTCAATTCAAATATTCTTGTTTCGTTCAGAATTCACTCTGAACTCTCCAGATATGCACAGATAACAGAGCATAGTAAATGTTCTAAATTAAAACATTAATATAAAGTATAATGCTTTTTAATTATTTGATCATACATGTATTTAATACATGTATTTTATTATTTATGTAATTACAACAATTATGTATGTAATAATTAATTATACTATTAATTGTCGTCACCATTGTATTGAAAACAAGCATAAACTAAACTGGTAACATACTATTTTCTTCCCTGGCATTACTACTTCATCAATAGCGTAAACTGTTGTCCATCCTGTAACATATTTTATAATGGTTGAAAAACAAAACACTGAAAAACTAAGAAAATTCTACCTTGACAAAACGCAGGAATTTTATCCGAAAATTAGCAATTTACAAATCTGCCCTACATTATTCATTGTTATAAAAGCTGAGGTTAAAAATCAAAAGAAAAACGGTACATTTTATTTTCCCGCACTCAACAATCTTGCTGTAAGTTCTACTTAAAAATAAAACTATTGTTAATGGCTAAAAAATTGGTTGACAAAGTAAGCGAAACGGTAGCTAAAACTTGAAGTCGTTTTTCTCTGAAACGAAGTCAGTGCCGGAATAGTCAAAATCGCGTTCCCAGCCACATATATATTATTTATATGTAGAGCTATGCCAATCATTTGACGCATTTGTCTCCCCTTTCATCAATTATTCTTGTGAAATGTGGGGCTATACGAAGTCAAAAGAAATTGAGCGCATTCATCTTAAGTTTTTTAAACGGATATTGCAGGTTAGGAGTAATACTTGTACAGCAGGTGTTTACGGTGAACTTGGTAGATTTCCACTGTATGTTCAAAGATATGTACGATTGTTGAAATATTGGTTAAAAGCGGTCAAAATTGACAACATTATTTTACGCACAGTGTATTATGATGCACTTAGAGATTGTCACAAAGGGTATAAAAACTGGGTAACAAATATAAAGAAACTTTTGAATGACTATGTGTTTACTTTTGTTTTCGAAAACTGCGCTTTTATCAATGAAAAAAAGTTTTATATGTGAATTCAAATATAGAGTTATTGATTGTTTTCAACAAGAGTGGTTTAGGTCGCTACACAGTCCAGTTTTGATGCTATATAAGTAATATAAACTAAATTTTGAAGACGAAACATATTTAGATATTATACCTAAAAGTTTACGATTTTATTTAAGTCGACTCAGACTCTTGGTACATCCTTTAAGGATACAAACCGGGAGGTTCGGTAGAAATCGAATCCCGCGAGAAGAAAGGTATTGCCTTTGATGTAACACAAGGGACATCGAAGACGAATACCATTTTGTACTTGTTTGTTCAAGTTTCACAACAAGTAGAAAAAGTACATCAAAGCGAAATATCATAGAAATCAATCTGTATTTAAATTTTAAGAACTTATGAAATCGTGTAAAAGAGAAGATCTTATCAAACTTTCCCTACATATCAATGAAGCTATGTTACTCCGAAAAACTCTGTTTAATAATGTCGAAGGATCACAATAGTCTTTATTTTAATCCTCATTGCTTATTTCTTTATACATGTATACTGTTATAGAAAATAAAGTCATTGTAATATATTAGATTACATCCCCTTTGTTTACTACTTTATAAATGTTTATTGTTACTGAAGTTTAGTTATTTTAATATATAAGATTAAACTTGTATTGCTAGCATTGTCATTACCATGTTGACACAAGACCTTTTGTATATTATTTACACATATTATGAGGACGATGTACTGTGTGCAAGTTTAATAAATTATCTGTTCTGTTCTGTTATATCAGAACATAGTATTACTAAAAGGTGACTGTGTCAGTTGTTCAAATAATATGTATGTACTAAACCACGTTAAACTGTGTATGACTGGAAATCATAACGATGCAATAAACTGAAGCTTGTATTAGTTACTATATTTATTTAGATATGTTTGTCTTTAAAGGGGCCTTTTCGTGTTTTGGAATATTGATAACATTTTTTTTAAAAAGGTTTGAGATTCGCAAATGTTCGTTGTTGCTTAGATTTTTGTGAGGAAACAGTAATACTGAACATTTACCATGCTCTTAAATATCCACTATATGCATCTTTTGACGATTTAAAAACCTGACAATGATAAAGCGTTACAACGCGAAACGATTGGATAATGAAGAGAATTCTGTTGCTGTCGTTATATTTTGTAATACTAAGAGGATTGCTTATGTAAAGTATAAAATGCAACACTCATGGTATGAGCGCGGATGGCCGAGTGGTCTAAGCGATAGACTTACTCTAGGGTTCAGTTGTTCGAGCCCAGTCGAGGGTTGCCGGTTTTCTTTCTTTAACTGTATTCTTGTTTTTTTACTGGAGCTTTTTGGATCCAATGTTTGCATTTATCAATATAAAGCATTTAACGACAAACGTCAATACATGCCAAAATCTGTGAAAAGGCCCCTTTAACGGATTCCATACACATGCAAATTTGATATTTAATTTACCAAAAATAATGCTTACAATTGTAATTGTGTAGTGTTCCGATGCATTTGTATTAGTAAAAGTATTGCGTAAAGGGGTGTCAATGATAACAGTCACTATAAACGAAACATACATTTTAACAAGAAGTTGAAATATATGTTACGAAACATACATTTTAACAAGAAGTTGAAAGATATGTTGCCCAACTGAGTAATCAGCGTATTTCACCGTGGATGCATCTGTGCAAGTAGTCTACTCCTTTCCTTGGCTATTCTCCTCCATATAATTCATGAAATATCTGTTCATTGAAAACAAAAACTGCTTTACTAACAACTATCCATAGTTAAATTTAAACACGGTGTAACATTCCTAGATTGACTGTTGCTTACTTGATGATTGAATGATTTTTAAGAGAAAATAAGAATGATGAAGTCACACGATTAGGTAACATTTCATTTTGTTCAATAGAATTGTCGTAAATTTTCCAAACATATGACATCTGATAAAACATAACTGTTTACAAATTAAAAATATATTTTACCAAAGCAGAATTAAACGATTGAATTTAATTAATAAGTGTTCAACTTGCGTAGCCTTAAAGTCAATGACAGCTTATTATAAGACGTTTTGTTTATCAATTGTTGATTCTTAGTTATCTCAACTGAAGGGACTGCACAATCATATATAAAACTTTAAAACATTCCTCAAAACAGCTGTTTTAAAGCCTATTTTAAGTAAAGCTTTGTTTAATGGTTGATTCTTACTTATTTCAAAATAAGGGTCTTTACAATAATAAATACCACTTGAAAACCATTCCACATCTGTTACCGATTATAACTTATACATTTTATTATTGATAATTAAAATATGACAAAGGTAGCTCAAACATATATTTTCAATAATGTTACAATCTGATATTTAAACAAATTAAGTATTAAAACTGAAATGCCGTGAATCCCTTATTTAAAACAATAAACCGCCTAAACATTTAGCCAGTATTAAAAATATTTACGTTAAAAACATCAACTATTAATGTTTACAAAGGCGATTTTTATCATGGTGTCATGTAGATGCAAACCTACTTGATGCGGAATGCCATCTTCTAAATGAAGACATCCTCGTGACAACGGCCCACACATCTTGACACAAGAGGTATTATTGCGCTACTGATGTCCCATTACGAATGACTAGAATGACAAGTATGATGACACCGTGCATAATATTTCCATTCCCGACGTCTGAGAATGTCTCACGAGGTCTGATTGCTTGCACCACACATTAACAGAAACTCAAATAGAAGGTCGAGAAGAGCATTTTATACTTAGTGTCCTTTATCAAGAATGTATGCAATTTCGAAATATAGATTGTGTTTTTGTTGGAAAGGATAAGGTTGTTTAAATAAACCATAAATTGTTTTTGTCTTCACGATGAAACAAATATGAAAGGTTTTATATACATCTAAAGTTATGTTGTGAGTAATGTTAAACAATTCTACAAATCAGCAAAATATGTAAACTTGTTAATGAAGAAATTTAATTTGATTATCAATTGATAATAAAGAAACTGAATGTATCAAATCTTAAAACCGAAATTATAACACAACTAGATGAATGTTTTAAAACTGAGATTACACACTAAGATGCATACTCAAGAAGGTCGTACAACTATATTGGTTAATAAACAACAACAAAACGTAACACATTTAGTGAATATAATTATGTCTTTATCCATTTTATCTGCGTATGTGAATTTTCGTCAAAATATGGTCCATTTCAGTAAGTGAAAGCCTAAAAAATCGCTCTCTCATGATCGCCTGGTTAAACAACGTCGACGTAAACAACATTTTAATATATTTTTATTTGGTAAGTCTGTTTCATCAATAGACCACCTTTTTCTGCGAGTGTAAACATATTTAATATTTATGGAATCAATTTGCATCCTTTCTAGAGAAACAACAATTAAGTCTAGACATAAGTCTAAATACTTTCAAAATACAAAAGGTTAATAACGCTGTGAATAACATAATCATATTAATGACATATTTAATATTTTATATATATTTGTAAACAACATTTCGTTAGGTGAAACAAACGTTTTATATAAAATTAAAATTTACATTAGAAAAATTGCATTTTCTTAAAGACACAGAATACGGCATTATCTGACACTGCATACCGTTTTTTAGAAAAGCAAAATTCAAAACAATCGGATGCTCTAAAATCTAATAACAATAGTTTCGGGAAAAAATGCATAAGATACCCAGTGTGTCAGTTTGTATGTGAAAGTCAAAACAAATGTGCGTCTGTCCATACCTCTAATTTGATAAAATACATAAAAATGGACATACCCTCATAATATAATTAAGCTTACCTATTCAACCTCTGAAAGCCGGTAATTAAACGGTTCTTTTCATTAACTTGACGGTGCATTTCATCTTATTATATTTGTTTGTTTAATTTGTTTGATAAGACGAATTGTTCGCCACACTTTTATAAAATTACGTCTTATCAGTACAGTCATTACACGTTGACCAAATGCACCAAGAATTAAAATGAATACTATGTATGTTAACTTTAATTCAGATCATTACAATGCGTATCTAGTTTGATGTTTGTCTTCTACTGTCTGAAATATTAAGCATTTAACACCAGAATTTGTGAACTCTAATATTCCAGTAGGTTTCATCGAACGTATGTGTAGATAAAATACCATTGCCAACATTGTGAGTTTCGTTTCGCTAAACAATCATCTTTTGACATTTGAACTGCTCTATACCATTTCTGACATCGTCGAGGCTATGTTCATGTTCTTAACATTCTTGTAAGTAATACACAAAATAATGAGTTTCATTGATATACACTGAACAGCGTACTATTATTTAATGTCTGAGAAACTCGAGTTATTTATCGTTCTTTAAATCCTAACATGGAGCCAATGAGGTAATTGAGAAATTTGAATCATTGCTGCTGCGCATACACGGTCTGATAGGCTATCCTGTCTGATCGTACTTAATTACCGAATATGGTTAATTGGTACGGTTTTTATCACTAGCATCAGCAATATCGACAAAACCTTTAAGTGAGCTTACATTCATCTAAACAACATGTACGATACGTATTAATTACTATAACAATAACAACAATTACGACTACACAACTACCTAATTGATATAAAACGTATACATAACAAGTTCTATAATGACAAAGTACGACTAAAGTACTGTTATTACACTAAAACTAATGGTACACGAGTCTGGTTAACTTTTATGCAAATTAATTTAACTTACATGTGAACGCATAAACAGTATTTTGCACATACTATAACAATGACTAATACTCAACTTAAGAAATTAAATACATACATGTATAAAGTGAAGCTTCATCTGCACATAAAGGACAGAAAAAAACATATTATATAATTCGGTCGTTGATTTATGGCAAAAAAACACAAACTTAATAGTGAGACACCAAACAAATGCTCAAGACAACACACACGTTTACATATAAAACAAACAAAAATGGACAAACGGGTCACTGCTTTAAAAAGACAAAACAAAAACACTCAAACCGTTTTTGAATGGTTAATTAATTATACAAGTATGATTTTTCTTAGCTACCATCCGTTGTTGGTCAGTATGAAGTGTTCACATTTTACAAATAAACACATAATTTAACATACAAAACTCAGCCGTATTAGCTGACACAATGCATGGCGTTCAAAATAAAGAATTCTGAAATCTATATAGGGCGACTAGGCTCTTTTGGGAATGGAAATTATTTAATAAGTCCGCATGGGCGGCGGAAGTAAGCTTACTGTTCATATTAAGAATGCGAAACATGTTAACATGTTAAATTACATAACTGCTTTGAGAAAATTACTAGGTATTTGCAGTTGAAGAGAATTTCCAAACTAGAACTACAAATGGTAAAATGTTACCTTTTTAGTTAGACTTTGAAGGAATGATGCAGGTGAATTTCGTTACATACTTCATACCTGAATGTCTAAGTAAATCAATATGCTATTTTGCAAAAAATGTTATTTTGATTAGATAATTAGTTAAATGTAATGCACACAATATGTACTTTTGTACATATAATTACCGACTGTTTTATAAAAAGGTTTTTGTCATGTCATATTTCTACTTTTATTATGCAATATGTTGTCCGATGTTAATTGTATATTGTATTTAATATAAAGTATTAAATAAGATTTTTACAATCGACTTTTAAACTGTTTATCCGCTTTTGTTAAAACAGTAATAATTAAAAAAAATCAATGTAGGTCATATTACATATAACAACCAATGAACAACCCACAGTATACAGCACTTAAAATGGGGTATTGTGTACAGTGGAATAAAACAGTGCAATATGGTACAAATAATCTCATTGATAGCCTTATCGCCTACTGCGCATGCTCAGTCAAAGCCGAAAAAAGCCACTGGATGACTGTGAAACAAAACTCATAAATGTTTATAGTGTGGATTACACATGGTGCATTACAGCTTCAACGCTTCGGCAGACTTGAATGATTTGATGTTTCCTGTTATTGTTAGCTTAATTGTTTTAATAAAGTTATTTGCTAAATATCATGCGCTTAGATAATAAGTAATGTCTTTTTAAAACAGAATCATTTACCAACCTTTCTTGATTAATACCTCAGCCACAAATATAATCCGATCACCGTCCGATCACCGAACGACATATTATTACGCTCATCGGGCCGGCGCCCGGCCGATGATCGCACGGACACCGGGTCATAGTGTAGCATCGGGCGGCGTCCGGATTAATTTCAAGTCTCACTTACAATTTTACCCGACGCGATATATATTGAATATATAATAACCCCAAAACGTGTTTGTTCTGGATTCATTTAATGTTTCACATTTGGAACGTTATCAATAATACTTTCGGTAAATGATAGGAAAGAGTTGCGCTTTTTCACGCTTTTTTATGCTGGCGTACGTTATTATCCGAATTTGGTGGAAGGGCGAATCCCTTCGGAAGCGGACCTGTTTATTATAGTCCCTTAACACGCAACATGACGGTCGCTGGGGATACAAATAGTTCATAAACCAGCCGGTCTTAGAAGAACATGTATTGAATAGATTTGCATGTAATTATTCATATCTCCCAGCGTCAACATTAATAGGCCATTAAGTACATTTTAAGTATATATTAAGAACAATGGATGTTTTGAAGGTAATTTGAGTTTTGTCTCTTTTTACTAGTAATTAATATGCCTATGCGCCAACGAAAGAACTACCATAATCAACACAAACCTATTTATTATTTTAAATCTGCACCAATAAAGCATTCACTTCTTTTTGCTGCGATGTCACTCTACATATAGCTACTTTTGAAATCGTCCGCTTAGATAGTTACATGTTTCTGAAGATCATGCTGTCCGCTGTATACGGTGTTTGGTTCAACCGCTTCTCACCAGCGTTCAATATCCGTTCACGGCGTATGTGAGTTTGGTTGTTGGTCAACATACTGGACATGCTAGGTTTCTTCTGGGAACTCCAGCCTCAGCTACCTCCATCCCCCCAAAAGCAAAAAAAACAAACCAAACAAAATTAAAAGCTTTAAATTGTAGCTATAATTAAAAAATGACCGCTATTTCGTACGTTTCCTTAGCTCATGTCATAAAGGAGTGCTGGGATACATTTCGGGTCATCAAAAAATGCAGCATCAGGCGCGACAGGACGTATTACTTTTAACAGAGCGATAATCAAATATTTTACATTGACGGAGCCAGGTCCAAAGTTGTTTCACTGTACCGGAACTGCGATACGTTATTACTTTTTAGTTCATGCATAGTTTTTAAATCCCATCTTCCCATCATAATTGAAAGATCTATTTTCACTGAAAATCAATTCATCACAAATCTCTGTGAGGAAAGACATGCATTTAGTTGTTGACCATTTAGTTGCCTATTTTACGCATCAATTGGCATAATTATGACGATTTTATTCAATAGGTAGAATCTACTTCATTCATATGTAAATGTTCACTGTTTGAAACAGTGAATAATCAGTTTTAATGCACTGATATTTATCTAAAACCCACCGGAAACGATTAAATAAAATAGATTTCTTCATACTTATTTTGCTATTTATATTTTATTAGAGAAATAAATTGTTTACACATTCCTCTCATTTTAAAATGTTATCTGGTGTTGGTTGTTTAATTCTTCACAACGTAACATTACTATTGAAAGATAGTGTGGAAATATAAGAATTTATTGGCATACCATTTCATGGCCGTAAATCATGGGCGCAACGTCTTTTTTGAGATACTTAAATAAATGAGCCAATACATTTTTAATTACTCTAAATACGAGCAATGTATTCACGCTCCATGAGATACATTGTTAAAATTGTAAATGTGTTTAAGAAACCTGTAACCTATTCAAAACGACAGCACTTGATTTATCGAAATGTTCGCACAATACACTCTAGCCGGAAAGGCAAAAATTGTCAGATTGTCATGTATCTGCGACTTGGGAAAAGTAGTTTTTAGACTATTTGCGAAGCAAATAGGCTTTAGAACAACCAAAAATTGAAAATAAGCGACGAACGGTTGCCAAAAAAAGCGGTTAAATGCCCGGATGTAGTATAACTGGGAAGACGAAATAGGTATGGTATTTAACATTGAATTTTCTCATTCTTACATTTTTTCACTTGAAAACTTTTCTCAAAGATTTTCTTCTCTAACACCTTTTTAGTTATTTTTTTCCTATAGCCTTTTAAGAGAAAAAACATTGTTAGAAAATAAAACGAATTTCGTTCTTGAAGCAAATCTCTTATTGTCTAACGCGAGGGTCTCTCTAAAACGCATATGGGAAACGCAGACAATATACAACATACCGGTAGGTAACGTTGAAAAACTCATACGATATGAACAAAGAAGGAAAATGCAGACGGTGATTGGTGTTCGTTATTATGAGTTTATTATGGTTTCGTTGTTTGCATTTTAATGTTTGCCGATAAAAATATATAATTGATACTAAAAAATCGATGTTTTGTTGAAAACGTGGCTTGGAAAAGTTGGAGCCGAGTCGTTTCCGAATGAAACGATGTTAGCCTGTGATTACCGATTCGCGTACTTTGTCAAACGATTTATAAATAAAAGCTGTAGATTTTAGTAAAATTGTTTGTTTTTTCAAGGTAAGAGTTTTCATAGATTTTGCTTCAACAAGTATTCTGTGGGTTTTAAATTTATTTTAAAAAGAATCTGTCTTCTATCATAACGTGTGTACTAGACGTGTTGGCTCTTTTAATGACGATTTTAGTCGATGTTTATGTCTGTTTTACCCGAAAACTACTAATCTAAAATGCTTTAAGTAAACAAGTGTTATTGTACAATTTTACAATGTAAGTAACTATATAAACAATTCGTTTATACAGTTGAGTACATATATGCCACTACACGTGTTCTACTTTTTCTGATGTTTTTAAAGATGATTATTTAACTGTTTATGATTAGATAGCTTATAAATAGTGAAATGAATAGGGTTGTATAAATCACATTTGGTGCTGGTCAACTCGTACCTAAGTCAACTCGCATGATAGTCACACACAAACACGCTTTTTGTGAACTCGTATGTGTTTTTTTAAAGCAAACTTGCACTTCTGGAAGTCAACTCGTAGGCAAAAAATATTATCAGAAATAGATATTTATAAGATGTTGGATGTAATATAATCATAAGTAAGTTTATACGTAATAATCATAGATATGATGTATTTTTAATTATCTGAATATAGGGTTGTCACAATTTATTATGTTGCAAGTTGCTTTACTTTTGTTCAGTGTTCATACTGTTTATTAGAGGATAGACAGGAGTTTACGATCTTGGTGAAGCAGCCAGGCAAGGGATGAGATAACCGTGTAACAAGCTTAGAACACGCTTGTTGTCAACCCTATGGTACCAGCAATCTATTCATGTATGATCAGATAATTAATAAGCATTATACTATATATTATTGCTTTATTATAAAAATTCCATATGCTCTATTAACTTTGCATATCTGAAGGAAACATAGTAAAATGTGTACAAACACAAATCTTATTTTCATGTTGATTATATCATTTGAATAGTAATTTGTTGTCTTATTTTCACAAAGATAATGTTCAATGAAAAAGTTAACAATACAGGGAAAGATGACATGTGATCACAACTATATTGATGAATTATTGATTTGATTGTAGAAGGTTGCTACTAAATAATCTCTTATTTTTATATTTATCATTGCAGCTCACATTAAAATGTTTGAATCCTGCAACAACCTGACCCTACCAACTTTACATCTACTTGTGAGTTTGTGTTGAGTATGGGCGATACAGGGATACAATGGACAAAGTATTGTGCTGTTATTGGGATGCGATTGACATTTTTAAACCTATAAAGTGTTTCATAAGAGACTTCCAATGTTATATTTATTCAGAGAATTTAAAAATACATTCTGATTGATTAGAATGAATTTATGGTAATAATGTAATAGATGTATATGTCTTGCCTGTTTTTTTTTTTAAATAATTCATTCATCCATAAGTACTGATATTGATCGGTAAGATCGATACTTTATGCTAATATGTTCAGTAAACTATCAGATTTACACGTGTAGCGCATCTAAGCAATGTGTAAATAATGATTTAATTCCATTTTATAAAATCAGTATCCTGTCTGCATTTTCTTTCTTTGTTTATATCGTATGATTTTTTTGCTAAAGTGTTCCTTTTCTCTTCTTAAATAAAAGCCATTTAACAATGTGAGACATGTATTTCGTGGTCTTTTTTATATCCTGTATGTGTCTGGAGTTCTTTTATGCCTCTGATTGAAAGCTAACTTAAAATATAAACTTTTTGGTGTGTGTTTTTTTTTAACGGGACTTTTGTCGAAATAAGGCTTCCGAAACACAGTTTTCTACAGTGGGTGCATTCGACAGCGATTTACTTTCTTAGAAGTTGCGAGACGGTATGTTTTTGATTGAAATGATTAGAAGAGGACAGATCCATCTTCAAAATTATATTTATTTTTTTTTTTTTAAGTTAAAAGCATATACACATTATCCTATTTGCGTTGTCCGTCTGTCATCCAGTCATCCTACACACAACTTTTCAGAACTAAATACCATACGAGATCTCAACACGAAACTTCATGGTCGTATAGATATGAATCAGGAGAAGTGCCATGTACAAAAATAAACAGACAATTTCATAGTTTAGAGTTATTGCCCTTAGTATTTTTGTATGATGTAATTTTCAGGGCTTTATCTGAGATAAAATTATTCAACATTAAACTTCATGGGTGTGAATAAATCCATGGGAAGAATTACCAAGCACAAAAACCATAACCCTGCATATGAGATCTCAACATGAAACTTAATTGTCGTATAGATATGAATCAGGAGAAGTGCCATGTACAAAAATAAACAGACAATTTCATAGTTTAGAGTTATTGCCCTTAGTGTTTTTGTATGATGTAGTTTTCAGGGCTTTATCTGAGATAAAATTATTCAACATTAAACTTCATGGGTGTGAATAAATCCATGGGAAGAATTACCAAGCACAAAAACCATAACCCTGCACTGTCTTAACAAAGAGTTATTGTCCTTTGTTGTTTGTGTGTGATGTAACTTTTTAAGGCTTTATCTCAGATTAGATTTCAACATGAAGCATCAAGGATGTTAAGAAAAACAATGAGGATAATTGAAATGCATAAACACCATTACCCTTCAGTTAATAAACTTTTTAGGATGAAACCATATATCGAGGGAATTGCACCCATTTATGAACAGAATTTATTCGGCAGGGAATATCAATTCAACAAATGTGGTTGTGTTATATCTTGATTGGGCATTATAATGGTCATACTTTTCAATGTATAACTGAAGACAACTTGCAGAAAACACAATCCCAATCATAAAACAAGTTCAGTTGCATGTATTAATTTGCTTGAAAACATCATGTGACAACGAATGCATTATTAATCTTACAATGGTACATAACTGAGATATAATATAAAATGCTCCATTGATTTGAAGAACTTTAACATACGATTCATGAACAATTATTAATAATAAAAAACACATGTCAGTGCCCTAATATCTGAATTGCGTGATGTGCCAACTCAAAAAATATTTTGCCAAAACAATTGGTAGCATAAAGTTAACCCATAAAACATCAATGTTCCTTATTGCAATAGCCAAACTTTCAACGCGAGATGTGGTATGGTAACATACATTTAACAAGATAAAAATGCTAGTTTTTTGTGGAACAATATATTTAATTTCCCACGACATCTGTTCCTAAGACACACGAACCATTTTCGAACGCATCCAAGATATAATTGAAACAAATCTTCTGACACAGTTTTTATGAAGAAGATAAACTAAAGCCATAAAAGGAAAAATGCTCCGCACCTGTGCGGCCATGTTTTTTAAGCAACCGGAACCATTTTCCATCTCTTCCAAGATATAGTTGGGACACATGTTCTGACAAAGTGACATGAAGACCGACAGTGCGGCCACAAAAGCTCAGAGTGCTCAGCGTAGCTAAACTGTTCAACAATTGTATTCATGAAATTTTTCAGTACTTGCATGTGCCCATGTTGCTCGACAGATTACCGATAGAACAGAAACTTATAATTTAATTGTAAGTAGACGTTCAAAAAAGGTCGCTTACCTGAGATACAGATGAAATGACCTGTTCTGTGAAGCCCAAGATATCGTCGGAACAAATGTTCTGACCAAGTTTCATGATGATTGAGCAATACATGTTACTTTTAGAGTGTTGACAAGGTTTTCCAAAAGCCATATTAGGAAAAATGGCCCGCCCCCTGGCGGCAATGCTTTTCAACATATTGTAACCGTATTTAAACTAATAAAATATACCTTTACAACAAGAGAACACGAAAAGCCCAAAAGTCCCTCACCTGAGATACAAAGCAAACACGTGTAACATATGGGAACTTGATAAGGCCCGTGTAATGGAACTCGAAACACCATTTAGTTATACAATAAAACTATGACAAACACCAGTCACCCCCGATTTTAAATTAATTTCTATATCAGCAAAAGATGGTTTTAACTAACTAACTTTCTAACAATCTATCAAACATAATCTATATGTAATAAATGTAATGTTAACTACCGCGCACGCCCTTCGAATGTATTCTTTGCTTTAGAAAATGTGAGTCAATATAAATTTTAGAAAGGCAATACTAATGTCAGTATTATTTCATTACATACAGTCTAAGACTTTCGATTATTATAATTTCAAAAACTTATTGAAGATAACGACGTTCATGTAGGAAGCGAAATAGTGGTTAACATATACGACATAATCGCCTTCTGTAATATCTCTTTTCACTTGCAAACATTTTTGTAGTATATAAAATTTTTATGAAAATGCAATACTTGTGTTGGATTATGTTTCTATCGTACACGAAGTATGAACGTTAAATGCATACATATAATCATAACAATTTCAATAATCTGTTACTGCTTATCAATATATTTATGGGAACAAATGAAATGCCGTGAAATGGTAAGTCTTGTCAAGAATTACAACTAATAGCGTTGATATGCCCCTTTAAATGTATTGTGTACGTCTTGTTTCAAGTTGGAATCGAAATTAACTTTAATGGTCTCGATACATATTACTTATAATTTGTGTTTTCATTTAAATGTAAATCAACATTTGCATTGGCATACGGCAATACATAGACCAAGTAATGCCAAGAATTAAAATTACATAACGTTGATATGGGGTTATATAATCCTAATTTAAATGATTTTGCCACACATAATTTGTGTTCTTCATTTAAATTTAAATCTTCTTTTGCTTTGGCATACCGCATACCTTTGGTCAAGCCATGTCAAAAAATACAATAAATATCGCCGATATGCCTCTTTAAATTTACGGTATACATTTTGTTTTCAGTTGGATGCTCTATTAACCTACTTTTTCTGATCTTGCTACCCATAATGTGTGATTTCATTTACATTAAAATCTACTCTTTCATTGGAATAAAGCAATACCTGTGCTATTATGTGTTTTGAAATATTTTTTTTTAATTGTATTTTACTTCACGCAGTAACACTGCAGTTGTGAACAAACATCCCGGTTACCTATGTTTTTCTCTTTATATAGTTTTTTAGTTATAACTTATATTTTATGATATTAAGGTTTGATAACATTTGTATTAATTTTCATATATAAAATTCTGTTGCCTTTGTTGTTGTAAAAAAACTAATAAAAACATTAAGCATTCGATTGTGTGTGTTTTTTAATGAATGTTCAGTCAATTTGAATCAGTATGATATATATTTTGAGAGAAATAGAGGTTGTTTTCAACATTTTTCTCTTTAAGTTACTAATTTTTTTATGTAATTACCTCATTTGTAAAAAGATTTGTTCTGAAATAGGCTTGTTGTTCCAATACGAATGAAAAATTAACAACACCGATGACCCATGATTTTATTTTACTTTTTTATCCACAATAGATGGCTTTAGCAAATTCTAGATATAACGAAATTTTCATTAAAACTGCAGCATGCGTCCTTAAGTTGATGTAAAATAGGTTGAGTTACGCGACTTTTTAAGTTTAGATAAAACACAGCGATAAAAAAGGCTCAAACGAAGAGCGTGAAAATGTGTGTAAACAATTGTTGAAACAACTCCTTCAATCAAGAAAATTTATTTAAAGAATTGACAATCAAAATGTAAAGTTTATATTACTGCTAATTCTGACAATCTTATCTTCTGTTGACAATATCATCGCGTAGCAGAATGTATAAAAGAGTGAATGGTTGAACTCAGATGCGGCGTTGCGTGGAACTATTAAAACTGGATACACGTTGAGCCTCGTTCTTGAATTCTGCGAGTCACGTGTCTTGACCCTCATCAATATTGGCTGATTGTGGAAAAGTCTATTAGAAGAAATATACTTGTTTACGAACGAAATTTGTTTTCTTTAAAAAAAATGTTCTTAGAAAAAATCTCTAACAAGGGGTTAGAAACATTCTCAGAAGGAAATGTTTTCCTGTATCTTGCTAAAAGTCTTTTAATGCCATCGGCGCTTTAGTTTTATTACGTTTTGTGGGAAAAAAAATGTTTTGAATGGTATACGTTATGGGATTTGCATATCTCGAATTTTGAATGAGACGCGCTATTAGAGTAGTAAGGCATGAAAAAGCAAGCTTTTATAAATCCCTTGTAAAAATAAAGTATTAATAAAGGAACACATACTTGCATTTTTATTGTGATGATACTGCATTTATATTTTATGACAGCATGGATTCGGGCGATTATATATTGCAATGAAAACATATAATGATTCAATAAAAGCGCATGCAGATAGTTCAAAGGTAATGTGAATAGCATAAAAACAAAATTATATTCTTTTTTAAACAAATACAATATCTATGTAATGACAAATAAGCAGTCTAATCAATAAACATGAACATGCGTGGTTGTAATATATTAGAAAAGATTGTATTTAGATTGGTTCTACGCATAAACACTTAAAGTAATTAAAGAGCATTTGCAGAAGTAATTACAAAATATCTTTAAAAACAGTTTTACATATCCTATATAAGTGATATTAACTAAGCTTGGCAATTATAGTGTCTTAATTTTGACGATTTTAGCTCATGCACTTATGAAAGCTCAAATGCAAATAATTATTTTCACGAGTATTTTTGTTGTCATAGACTATGTTATTTTATCGTATAACATTACCAAACATATTAAATCTTACCGTCAAGCATGAAAGAAAGTATATAAGCGATACGCGCTTTGCATTAATATCGTATTTATGACATATTTGTGCTTCCATCTTTACAGGCATTCAGAACCTGCAGGTATCGTTCTGGTTCAACTTGTAGGATTTTCTTCCAGACAATTAGCAAATCAATAGCATCGTGCTTATTCGATTTGCAAGTCATAATTAGTTTACCGTTTTGGTCTCACATTAAAGTTTAGTCAATATACACCTATATATCAGGTTGTACAATATATGGCATAGCTGTTTCAAATGGAGTTGTACACATACAATACGTGTCATTATGTGAAGTATCACATTAAACTTATACAATGCACTATTTTATTTTATAAATTTTAACAATAATACACACAGTAAAACATTAAATTCACTGGGTTAATACATGTACACCGAATGACAACAAAACAAAATACTAAGCATGACTGTCAGTATTTGCATGTCGATCAAGCACCTTCGTGATAAATGTTTTTACCAGGACCCAGGATAATTAAGTTATCAATCCAATGTAGATCGTGATCGGCAATATTTCGTCTAGAAAATTCTAGTTTCATGCACAAATCTTGTTATGCATACAGAGATTTAACGACACAAAATCTTGGACAAATAAATATGTGTTTCGTATCCTCGTTTCAAACTGCTATAAATATGCATTGTATTACAAAACAATATTTAAAATGAAATACAAATACAAAGTAAACATAATTTGTTTGCATATAAAATCGATGTTTTTTAACTAATCGCATCAAACAGGCGATAACGTAATCTTTTTTCAGTAATTACAAGACAGCGTAATAAAATACAGCTAATTAGAGTATTAGTGATCTTTTAAGAATTATTCCTAAAAATAACATAACCTTAAAGGGACTGTCATCCACGACGATGAAGAAAATAAAAGTTGTAAAATACCGTATTTTTTTACAATTATTAGTTAATATTGATTAAAATATCACGACTGGTATGTTACATTACTTGAAAAAAAGTTGTTAGGTTTTCATATTTTCAGTATATTCGGTAATAAATTTTACCGGGTATGTCTACCAGTTAACTACCAGTTAACTATAAATAACGCCAGCTGATTGATCATCATCGTCACGTGGTAAACCCAGGAATGCAAATTGTGCATGCGTAGTGAATTGAATATATTTGATATACAAAATGATCAATCCACTTGCGTTATTTATAGTGTGTATATCGTTATGTCACCTATTTTCGCGATGTACTTTCGATTTCACATCGCGAAATTTTATTACCTAATATACTGAAAATATTCACTTTTTCAAGTAATGTAATATACTAGTCGTGATATTTTAATCAATATAAACTAATAATTGTTTAAAGATACGGTATTTTAGAACTTTTCTTTTTTCGTCATTCGTGGTTGACAGTCCCTAGGGGCCTTTTCACAGATTTTGGCATTTTTTAACTTATTCATTAAATGCTTTATATCGATAAATGTAAACATTGGATCGTAAAAGCTCCAGTAAAAAATCAAGAATAAAATTAAAAAAAGGAAAAGAACATTGCCCGGACCAGGTTTCGAACCAGTGACCCCTGCAGTCCTGCCAGAGTCCTGAAGTAAAAACGCTTTAGCCTATTGAGCTATTCCGCCGTGTACTTATATATGATGTATTTTATACGTTATATAAGCAATCTTCGTAGTTTTACAAAATTTAACGACAAAAAACAGAACTCTCCAAATTATTCAATCGTTTCGCGTTGCAACGCTTTATAATTTTTAGGTTTTAAAATCGTCAAAAGATGCATATAATGGCTATATTAGACCATGGTAAATGTTCAGTATTACTATTTCCTCACAAATATCATAACTATAACGAAAATTTGCGAATCTGAAACAACTTTTTTCAATTTTGTCAATTTACCAAAGCGTGAAAAGATCCCTTTAAGGAAAAACTTCATCGAAGCAAAAAATTGTCACATACTTTATTAATTATGACAAAACACATGACATTCTCTGTTTCTCTATGTGCAAACCTTGTACCTAAACATTCGTTACGTAATAAAATTAATCGAATTTGCGAAGATCCGGTTTGAAGAAATCTTATGTTTATAATGAAATGACATCGCGCTATTTATCAATAGTTGCGACATACGCACAAAGTTTGCTATTTATCAAAATCATGGACAGATATATAGGTTGTATATACATTCTGTTGTACATTAACCATGAGTTTAAGTATATTTGTGACTGAAGTATATGAGTATATGATGAAAATTACTTTCAAAAGGGTACTTGCTGTATATCTCCATGATTAATCTGTATCTATGGCGTGTTTGTTTTGTAACATCAGATTATAAAACGTGAGTTAAAGAACAGAACATCGTCATATTCTTGTTGCAAGCGAAAACGTCACAACTGCTTCAGAAGCTTATGAATGTGTTTTGTGTCAAATTGTCAAGTCTGTTATAAACATTACATCGCATATTTTATATTCGTAAAATGCAATATGTGAATATATGGAATATACTGCTATTATGAGAACCCAAGAAAAATCGATGGAATTATGGTAAGCATCTTTAGCGATTGAGGCTTCGCAGGTGGAGTAAAAATAAAGAAAGGGAAAGGAAATAAAGCAAAAACAATCTTTGTTGTGCAACAATTTATTTTTTTAAAACATAACACTGCAATATTTCAATAACAAGTTGTTTAAAGTTAAATTAATACAACTTCGCATTGAATCGACTTGAAAACCAGACCATCGTAAATATGAACACAATGATGAGTACTTAAATCGCAAGTATCGGCTATCTGTTAAATAAATGAGGGATGATAGATGGTTCATGTTCAATTATTAGTATATGCATATAAATGTTGTTCATCAATACAATATATTTATATATGTTTATCATAACATTGTTAACCTTCGTGAAGTATTACAGTCGTTTTCAAACATTCGAACGGATTTGCTCTGTTATTTCGCTGCAAATGGTTTAACACAGATAAGTAAAAATTTAATGTTTATATGTGTAACCCTGATTTAACATCCTGCGTCATCATTAATCTATATTACATGAAGATCTGCCAACATATGCACGAGCTAGTGTTTAGGTGTCCACACATATTTAAAATAGTGTTTTAACAAATATAAATTTACTCAGATGTTTAAATCAAAATAGGTGGCACCAATTTGTAACGCGATAAACATTCAAATCAACATAATTTGTCTTCTACATAATATCAGTAACGGATGCGGGCGTTTATTTTTAAGCGAATGGAAGAGCAATACATAGTCAATTCGCAATAACGCGAATTACTTGTGTAAGTGTTAAAGGGATCTTTTCACGCTTTGGTAAATTGACAAAATTGAAAAAAGTTGTTTCAGATTCGCAAATTTTCGTTTTAGTTATGATATTTGTGAGGAAACAGTAATACTGAACATTTACCATGGTCTAATATAGCCATTATATGCATCTTTTGACGATTTTAAAACCTAAAAATTATAAAGCGTTGCAACGCGAAACGATTGAATAATTTGGAGAGTTCTGTTTTTGTCGTTAAATTTTGTGAAACTACGAAGATTGCTTATATAAGGTATAAAATACGTCAAGAATTTGCACTCGGCGGAATAGCTCAGTAGGCTAGAGCGTTTTTACTTCAGGACTCTGGCAGGACTCCAGGGGTCACTGGTTCAAAACCTGGTCCGGGCAATGTTCTTTTCCTTTTTTTAATTTTATTCTTGATTTTTTACTGGAGCTTTTACGATCCAATGTTTACATTTATCGATATAAAGCATTTAATGAATAAGTTAAAAAAATGCCAAAATCTGTGAAAAGGCCCCTTTAACAAATGGTCATCGCAAATACGGGACATTCTTAACCAAACCGGTTTCACCGATGTATGGCTATTCCCCGAACTGTAAACAATGATCATTTTAACCCGTTATTCAAAAACAGATTACGAGGCCAGTATATTACCAACTGGGATGTCAGTGTGACGTCGTGTAGCTAAATGATTCTATATAAGGAACTCAAACCGGTATTTGAAAGATCATCGTATCTTGATACTGTTGACAACAAAAAACATAGAAACATTATTGCAAAATTACGTTTGTTCTCTCACAAATTATCCATAGAAACGGACAGACACCAGAATATTGACAGAGATCAACGTAAATGTATATTATGTAACCTAAATGACATCAAGGATGAATTTCACTTTGTCCTTAAATGTCGTTATTATGATGATGTTAGGAATGCATTAATTCCGAAATATTATAGAATCCGGCCAAATATGTTCAAGTTTATTAAAGCGGGTATAGTCAATACGATTTAGTCAAATATTTATGAATTTATATAAACTGTGTAAAAAACTTATTATATATATATTTCAATATAAATTAAAATAAAAGTTAAGAAGAACATGTGTCGCAAAATGCGAAATAAGCCAGATATTTAATTCTGAAATTGAAAACGGCTGTACAGCCGAATTCGCCAGCATGTATAACATACATGTACGATGTGCATCTAAACTTACGAGGGGTGTTCCAGTAGTTAGTGGATTTTCGCTATAACTTTCATTTGGTAACATAAATGTACAAACAAATAGCATGTTAAGAATATTTCGTCCTTTCCAAATCTACTCTCCAAATATCATGGAAATACATAAAACAATAAATAATTATATATCAGAGATTAAAACATGTGCACGATGCGCACACCGACGCACGTGTAACGTTTCTGTTCAACGTCAATGACGTTATGAAGTTAACAACTGTCAAATCTTTTGCACATAATCACCTCCAACGCGAATGCACTTTATGTGTCGGGAAATCCACTTGTCAAAAGTGTCTCTATACCAGTCAGCGTCAAAAGACGACACGATTCGCTTTGCTGCAACTGTAAGTTCCTGTTTACTTGCAAAGCGAAAACCGCGCAACTGTGATTTAACTTCCGGGAAGACGCGGAAGTCTATAGGGGCCAAATCCGGGCTGTAAGGAGGACTTAGGCGCTGTAATGTAAAATTTGCCGTAAATTCTGTTTATCAACGACATTTAAACCAAATTTAAATTCGCGTAACGCTCATACTTTTTATAAAATACACGCGTGCGCCGCATGTCGTTACTGAGGTCTCTATGGCAACGCGTTTCAAACGCGCTTTATGGAATTAATGCATTTTTAGCTTATATATAAAGTCCGTGATAATTGGTTTGTATAATATGTCAATTTCATTGACTTTTACCAGCAAACTAAAAAGTTATAGCGAAAATCCACAAACTTCTGAAACACCCCTCGTAGTTTAACGGTTTATAATACTTAGACGAATGCTTCGGTTATTGTAGGAAAATATGTTCGTCACTATCGGCTCGGGGCGCTAATTTGTCTTTGCTGCATTTTATGAAATTCGGCTTTAATGTATAATTTTTCTTGCCTATTTTGTGTTTTTGTAACATATTTTATCAATATATTACAATTAAACACATATGAAAAATCGTATATACCCGCTTTAAACTACTTAATAGCTCAAACAAAACTGTATTAAGAAAGCTATCCATGTATTGTTTAACATGCTTTAAAATAAGAGAAAATGTCATATATATGTAGCATTAAATATAAATACATTTTTACAAAAAATAAGGTCAGAAATATGTAATTATACCTATATTTGTAAACCTATATGCATAACATTGCGTGACCACTGTGTATTAAACCCATCCATGTACCATTCTCACGAAATATGTCACGAAATATGTTTATTTCGTGTTTATTTATATTATTTATTCTTTAAAATGATTTGTGTTTTTGTGTGTTTTGTGTGTACTACAACGTATGCTGTTATTTATATTTATGTTGATGACGATGAGCTTCACATGCTTAAGTCGAAAATAAAATTAACTGTTCTGTTCTGTTACCCTTGGACCAGTATGTTTGATGTGTGTAAATAATTTGGTAATAACATTTGGATATATTTGTAAAAAAGAAATTAAATCACTGACTTTAAAATACCGAATAGATAAGTAAAAACAAGTGATATATTATCATTTTAATTTAAATAAATACTAGGCAGTTCGTAGTGGTATACCATTTCTTTCTATCCCGTTGAAGCAATTTGAGATTCAAATGGTTTAAGTTTGCAACTAAAAGCAATTTGTACGTTAATCATATCGAAATATGGACATTTGATCATTCCATAAACGCCTAACAAATTAATATTAAACTACATGGTCATTATGTAAACAAGATTAAAAGTCAAGTCCGAATACGCAAATAAAATAACGATCCCCATTTCTTTTTACACTTGTTTTCGACTTGTATTTATGGTGTCATTAGTCTTTTATGGATCAGACGAATCGGCTTAATATATCGTGACTTGTTCTGATAGAATACAAAAACATTGCTCAGCAAATAAATGTTTTAAATTCGACGTTCATACTATAGATTTTAATTTAAAATTCGGATCAGATTGTTGTAAAAATAAATATAAATTAACATAGTAATAAAAATACAAAAAGGACCCCATGAAAATAAAATTTAAAAAAACGATGCTCATTATTAAACAGCGCATATAACAATTAAAATGTCAACGTCTTAAAAAGAAAATTAGTCCAGGCAAGACTCAATCGCTCTCAAAAACTTCATATATGAGTTTTTCAGTAGAAAAATTGAAGAAAAACATGTTTACTAAAAGAGCAGTTAGTATACGTTAAGTCTAAATGTTAATATACAATGATGTCTTTATCATTGAAAACGCAAACAAAGCCATAGCGTTCGATTATAAAAGAAACATTGCAACATTGCAAAAGAATGCAAAGAACGTATGTATTCAATAATGTACTGTCCTTCAAATAATTGTGCAATCCCATCCTAGATATTAATATAAGCTATTAAAGCGAAAAATGTAAGTAACAGTGACGCGAATACCCGTAGCCCCAAATAAATCCAATGCGAGGTCTCCGTAAAAGCTGGTGATATCTAACGTTTCAGAATATCACATGAATATCAATTACACTAGTTTGATGGAACGCAAACACAGTATTCTATGACAACCGCCAGCCTGCAAGACCCCAATTTAATAACCAGAAGTTCAAACTTTGTTGATTTTTTAAATATATTTTGTTGATTGTTAATATACACTATAGATATGCAAACATGAAAGCCGTATGCCTAAGGCTGTGGCAAAGTAAACCAATATGAAGCTATTGGGTTTTAACATACTGTTCAATAAAAATGATGTGATAATTCACAAGAGACAGTAAATCTGTCAAATTTCAGCATTTAAGTGTGCGATTGACTTTTCCAGGAGACGTTTAATGTAAAGAAGTGAGTTCATTTTAAAACCAAAATGCTTGAATATAAATCTTTACCACAATGCTCGTGAGAATATCTGCTGATGTGGGTCCATTTCAATTATAAAAAGGATCACTTTGTTTAAGAAAAACGTGTCTAATAAATATCTTTTGAAACTTTATTATATGTTTCTAGCAATTATTCGTATATGAATGTATGGAAAACGTTTTGGACAAATTTATTGCAATTTTTATTTTGTCTTGTGGATGAGCATTTAAAAATATTAAAAAGTTATAGTTGTTGTTTAATACAAAATAAACTGTTTCCCTTTTGAAAATGTGCAGTAAAAGCATTTCTTTAAAAAAAGTTGGATTTCCCTATTGTAAAGTAAATTCTTTAGCTATGATCCAGCAAGTTTGAATATTCTGTAATGCAATCTGCGTCTGACAAGAGTCATTCAGTCTGCAGATGTTCATATTTCAATACAATGTGTTATTAATATGTGCAAATGTCGGCGTTGCAAATTACCATAATGCATTTTGATCTTTTAATATATATATATATATATATATATATATATATATATATATATATATATATATATATATATATATATATATATATATATATATATATATATATATATATATATACATATTCCCATCGATGTCTCCTCGGTTATTTAAAAAACATGCTCATTGTATATGGAAATTACATGATGCAATTTTTTCAACTTGTTTTTAGAAAAAAGTTAGTCTCGCTTTTAGGCACGACGCGACGTGAGAACATATCTGCGTAAAGAAGTTGTTGGCAACCAATTTATTAAGACAACTAGGTAAAGTATTCGATTTTAAATAAAATGGTCAACTTAACAGCTCAAGCGTCCGGTCTTATCTTCCGAAAATGTCCTCAACCTATTGCATGTATCTATTTATGAAAGGGTTAAGAACGTTTTTTTATATAAAATGCAATACATATTCATTTGGTACCGTATCGTAGTTGTTTATTATACCATTTTATTTTAATATTATCACACGATAGGAATACGAGTATGATAATATTTTAAGCATCATCTTAAGTTTATGAGAACCAGGTTGTTAAAAACAAATACCAAGTCTTAAAACATGACCCTTAAAGAAACTCTTCATAGCAGCGGTTCGGTGAAAAAGCCTTATCATTAAGTATTGTTATATGAGTGGTGGAAAAACCTTAATTTTACCAAACATACTATAACATACTACTGAAGTAAACACACTATATCGTTGTTTGCACTGACATAAAACTAAAGCAAAAAGTTATAGTGAATAAGGCCACGACTTTTTTTTTTATTGGTTTACAAAAATTATTTTGAAAATGGTCCATCGGGCGGTCGAAAAAAAAAAAAAAAAAAAAAACATCATTGGAAAAAAAAGTTAATACTAATAACATCAGAACAAAGACAACATATCTTTTATAACCTTAACACAGAGACAAAAAATCAAATTATGCAATAAAACACATCTATATCTTCAAATGAAATGAGTCCTAAAAGCACCTTTTGTAACATCAGGCAATTTTAAACACTCCGTTACATGACATGCGTTCTTCTCCCATTAAAACGAAAAACTGCGCTTCATTTCCATAATTCGATGCGCACCATTACGCAATGCGATGCCCGTTGCATAAATCTTATATAAGATAAACTACTCATACACAAATTACCTGGTATGTGTTTGCTCTTACTCGACTTATGAGATCGTGCATGAAAAAAAATCGAGGTAGATCGATCCATGCGTCGTCGCGGTTATGTTTGTCAAAGTTGTTGTTGTCATGAAAACTCGTTGATTTACAAAGCAAAACGTCTTATTTGAACTGACGCAAATTAATTTAATCATATTTGTCAACTTCGCTTTTGCTTTATTTTGATAATTTAATCCAAAGTTTAATGTTAGCAAGTGTTTTTGTTTACTGGAATTGTAAACAAGGAGTCAGTTAAAGTCTTCCGAAAATGTGCAGCCTGTGTGAATTGACAGTTTGACGTCATCAAAGGAAAGCCGCTTTCTGTCGGAAGCAATAAAGCGACAAATTTCGCGCCGAAAAAATTGGCTTCCTTTGTCTAGCAATCAACATGCCGAACCAATCGTGTGTTTGTTTCTCAATTGCAATCCTCCAATTTAATAAAAGCACGTGCATAGCTCCGCCTTCGAATCTTTTGCAGAGAACAGAGGCGGAGTTTAACTGTTTATAATTGAGCAAGTGTTTTACGCAAGTTGAGTTCCGATTTGCCGAAATTACTCGGCCCTAAGCATTGAAACAAAATTCCTAAACACATATATCGTAAATAATGGCAGTGTTTTATTGGATTATTTATACTAATTATCAAATACTTTTTATCTACTATAATATCGGGTTTGTTTAATATAATTAACATGTTAAACAATATAGTTGCGTCACAGACTCGGAAATAAATTTTGATGGGGTCGACATTTTACTGACGCTGATTTTCTTATTGTCTGTAATTTTTACCCGAAATAAATTTTGAGAAGTGCCCATAAAAGGACTGGTACATAATGTGTCACATTGAAAAATATCCCGATCTCTGCAATATATGTGAACCAATCGGTGATTGTACGTACTTGATTTTATTCGCAACCGTACTCAAACCAGATCGATTTTTTTCTCGTTTCGCTCGTTTTGCAGTGCGGTCGGGAATAAAATATTTAGAAAAAAGACGATTTTCCGATTTTATTTTTTTTCCCATTTTCCAAAAATTAGGGTCGGCGGTTTTGTAAACCAAGAAATATAAAAGTCGTGGCCTAAGTATTACTCATTTAAAATAAAACAATACTAAGTTGTGTATTATTGACCATGTAATTCGTTTATGCAGATCATACACTATATAACAGTTTGCTCATTTTCATGTAATATTCATTCAATAATATTCACCACATAAATGTGCTATTTCTATAACAAAACAACAGTTATGTCAGGCACACTTTTCAATCGAAGATTACTGTTAATTTATTTATTTTTACTTCAAGCGTATTGTTTATTTGCGTTAGTTTAAACACTATTTATTAAGTTCTTTGAAAGTACATATAAGCAATACAATACAAACATACATATTATATTTGAGCAATATGCTAGGCAGGTAGAATTGCAGTATTGCTTTACATAAAGGCTGAATTGAATTGGACAGAATTGAGAAGGAAGCTCGAGGCTTATACTATGTCTCTCTTCTGTCAGTTAGAAGCGCTGCTGTAATGGTGTAAACAACCAAACGTATAACAACTATTTAAAGACATGTTAAAATTACGAACAATATATTACAGTGATAGATTATTGCATACTGGTTAGAAATGTAAAAATAATATAACCTATAATACAAAAATTATAACAGAGTAATGTAGACAGCATAATAGCTAATAAGTGGAGAAGGAAAGAGATAGCAGTCGAAGAGTAGAGTTTCTGAATTAGAGAAGTTGCGGTAAGAAAGGAAGCAGCTGCGGGAACGGGGCATCGTTAGCAGAATATGGTTTGTTCCTGAGATAGAAATGGGTTAGAATCTATGGCTATCTCGGATGTAAGACTGAACATGTTTGAATATTAATGAATTTACTTCACATGAACCGTCTTTAACACCGAAAAGAAGAAGTTGCAAAGTTATGGGTAAGAATCTAGACAGATTGTTAAAAAGGATAACTCTTTTTTTCTACATAAATGGGGCAATTGAAGAAAAAGTGATATGTGTCTTCAATCTCACCGCATTGACAATATGGACTTTGTACAATGCTTTTTGAGTACAAATGTTCATTTAAACTGCTACAATGCATTCGTAAACGCGCATGTAGAATATTAGATGTCCGCTCCCCATCGTAGAAATGCTGGGGAATTATTTTCTTATCTTTATTAAGATTTGCTTTGAAAGCAGAGAGAGAAGGAGCCGTTCTCGCCGATTCCGGTAACTTGTTCCATAAGTTTATAGTTGATGGTAGGAAAGATCGTGTAAAAAGTTGTGATTTGCATTGGATACTGCGAATGTTGTTAGAGTTACGAAGTGGATAAGCATATCTTTCTCCCACGCTAGAGGGGATAAGTGTGCACAAGTATGGGGGTGCTAGTGAATTATACATTTTATAAAAGTGGGTAAGTTTATGTTTTGTTCTCCTATTTTTTAATGGTTCGAGAGCAGTTTCATTGTATAAGTTTTGCAAGGATGCCAAACGTGTCCCCCCGCTGATTATCCTTGCTGCTTCCTGTTGAATCTTCTCAAGTTCATCTTGCGTATTAATGTTATCCCAGACTATATCAGCGTATTCAAGAATTGGTCTAATACATGTTGTGTAAATCGAAAAAAGGGACTTTCTATCGAGCGTAAACTTGAACGTTCGCATTACATTGAGTCTTTGCCATGCTTTCTTCTTCACTGATTCAATATGGTCATGCCAGGAACATGTATCAGAAAAAGTTAAGCCTAGATGCTTGTGAGACGAAACCTCAGTGATTTGGCAGTCATTGAAAAAGAGAGGGGGATGGATTGGGCGGTTGATTTTTCTAGATACAACCAAGGATTCGGTTTTGGATGGATTGAAGGTTACCAACCACTTATCAGCCCAGGAATGAATTTTTGCAAGATCAGTGTTAAGATGATTAGCCGCATCAACAGGGTTCACTTGTCGTCTGCAAATAGGCGAATAGGACAGTGAATATCTCGTACAATGTCATTTATATAAATGAGAAATAGGAGGGGCCCTAATAAAGACCCTTGAGGGACACCAGCGTTTATGGGTAATGGGTCAGATTGGCAGCCAGAGATTACAACACACTGGGTCCTCTCATGTAGGTAGTCTTTTAACCAAGATAGAAGATTGCCCGAGATACCACTAAGTCGGAGCTTGTGGATAAGTCCTTCATGCCATACTCTGTCGAAGGCCTTAGAAATGTCGCAAAAAACGGCTCGAACCTCTTTACCTTCGTCAAGGGCTTTACAAAAGGATTGATACACAGAGACTTATTGGTTGACAGTGGAATCTTTTGGAATGAAGCCTGATTGAGATGGGGTTATAAATTCAATAACCCTTAAATGGTTAAAAATATATTTGTGGAGAATTCTCTCGAGACATTTACTTAAAACACTTAAAAGAGAGATCGGTATGTAATTTCCAACATCCTGAGGATCAGACTTTTTGTGAAGTTCACAAACAGTTGCTTCTTTCCAGCTCCGTGGGACCCTACAATTACTAATAGAAAAATTAAAAAGATTTTGTAGTGGACCTGAAATCTCGGATGCAATTTGCTTTAGAACTTGACTATTTATTTGGTCTGGACCTGATGCCTTTCCCGTTTTCATCACTTTAATGGAATCCAATACATCTTAACGGGAAATAATAAGATCTTCAAAGACGGGATAATCTGGCTCTTGGGAATGTAGGTTGTGCATATGCGTACTTGGTGTAGTTAAAGTAGATTGCGATTGGAAGAATGAATTAAGAATATTTGCTTTTTCAAGGGGTGACTCATATATGGTACCATTATGAATTAAGGGAGGCAACTCGTTTTGTGTGGTGTTTTTATTTGTGAATGTTTTTATTATTTTCCTGAAGTCGGATGATGAGTGTTGATTTTCACGTATAAGTTTAGCGAGATTTTCAAAGTGCACTTTTTTAGCTGATCTGACAAGATTATTAACAATATTACGTTGTTGGCGAAAGATGTGCCAGTGTCGGTCTAAATTAGTAGCCTTGGCTTTTTTGTATGCTCGTTTGCGGCGTCGGATTTCCTTACGAATATTAGTATGAAGCCATGGAGGATCGGCTGTTCTTATTGTAACTATTTTGTTCGGGATTGTAGCTTCGCAGAGACTGATAAGTTGACGTGTGAAATTTGAAGTATATATGTCTATATTATTATCACAACAACTGTTCCAATCGAAATTCTGCACAAGTTGTCTTAGATTAGTGTAGTCCCCATATTTATACAGCCATATTTTACGTTTAAAATTAGATCCAGCTATTCTATTGAAGTTTATGACGCAGTAGACTGGGCAATGAAATCGAAGTTGCTGGTTAAGAAAGGGTTCTCCAACGCCGCTTTTTAGCACTTCCAAGGAAGGTGTTACTATAAAAAGGTCAAGAATGGAATTCGAGGTTTCAGTAAAATGAGTAGGTTCTTTAATAATCTGTGTGGGATTATACTGTAAAAGAAGGGTCTCCATATTGATCCTGCACTGTGGTTTATTCATGTCAAGATTAAAACCACCTGTGATAACAATGTTCTCAATACCAGTGTCAACGGCTAGTGAGATCGAATCGTTTATGCATTCTATTAGATAAGGAGAAGAGTTTGGTGGTCTGTAGAAAGAGCCAGATAAAAGACGCCTTCCCTTTATACGTAGTTCGACCCATATACATTCTAGATCATCAATTTGTAGGTCAGGTCGTTCAATGGCAAAGAGATCGGATTTTACGTATACTAGAATACCTCCATGGGGATCGTTTCTTCTATCTCGTCTGAACGGCTTATGATATGAAGGAAAAAGTAGGTCGTCAGTGTCAACTGTTGAGCTGAGCCAAGTTTCAGTAAACACTATAATATCAAAATTGTTGAGATCGGCATACATAATATCTTTCTTGGCGAGGAAGCTCTGAACGTTTTAATGAACAATTTTTAGATTATGTGTAAATGCATCATTTATTGAAGATGAGAAAGATGTACCCGAAGAAGAGGATGACATATCATGGGAGCTGCCGGGTCCAGGATTTGGATGGACATCGCCTCCTCTATGAAGAAGGATTGCCAGCCAGCAAACTAACTCGAACATATTCATATATTGAAGCCCTTTACTTTTCATAGTACGAGAGTGGAACAAACCTATCCTCATGGTTTATTTGCGTTGATTGTTACAATCACAGCAAACTGATTTTGAACTAGAATTTATTCTCTGATTTACGATGACATAATTTAATAGGATGTTTTCGTGGTATTATAAAAAACAGATTTATATTATTACTTATGGATATTAAAAAAAATAACCGTGATTTTTTGAGAGAGAGAGAGAGATAGTGAATGTTTTATAGGCGTATTATTTTTTATTATTTTTTATGTTTTTGTTCCGTTGCAATTTAATGAAACCTTAGGGTATGAACTACTTTTCTTTTGTGAATCTTATGAGATGAGCACTATCAGGTGCAATGTAGGATTGCCTTTTGGTTTCATTTTCTTGTTTGGCGTCCTTAACTTACTGCGGCAACCAGCCAATGATCGGATGCCTGACGCAGTGTAATAAATGTCATACATTTTGGTTTTTTCAACTTCACAGAATTGTATTTAAAGTGTTTTCAGATAGTTTGCAAAAAACAACATGGTTCGCAACTAATTACTTTTTTTTAATTATCTTTTTATATTTGTCAATTTATCAAATGTGTTCAAACAGTCTGAAATGTATCGATTTTAAAAATAATTGGTTTTAAGAAACCTTTTTAATTTATAAACTATATGTGACATTTTGGTTTTGAACATGATGTAAAATCTAGCATGATTTAAACACGTACATTTATAATAAGCTTAGCTTAAATTATGTGTTTTAAACATCAATATATCATTTAATGCACATATGTTGGTTTCATAATATTGCATAGCAACTGTTTATCTTTGCCTTGTTGACTAGTTTTATAAATAAACATACATATATCCTGCATAGCGATTGCATTTTGCAGTAATTACAATATAATGTATACATTTGTACTCGTTTAGTAAACTAAACTTACAAGAATTATAAGTTGAGTCGTACGAACAACCAAAGCCAAGATATGTGATGACCTTTACTTTTGTCATTTATTTACGTCCTCTTGTCATGTGATGCCCCATGGGACATGGTGCACGCTTTTGGAACACACGTCCTGTCTGCTCATGTATACAAAAGCAGACAGAAGATTTGCATAGTAATTGGTCAATTATCACATGAAAGTGGAAATGTTATGATCCTACTTAAAATGTTATATCAGTTGTTAAAAGATTTTGTTGAGCAAACAATAAAAGAATAATAATGAAAATACAATATAATACATTTTAAATCAACTGCAGTACTTACATTTAGTAAAACAAAATAGTAATTCGACCAAATTCGTAAAAATACACTTAATTTATATATATTGTATAAGGTGCACGATGAACATATCATTCAACAATATAGACCACCGCATTCAGTTAATTCTTATGCGTTAAAACTGCATTTATCTCATTGTGACATTTTTCAAGTTATTTTTGAATATTCTCTATTTTTCTTTTCTAGAAAATATAATATGAATGGTGAATTAATATTTTTTTACAGAATTGTTTTTCAGAATTAATTAAAAAACGCACGCAGTATAACACGACAAATACCTTTCATGATATTTGACAGCGCACAACAAAATAGTATTGATTCGCCGTTCGTAGAACGGTAGTAGCTAGATATAATTTTCGATGTTAAATAACCATGCTTACAGACCGGTGATTGGTACGTGTAGTTTGAGCAATTCAAACTTAAGTTCAAACATATGAAATATCTTAAGGTCGAGTAGTGTAAATAATTATACGTGTATTTACTTTCTTTACCATTTCAGCTTTTTAATAAACACTATGCTATTTTTTGCCGTAATATTAAAAATAACTATGTATATTAGTTTTGTTAAAACAAGGTGCGTGGCACATTATGCTCTAATTCTTTAACAGTAGTTTTTACTATTTACGCATATAAATCGGTCATGTCGTATTTTCCAGGAAACTTGGAAACAAAAATGAAAGAAAGTTAGACATACAAAAACGAATATTCATTATTTATTACTATTAGGGGAATGAAACCTGAAGAAAATTTTATCAATTCACTGGTGGATTTTGAGTTTACTAATTTATTGGATAGGTATGCTTGTATTTTGTTGAAGTAATCCGTCTCTTTAACGTAACCAATTTGGGGACTCTAATAAAGTTCAAGTTCTCATATATCACAGACACATTAGAACTGTGAAGAGATTTGGTTTTATATTTACCAATCAATCAGTTGATAGGAAATTGAACAGATTCAGAAATGTTGATAACTCAGTGATTATTAACATCTAAAACTGATTCTACCTGAATGAATTCCAATCTTTAGTCGTGGTTCAAGTGTAATAGCATGTGAATGGCCTTTTATACATGGAGTACTCTGAGTATGGGCATGATGACATTGATGCTATCTCGTCGGCACGAATGTCGCCTTTTTTAAGACCGCTAGGGAACATTTAGGCATTACAAGACATATTTCTGAATTCATATTAATGTTAGAAGCCTGCTTTGTTCGTCCTTTGCGACGATTCCTAATAAACATGTTATGGAGTACATGTAATTGTAATAATTCAGCCACTTTATACATGCTAAATACAGTTTATTTGCATTTTGTATTCGTTTTATCATGGTAATGCACATGTGTCTATATTATTTACACAGTTTTTACACACATAAAGAGTTCTGATGATACAATAATCAGTGGATTTTTAAATCCAATCATGTAGTCATGACTATTTCTTTACGTTTTAAAATCCGCAAACTAAAAAACAATGACTACACGTTTTGCAAAACGATAAATAGTTTTTCCGCTGTCTCTACCTTAATAAAAGTAACCATCATGTCGCATCGAGGTCAGATTAATTGTTTGTATACGGCTGCCTGAAACTAAGTGTTATTCTCACCGACCTAACCGTTTTCAACGATGCGAATTTGAAATCCTGTATTTCAGATAATAACAAACATGACTAAGCTATGAAAAGGAAACGATTAAAGATCACTCAGTGAATAAGTCAAGTCTAACCTCTTTCCTACCAAGTGCTAGATGTAAATGCGTGGTATTTATTATATAAGATGTCTTGACGTACTTAAATTGAAATAAGACTCACCAAACAAACACTCCAATGATTCCTTAAATAGTATGTCGTATCATTGAAGGGTTGGAATGAACAGACACAATTGCTACCTTGTTAACACTAAGGAGCAAACATGGGGCAGCGTCACTTTGAATCAGGAATGATTTCATTAACGTTTAGGAAGCAATTCACCATATCATTACTTATACAAACAGCTAATATAAGCACATTGACCAGTCTCTTTTGACACATTTAATACCATGAACCTTTAGTAATTAATGAACATGTGAAGAACAACCGTATCACCTAATCTTTGACAAAACGAATTGTTTTCTGAAACTGTGTTGTATCCTTTGCGATATCTGTACTTTTTAATTTCCAGATTTTTGTCTAAGACCGGTGGACGGCAAAGCTGTTTGACTGAGTGTCATCTACTTAATAATTGGTCATTTAACTCCGTTATATATTGTTCGGGATTATATGGCATGCTGTTAGATCACAGTAGCTTAAATTTGCATTTTACGACTACAACGTTTACTATATATGTGGTAAATTATTAAGCATTATGTTCGCATCATGTAAAAGTATTTATTTTCTAACTTATATATTTTGTTCAATCGTTACAAAATAAAAGTGAGCATGCTCAATTAGAAAGACTGGACTATTGACAAGACATGAAGCCGCCTAGCAAATTGGATATTTTCCGGCAATATACAAATCCATCGCGCTTCATTAAATGAAATCTGCTCCTGACATTTATATGCAATCAATGAAGGGCAATTTTGCACAGTAACCTCTAGCAATATTCTCGAAAATCCTAGTAATTAGGATTATATGGTGGGCTTTCGGTTATAACAAGAAATGCTATTACTTCATCCTCGTTAGGGATAATCTATGTCAGGCATGTCGTACATATACATTTATAAAACTAGTCAAATTGATTAAACGATTAATTCATCAATAATGCGATATTTTCATTTAAAAAATAATAACAATACAGCTAGAAAAAACAACAACAACAAGTTATCAAATAAGAAGAGGAAAGAAATATTAGTTTTATTCTTTATTAATTAATATTGTTTTCAATTCTTTTAAGGTAGTAATCATAATTTCAATGTCACTACTTTAATGAGTAAATACGATCAAATATAGCAAACTTGATAGAAGACTAAACAAGGAAAACAAAAGAAAAAGTTTGTATTCGGATAAAAAAGTTTGATCAGTCGGAATAGTGCAAAAAAATACTCTTATTCACGCGTACTCGTTTTCGTCAAATGATCAACGAAAACACCCTTATTTGAACTCTCATTTGATGCGCTGACTTATGTTGTTGTCAAATGCAAAATTAAGATAGCATTATCATTTCAGAGTTATTGTTTTCTGTGGGCTTTATTTAAGAAACGTTTGCAGTTTGTAACGTTGAATTATTGAACCAGAATTTATTCTCAGTAGCTCAGCTTCTCGTTTGATTTCACTGTTATATAAAGATATACATAATATGGTACACATGAATCTGAAATTGGATTTTGAGTGATCGTTTATTGAATGTTACGCTAGATCCATCAAATAATTGTGTCATTTTTTCTAAGCGGTCATATTATAAAAATAATGTACTTTCAGGATATTGTATATTATTTCATTTAATCGTGATTGTTATGAATGAATCGTGTCACTTTTTCCAAAGATGCATACCGATCTACTTAAGATAATCAATCTCTATATAACACTTTATGCTGAAACAACAAGCAGTGTTTTATTTTTAATATTTATAGTATGTGTTATGACAATTGCTATTCAGGAGTTGCATAGTATTCATGTACGACTTTTCATCTTTAAATGAAGTTAGCAAATGTGTATTTTAACTACAAACTAAAAACACTTTTTTGACTTTCATTAAACAATGACAATTCTTAAATTTTACATTAAATATGTCGACGCTCCTACAAAGTCCACAGACACTTCTTTATAGACTAAGCAACAAGTACGACCTTTGTACATATTAGACGTGGAATATTTAATTGGAAAGTTAAACTAACAACTACTAAATGCTTGTGTCAACAATGACATTTTCAACTAAATATTGCTCAAACATATTACCAATAGTATCATAAAAATGCCTATTCACGACCCCCAAAAATTTGGTCTCGTTGTGATTGGAATGCCGCTCCATAAAGGTTTGCTCATTCTTTTTCGAAATGTTGGGGATTGGTTTTATCGTCCATATCTTGTCTGCGATCACCCTGGATATACGCACGGAACAAAACATGACCAGTTGTACTGCGGCAAAACAGATATAATTTGCTCGGGTTGCAGAGGAAAACGTTGACGCAACTTTTGATTGTGTATCCATTTAGAAAACAAAACTAACACGAATATAATGGTAAGAATGCCAGCGTGTATTCGATATCCGAAAAGATACATAGTCTTGCAATGTACGTTTTAGTATTTTGTTTGGACTTTAAAAAATAATTTTGTTTTGAATTGCTTGTTCTTTGAACTCCGGGTATTTATTTTATATTTATTAAACCATGCGAATTGCAGTTACTGCTGTTTTGATTGGAATTGCTTGTTCTTTGAACTCCGGGCATTTATTTTTTATTAATTAAACAATGCGAACTGCAGTTACTGATGTCATCATTTGCTAAACAATTACTCAAACCAAATACTGATAATTAGGGAAAATGTTTCTCACTGATTTTAGGATAGATGATAAAATAAGATACTGTCTGTTCGTAAAAAACTCTCCAATACACGTTAAGATATATGTTATTTGTATAATAAAAATAATTATATCCGTTCAGCTATTACACTAAAATAAAGGTTAAAACTGTGTTTCTGTCTTAATGTATTTATACAAAATCAGAATAAAACAATGAACAAGAATATATCAATATGGGTTAAACTTAAAAAATAGTACACAAGTACTTTTTTTCAACATCTAGAAATTTAAACCGAAATGTTAAATGAAATCCATCATAAAGACTTTATATAATCATAAACACATCATTAATAATGCTTTAGAAAACTCTTTGAAAATCCCTCGCGATTAATTATTCCTTCTCAGATTCGCATTTTATGAGATTTTATTTGATAAGAGAATCTTTTAGATATTGTTATTTGATTTGTTATTCCCACTTTCTCTAGGGATGCCGTTAGAATGACAATCGAATGGGATAGACAAGCGGTGAATTATGCCTGGGTCAAATACAGAGAAATATACTTTGAATTTCAACGCAGACAATGAATGCCACAGAATCAAATTGATATATTAAATCGCAATTATGACTTTCAAAAAGAACATGCCAGTTTTATTCTCGAAATATTGCAGTAAAATCTAATATGACCAATTAATCATGGTCAATGTTTATGGTTCTTTATTTATGACGGCTACAACCGACGTCCATACACTAACATAACGCATATCAACGATCTTTGTAAATGCACGAGACAAACAGTTTGCCTTATAACAATTGGGTTGTGTCATTTTTCAGGAGAAATGGTTATTGTACTTACATAAACAGAAAGATTACATTGTAATATCACGAATATCCTTGATAAGCAAAGATTTATTTGTATATTGGAGTTATGGTTACAATATACTAAATATTTTTGGAGTATAATGCTATACTCTTTAAACACCTGAACATCATTTATAAGAAGACACAATTCTCTGTGTGGGCATTTGCCATGACTTTATTTGAGAATGTTTATTTGCATATGTGGTAGGGAAAACATTGATGTTTAACAGAAATTCACTCATTTGCTTGACGGTTGGAGACTACATGAGACTTTGACAGATGGCGGGAAACCCTCATCCACTGGTACGAACCCGGTAAATAGATGGCTGTAAAACAGTAACCGCTGATTCGCATCGAGTTCTATCTCGCCTAACGCATGACCCCCACCCCCTTTTTATTGTCTAAATCATTGCGGCTTGGAATGCTCTTTAAGGAAAGGTATGGTTATAAGGGTCTCTATACGCAAAAGTTTGACTTTATTTTTTGTTGAAGTTATTGCTTTTACATTGAATTTGTGTAGGAAATCTTTTGGTATATTGTGACCTAAACATATTCAGGTAAAAAAGAAATATCATCTGCAAGTGCAAAATATGACTGGGAAAGCTAATGTTTGGTCATTTCTTAGCAAAAGAGAAGAAAATATGTGCCTTAAATGCATGAATTCAGATAATTTGACCTGGAATAGTTGTTTTTCAAGTTGACCCCTCACCCTGATATAGCCAAATAAGGGCTTAATTGCTTTCCGAATTGAATTCAAAGGCATATTGGTTAACCTTGTAGCGTTAGTGTGCTACATGAAGTCAGAACGCCAGGGACTCCGTGATCCAGTAACGCCACAATAGCTTGTGCATAAAGCATGAACATTCAAACAGAGCCCCATTTCACCGACATTTTTACAGTTTGGACAGTGCAGAAGACACTTAATTGAGGCAGCCTTCATATTTAGTACAAGCATGAACATAACAAGGTTTATTTCTTCATATTATTCATAGAAATACCCTAAATCTACTTAAATGCGTGTTTTGTTTCCATTTTAATTCTATTTTTAATTGGGAAATTTGACTTTTTCAGGTAGAGGAATGTCTGCGACTAAGCCGAGGGCCGCTGGATAAGGGTTGTTGATGGCAAAACGGGTAATAATACTAAATTATTATCATGTACACAAGCAAATAAGCATATTTATGATGCTTAAGGTGTGAAATACTGTCATAATCAGATTTGTGGTCACTCAAACCCTTGCCGCCATGCAATTTCCCGTTCAGTTTGTATGGATAGTTCCGCGTCCTGACACGTAAAGCTTGTGCTTTGTTGGCAGCAGAAGTTGGCACTTAACAGGTTTATCCTTGTTCCTAAGCATGTATGCAGTGCATCTGAGTTGATTTGCTACTTTGGACTTGTTTGTAGTTTCATTTTATCGTTCGTAAAAAAGGTGTAACTCTGTTGCTCTGGTATCTTCAATACCATTGAGTAATTAAATTGTAATTAAATTGAATGCGTTTAAATTCCCTTTTATTATTGTTTGATTTGAGTTACAATGCTATGACGTTAAATTTAATTTACATTTAAATGTATTATGAATATTGCTGGGCCAAGTGTGAGGTTGAGCGCTCTATAACCGGTTTAAACCCACAATGCTTTGCATTGACCGTTTCAAGGCGGTGACCCAAGCTTTATTCATATTTTGTGTTTATGTCGGTTTGTATTGTGCTGTATTGTGCTGTTTTGTACTGTTTGGGCAATCGGTCACTTGCCTTAAATAAAGGAACAACTAATTGTTTTTAATGAGAATTCAATACTGCTCCAGCAGCTGGAGTTTCATTTCTTTATATTGTAACCCTACAATTAGCTTGTGTTTGGTATTGTTTTTTCATAATATGCTTACAGTCATGGTCCCGGCTTGAAAGGATGTGGCGCCCGACTTAAACATAGGATTGTTGTAGCAAGTGTCCCCTTCATCATTTATCTTAGAGGGATCTTTTTGCCAAAATGTAGCACTTCCAGCAACCAGTTTAGTTTTTTTATTTGGTACATGCTTCTCTCATTCAGTGATTTAAGGGAAGTATTGACCTTATTAGCTTTTTTTGCATACAAAGGTGACATGGATCAATGATATTTGTTGTGTTGAGAATTCTGCGGGAAGTTGTGTCCCCAGAAGATGTACTAGAAACCTCTTTCGGGAAGCATGCATTGATCTGAGCTGCTTTTCTGCCCCTGCAACTTCATGGAACTTCATTTCTAAGCTTATAATGCTCTCCAACATGTATGTATCTTGTTCATTTTAACCTTTCCTTCCAGTCTAAACCCCCAAAATGAGCATTTTTGTCTTTTGCTCAGTTATAAACGCACATTTTAACCAGATTGCCACCATAAAAATAGTCAAAAGTACTTATTTTGTGCCCAAAATATGAAATTTTGTATTATCTTGAACCTCTGAATGACAGCTGGCAGTGCATATTGACCATCTGCTGCAGTTTAAAGGCACCCATGGCACTATATGCTAGAATATATCATTGGCGGCTGGTAAATAAATGGGCTCCGAGCAACAAGGCGCTTTCAAGATTTCACACTTTTATTAAGGGGTAACAACAAGTTATAGGAAGCTTCTTGATTTCTACACTTCAAAGTATCTTTGATCCCTCATTTTTGCTAATTTGTTGTTTGTCTTGGATGAAATTTGATTTTTTTTGCTTTGATATTGACATTTTTGGGGGGATTAAAAAAAACACACAAAAAAGACATTATCAAAATTGCTTTGAGTGAAAATATCTAGCAAATTCATTCTTTCCCCACCCCGCATAAGCCCCACGTGTCTGTCCATATGGTTTGTTTTGGTATTTTGTTGCAGATATTGAACACAACAGCTTTAAATCTTAAAGGGACATTTAAGCTTTTACAGGCCTTTAATCGCCTTCTTCGGACCGAAAACACCCGAATGTGAAAATGTGATATAAAATGGCCAAACGGAGTGCTAATCCAGCCAAACTTAATAGATTGGTGCAATATGAATGGAAAGATAATAATATGCAAGAAAAACACATGTTATTTTGAACATATTTCTCCTTTAGGTTATAATATACTACGTCTTTTTGGAGTGCAATGCTATACTCTTTAAAAACCTGAACATCATAAAAGAGAAGACACAATTCTCTGTGTGGGCATTTGCCATGACTTTATTTTAGAATGTTTCTTTGTGTATGTGGTAGGGAAAACATTGATGTTTAACAGAAATTCACTCATTTGCTTGAAGGTTGGAGACTACATGAGACTTTGACAGATGGCGGGAAACCCTCATCCACTGGTACGAACCCGGTAAATAGATGGCTGTAAAACAGTGACCGCTGATTCGCATCGAGTTCTTTCTTGCATAACGCATGACCCCTCTTTTTTATTGTCTAAATCGTTCCGCTTGGAATGCTCTATAAGAAAAGGTATGGTTATCAGGGTCTCTATGCGCAAAAGATTGACTTTAATTTTTGTTGAAGTTATTGCTTTTACATTAAATTTGTGTAGGAAATCGTTTGGTTTATTGTGACCTTATTAGGAATTTGCAGAACAAAGCGGTATTCTCTTTACGATAATAAAACGGCATGATATTCACTGGTGTGATGCCTAAGATAGTATATGTGAAGTCTATGGATACTTAAACACGGAGCAATGAAGTAAAATTATGTATACGTATTGACTTGACTTTCCATAAGGTAACTTTTTATTTATTTAAGGAAATGGTATAGTAATTCGATAAAAACAATTAACCTTAATTAAAAAATAAATTAAGAACGTTGCCACGATAGGTTTCGAAACATTTTATATTTGATTTTAAATATGCGTAAACTGCACCAAGATTGGCATTATTTGGACCTCCTAATGATAAATTATCCTTCAGCATGCTGTGTAAGTAACCCTGTGATGAATTATGATGATGTCTATCAAAATGTTCTTATCATGCATATGTGTCACAGGAAATACACTGACTAATGACTGCATGGCAGATAATTAAATGGAAAATCCCAAACGAATATTGTTTTATTTATTTATTGTTATAGCAGCACATTTTTTATATAAACTATGTACAGTTTTGCACATATATGAAATCATAACGATAAAGACATTCGTATGTGTATGAATCAATTTATTTTTAAGCTGCTAAAAACTGTACATGAAGAAACAACAACAATTTTAATAGTGCACTTATTTACTGGTTTTACTGTGCAATGGTGAAAGCATATGTGGCTATAGATACATAGATGCTGAATTTTAAAAGTACCATTACAAATTTTACGTGTACGTGATCATTCGGTAAAATATATAAAATATATAAAATAGTCTAGTATTATCAAAGGACAAAAATCACGTTAAAAACAAGATAGTTAACTCTATACCGATAGACGTGTTTTTCGACGTTTTTAACCCTTTACTATTTTTATTTATTTTATAAATGCCGCTTGATTTCCAGCCATGTCAGCAAGAAAATGATAAGCGTTTATTTCGTATTAATATTCGCTCTGTATATTGACTTAACTCGCTGCGAATGTTCTTTAGCGGCAGCGGTAATTTAGTGACCCGCTTAGCATTTCGGCAGAGAGTTAAGTCGTATATAGAGTGAATATTGATACGATATAAACGCCAATTACTTTTGTTTGATATGGCTGCAAATCGAGCGGCAATTTAATTAATAAAAGTAATAAAATGTATTAAATGGCAAAAAATCCTGTCTCGGCATTGATATTGCCATCTTGTTTTTCACGTGATTACCCGATCTGATTATGTCCACAAAATGAACTCAAAATGTTCACCAAATTAATAATTAGTCCCCCCTGCAGAAAACATGTCCATAACTTCAGTTCATTGGTTTATTTAAAACACATATACATTTTTTTCTTAAACGAGACCCAACGTATGAATTTCTATAATTATTACGAAAATTCACAATAATAACAAATATCTAAAGACCATGCAAAATACAATCATTTCACTAAATACAAACTTCATCAAAACAATAAAATCATTGCACTCAATAGAAAGTTCATAACATAAATACAAATGCATTCGACATCAACATGCTATTAGATATAAAGATGCTCTTCAATGTTATTTGTAACCTTGGCGGAAACCTTTACTTAATTTGATTAACGAACCACTTAAATTGATGGCCAGCACACAGCAAGTGTTTCAGGCGATTTCTATTCATGCCAATACAACCGGGATGCGATTGTGATTGAAGATTGATAGCGAAATATAATAATTTGTGTTTACATGTGTTAGCTAAACCTCTATTTATATTGCGCTAACTAGAACTTTGCCACAGATGTGACGTACATCCCCACATTCTGCATTGACACAGAATATTTTGCATGCTGTCTTCACAAAACAAGATAAGCATTGTTTTGCGATTTTTAAGAATTATTATGCCATTATCATTTATGGCATTTTGACCTTTGAACTCTTGAATTCTTTCGCATGACACGCCGTCCAATGACTGTGAACAAAATTAATGTACAGTGTCATTTTAAAATCTCACAATGAATGACATAGTTAAGGACCGGACAAGCTCATTTATGGCCATTTTGGACTTTACAACTCCAAGTTTTACCTTGACCTTGGAGATATCGACGTAATGCTTTCGCATGACACACCGATCAATGATTGTGAACAAATGTACCGAGTAATTATAAAATCTCACAATGAATGACCGTGTTATGGCCCGGACAAGATCATGTATGGCCATGTTTGACCTTTGAACTCAAAGTGTGACCTTGACGTTGCAGATATCGACGTTATTTTTTTGCATGACACACCGTCCAATGATGGTGAACACATGTGATAAATGATTTTACAAGCTCTTTTATGGCCATTTTTGACCTCAAAGTGTGACCTCGACCTTTGAGATATCGAGTTAATTCTTTCGCATGACACACCATTCAATGATGGTTAATAAATGTGCAAAATGATTTTTAAATCCCACAATGAACGACATAGTTATGGCCCGGACAAGCTCATGTATGGCCATTTTTGACCTTTGAACTCAAAGTGTGACATTGACCTTGGAGAAATCGGCGTAATTCTTTCGCATGACACACCGTCCAATGATGGTGAACACATGTGATAAATGATTTTACATGTTCCAAATAAATGACAAAGTTATGACCCGGACAAACAAATTAAAAAATTTATGGTCATTTTGACCATTGAACCCCAATTGGACATTGACCGTGGAGATATCGACGTTCTTCTTTCGCATGACACACCGACCAATGATGGTGAACACATGTACCAAGTCATTTAAAAATCTAACGATAAAAAAATGACATAGTTATGGTCCGGACAAGCATTCTTTGAACTCCAAATATGACATTGACTATGGAGATATCGACGTACTTCTTTCGCATGACACACCGTCTCATGATGGTGAACACATGTACCAAGTCATTTTAATATCTAACGATAAATGACATAGTTATGGTCCGAACAAACCTTCGTTTTACAAAGCAATAAGTGACCTTGTTTTTGACCCGACATGACCCAACTTGACTTAGACATCATCTAGATACAATTTATGATCAAGTTTGGTGAAGATCGGATGAAATTTTCGGGACATACAGACCGACCGACTGACCGACAAAGTGACTCCAGTAAAGCCCGCATAACCAATGGTAATGGGGGAATATTTAAGGTGTACATATATATTTCATAAAGTTAAAAGCGATGTTAAAATTCCGGTTTGATATATAATTATTTAAGTGTCTTCTTTTATTTTTACTTCTGCAGTAACGTTTACAATATTGATTATACGCTGTTTGTTGTTTTGGTGTCTTAAAACGCTTTTCATCTATCGTACATTTATTCAGAATATGTAATGGAATGTTTTAAATAATTATAAACAATAGCATGCGTACAAAAGATTAACTTCTGCAAAACTGAAATCACGTGAATGTTATTCAAATACAATTTGATATGTATCTTATAGTGTGTGATTGTGGAATGATTGCTGATTTCTTAAATTTGTATCAATATGCACTAATTGGCGACTTTAAAAACAAAGCAACGCGCGGGGTTGAAAAAGAATGCCACTTCCTTGATTTTTACGTTAGTGCTTTTTCATTGATCAGTTACTTGACATGAAAATGTCTTCTACTCGACGAACCCAGGTACAACGATACATTTGCTAAGGCTCAATCCAACACTGATCGGATACTAGTTGACATTATAGGCATTCGCAGATTATGTGTTGTAATTGATACAAGTAATACAGAATGATTTATCTTCAGAAATGTTTCAACAGTCTATTAGGTTCGTCTGACAATTTTAATGTTGCTATTGTGTACTGTAATATTTCCTCACCAGCGTTACGACCTAAGAATCACGTTACACTTATTGCAGCGCGTATTCCATTCACATGACTACATTTCAAAGGATGTATATGATAGCCGGCTTTTAAGTTATTGACGTTTGATATTCTTCTTGCCCGCTTCTTGAGTCATAATCAAAGGACATGGGTATTGACAAGTGGTCGATCATGCACTATGATCAACGATATCCGGTCTTTAAGTATTGAATGACAATCTTTTCAATAGAACATGTTTTCCCTTTTAAGTTGTCATCATGGACGGCATTGAGCAACAAACAAACTTTCAGTTAACATTCAATTACAAGTTAACTATTTACCAAATATATATCGAAATAATAACACTTGTGGCACTTGTGGAACATATCAAACTATATTGCAAATCAAGTAATCCTTGAAAAAAAGAGTTTTGATAGAAATACCTGAACAAATATCATAAACAAGTATCGATGAATGCACAAGAAGAAACGCATATTGAACATGTGTCTTGGCACATGTATTATTGAAATAATTAAGCACACCACCAGTACAGAAATGCGAGCACACACATAAGTAGAAAATTTAGAAATGAATATGCTTTGATTTTATCCGAAATTCTGGTCATTTTTTATGCGAGGTCTTGTTATACAGAAGACGGAAATTAATAATTCGATCATCGTTGTGACGCATTAAGTAAATGATTGTGCCCACAAGCTAGCCCCTTTATAAACATTGGTCATACAAGAACGCTTCGCAATGTATGTATATTGCATTGCTTCCTTTATAATGTGTTTACCCATAGTAACTGGTAAGATGAAATAATAAAAAACATCGGTACATCTTACGAATGCATATGATCGTGGATATTTCCAAAGTGATCAAAGTTGTAATTACTAGTAATAACTACGTTTAAATATGGATTAAATTTTTTAATGCAGCCCAGTAAATTTTAACTTTTTAATTGAAATTGTAACAAAGTGTTCGGTTTTATAACATAATGTTTCGGATAGAATACCAATACGAATAAACCCGATAACCGTGTAAGTTCACTTGATACCCACGATGACTGCAAACATTGTCGGCTATTGAAATATACTTGGGAAACAATTATTAACGCCTTACGTATGAATTACACATGAGTTTTGCACAAATGAACACTGTCCATCTTTTTTATATTAAACTCATTTATGCCTTACGTCCTGAAAAAAGGACATTGCAAACAGCGTAGACCCAGATGAGACGCCGCATAATGCGGCGTCTCATCTGGGTCTGAGCTGTTTGCTTAAAGGAATTTCTGTAAGAAAAATTCTAAATATAGAAATAAATATACTAGACATCCTTAATTTTAGAAATAAATTGATCCAGTTTAGAAGGATTGGAGAGTCCACTTGGCATAAATGGGTTAAATACACGATAAGAGCCAGATCTATCCTAACACAATTTTGTATTTAGCATACAGACGTCGTCGTGTAAAGACATGCCATTTGATTTACTTGTATGCTTGTAAGGTTCGGTTAGCTCTCGATGTGATGTAGACATCAAATGATTTTCAACGATCGTTTAACGGCGGCATTCACAGTTCTAATCTGTTTATGCTTCTAGCTTTTGCTATGTTATAGAAGTAATGGGTTTCATCGCTCCCACAAATTACTTGAGTTTCATCGTTTTCTGAATTATACAAAGTAAATTAACATGAAATTTGTGAAAAAGTGTATATAATCAACTAAATGGTTGTTAGCCGCTAGGAAAGTTTTATTTTCCAAACTGGGAAAATAACAAATCATCAGTGGTGCCTGTAATGTGTTTTAAAACCATCTTAAGGGACAGTTGAATGACACCCTATGCATTATTCAAATGCTATACTTCACTAAACATGGTATAAACGTATTCAGAGAATTTCAAGGCAAAATTTTTAACAAATGCATATTAAATGTATTGGAAAAATTTACACTTTGTACTTTACAGGAAATTCTGAATATAAACGTTGAAAATATATGCAGTAAATATATAAATATATAGTCAGTATATTAATAAGCAAGAAAAAAGAGAGATTATTAAAATCATATTATATCGATCATTAAACTATTATGAAATAAGAAAAACACAAACTGTTATTTGATTCGGTGTACTATACGCTCGGTGATAGATATCCGATAGGATTCGATGTACTATACGCTCGGTGATAGATATCCGATTGTTGCATTGTTTTCGATAAAAGCGCTGAAATACATTTTTTAAATTTAATAAACATTTCTGATAAACACGCAACTGTTCACCGCACGAAAAGAAAGAGACGCACAGTGAAAATTAAACGTTGCATTATAACACACTACAATATCAAGGTCAGCTAAAGGCCAATCTTGAGATAATGTATAATTAATTAAATAAATATGTATCACGTGTTTTGACATTTATATTTATCAGCAGTCAGAGGCAAATATCCGGTAACAGTAGTGTTTTCTTAATGTAGAGCCATATTGCCAAGTAACTAACACACACAATAGCGATCTTATATAATTCAAGTCTGTCGTTTAAGACATTATTTGTTCAGTGTATCAAACTGTTAACCGTGCGTCAACATCTTATTTTTTGTGTGTTTGTTTTGGGATCAATTATTGGCTTTGAATTGACCGCTCCGATTTTTTAATAATGTCATATTAATCTTCGTTGTGTATGCATTGTCTTTTATTGTCAATGCAAATGGTCATATCCTTTAATAACGAATTATTGTGGTTACATTTCATTCACCCTGATATTGTTTATGATGTCTCTTTTTTGGAGACAAATAAGTCAATAATCGGTCATGATGCCTTTGAATATTATTAATATATATAAAGTAACCTTATAGATTTCTTAATTGCAAAATGTGTACATGAAGTGCCCCTGTGGGCGAAACTGAGCACATCTAAGCGTTTTTAGTGCTACAAATTGCTCCATATTCAAACATGCGGCGTCCTGGAATAGTGGTTACTACCATGACAAGTTTTTAATTTAGTTTCGTTTTGTTTAAACACAGCCATTTATTAATACAATTGTGGATATTTCTGCAAATTAATGTTTAATGCATTTGAAAGTAAATTGTCTACCAATGTCAACAATTCAATTACCCACTATCGAATACGTATATGTGTGTTGCGTGTTGTTTAGAAAATGTGGCCGTTGCTGTGATATTTTTACATTTTAAGTTTATAAGACTTAATATGGTAAGTAGTCAAATACATAAGACCCTATTGTGCAAAACGTTTTAGCGGGTAATGCTTACAAACATGTCGAAGATTTTTCCTTTTTAAAAATAAAGTTTCAATTTTTTTATATATGACAAGGAAAACAAAACCATACACTTTTTATAAATGTAGTCGGCCCGGTATATCAGTTTTTATTTTTAAAATAATCAAGTTAAGTGTTTGATGTTGTAAATTGCTTCTCCATTTTTTCTCTAATGCTGTATATACGTATGTAAATGTCGCGTTATTCCAAACAATTGAAAGCTATATGGATATGGCTTTCAGCAAATGCGTGTTTTGATTTGTTTTGATAAGTTTCACCGGAGGGGACTTATGGTTTGCGCTCTGTCAGTCTGTCTGTCAGTCTGCCTGTCCCTCACATTTTTCTGGATCCTGCAATAACTTTAAACGTTCTTAATATTTTTTCATGAAACATGAAACATGGATAGATGACAATATGGAAATTATGCACGTCATTTCATTTTGTTCCTATGTCAAAAATTATGGTTGCTATGGCAACAAATATACTAGAAATACTGCTGAAAATGGTGGTTTTCTGGATCCTGCGATAACATTAAAAGTTCTTCATATTTTTTCATGAAACTTGAAGCATGGATCGATGGCAATATGGACATTATGCACGTAATATCATGTTGTTCCTTCGTCAAAAATTCTGGTTGCTATGGCAACAAATATATATAAAACATCTGACATTGGTGGAATTTCTGACAATGGTGGAGCCGGTAGGGGACCATTTTGCTTGGCAATCTCTTGTTTAAATTACTTGCGCAGCCAGAATGTTTTTTATATCAAACTTTTTGTGAAACATTCAAGGGCAATGTCCTTTATTTTGAATTCGAGAATGATTGTTTCATTTGTTTTGTTAATATTTTTTATAAAGGATTTTTTGTATTCATATGAGAATATATCTTCGTCGAGAAGCAGCTAAGAACGAATCTAAATAATAACTGGTCAATGACCAAATTCTTATCAGTTGGAACATTACCGACCGAAATAACATTTGTTAGATATACTTGCGCTGATAAACGCTGAAATATGCACTATGGTTTGAGTATTTGTTTTGTTATCTCCAAAATATTATATCGTAATGCAACTATAGAAATTTAGATCAAAGCCATTACGTATTCTGACATAACACAAGGGAAAATTCGTATATTTTTCTTGCGATATCCATTGTGACGCCGTGGGAATTTGTTATCTTTCATTTTGATGAACATGCTTCATTGTCAAGCATATGGTTTATAATGAGGGCTTACAGAAAAAACAAGGCGAATATTCAATACATGAAATGTTATATACTTTATTATATTCAAATATAATGCAGCCATCTTTTGTTATCAAACTGTTATATTGGTACTTTTGTATGTGGATGTAACGGTTGTATTGTTGTTTTACTGTTTCATTAACCGCTCCATTATGTGTTTTGCTTTAAATGCGTTATTTTGACACTCGTAGCACACTGACATATGCCCTAAATGGAAACATTAAAAGGTGTCTTTATGCTTCATTTAAACACACTAGTATTAGAACGAATAACTTATGTGTGGACAGTTAACGACGAAAATGATTGAATGATTTCATTTTCATTGAATATGAGTTCAATGAGTGAAAATTAAAATAACCTATGCATGCGGCATTTTCACATTATGACATTATATCTTTGTCGACTTCCAATACTTTTAGGATAAGTAGCTAAAAACCACACACACCAAGCTGTTCATTCCAATAAAATCAGTTTAACTTATACTAATGTCATGCGGCTAAGAATCGTATAAAAGTACTTTTTGACAGTTCAGTGTAAATACAGGACAGTTTCTTCGAAAACCATGTTATTTAGACTATAAGTTTCTCTTAATTTATGAGATGTAAACAGTCGTTAAACTGCTGAACTACTGACATCCTCAGTCGAGAGCCACTGATCACTGAATGTTTCGACCCATTAATCTCGATACATTCTCCTGGTGGTGGGTCCGCAGGGGTTGATCAATCCCCTGCGTGTCAGTAGACGGCTGCCAGCTCCTCTCTTCTCTCCTTAGCTAAAGCCATCTCGATGCTCTCTCCGCTGCATCCCCAAGTCTGTGGACCGCTCGCTTTCTGTCTCTTCCTGTCAGGCCAAGTGCAGTGAAAAGTCTCCAGAGAGACTTTGACGGAAAGCCTCGGACGCCGACCTCCACTGGTAATAGCCATGTGTGCCACCCCTTCTCATTGCATTCCCTCTGCAGAATAGCATATTTTGCTGTTCTCCTCTACATCGCTTCATCACAGCGCGACTCACAAGGAACTGTGAGTTCAACCATTACCAGACACTTGTCCTTTGCCGACCAGATCACCATGTCGGGGCGTTGTGTTGTCTGGACTACACTCGGGAAAACCAGCCTTCGTTTCAGGTCAACAACCATCTCCCATGACTGCGCACGATCTAGGATCGATGCTTCTTGCGTCTGCTGCTTCTTGATGGTTTCCCCTTCCTTTACAAACTGCATCTTCCCGGTCTCTTTCACAGTCCTCATCTTTCGCCTCTCCCTTTCCACTATGTCTGCCAGTTCTTAAAGGACATTGTCGTGTCTCCACCTGTATCTTCCTTGGGTTAGGGCTGTCTGGCAAGATAATAGTGTATGTTCTAGCGTGCCTATCTTTCCGCAAAGTTGGCAGGTTGTGTCGTCACGTTTTCCCAATATGTGCAGGTTTGCTGGTGAAGGTAGCAGGTCGTAGACTGACCTGAGCAGGAAACTGAGGCGCAGAGGTTCGCTACGCCAGATATCCGCCCATGTCATCTTCTTTCCCGTAGTCTGCCACTTTGTCGAAGCACCCTGGCACCCCATTGCCACTGCCCTTATGCCTCGATCTTCTTCTTCGGCCAGACGTACCTCTGCCTGGACCATCTCCCTTCTTGTCCTACTGTCCGCCTTCTTCCAGCTCCTCGACTCCGCAGAGCCCAGACCTTGTGTTCCCACTGCCGTTGTTCCAACAATGTCTTTGTGTCGCAGGCGGCTCTCGGCTTGCGCAACAGCCTCGCTAGCGGACCACTTTCTTCCCGTCCTGGTCTCAACACCTGCTCTTCGGACCATGTCATCCCTTGAATCCTTCAGCGTCATGACAAGTCTGGCATTTGCCACCTTGTACTCCTCCACCAACGAACTCAACGGGTACTGTAGTTGATTTGATCGTCCATAGAGCCCAATGTTGCTGAAGCTGGGTGGTACGCCAAGCCACTTTCGCAAATGCCTACTAATGGTTCCCTCCAGTCCTTACACCACTGTTGTTGTTACCTAATTAAGCAACAGTGGTCACATCAGTCGTGGGAGAAGTCCCTTCTGGAATAACCAGGCCTTGAATTTGCCAGGTAGTCCGCTTCTGTCAATCTGCTTCAGCCCTTCAGTGAGCTGGTTCTTGATGCGCTTGATGTTGTTCCCACCTTGGAGTGTAGCATCATACCACTTCCCAAGGCATTTAATGGGGCTGTACATTATCGATGGTATGTCCTCACCTTTCACTGTCGGATTGAATTTCTTGGTAGGTTGGCCTTTCCTGATAACAAGTGCTCTGCACTTTCTGGGTTTGAACCTCATTCTGGACCAATTTGCTGCCTCTTCTAGGGCCGAAAGCACCACCTTGCTTAAATGTGGGTCTTTGCTGTCAGAGTGAAGTCATCCATGAAATCCATCACAAACAGGACCACAGAGATTGTGCATCCTGTGACAATGCCTTTCTCCAAGCTTTGCCATGCTGTTGTCTTGTCTCCCACAGCAAAGAGTAGCTTAATGCCTCTGTAGTAGTCTTTTACCAGGTTACAAACGTGTTTTGACACATGATACTGCTCAAGTGCCTTCTCAATCAACTTGTGGGGTATTGATCCATAAGCGTTGTCAAGGTCTTGTCACACTACAGTCAGGTCATCATGGTTCACTCGTGCTTCCCGGATCACTTGGCTGAAAACACTGGTATGCTCGACGCATCCTGAAAATCCGGGAACTCCACCCTTCTGAATTGACGTATCAACGTAGTTGTTGTCAGTAAGGAACGTTGTCAGTCGCTTGGCTAGGCTGCAAAGAATATCTTCCCCTCTACAGAGAAATGGTCCGGAACTGAACAATATCCTTCGAGTCCTTCTCCTTTGGGGCGAATATTCCCTCCGCTCTCTTCCAGCAGTCCGGGATTTTGCCCTTTCTCCAAATATTTTTAAACCGTCGTGTTCAATTCCTCTATAATGTATCAGTTTTAAAATATTTATTGGAACGTATTTAATTGTATGAATGAACCGTATGGCTTTTCACATAAAACACTATTAATATTATTTAAATCGATCTTTATTCGTATCCTTTTATAATGGGTTAGTTAACAATTTAAAATGACATAGAATTTACCACAAACTAAACGCGTAAATTTGAATTAAAATTGATCAAAAATACAATATGAATATATTATATAATGCTGATGCAAATGCATTAAAAGCGGAAGTTACAAGCAAAAAAACACAAGAACAGGAAAAGAGTAAAGTCGAAACACAACTACATTATTGTTTGCGTTATACACTTACTCATTCATGTTGTGAGAGATATGGATTGCAATACTGTGCGCATATGCTATTTCAATTATTACTAAGTGAGCACATAATTTTAACAAAGTTAATAAACCAAATATTTCCGGTCAGTAGAATAAACTTGAAAATTACTTTTTTCTGAACATTACACAAATCAGTTGTTTTAGTTATTTGTTTTTATAGTATTGTGTCTAAATGTAACAGTAATGTTGCCGTTTAGGAAATTGTATCAGTTTACAATGATTTTTCGAACGAACACAATTAAAACTAAACGTATTATCATTGAGCGAAAAATGACTATTCCAACAATAACACTAAACAATCCACATACAAAATTGTCAACATGACAGTTTGATGATATACGTTGCTGGGTGCTTATACAAGTTCCGTATGTGTTTTAGACGTACCAAATACATATTTAAATTACAAAATATAATTTAAATCACATTTCATGTATTTGATTGTCGCATTATTATTTCTCTAAAACAACAGTACAAACCATATTTTGATAACGAAGCATGATAATCAGAATGGATTTAAACCAAGTAACAAGACGTCACAATAGAGAGAATTGTAAAAGTCGTTATCAGAAAAGCTTCTTGTGTGTTTTTTTTTCAGAGTACGTTTTGAAATTGCTTTTAAAATCAAAAAGTGGCTATAAGATGTAATATTTTTGCGATACCAAAAGCAAATCACCAAATCATGTTCAACTAGAAATGGCGCGGCAGAGGCCGACGCGTATCCCCACGCCGCATGTTTGACTCAGGGGCGCCCTAGGGTTGGTAATGGGGCCATGCGTAGTTGAGATTGACCGTATTGCCATAAGAGAAGTTCAGTATCAATTAGAAGTGAATCGCTGTAGAAATGAAGAAGTTAAGTAAAAGGCAATTTTGGGTGGAAGTGGCCTATGTTGGCGAGGCGCCCCAGGGTTGGTTATGTGGCTATGATAGTTGAGAGTTACCGTATTGTTATAAGAATAGTTCAGTATCAATTAGAAGTGAATCTGTGTAGAAATGAAGAAATTATAGTAAAAGGCAATTTTGTGTGGGTGTGGCCTATTCTGGCGGGGCGCTCCAGGGTTGGTAATTGGGCCATGCATAGATGAGATTGACCGGATTGTCATAAGAGAAGTTCAGTATCAATTAGAAGTGAATCGGTGTAGAAATGAAGAAGTTATAGTAAAAGGAACATTTGGGTGGGTGGAACCTATGCGTGTGAGGCGCCTCAGGGTTGGTAATGGGGCAATGCATAGTTAAGATTGACCGTATTGTCATGCATAGTTGAGATTGATCTAATTGTCATAAGAGAAGTTCAGTATCAATTTGAAGTGAATCGATGCAGAAATGAAGAAATTATAGTAAAAGGCAATTTTAGGTGGGTGTGGTCTATGTGGGCGGGGCGCCCCAGGGTTGGTAGTGGGGCCATGCATAGTTGAGATTGACCGTATTGTCATAAGAGAGGTTCAGTATCAATTTGAAGTTAATCGGTGCAGAAATGAAGAAGTTAATGTAAAATAACATAAAAAATGAGTAAAAATCTCTGACCCGGCCCCGCCCCAACCCCCATAACTTTTGACTCAGGGGTCAGATCAAAATTCCAAATAGTGCAAGGTCGCACATATGCTCATAGGTACCATGTTTGTAAGTTTCAAGGTTCTAGTGCTAAAAATGTAGGAGGAGATAGTGGCCAGGACGGACAGACAGACGGACAGACGGACGGATGGTCGGCGGAGATAACCACAATATCCCTACGCTTTTCAAAAAAGCGTGGGGATAATGATTAATCATTTTTCAACTAGAGTTAATATGACAAAAATAAATTTTTCTCTAGCTTTTGGTCAATGCTACATATTAGGTAATTCTAATAATGAATAAAGGAATCAGTTTCATCTCATTTATGGAAGGCAAAGAAACATAAATGTTGCACGTGTTGAGTATTCAGCTAATATGTTTCATGTTGCAATTATAGATTATATATTGTGTCAAATAATATCCGTTAAAATAAACAATATTTGATATTTAATGTTTCAATTTTCAACAATGTTAATGTTTGAGGTGGAGACATCTCAAATGTTCATTTTTGTGCATTGTATAATTAAACTGTTCCATGATTAAAAAATTAAATGTTCAAAATGTATAATATACATTAACTAATATTTTTAAATCGCACACACAAGCACAAAACTTTGTCACGACACTAACGCTTCTTTACAAAGGTGAATGCAAAAGTATACAAATTTGCAACAGTAACTTTAGCGAACTACCCACTGTGAGCATGTAAACACGTGTAGATTAGTTAACAGGTATCTTAACATCTTGCAATGTTACAAGTTTACATTTGCGCAGTTGTAATGTCGGTCATCTACACGCGGTGAAAGCAACAATATTATTTTTCGTCTTAGCCAGGAACCAATTCCTCGCTTACGGGCCGGGAAACATTGTAAATGTAAACAATTACTCCTCTGGTGCAATAACGAAAAAAGTCAACTTATGTGTATAAAGTATGTATCAAAATTGTTTTTTGTGTCAGAAACTGAGGGATATTTTACCGAAAATATATTAAATTCGGTGTATATGCACTCAAGCAATTGTCTTTATATGGGTTTTCACTTTTAAGCTGATTTTACCTTGTGGGTGGGGTAAAATAACACATGTTAATGTGGCAGATTTCATTAGTTTTTTTTCATTTCAAGGCAACAATTGACACATAAATGTTATGTTTCCGATTCGATTTTGGTATCCTTCAAATATGCCTAACTGTCATAGCAGATTAGCAAGATGATGATGGTCTTGCTCACCAAGACTGTGTGTGTGCATGAAAGTGATAAATATCCAAGGCAAGTGTATACTTAAATAACATCCAGCAATTAACCTGAACACTTTATTATAAGTTTGTAGAACATATGTTTTAGTCTGTACTGATAACTTATCAAATGAACCAATTTGTACCTGATGGAATACTGAAATAATTGTGTATTGTTGAAACTTATCTATTTTAAACCGAACATATTAACTAAACCACATGGTTGAAGTTGTATCTATTATCTTTTTAACAAACATGTTTTTGAAATATAAGATTTTCTTCCGATTCACTTGTCTTTTTGTAACATCATGATTCATATTTTTGCTTTGTTAAAATGTGTTATTCTTCTGTTGTTCTCAGACTTGAAAAGGATTTGTCGAAAGATTTGCACCTGTTTAAATGTGCGAAGCTGTTTAAGAAGTACATGAACACCTTCGAACTACACAGAAGGTTTTGTAATGCAGCAAGTTTAATATTTCAACTGCAGTGACAGACAGGGACTATGAAGAGCTTTTTCTCTTAAGGAACTTTATAAACAAACCATTTAAGATTATTTTTTGCATAATCAATGCAAAGTGTATGTATTAATAGAGGTATATATTTCTAATTTTCGTTTCTATGTTATTATTGATATTGATTAGATGAATATAAACTCTGATTATGCATATTAATAAAACAGTGGCATCACAATAAATAATAATATAAACCCAATGATGCTTGTTTGTGGTCTGTTAAAGTTTCTTAAGTTTCCAATATTATGCCATGGCTTTTGTTTTTGATTTGGGAAAAGGAGCTGACCTTCCAATTTATGGGGAAAATATCAACAAAACTGAAAAATAGGAATTCATTTCCCAAAGTAAGCTTAACATTTAGGGGAAATTGCATCATTTAAAAAAAATTCTAGGGGACCGGGCCTTTCTTTTGGGGGAAGGGGCCTATACAAGCCAACAACGTTCCATGCAGCAGCTACGCATTGACCGAGAAAGAAACGAAGTGGAAGTTTATTCCCCAAAGAGCCCCATGGTACGGTGGCTGGTGGAAGCGGCATGTCGGAAATAAGAAAATTACCATCAAGAAAGTGTTTGGAAGGGCTTCCGTGGACTTCCAGACACTATAGACAGTGATTGCAGAAGTTGAAGCAATCATGAATGACGGACTGATTACATACGTCACTTCCGGTCGAGATGATTCAGAACCACTCACATCAGCGCATCTACTCCATTAAAGAAGACTGACTGAAATACCATAAAGTGACGCTTAAGCCGTTGGTGATTGTTCATTCCCCAACGTTTCACGCCGTGATATCACACAACACGCATAGGCTCATGCATGTCTTATCGAATAGTACCGTCACCGATGGACTCTCGAATATCAGACGCCACTAAGGGAATTCCAGACGAAAAGTGGCAACAACCATCAGCCGATACGCCTGGGCGACGTTGTTTTCAAACCGCGACTTCAGTGGACCCTGGCTGTGGTAGACGAGCTTCTGCGACGCCAGCAGCGCAGTTTTTCTAAATGGACAATGTTCAAAGTCTTCAATGAGAGTTAATGCGGGAGACTCTCTATTTCCACCAAACCACTATCTCCATAGTTATAAGACCAATTTCAAACATGTGATTCGCTAATGACATTTAAATCATGGATTGCGCCAGCGGTGACCCTCAGGTTCTCACCAACCGACTCTATGAAAGAGCCGGATTATACGGGATAGAGTTCAGCAGGGAGAAGTCGAAGATCATGATAAACAGCGAGACACACACCAGTACAGACGTCACCATGAACTGCGAGAAGTTATAAAAAGTGACCAGCTTTAAAATTATGGAGCAACCCTGTCCAAAAATGGTACCATCTTGGGGTTCGAATTAAAATTGCCTTTGCGACCTCAACGATGGCAAGACTGTGAACAGGCTTTATAAGTTCCTCGTATTCTGCATTTTTAAGAACGGCTGCGAGACAAGGACGCTTCACGCGGGCACATAACACAGGATAAAGGCGTTTGCACACACATGCCTACGTAGACTGCCCCGTATCTTTAAAACGGAGCGCAATACCATCGAGTACATCCGGAACTAGACTGAAGCACTTGTTAGCCCACAAGAGTCCCTACTGACGACCGAGACACGACGAAAGCTGGCTTGGTTTTGGCAAATCACCAGACACGACTCCCTGTACAATACTGTTGTCAAGGACACGCTAGCCGGATGTCGCCGTTGAGGCCATCAGAAGTAACACTGCTTGAAGAATGTTAATGATGATGATGATGACTATGATGATGATGATGATGATGATGATGATGATGATGGTGATAATGATGATGATGATTATGATGATGATGGATGATGATGGTGATGATGATGATGATGATGATGATGGTAATGATGATGATAAATGATGATGATGATGATGATGATGATGATGATGATGATGATGATGATGATGATGATGATGATGATGGTAATAAGCAACCATCGTAGTGTCACAAAATATAACGACAGCAATATAACTCTCCAAATTATTCAATTGTTTCGCGTTGCAAGTTTAATACAAAACTAGAATATTTTTTACATTTTTTGTATTGTTTCGTTTTATTTACCAGTAAATCTTGCATGTGTATCCTGAAATAATTAATTATAAAATGACGATAAAAATTCAGAACATCTTCGAGAATATCAAAATGTGTACACTCTTATGCATGTGTTGAACGCCACAGCCATGTGAAATACGCACCTCGACAAAACCTACCAGTTTTCATAAACTATTATGGTGATACTCATAGGATTTTAATGTGTTTGCAAGTACACAATAAACGCATACTAAAAAGTGATTGTTAAATAATAACCCGAACGACGCTCTAAAGGGAGACTGAGTCAGACTTTCAGCCTTAAGGAACATTATTCTTTTACATCCACATCATGATTTAAAGGACATTTCAGAATTTGTATCCAATTTTCGAGGCTTGGAATTATATTTGAGAAAACAGTGTATTTTTAACCTGTGCACGTCATAAAATGTTGTACAGCTTCATTAAATATCACAGAACATAATAATTTATTTTGACATGTATAATACACATTTTATGTGACTTTAGTATAACTTGATACTTGTGACATTCATGTTCGGTATTGTGAGTTAAACATAATTTTAGTACCAGTTGTAACTGAGTTAATATAATATTTATTTAAGATATAACACTACAATAGTATAAGAAAACGTGAATTCAAAAGCAAATGAAAATCTGTGTTCTTTATTAATTAGCATTTGCCCTCAGCAACATGTGCATTTTCATATAAATGAGAGGTGTTTATGCCTATATCAGAAGCGTACATTCAGAATTGAGATGTATGTGTATACATTTTACAATAATGAGTTATACATCATTCGCTAAACACTGAAGGACACGACTGATTTATTTTTCTGATGAACATAATATGATAATGCACAAACAAAGAAAACAATATAAATGCCATACTCGATTATTAAAAATTCAAAGTTGATATGTTAACATAACTAGTTGAACTCAACCCAGCCACATGTCCGTGAGCACACCACTATATAATTTGAAAAAGTTTTCTATGAAGTTGATACAAAGAACCCCTATCAACGTCACTATGAGCAGCAGGAATATCAAGGATCCTAGAAGACATTCGTTTCGGCTGTAAAAAAATAAAAGTATACGTATATCACATTCTAATTTTGGTCTTAGAAAGACATAAGATTTGGCTGTGTCAAAAATAAATAAAAGTATACGTCCATCAAATTTTCAGTTTGGTCTGTTTTATCAAAACAAAATTATGAACATTTAAATGATCAAACCTTTTACTCTATTATTTCAACCAATATCTCAAGGGCAAATAGGTTATACAAATGCACTGAGTAATTGAAAACGTCAATTACCATAAGATAAATCTCAACCGATTTATATAATGAAATTATTTCCTGGACCAACTATTTAACCTAATGCACCGAACATATAACCAGACAAGTACATGCAGACCTTTTTAGGATTACAGAACATTAGATGAGGAGCACACGTAATAAATATATTACATTGAAATAACGTTTGAGTATAATTAAATGTATTTGTCAAGAACATAACATAACCTTACCTTCAGCGTCAGTGTTTGCTGAATAAAATAATTTCCTGCCATATAATACACGCGCATAACACACATACATCTTGATATTATGCTTTTGGTGTGCTTTCATATGAGATCTTATTTGACCACAACACCTGCGACTAACTGTCATAGAATAATATATACTGGTATTCTTTTCTTGACACCGTATATCGTACTGTACTAGCAGAGTCATGAAGTAATCGATTTGAAACAGATCTTCCACCTTGTCAAATTATTAAAAAAATAATTCGACGTCGTTGACAACAAGTCCTCGACCGCTGGTCTATACAAAGAGGTTTGAGAAACTGGGAATACAGTATCAAATAAAAATATCGAAAAGAAACCACTTATCAAACGTGATGCGAAAATGTGTACTTTTTCGAATTTCAAATTTGCGACAATTACAGACTGGCTATAAACCTTTGCATCTTACCTGCATATTAGGTGTTGACTGACGAGAACCTTCATACATAAATATTATAATCATATTGTGTAATTGAAATATTATAATAACATTTCCAGTTAATTGGGATGAGCTGTTCTTTGCAATCCTTATCTATTACACCCTACCTGCAATAAAAACTATCCAGAACTGTCAAAAATATAAACTTCTTTTAAAAACTTGTGATAAACAGTTCGGGCTATTACACTTTGGTTCGGGCTCGTAATAAATTCCATCTGGTAACCCGAACGTGCTAGTGGTTTTAAAAGTGAAATTCATACACTGTTGTCTTAAAATGTTTAACTTCGAGCATGGATGTTCGGTAGAATTTAACGCAAATACCTTGGAAGCCTGTGCAAGCAGTTTACACTTGGATATTTTGTCCAATTCAGCTATAGTATTTCTGGACACATACCACAGGATAGATAACATAACGGCCAACATGTACAATTGGACTATTGGCCAATGGCCGAGTATGAGGTCATCTTCTTTGACCACGAAACAGTGGACACAGTACAACAATACAAATTGCATTGGGTGTCAGACATCCTTCCACTACGATAGAATCAAGCTTGCACGTGGAAAAGTTCGTGTCTGTGACTCTATCTGCAAAATAAATAGATGCAGACATACGACGTTAATTAAATCTCCTAAATCATTGTACCGTTATGAAACTCGAAAGGGTCTATTCAGTAAAAGGACGCCTACTTAAACGGCTTGATTTGAGATCAAATTGTATCTTATTAACTAAAATAGCTGTCTGAACATATTGGTATATAGGACATTAGTTGCAGTGAATAAAAAACCCGCAGAACATTTTTTTTCCGGATAACTATATACGCTGCCTACTAACAGGAGGCCGTGATGATGTATGCAAAGACGGCACATTGAGTCATCGTCTGTTGGTTCTAATTTTATAGTAATGCTTACATTTTTGATCGAGCGCATGTTTGTAATCTACAAACAAATGTTTCTTAACTTAATTATATTGTAGCTGAACTCTTTTTTTGTACACAATCATAGCCCGCTATTTGGGAAGATTTCTAAATCCGCAGACAAGACGACAACTACCGGAAGAACCATTCCATTGTTCGTTAAGTAATATTGTAACTGCTAGCTGTCCGGCCCATGTTTTATCTGTTTTAAACTGTATGTACAATACATATTTATAAAACAAATATATATATAAACTAACATCATAATCAATCAGTCAGTAAGACAAACGAGAAAAATAGAAACTATGTTTCTGTGCATGCATGCGCGCCGTTATGCCCTTTTAAAACATGTCGCTTGTCGTTTTCGATAAGTACTCTCACAAAAACGTTATTTTCCGGTTCTATATATGTAAAAAATGTCAACCTTTCCCAACTAAAGCCTATAATGATTAACATGTTTGGTTTCCTATATGGCGCTTGAGTGAGCGTCATTACCGATGAAGTCGTAGATGTCATTTGTGCTGATTCATATTTTTTCATTACATATTCCATATTCTTGATATTGGTTGCCTCCCCTGGATAATAGAGTCTACAAGAAAAATGGGACTTTTCAAAAAAACTCCATCACGATCGTTCTTAAAGGGGCATTTTCACGCTTGGGTAAATTGACAAAATTGAAAAAAAGGTGTTTCAGATTCGCAAATTTTCGTTGTAGTTATGATATTTGTCATGAAACAGTAATAACGAACATTTACCATGCTCTAAAATAGCCATTATATGCATCTTTTGACGATTTAAAAACCCGAAAATTATAAAGCGTTGCAACGCGAAACGAATTACTAATTTGGAGAGTGCTGTTGTTGTCGTTATATTTTGTGAATCTACGAAGATTGCTTATATAAAGTATAAAATACATATACCAGTGCACACGGAAGAATGGCTGAGCGGTCTAAGCAGTAGACTTTTTACTCCATGACTCCGGGGGTCAGTGGTTTGAGCCCTGCCGAGGGTTACCTTTTTTAAATTTTATTATTGATTTTTAACTGGAGCTTTTTATATCCCATGTTTATATTTATCAATATAAAGCATTTAAGGACAAACTTCAAAACATGTCAAAATCTGTGAAAAGGCCCTTTTAAAGGACACGCTTAATTTTGGGGAACAAGCTGACGTTTATGAAATTAAAAGAACGAATTAATTTACGCTTCGAATTAAGTCACGTGACCCAAATAAGTGTACAATACTAGTAAAATTCGTGAAAGACAATAACTACGAACAAATCTTAAATCGTGCGAATACACTAATTAGGAAAAATCTTGCATTTTCTGTTTATCAGGATTTTACCGATAGAGTCCGTCAACAAAGAACACACCTCGGGGAACGCAACGGTCGAAGGAGAACTACGCAGTTATTCGTTATTTTAGATTTTAATCAATGATATGGTACATAAATACATGGACAATTCACTAACAATTGTATCTGTCGGTAAACGGAAATCACGTTTTCGACCACATGTCAACATGGTTTTCCGAACAACGAACCCAGCAACAACATTCACTAAGAAAACGGATAGGATACAAACCACGTGATTGATGACGTAGAAGCATGAGGCGTAACAACGAGCAGAAACCGACATATCACTGACACCACGGACCTAGGCCAAGATGACATTATTTCTGATGATACTGTCATGAACTAGAACAACTGCCGAGGTCATACACATGTTATGAATAGCAATGAACAACAGTTTAGTTTTAGATTTGTTAGTTCGAATATTGTTGGTCTAAGTAAACACGTAGATAATTCAGAATTTAAATCATTTGTAATCTCCTTTGATATAGCTCTTTTATGTTAAACATGGGATTAACATATTTGGGAATTGAATACAATATTTGACAAGTATATATTTTACAATCATGTAAGGCATTTAAGTTTAAATAGTATTCCAAATAGCGGCGCGTGTGTGTTTTTGTCAGGAGCCATTTAATGAAACTTAATATTGTGGCACGTATTATGAACTCATTTTCTGACTGTATTGTATTTTATTTCAATAGTTCAATTATAATTAAATAATTGATATAATAACGTATTTTTCACACGTTTTACCAGAAGAGTCGCCTATATATGAATACAAAATGATGAGAATGGTATATCAAATGTATTCTCTAATTTGGAAGAGTTAAAACTCCTATACCAAAACGCATCGATATTTGTAGCCAATGATTTTAATGCAAGAACAAGATCGAGATTGTATAGATTATATACAATATGATAATTAAGATAACATTTTCGGAGAAGTCAATTAAGAAGGTAGTTTATTCGACATACCACGAGCAAACACAGATACATTGCGGGTAAACAATTTCGGCAGATCTCAAGTAAACATGTGATGTGTTTTTGATACCCATATTTTAAAGGGACGATTCCCAGGAGATAAAGATGGTCAATTTACGTATTTTTTTACGATGGAGCTAGTGTGGTTGACTAAATGATTAAATCATCTGAATTGTTCGATCATATTAATAATTTTCAAGTCATTTACCGTGGCGCATCCGATCATTTTCCAATTACATGTCAGATGAATATGGAATATATTGATGATCGAAATATCATCAGTTATAACCAAAGTAAATTTTAAAATTTTAAAACGTACAAATGGCGGAGTAAATTTGAACATGATTTTCTAGATCGCTTAAAAAGTTTGTTTTATAAAAACGGCCAAACATTTATGAACAACATAGATGAAAACATTAATTTAGCTCTTGGTAACATTACATCATTCTATCATGACGCTGGCAAAGTTATGTTACAGACTCAGAGGATGAGAGACGAGCAATGGTGGGACGTACAATGTAACTTTCTTAAATTGCAGAAATATAAGTATTTACGGGCTGTTCGGCTTTCCAGTTCATCATATGACTTAAGGGAAGAAGAAACAAACAGATTTCAAATACTCGAATATCAAACAGAAAACAGAAGGGAAGTAATTAATGATCGAAAAAATCCAAATTCTATGTGGACAAAAATGAAACAAGCTAAACGAAAAAATATGAAGAAAAAACAAACACATTTAAAATACTCGAACAGCAAACAGGAGGAAAGTACTTAATTATCGCAAAAATCTATGTGGACAAAAATGAAACAAGCGAAACGTAAACTATCCGCTGACATAAGTATAAGTCCAAATTATTGGCGATTCTCTAATTAACTATATGATCATACACCCATTTTATTGGACGGTTAAGCTGAAGACCCTACTCTTAATAACATTTCTCTTAATAAACTAATTGTTTTATCAGAGTTTTAAAAACATTTAATGAAACCAAAGATTTTACAAATTCATGGGGGAAAGTATTATCTGCCCTATTCGTAAAAAAGGACCAACACATATGCCAGAAAACTATCGTTAAATATCACTAACAAATACAATGCATACAATCTTCACGGGTGTCATTAATAAACCATTGTACGAATGGACAGAAACCAATTATAAAATTGATGAATCACAGTCAAGTTTTTGTACTGGTTACTCAGCAATCGATAATATATTCTGTCTACACGCTTAAGTTAATAAATATCTGTCAAAAAGGAGGTATATTTTATTGTTTAAATATTGACTTCTGTAAAACCTTTGATTAAATAAATCACCATATACTATTCCAATCCCTACAAAGAAAAGGCATACATGGAAAAAATGTTTAACTTAATATGTATAAATCGCTATATTCATGCGTTAAAATCCAAAATAGTAAAATCCAACCCGACAGACAGACTTTATTTTGACATGTTAACATAACAGAGTTTTTTTAAATGATATATTGGAACCAGTCAAGGTGATAGGACCAGTCCAAAGATTGTTTACACTATGAATCGATGAATGATCTACGATGATACGAGAAAAATGTGGATCGGGTATATTCATAATAAATGAAATTCACGACATATTACGTCTTATGTTCGCAGATTAATTACATGTAATTAAATAAACGTTATTGACGAATGTTGTGCCTTAACTGGAATGGAAATTAATCTACAAAAAAACACACGAAATAAGTCTATTTAGAAACAGTGGACCCTTAAGACATTACGAACATTGGAGTTTTCGTGGCACGCGAATAAACACTACCTCTTTTATGAATACTAGGGATTAATGTTTACAGAAAAATTATCTTGAAGCGCTACGCATGAAAATCTAAGTGCACAAGCACAAAAAGCATTTTTTTATTTACAAATATAAAAAATCATTTGGGTATTTTCCGATTAAAGAATTATTTATATTGTTCGATAGTATGATGAAACCGATTCTATATTACCGATCACAAATATGGGGGGGGGGGGGTATGAGTATATTGACTCGATTGAAGTTATACATAGCACATTTTGTAAACGAATTTTGCATGTCAAAAAAACTACTAACACGTGTCTTTTTCATAGTGAATGCGGGCGTCTCCCGTTATGTGTTGCCTACTTTACAATTTAAAAAAAATATTGGTGTAAGTAACTAACTATGCCTAATGATATATACCATAGACAATCTTATATAATATTAAAAGCGTTAGTAGACTCCGGAAGAAAATGTTGGACTTCAAAACACAAAACCATGTTATTTCGTTATGTCTATGGATATGTATGGATAAGTCAAGAAATGAGTCATGTTAATGTATTCATACGACACTTTCGCCAACGCATTACTGATTGTTATACTCAAAACTGGCAAAGTGATAAAACAATTCTTCTCGCTGTCACCATTACATGTATTACAAAACAGTGCTAAATACTGAAAGATATCTTACCTCAGAATACCATTTAAATATATAATTGTATTTCCTAAGTTTAGAGTGCTAATCATAATTAAATCTTGAGATGGGTAGACAATCAAATATCCCATTTAATGATAGACTATGTTTATTTTTGTTTGAATAAAAATAGTATACGTGCTATTGATTGTGAATTTTAGGCATGTTCAATTGTTTGAAATACAGAGAAATTCGTACCCAATATCTTTTATTTGGTACCAAGGTGGATGTTCAGTATCTGTTTTTCAATCATTAATGGGATCAAACAATGATGAAATTATCCATAAAGTCGCAAGTTTAGTATACCATCGGTAAAATAAAATCAGTTCATTACTTTGTATTTATATGTATATCGTTACAAGGCAACTATGTGATTGTATAGAGTTTGTAAATAGTGTGTATTTTTTGGCCGGTGGCCCTAATAGTAAGATGTGTCGGTTGAAAATCTACAACAATTCTTCTCTTTCGATTAAATTATCAAACTGGATATGAGAACGAAAAGTGCTTATGTATAATGCTATTTTAAAGGGACTTTAAGGTACACACATTTGTAAAAAGTAGTGTATGCTATATATGTTAAGAAGAAAACTAATTCTCTTGACGAAAAAAAACCGTTTAACATGCAAGTTTGTATCGTAATAATCATTAATTGAAATCGTTAAAATTCTAAAGCACTTGTTACGATTTTCATCAATGATTTAGCAAGAGATTGTATATACCACAAACGATTTTAATCACGAACTTTAATTATATTTTGATAAAGTGGATGCAAGTAAGCTTTTGTTTCAAGAGGGCCCAGGTTTAATCCCTGCTGAGGTATACATTTTTATTATATATTTATCTTTGCTTTTACACTTTTTTAAAAACTGTTCAAATTATAAAAGTTGTGTTAGTAAATTCCTTTAATGATGTTGTTCAAGTATACGAAAACATGTTAACAAGTCTCTAAAGACACACACACACGCACACACACACACACGCACGCACGCACGCACGAACGCACGCACGCACGCACGCACGCACGCACGCACACACACACACACACACACACACACACACACACACACACACAGACACACAGACACACACACACAGACACAGACAGACACACACACACACACACACACACACACACACACACACACACACACACACACACACACACACACAACACACACACACACACACACACACACACACACACACACACACACACACACACACACACACACACACACACACACACACACACACACACACACACACACACACACACACACACACACACACACACACACACACACACACACACACACACACACACACACACACACACACACACACACACACACACACACACACACACACACACACACACACACACACACACACACACACACACACACACACACACACACACACACACACACACACACACACACACACACACACACACACACACACACACACACACACACACACACTCATACAGGTTGGAATAGACCGTGGAAATGATGTCAATGAATTCTCTAATTCTCATCCATTTAATTGTAAATCGGAATTCCCCCGAGGTTTGTCATATAACGTATCCACTATAAAATGCCCGGAAATGATTGCATTTAATGAAGCTTGGTAGACTTGTATTTTCTCGGAGAACAAGTGAGTAGTTTGCTGTTTGCATCGCCGAATTTTCTGTTTTTCAAATCAATCACACACAATTGTTATTTATCTTCTTTAGAACAACCCATAACAATACAGGGGTAAAAATCTTGACATGATAAAGACCGTAATTCATTACAATGAACGTTATAAAACACTTACGGTGCACTACATTGCAGTTGTAGTTCTAATAAATGTGAAAGACTGCAATGCCATTAAATCCAGTTAAGCATGTCAAGGAATTATATGACCAACTACGTTAAAGATTGCAATCAGCAAACAGCTTTGCATGTACATCCATAAAAGCATAAATCTAGTTATTTAATAATATAGCTGCCTCAACGGCGCCTTTTTGAGACAGATGAAATTGTCCCATATTGGTTAATGAAAGAGGCCGAGTTAATCAAGTTTAGTTATTTCTGAGTCATTGTGTGACATTACGTGTGTCTGACACGTATGGTCAATTCTAATGCATTTCCATTGTTTTCAATAGTAATCGGAGGAGTCCCTCATTATATGTGTAAGGAGTGTTATTCATAATTGGTGATGTAGATACATTTTTCATTTGTGATATTTTGTGTTTAATAATCTACCAACGTGTTGCCTTTATTCCTACCTTATGAGATAAACAGACTCAGTGTTTGGGGAAGAACTGGAATTTATTAAAATGTCTATGGATTGTAAAAAACTAAGTTGATTCCACTCTTATCAAGAAACCTAAACGGTAAAAAATATATAACGGTATTAACACTTGCACATGGCACAAGAAAGTTTAAACATACCTGTTTGAACGCATAGATTAGTAATTAGCATCGAAACAAGCTTAAATAGTTGTCATTGTAACATGCATTACTTTAAGGATTACATGGATTTCCAATTCAAATCGATGAAAATGGTGATGCCGAGGCGAATTACACTTAACTTTTGAGTCTCGAGGGAGCCTTACAAAAGAAAATATCTCGGACTATCCGATGAGGTTTGTAGGCTAATTTCATGGACAACAAGAGTTTTACCGTTTACTACACTAATGTGTACTTACTTGGTACTATCTGGAATAGATACAATATAAAGAAACCACACGCGAAAAAGACATCTGATTATATAAGTAAAAAAATCGATATTATATTTATGTAATATAAACTCGTCAGTACAATAATAAATATACACATTCACTGTAATATTAATTTTAATATGTTCAAGTTTGATTTGTTCAAAACTTTAGCTAGTAAAGCTAACGGCCATACGAAAAGTGTGTATCAACTTCATTGTATACATTATATATATTATCGCCGAGTTAGAGAACAGATGGGAAAAGTGCATTCTTACGGTTTCTAACTAATTTGCGGTGAGCCCGGAGGCCTAGCACTTGTAGCTTTCATTGTAGTGATCGTCATGTAGAGGTACATCATACATTTATATTAAGAAATGCAGATTGTTTGGAAACGGTGCTTTGATTGGATTTTTTTTACATTATTTTATAGAAACACATGTGCATCCTAGCCCTATGTTGGCTTTATAAGGACACAAGTTAATGTCGAATCACATATTGGTTCCAGAATTAAGGAGCTATATACATGAACATATTAAAATGCACAGATTACTTAGCTGCTGTTCGTTGTAAAATAACAACAAAACATTTCAAACTGTTTACTGGTGCGTTGTTATGCTGTATGTGGTAAATGAATATTATAATTATGTAACAAAACATAGAACAATTTCTAAAAACCAACTACTGTTGTCTATTTCTGATTCGGTCACTTTTGTGGTAAGGAATTGATTGTCTGTTATGAAAAATCCATCTAGAAGACCTGAACATGTCTGGTTCCTTGATAAATTCGAAAAAAGAAACAGTGATTGGGGTTGGATACAAGTATATAAAGATAAAGACTGTCTTGTCAGGTTTGGCAGATCATATGTTATAAACATTAATGTCATTTTAATATTGAGATGGACACATTTCTGTTTGGATTTTTCATTTACTCAGGCTACTGGGCATTAGAAATTGTAATATTACGCAACATTCATGCTGAGTATAACAAAGATAGACAATGTTTTGTACTTAATTTATGTAAAGCTTTTCCTTTCATTTTGTTTTTTTAAAAGTGAATTTTTTATTATTGCGAAAAATATACAAAGATTTATGACTGTTTAAACAAATTAATATCAATATATCGTGAACATAATATACAATATAATTATGTTTTTTACTAGACCATCGCAGTTGTCAATGGACTCGTGGATGTCCTTCACCAAAGTCAATATCAGGAACGGATAATAAATACGGGCAGAGAGTGCACTAAAATGTATGAACAGAAGAACTTGTATTTATTTGTAATGCGACAGTTATATTTTTAGTAATAACAATTAGCTTAAACTGTAAATATTATTTGCTCAATTTACGTAATTGTGTGTAATATCTACACAATACCACGACGCATCAAGTCAATTAATTGCATATATGAGGGTGAACCAATTGGCGGTAACACTTAATTATGTTTTTCATAATATTTTCGAAAATTAGGACGTATAATTGGATGAAATTTTTATTTTGTCTTAAATAAAAGACAATATTCAAAGAAATTTTCTCCAAACTCTGGCATAAACCGGCGTGTTCAAACAACATTAGCACCGATGAAGTTGACACATGCTAGTGATGGTTTCAATCAAACTCATGTGAAACGATAGTTTACATAATACTTTTGCGTAACAATATCAGATTATATTGTTTGAGTATTCGCGTTTAAAGAAAGTGCACGATTGCAACAAATGTAAATACCAATAAGGAAAGAAAAGAGTAAAATATATGTATTTAGTAATAAGCAATATGATTTTCCGCAAATCGTAATTATGTACTTATACGAATATGACTAATAAAAGGTATTATATATTTCATTTGATCTTTGTAATGGAGAATAATTCGACCCGGTATAAACGAGACCAAATAAAATAAAATCTTTTACCATTATACACCCACTACCCATATTCAAAAGTATATATTTCTTTAATGTCTATAATGTATTTCATAGTAGATATGCGCGATTAGACTTGACTTTTTTCACAGTAATACAAATTAATTTATATAAAAATTTATTTCTTATGTTTGAAGGAGAAAATACATGTCACAGGTAGAAAAAGGTTTACATCTCGTATCGATCATGAAATACAAGCAAAGTAAAATAATACATGCGTGAAACCGTTTTCAGTTATGTTTAACTTTTTGTTATGTTCGAAAGTGCTGTCTAGATATTTATTACATACTGGTTGTCAATCTCTTGCGGGCAACCACGGCACACGTTCGGGTTACATTCGCTAACTGTACACGACTCATTTGGCCATAAAATTCCATTTATCTGTGTGTATTGTTCCTTTCATATGTTTTATATTGTTCAAAGATAGAATATCAAAATCTGTTTACGTAATGTAACACATTAAAAATTATAATAAATATGTAAATGACAAAGTTGTCTTTTGTAGTAATAATTTAGCAGTTCTTGCTCTTGTTAATAAATACGCGTAAAACAGGGAGATATCGCGAAAGGATCAGGGATCTATATGATAAGTAGGCTATTGTAACCGAACGTACATGACATAATCAAACGCTAAGGGACGGTACACTTTGTAATCCGAATAACTCTCGGATGAATGAATCGAATCTTGGTTAACGAATGGGGTACTGAGCTGCTTTCTGAAATAAAGTGTATTTAATGTTAATTTAGGGAATGACGTAGTTAAATATCAGCGATCTGGTTTCTCATGGAAATCTTAAATGTCAGAACAGGGTGGTGACAAGCAGATGGGTGCTTCAAATTGAATACTTTGGTGTTTTAGATGTACGACAGCTACGTATAATATAGAGCAAGATCACGCGTTTTACAGAAGTATGCTGTGTTTTCATTAGACTGTCTTGTGTTGTGAAACAAAATGTTTTACCATTGTTTTATGTGACGTTTCATTCATTTTCATGAATGTTTGGCATTAAGTCTCCAAAGCTTGTTTGAAAAACATTATTTTTCAGTCATCGTCTTTATTTGATCACCTACATGAACAAATCAAAAAGTGTCATAATAAAGGTTTAAACACAGCGACTCATTCTCACTCTTCAAATTCTCTATAAATATAAACATTCATTATTGGAAGACATATTTACTAATTTTCACGTTAGCAGTAAAATACGAGCGTATACTGACATCCACACATTTTTTTTAAACGTTCATGCGATCAATACGTCGCTAGTTAATTTTGGAACTATATGAAGATCAATTAAATATATGTCTATAGTATTTTAAATAATTGTAAAGACCATTTCAGATGTATTTTGTATGACTCCAGAATATCTCAGAACATTAATAAATACAGGATCGCAAAAGGGTAATATTTTAATTCGTTTGGCATTATTCTTCACGAGATCTTTGGGCGTAATTGACCATTTTTATTTTGAAAAGCTGAACATGTTTTTCCGTTTGATTCTGTTTGATTCTTTTGTCAAAAATTGTAATTTTATTTTCATGTTAAGGGAAGATTATGGTTAATAACACATGTTTAGGTTTCCGATAAAGAAGTGTTGTTTGTGAACAGTTATAAATTATAATTTCCTTTTTTAAACTTTTAAGTGATGATTTCTTGGATTAATATAACTAACTATAACGAATATATTTATGAAGTTTCTTTCGACCTTACACATGCATGCTGTCGTATCACGCCTATATTGTCGGTTGCATGCACAATTGCTGGCTAGAAACCGAAGAGAAAATACCTGACATCCGCATCATCAGGAAAATGTCCGATCCATGTGACCACACGGAGCGTATCAATTTATAATGACAAAAATATGACATATTATTTCAACTTATGGACAACTTGTATAGGAATCACTTTCATCAGTTATTTTTCATGTAATTAAGTTTGCACATCCTCTTGTGCACAATATAAATACTGGTAGCACATCCAGTCTAAATTACTACCATTGTAACGCTGTACGTTTATTCAATTTCACTACAGAGTGTTAAAAATAGTCTTAAATTGTTTCACATTTGCACATGTTGCTGTTAATTCCATACCAAAAAATGTAAATTATCAGACGCCGTAACGTTTTCGATACAATGATGGCAATGATGGAGAAGTACCAGAAAAATCTTGAGGACATTGTGGAGGAAAGAACGACGATGCTCATCGAGAAAAAGAAGAAAACAGTAGCGTTGCAAATGAGAATGTTACCCAAGTACATCGATTTTATGTTTTGTCTAATCGTGCCATTTATTTAAGGGTTAAATGTAGATGCATGTTCGAATGTATGCCATGTCTGCTATTTGACACAATAACTCTCCAGTTTACATCAACACATTTAAATAACAAAATCAACTTTTTATGAAACTTTTATTTTGTTCCTCGTTTGTGCTGTATAACATAAATGATGGCACGACGTTTAGTCTCATTAGTACACAATCTGAAACGAAAACATATCGTTTATCCACTTCTGTGACGATATCATGCAGGTGTGATGCAGACCAGTTTAACTTCGGCGAAGAGGTCATGCCAGCAAATGTGTAGTGTGTTACAATATACTACTATGACAAATGTGGGTTTACAAAGCTGTCTGAAAACAGTGCACCTATCAATGCACGTATTGATTGTAGCAGCTACTTGTAGAACCTACTTATCAGGTTAAGTCAAACTTAAACAAAGCAAAACAATGGGAATAAGCAATACGTATTATATATAGTTTTTTCGATATTAGTAATACACTTATAGTTCCATACCGTACAACACCGTAAACTACTTTATCGCAATTGCATCTAAACCTCCCGCATACAAATATATTTACAATTTATGATTTAAACTGGAAACGTTTTACAACATTCTGACTATGATAACTTCAAAGGCAAAGCATCCGGTGACCATTTTACAAAAAATACGGTAAGAACACATATGCCAACCGTATAGTATTGCGGTTGAAATTAAAACAATACTTTCAACAAATTCATTTGGTATTTGGATGTGTAAACAATTGAAACCAAAAGAAGGCATTAAATACAACATTATTATGACATATATGACAGCATTACTAAACATTTAACAAGTACGATTTTATTTAACAGAATTGCATAAAACATGCGTGTTTACGTCAGCTTCATTTATAATTTAAGACTTTATATTTAATACCACAATACGGTTTAACGACTAAAGAAATACACGTAAATACTACATAACACACTCGCATTAGCGGCGTTATTACATTTAACTATTTCTGCATGCGATATTTCTTTTGGATTGTTGCAAAAGACAAAGACGAAGTTTTCTCATATTACTTTGTTTTCTAAAGTATGTTTTGTGATGCTGACATGGTTGTTAGTGGTCTTCCAATCAGAAACGGCGTCAATCATGCCGGCGAGACAGCATCAATGTCCTTGAAACTGCTCATTGATGAGATAAGTATGCTATATGTTCTTGTTCAGGTGATGAAAGCACATTTGATCGCTTTAATGCACACTCTGAATACCGTTGAATAAATTGTCTTTTTATAAACCGATCAGTGCTTGGCGGGTGTAATTTGCCGCAGAATTCCGCTGTACACGCTACTTGGAGGCACGTCCTCCATAAGGATGGAGACAAACGGGGAACGTATGCTGATTACTTGGTCGATTATTTGATTACTTGACTTGTGTTCTGCGTGTGCACTTTATAATTAAAGAACCATGAACCCCGTGTGGGCAAAGGAACGTGATCTTGATTATCTTTGAATTGGTAAAGTGGTTTGAGCTTTCCGATAATTAGTATTGCATTAATGAAACACGATGAGAGCCGTTCACTTAAAAACGTTGTTTTCATCTATAGAATACGTAAAGGGATGACATGTTTATAGAATTTTTTTACAAGTCGAATACAGCTGATTTTAACCAAATTCAACACAGTTCAAATGGCACAAAAACATGTACTAATCGCCAAGTCAAACTACGTAAATGTTGATAAAAAAATTAAACACACTTCAGGTAATCTAAGTGACTACAAGTGCATATGACCGTCCCACACTTAATTCCCAGCGATGAAGATGCATTGCAGTCAGAGGAGCAAGGATATCTTAAAAACCCTTGGAGGTTATTCACTGCAGTCAAGGGGCATGGTATCGATGAAAGTGGATTTTAGTTCAGTTAAACTGTATAATGGTGTTTTTTGATACACATGTTTTATCTTAATACAACTATTTTTTCTACTGCAATTAAAGGGGCCTTTTCACAGATTTTGGCATGTTTTGAAGTTTGTCTTTAAATGCTTTATATTGATAAATGTAAACATTAAATTTTAAAAGCTCCAGTAAAAAATCAAAAATAAAATTTAAAAAAGCAAAAATAAGTAGCCCGCAGCAAGTCTCGAACCAGTGACCCCCGGAATCCTGAAGTAAAAACGCATTAGCCAACTGAGCTATCCTGCCAAGAAAACATAAGATGCGTATTTTATACGTTATATAAGCAATCTTCGTAGTTTCAAAAATTTAAACGACAACAACAGAACTCTCCAAATTATTCAATCGTTTCGCGTTGCAACGCTTTATAATTTTTAGGTTTTTACTTGTAAAAACATGCATATAATGGCTATATTAGACCATGGCAAATGTTCAATAATACTGTTTCCTCACAAATATCATAACTAAACCGAAAATTTGCGAATCTGAAACAACTTTTTTCAATTTTGTCAATTTACCAAACCGTGAAAAGATCCCTTTAACACACTCATAGCATAAGTATTATATTCAAGAAATAATGCTTTAATGTTAACTCGTATTAACAATATTAGTAATATGTTTTACTAGTAACGTTCAGTGAACAGTTTCCTGTACACATTATATTTAAGGACGGAATCACCGAAGAATTTTCATCCAAAAACATTACAATTCTCATTTAAAGGTATTTTGAGAACCTTTATTTAGGACGCTAATAAGGCATCAAACAATAGTGCTACATCTGGTTTTCTCTCTTTTCAAACATTCAGGAAATAAATGTGTTTCTGTGTAACCCAAATTCTTTGCACTTACCATGCCCAGGCGGTGATCCAAGTTTTAATCGTGTTATGTGTATAGTTGGTGTTATGTCATAAATGTTATAAACACGTGGATACGCTTTTATTTTAAATACTTGAATAGTTTGATATGTGCAATGTGGATGTGGTTGAACCTGACCCCTAGATAGCTTATATGTTTTCATATTTCAGACTTTAGAGTCTTTAAGCAGTAGAACTTTACTTTTATGTGTATGAAACAGGTTTCGATCTTTTTTCTGCACGTGTTTTTTAAAAACAATTTTCTGTTGATACATGTTTAACTTGATAGCATATTATCTTTAACATATGGACCATATTTGTTAAAGTTTACTTATAACCTTAAAACCTCCATCGTTCATTAGATTTCCGATACCATTGACATTAGAACACTAAACTTATTCGCGTAGTATTCGAATCACGCGTTAAGTGAGGGCATCACTGTTTTGATTCTCTGTCTGCAAAGTTACTTTTGATTAAAATCGTTTAAGAGGAGCGAACTGTAGTAGATTACTTATCGGAAGTGGGGAGTTCGACTAGCTGATAAAACCTGTTAAAACTACTAATGTTTTGCTTGACTGTTCCAAGGCGGTGGCCTGAGTTTTAATAATTTTTGCTGGTAGTTTTCAATAAGAACAATAATTTATCTCCAGGTAGATTTTCTGTTGTTACATTGTTTGATTTATTAATTGCTTGCGTGTTTTTTACTTACACTTATTGTTTTTATATTTATTGATTATTTTTTCTGAAACCATAGACAAAGTAAATATTTATCTCCATCAGTCTGCACGTTCATTGCATATCATATATATATCTGATGAATGTATGCATATTAGGGGCATGTAGTTGTATATTGTACTTCGGGTATTAGTTCTAAATTATTCGAGACTCTACAAATTGCAGAAAATGATTAAATAAACAAATTAACACATCACCATGTAAACAAGAGCTGCCTTTACCGTTTTCTGACTCTTTTCATCTCGCAAACAGTTTCCTGGAAAAATGACAAGGTCAAATTTCATGCGCAATTAATCTAAGACAACTATTATTTTCTATGAAAACAGCGAAGCATCAAATATGTCACGCACATAATGTATTTATTATATTGGATGGACAAATAATCTCACAAATGAACATGACGCTTACACTTCCTAAAATAAATGGTGGTATAAACATGACTATATGTGGAACGATAACGAATGGAACGCATGTGTGACAGGGGTAAAGAGGTAAAGACACTGCAAGTTTGTTCATCAGTCGAAATGTTGTGTTGCGAACGTCTTCATGTTACAGAAACTATTCTAAATATCACAACATCAGAACGTTCCCGTTTGGACGTGTGTTCTTATTTAATTGTGAATGCCGTTAATCATTGATAGTGTATTCACTGTCTAATAGACACGATGGCAGGTGTAAACAATCGACACGAATCTCTACAATACTGCTTTGGATATTTGAACGGATTTCAAGAGATGTGAAATCATACAGGAAATAAATTGCTGCTTAAAATGTCAATACGCTTAAATTATATGAAATGAACGCTGTAAACAATGATTATAAACGCCGATACTAACAATGGAAGTTTTAATGACTATTAATCAAAGCGCTTAGGGCACTGAAGTTGTTCATTATTGTATTACCTTAGACGCTACTCAGTTTTCAAAATTATGTTTATAGCTTTTTATATCGCAAGTTTGAAATGAACACAACCCATTCAAATTTATAAAGAGTGTGTCTTAAAGCACAGGTCGAGATGTGTGTGCACTGTATCATCATATTTATTTTATAGAGATAACTTAGACAAAATAACAACAATATGTCTCTTTTTTTCGCAATTGGTTGCTGCACTGGAAACCATCTTTAGAATTTCGGTTGCCTTGCTAAAGAAAAACAAGCCTAGAATCAATTTCATGTTGTGTTATGTGTATGTAATACTTATTTTATTTTCTTGAAATAATTGAGCAACAATTTTGCCGACATGACCGACTTTTTATGCATCATGTCTTGTTGTGATCCGGAATTGAATCATTTCCTAGGCCTAATTGATCCACAGTGGCCAGTTTGTATTCTATGTTTAATTTGATTGTGTTGTTTCAAGCTTTGAAAAAGCTAGTTGCCCTGCTTTTTAGCCCAACTGTAACCAACTTTTGAAATTGAGTTTCCTGGGCTTAAAACTACTGGCCCCAGGCTTACAGGCAACCACCAAATAAGTTATTCATGATGTAAGATCTGAAAGTGTATTGAATTAATTCAATTTGCGAGTCTGAAGACATTAAAGCGACCTTTTCACGTTTTGGTAAATTGATAAAATTAAACGATTTAATAATTCGGAGAGTTCTGTTGTTGTCTTTATATTTTTACATACTACGAGGATAGCTTATATCATGTATAAAATACATCTCTCATTGTATGAGCAAGGATGGCCGAGTGGTCTAAACGATAGACTTTTATTCCAGGGGTCAGTGGTTCGAGCCCTGTTGAGGGTGTTTATGTTTCGTTAATTTTATTCTTGTTTTCTTTTAATGGAGCTTTAAAGATCCAATGTTTACATTTATCAATATTAAGCATTTAATGACAAACTGTGAAAAGGCCCCCTTTAAATGTTTACTAAAAATGCCACAAGGTAAACATTTGGAACTCATTGATTGTTCATTTGATTTAAAAGTGATTTGGTGTAGTTGCCCTGTCAGCGTGGTTACTTTGAAGTTATTATCACTTTTATCTTTTTTTCAAATCTTTCATAAAAAAAGATAATGTAAGCTTAATTTTGGGAAAACATGGCTTAATGCATATGTAATAATTGTCATCCCACGACCAGAAATTCTCTTTAAACGAAAAACACCATACAATTAGAAAATGTCGTCCTTGATTGGCTTGTGCGCATAGCACAAGCTAATCAGTGTGCACGGGCTAATCTGGGACACCACTTATATGACATGCATTCAGCCCCGTTATCCTTGAAAGCAGCCAATATGTACAGATTTTAATGACAAACTGGCCAATGTCGTCGAATAAACTCTTTAACACTATTGATTACATACACACACTTAATGTCTGCAGTGTACCAGTGGTGAAGTGTAAACAGGCATATGCGGTGCTTATCGTTCTAGCGTAGTTAAGAGCAGACCGACTTGCAACGAATACAACTAACATTAGTTGTCCGCAAGCGAACAACTTAAAACCGTATTTCAACAATGAAACTGTAAAATCTGCAGAAAAATTATCTCAACATGACAGTCTGAGGAGTAAAGATGGCTGTATTTTTTATATTATACATTAAATCATATTTCAATTACTAAATAGTAGTCTTAATATATTCTCTAAAACAATATTTGTACACAATTGCACATGATCATCGAAATGAAAGAGAATAAATTGCCAAGGCTTCTAAATAGATATCGCGAGAATAATTGCTTCTTTTGTTATGTCAGACTGCGTAATGGCTGTGCATTAGTAGCTATAGGATAGCATAATTTGTGAGACCTAAAAAATCCCCATACCATGGTGCATTTTTTTGTTTCATTTTACAACTCCATTATACAAAGTAAATGTCTGATAATAGGAGATGAAGAATACCGTGTTTTATTAAGGTTTGTTATTTCTTAGTTAGTGCATGACATTAAATATGTCTGAAAAGTCTGGTCAATAATCGTACATTTCTAGTAATTATTTATTAGTATCGGGGGTTCCCTGACCACATCATAACACATGTCTGCAAAAAAATGTGTTTAATCAAATTAGTAAGCTTATTGCAATATTGATAAAATAAGCATGTATAACTGTTTTGACAAGTCAATAACAGGCAAGTATTCTAGCAAAACATCACCTTTTAAGTCCTACTAAAGCTTAAATGCCTTATTGCTTAACAATTTATTTCTCTTGACTATACCAAAATGTTTCCTTGATATTAGAATGTACATAGCATTTTTTAAATAATGTTTTAACAACCACATAAGAAATGATTTAATCTAAGCATAAATACTATATTTCAACTTACACAGATGCTTCACAAATATTAAAATATATTATTTGATTGTGAACATGTATCATAAATTAATAATTTACAGCACAGCCCCCTATGTAATAAGACCACCTTCGATAAAGTGTATTTATGTTTTATTGAAAGAAATCCGTTGAAATATCAACAAAATACAGGGGATGGTAAGACAATATTTATTTTACAATAACACTGACAAAACTAGGTCATACATTTAAACATTTACATTTTCAATATTTTCAAATATCTTTATGTTGCAAGGACAGCCTTACCACAATAGACGAAAACGATTGTATCAAAATTGTTCTCGTAATGTTTTATACAAAGTCCAAATTGGACATCGTAATGAAAGACACGGCATGTTCGTCATGAGCAAATGCAAATTTGGCTGAATGTAAGCATTTTGTATCTCTAGGCATATTGTAGAACAGAGTGACCAATATACACCATATACATGGAGAGTCGCACTTAAATGAGACGAAGCAGTCGTAAACTAATATAACGCGGACATTCAATGTTTGTACACACAAAAAACAACAAGTTGGAAACATAGGAATTGCAAGACTGAGCAAACTGTGCGTAAAAAACACGTTTGGTTAACCAATGTTTCAATAACAGATACAAATGTTTGTTTGCTTAATGTCATTCCTTGAGAAACAATTTTGTCTATAGCTAAACAAAGTTACGAAATTTTCAAATCCCGAACGCTCTGGGTATGCGGCTATGGAGCGGTTTTCATGTCAAAATTTTAATTCGAAATGTTGTAAACCGCCACTTGCCTAATGCTAAATGCTAAACGACAATCCTCAATACGTCTAACGCCTGACTGCCATATGAATACGAAACTAAACTAAATATAAAAATGTGTTTCTTAAAAGTATAATACTGTCCGTATAGTTTTGGGGCAATGTTGTTAACCGCTAATGCTTAATGCTAGACGATAAACTGCAATACGCTTGACTGCAATTCGAATACGAAATTAAACTAACACTTGTCATAGCAAGCAAGCATAACAAGTTTGTAATAATGCGCAATACAATTTTGACATGAATACCGCTCCATTTGCGCTGGTTGGAATTGCACGATTGGTCTGGTTGGAACCCGAGATTTGCATACAAAAAACTGTTTGTGCCCACCATCACTTAGAGATACTACATTTGTGTGATATTCGTTTTTTGTGTATAAAATAAATATGGAATAAAACTGTATGCAAAAAGGAGAAGTAAGTTTTAATGTATGCTCAATACACACGTTTGGTTGTTATTCTTTGCCAATTGTTAAGTATTCAAAAATTAACTAAAACGGTTGTTTTGTTTAAGGTTAACCTACATGTAGCCTGAGTCTCTTACTTACTTTATAAGCGAACCTATTAAATTGATAGCCAGAAGACAGGATGTGCTTCAGGAAAGTAGGAAGTATGCCACTACAACTGAAATGAGACGACGAAAGAATATGGAGATATACACAGTTATGTTTGCTGAAATTAGCTAGCGACACCACAAGTCAGGTTGTACTAATAATGCAGAGCGTTCATATTGCAATCTTGATATTTTACATCTCTTCAAGCATATTCATTTTAATAAATTATTTTTCTTCCATCAATTATAAACTAATGAAGAGATACCGGTACATATGCTCCCAAGTGAAACACGTTTATGTAAACGTGTTCAATATAATGAAGATGTATGAGACTTTTGAACGATAGAATTATCTCTTCAATAGCGCCTCGTGCAAATACAATGTAAAATTGGACTATAATTGGACTTAATTCATTTTTTACTTGTTTGCTCAAATATATTTTCAACACGGGAGTTTGAAACTGCAATGTGAACGTGCAAGAACCAATGAAACCGTTACAAAGGTACACCAAATATACTGTCAGCACTGTATTAGACTATGTTAAATGCGGTTTTGGTAATTTTGACACATAATACAGGCACTTTGTTAAAACTTCTTTGATCCAATTGTGCACGTGAATTCAAAAAATAACTTTACAAACATACGATTGAAGTCTACTTAAAGATTATTTTGGAAGAAAAATTAATAAAATATATTTTGTAATTAGGTTATAGCTTATACTTTTTAACTTAAGTTCAATGATGACATACTTCAAAATCTTAGGTACTCGAAATGTGTTTCTGCAGCAAACATTTGGCAAGGGTAGTATGGACGCTCTGAGAATAGGGATATACTTGGATCCTAAATATCTTTGTCTAAGACTAATGCGCTGAGCCATAACGACCTTTTATTATAAGTATGCATTCAACAATGTCATCGACATGCGATCTGTGATACAATAATTCATAGCATTTATTGATAAAATTTGACGATTTACTTTTAACTTGTAGACTTAATTCTAAATGTTTAATCAATATTACAGAACATAAATCTGCCAGCTCATATTAAAATATGAATGTATTGTTACAAACGTAAACTTTTATTTTGGTAGAAATCCACTTACAGTTGAAGAATTTCAATTTCATGAGCTTTCTAAGGTAACACCACTCCCTTTTAGTTATGTAGATCGTCATTCCATCGATTAGTACGTATTATACAGCTATGTATATTTATCAATACTGTCTATCGACATGCAATTATAAGTGTACAAGTTTCAGAGGCTGTTAGTCACTTAGTTTTCCAACAAAATGGCAAGCTGCAAAGACGACAGTCTTTATACGACCAGATAGGTAAATCATTTGTGTATGCATGTACGTAGTATTTCAGACTTAAGGATCTCGTATTCAAATCAGTTAATACGGGCTGATTAAAATGGTCTTCTACAAAGACGGAAGAATTCGTTAACATCGATAACTATATGACATGGTAATGTGAGATATTATAGATGTAAACTCGAACAAGAGTTGTGACTGAACAATGATTGCTTAAAATTGTCCAAATATGAGCATTTATAGTGTATATACGAATAACACAGACACATACAGACATACGATCATTGATAACCGCCACACATATGTATTACAACGTACAATGACAAATCAATGAAGTGTTCTTTAAAGTGCAGACACTACAAAAAAACTTATTAATTGATACACATTTACATGTGCTTGTATTGAAACAATAATTTACTACAATTTGCTCGGATATAACCCTGAAACGGACATGGAAGTGAACTTGAGACCACTAATTATTGAAACTGCCTTTTACCAAAAAAATAGAACATACTGAAATATCTCGAATTATGTTTTCCTATGGAATCTATATCCACATCAGCTGGAATCAGGTACACATAAGGATTAAGGTATCACGTTTATCAGGTGAGAAGTAAATTGAAATACAAGAGTTGACACACGACATGTGACACGTTAACATTGTATTTGCTCACGAATCAACGTCCAGGATTATACACAAATAACAATAGTTATCCATCTTCATATTTTGTTATTATCACGCTTCCGTTTTTACTGGAGTAGATTAAAGATTTATTTTAAGTACGCACATCCTGTCGCACAACTTGATCCTTTTATATATTATGTATTATAAACGACGATGTACATTGTATCTAAACAAAAGGTAAATGAACGGGTTACTAAATGAAATAGAGATGAAACAGAAACCATATAGTGTAATACCTTGAAACCTATGAAGTTCATAACATATCATTATTAAAACAGTCCTCTGTCTGTCAATCCGATAAAACCACATTAAACCAGAACTAGCATAAGATGGGATAACGTTACATGGTTAACACTGCTTCATTAGATGATAATACTCCATACAAATACTTAACTAACTGAAAAATGTACATAACACTCACTTGGTTCACTCATACAGATCATCGTGGCGCTTTGCTGTTTAGGAATTTACCCTGGTATGAGAATCTTGTTGAAACCTAATTGTATTAACATCACAAGTTGAACCAATCAATGTGTTCAAAGGAATTTCTTAACATATTGACGATTACATTTTTGCTAATGTGTTTTCACCGTACACAAGAAAACAAAAACGGAGCTTATAAAGCTACAGTTATAGACATATAATGAAAACGTCAGTTCATTATTAAGATATTTGACATTAAAAAAATGATTTACCGTTACACACACCAAAAGATGGAATGATTAGGATAGAATTTATTGTTCTTTTTGACGATGGTGCGAAGCAGCTCGTCTAAGTTATCATACCATTTAAAAATTCTTCACAATGGCGACCTATGTAAAAGACCGAGCCAGTCCGATTGAAATAGCTCGATTTTTCTAATCGGCATACTTCGCTGATTATCATTGATAAAGGTATAGGAAGCTCAGCTATAAATAGGACAGCATATTCTGGGAAAAAGATATAATAATAGTTTGAAAACGTTATTTTGAAATCAGATATATTCAATCCATTATATGTTTATAGATCAATGAAACAACTATGCATTTTCTGTAATGTATTTGACATTTGTCGTGATTCAGTAAATAAATTGCGAATTAAAACGTGTATAATTAACTTTCAACGCGATCATGAGTGTAAAGAAAACAAATTATTTCGAACCTGCCATTTGTAAACGTTGTAGCGACTAGGGTATATAAACAGCATAATAGCCGTGTGACATCTGTGAAACTCGCTCATATGCGTGCTTTCTCATTTTGCATATGCCCATGAACATATACTTTTTCTCTTTTGATTCTTGTTTTTTTTTCTCTAATTCAATAAACTTAGGCATGTTTGTTCGTTAAGTACGGCAATAATTGCATGATGATTCCCGAAAGTGGGTATGAGCACATAGTCGTTAGAGCACTTGGAATGATATTCATGTGAAATTGAAGAGCATGGAGTAATTAAAGAGCATGTCAAGTTTTGAATGTATGTGCTGAAACGTAATGTTATAACCCACAAACAGAACGGTTTTTTAAGATAAGTGGTACAGAAAATACACGTCGAATATCTTTTTAAAGATATTTCTTGTTATATTTGATAGAGAATGTAACCCGCCTCCCATTTTCGCTGAATGGATCAAGTTCCCCACGGGTACTTTCCCCGTACCCCCAATTTTTTTTGTACCCTACATTTTTCGTACCCAATTTTTTTTCGTACCCAAATTTTGGCTCGTAACCAAATTTTGTTTAGTACCCAATTTTTTTCCTGCAATTTTTTTTCGTAACCAAATCGTTTTTCGTACCAATTTTTTTGGGGCATAATTTTTGTACCCAAAATTTTCGTACGCATTTTTTTCCTACCCAAAATGTTCGTACCCAAATACACAATTGTGGTGATGAAGATAAACTTAAATAGATGCTTTTATATCAATCCTTTTCAAAAGCATCGTCACACTAGTACTGTCAGTACTTTGATTAAAAATTGATGTCACCGCGTGAACCCCGCTTACAGTAACTAAAATTCGCAACAACTGTATGGACGGACGGTAGGTTAAGGTGATCCGATTCATCTTTGCGCAAACATGTTTTTTAAATTCACAAATAGATACAAAATAGATCATCATCATCATCATCATCACCACAACCACCACCACCATCATCCTCATCATCCTCATCCTCCTCCTCCTCCTCCTCCTCCTCCTCCTCCTCCTCCTCATCATCATCATCATCATCATCATCATCATCATCATCATCATCATCATCATCATCATCATCATCATGTCTCTCTCTCTGTCTCTGTCTCTCTTTTTCTGTCTCTCTCTCTGTCTCTCTGTCTCTCTCTCTTCCCTCTGTCTCTCTGTCTCTGTCTCTCTGTCTCTGTCTCTCTGTCTCTGTCTCTCTCTCTTTCTCTCTCTTTTTCTCTCTCTCTCTCTGTCTCTCTGTTTCTCTGTCTCTCTGTCTATCTGTCTCTCTGTCTCTGCCTCTGTCTCTCTGTCTCTCTGTCTCTCTGTCTGTCTCTCTCTCTCTTTCTCTCTCTCTCTCTCTCTCTCTCTCTCTCTCTCTCTCTCTCTCTCTCTCACCCACTCACTCTTTACATAAAACAACATATAAATAACCAAGGTAACAAGTAATTATGTAAAAAAGTGTTGCATTTGCCGTTTCCTGACACGTTTTATTTCGCTAACAATTTCCTGGAAAAAATGACAATGTCAATTTCATGCGCAATTAATATACGACAACTATTCTATTCTACGAAAACAGCGAAGCATCAAATATGCCACGCACATGATGTATTTATTATATGCGATGGAAAAATAATCTCACAAATGACATGACGCTTACACTTCCTAAAATAAATGGTTGTATAAACATGACTATATGTGAAACGATAACGAATGGAACGCATGTGTGACAACAGACATCGGTATGTATTTATGATTTTTCTATCAATTATGAACACGTAATTGTTTGATGCTCAGAGAAAAAACAAGCTGGTTCATCAGGTGAAATTTTGTGATTCGAACGTCTTACAGAACTTATTATAAATATTCCAACATCAGAAAGTTCTCGTTTTGAAATCTCCAAAGCTCTCGTGCGATTTTTTAAACATTCATTGGCCGCTTGAAACGTGATTTCCACAAGTGATATTTTGCTTCTTTATTCGGTTAGTATGAATTTTATTGTCAGATGTGGAAACGTCGATTGAGAAGGACAATTATATCGAATGTGTACAAAATGTTTTTTTTTAATTGTAAATGCCGTTTATCATTGATATTGTATCAACTGGCTAATACACACGATGAAAGGTGTAAACAATCGACACGAATCACTACAATATTGCATTGGATATTTGAACGGAGTTTAAGAGATGTACTAACAATGGAGCAATTAATGACTTTTAAAAACCGTATAACATCAATGAAACTGTATAATATGCAAAAAAATCTCAACATGAAAGTCTGAGGAGTAAAGATGACTGTTTTTTTATATTATACATTAAATCATATTTAATATACTTAAAAGTAGTCTTACTATGTTCTCTAAAGAAACAAGAAAAACAACATTTTTACACAATGACGCATGCTCATCAAAATGAAAGAGAATACATTGCCACGGCTTCTAAATAGATATCGCGAGAAAAATGATTGCCCCTTTTGTTATGTCAGACTGCGTAATGGCTTTGCATTAGTGGCTATATGATATCATAATTTGTGAGACCAAAAAATCCCCATACCATGGTGCATATTTTTGTTTCATTTTACAACTCAATTATATATAGTAAATGTCTGATAATAGGTTATGAAGGATACTATGCTTAATTCAGCTTAGCTATCTCTTAGTTAGTGCATGACATTGGATATGTCTGAAATATGTGGTCAATATTCGTACATTTCTAGTATTTATCTATTAGTATCGGGGGTTCCCTCCACTTTATAAGACATGTCTTCAATAAATTATTTGTTCAATCAAATACATTTTACGTTGTTTTTTCCATTATTAGCAAGGTTATTGCAATATTGATAAAAAAGGCATGTATAACGGTTTTGACAAGTAAATAACAGGGCAAGCATTCTAGCAAAACATCACCTTTAAGTCCTACTAAAGCTTAAATGCCTTCTTGCTTTACAATTTGTTTCTATTGACTAAACCGAAATGTTTCCTTGATATTAGAATGTAAATTGCATTTTAAAAATAATAATGACTTTGTCTAAGCATAAATAATATATTTTAATTTACACAGTTGCTTCACAAATATTAACATATATTATTTGCTTTTGTATATGTATCATAAATAAATAATTTACAGCACAGCCACCTATGTAATTAGACATCCTTTGATATAGTATATGTATGTGTTATTAAAAGAAATGAATTGAAATACCAACAAAATGCAGGCGATGTTAAGAAAATATTTATTTCACAATAACACTTACCGAAATAGGTCTAACATTTAAACATTAACATTTTCAATTTTTCGAATACCTCTATGTTGCAAGGACATTCTTACAACTATAGACGAAAAATATTGTTTTAAAATTGTTCTCTTTATGTTTTATACAAAGCACAAATTGGAAATTGTAATGTAAGACACGACATGTTCGTCATGTGCAAATGCAAATTTGGCTCAAGGTAAGCATTTTGTATCTCTAAGCATGTAGTAGAACAGAATGACCAATATACGCCATATACATGGTGGGTCGTACTTAAATGAGGCAAAGAAGTCGTAAACTAATATAACGCGGACATTCAATGTGTGTACAAATTTAAAAAAAAGTTAGCGACATAGCAATTGTAAGACTAAGCAAACTGTGCGTATGAAACACGTCTGGTTCATAACTGTTTCAATAACAGATACAAATGTATGTTTGCTTAATGTCATTCCTTGAGAAACAATTTAGTATATAGCTAAACAGAAATACGAAACTTTCAAATCCTAACCGCCCTTGGTATGCGGCTATGGAGCGGTATTCATGTCAAAATTGTAATGCGCAATTTTGAAAATCGATAAGTGCCTAATGCTTAATGCTAAGCGACAAACCGCAATTATGTCTTACACTTGCCCGCAATTTGAATACGAAACTAAACTTAATATTAAAAATTGTTTCTTAATGATATAATATACTATCCGTATAGATTGGGGAAATGTTCTAAACCGCGAATGCTTAATGCTGAACGATAAACTGCAATACGCTTGACTGGAATACGAAACTAAACTAATACTTGTCAGAGCTAGCTGTAAATGAAACGGTATCGACGTAAATTGTCGCCCTTCAAGTTTGTCAGTCGTAGCATGGAGTTACTTGCATTGTGTTAACGAGCGGTTAAATAGTGACATTTATTAAAGGTTTGCAATGATTCATTGCATAGACCGCTCGATTTTTTTAACGAAAACATAGATAAGAATGGTTGTTGCTGTACAACACGTAAGTTATTGTTTTAATGTAGACGCACCGTAGGATACTTTCATGAACACGTGCTTTGAAAGCGAACAACAATGTAATTATAAAAATACACGTGCAAATTAATTGACTTAGTAGCATGTGTATACTGGCGGCAGTGCCTTTTCATACCGTTTATATGTCAATTAAAATGTTTATGAGGTCTCCGCGCATGAGGCTGCATTTTGTGAGGATCCGGAGCCAGGTGATTAGCGTGTGGCTATGATAATAATTACTGAAAACATAATTTTTAATGATAAATAATCATATTATAACGAAAAATGAACTTTTCTGCCAAAAAAAAGTTTAACTATCAAATATATATCGCATCGCTTTGAACAGCCATTACTTCATCAATTTTGCAGCGATTTTCATGAACTCGGTCTTATTTAACGCAGAAATGAATTTCTTTTCGGGAAATGTATATATCTTGTTATATTTCTACACATGCTGGGTCAAATTTTAAGAAAGAAAACGATACACAATTCGCGTGACCTACTTGACAGTGACTTGACCGCAATAACCAACTGTTACCCGTCGATTATTTCGATTCTAACAAGATTTTATTAATAAGTTATCCGCGATTTAAAGGTTATAAATGAGAATTATATTAACCTAACTTGCTCCATTTTTTCGTGAAAACGTGACGTCACCACAACAATGAAAATCAAATGACGTCGACTTTAATAATAAACAGTGCGACAATCAAAGTGAAGTTATACTTATTTGATAACACAAACAAATATGTTGCTTATTTATTAAAATAAAAGGGAAATAACCATAACAAAAATACATTAAATGAACGAAGCATGACTTTTCATTTCTATAAAGCATTGATCTAGATCTATATACGATTTGTTAAAGAAACTGTGTGAAAAATTTAAAAGCTTGAACGCAAAATAATTGTTTGATTACGTAATTAAGTAGAGCTGACATCAAGTTGAGTTTCGTTATCGAATTCATTTTACCGTATTGCGATTTAGCGTATTGCTGTTACAGTAAGCATTAGGCGAGTTGCGGTTGCAATATTGCAAATTGCCGAATCGAAACAGACAATATCGTAACAAAACACTTGAAAAGCGGAATGGAAATTACCGAAAGAAAAGTACATTTACACACATTTCAACAGTATTTGAATAACATTGTTCATAAAAGATAATAAACAAGCATAACGAGTTTATAATAATGCATATTACAATTTTGACATGAATACCGCTCCATATGCGGCGATTGAATTGCACGATTGGTATGGTTGGAACCCAAGATTTGCATACAAAAAACTGTTTGTGTTTTATCTTCACTTAGAGTTACTTAATTTGTGTGATGGTCGTTTGTTATGTGCAAATAAATATGGAATGAAACTGTATGCAAAAGGGAGAATTAAATTTTTATGTATGCTCAAGTATTCAAAAATTAACTAAAACGGTTGTTTTGTTTAAGTTTAACCTACATGCAGCCTGAATCTCTTACTAATTATATAAGCGATTCTATTAAATTGATAGACAGAATGTGTTTCAGGAAAGTAGGAAGTATGCCACTACAACTGAAATGCGACGGCAAAATAATATGGAGATATACACAGTTATGTTTGCTGAAATGAGCTAGTAACACCACTAATCAGGTTGTAATAATAGAAATCCGCTTCCGTCCAATATAATGAAGACATATGAGACTTGTGAATGATAGAAGTATCTCTTTAATGGAGCTTCGTGCAAATACAGTGTTTAAATTTTTAATTGGACTATAATTGGACTCTAGTCACTGTGCAATTGTTTGCTTAAATACATTATCAACACAGGAGTTGATTGTAAATGCAATGTGTGCGTGCAAGAACAATTGAAACTGTTACAAAGGTATACTAAATATACTGTCAGCGATGTTAAATGCGGTGTTGGTAATTTTAACACGAAATAGAGGCACTTTGTTAAAAGTTTGCTATCAATTTGTTTTGCAGTGAATGGTTAAACCATTGTCAGTAAGATCTATTTCTCCATATTATTTACGGTTTTCTATTTCTGAATTAATATTTTCATTCGCCTCTATGTGCAAGCTGCAAGCCGATGCTTTACTTTCCACTCTATTCATCTGGCAATATATGAAAAGTGTAAATGTCTGCGTTCTAGACAAAGAAAAGACGCAGATTAGTTCATACAACTGTTTTTTTTTCTACTGTGTATAAATAGAAGTCTTTATGGTACTGTATTACTGTACGGTATTATGCCCGTTATTTAATTGTAGATTAATGAACAAATAGTTTTACTATTTCTTATCAACGTTTAACAGATCGACTTTGCTCGTGGTGGCTAAAACAAAAACTATTATAACATTAACAATAAATGGTTTATACCACGCTGATGTTTAAAATTCATGTATTTAGTATCTTATATAAAGCATGCACCGGTATGTAATGGTGCCTTGAATGCTAGACTAGTCGATAAACAGTTTTCAAAATTAATAGGCAAGACACCTTAGGAAACAATAAGATGCTTTATTTATGGCAAACGACCAATTGCTTGGCAGTGATTTTAACTCTAACTCTAACGAATGCATTAGATAAGACACACACGTACATGTACATGTCAAAGCGTGTGTGCATTTTATTTGAACTTCTTTTTCAGATATTTAAGTTTGATTTTTACACTACAACTGTTTTGACAGAAATGTAACGTCAAATTTAGCAATGCTTTATCGGAATGTGGCTTTAACTGTAACTGCTTTATCGAACTGAAGTTTCATTTAGAAGACAAATATATTGTCTTGCTATCAAACAACTCAGTAGATACGTTCAGCAAATATGCACCGTTAAGTTCCAACGACAATACTTAACGTATGTAAATCCAACAACAAATACAAGTGCTTACGCACACACTCAACACAGACGTTTAAAAATGTCACTGTTGTGGCAAATACCAAGATTTCTATGACATTTATATCAGACAATGCATTACTCGCCGATTTTTCGACAACTAGTTAATTATTTTTGCCAATAATACTATAATATTTATATTTATTAATAAATTTATAAATTAAAATATTGGCCAAAAAATACATCAACACCGTTTGATGTCAATCAGACTGTGAAGTTATGATTAATGACGTTTTGTTTTGTCTAAGTTTGTTCCAGATGCAAAATAAACTGGTCACCAATTGAATGCGGCAATCCTCTTACTTAACGACCACTTCAAAATTAAGTTCAATCCTTCTTCGCGGAAGCTTACGGTTTGGCAGACAAATACATTCTCAGACAGATTATCAAGGAGGCGAACGCTTTGTTAATAAATCCATTTAACGATGTCAACGTTCATTTTATGAAGCATGAAATATTGCAAGAAGTGAACCAGAGTATAGATTATACGTATACTTGTTCTTAAACGCATGTCATTTATAATGGTAATAATAAATAAAGCTTGAGCTTTTTTTTTTTTTTTATAAACAGTTGCTTATCAAAAGTTATGTTTGTGATGTATTTCAAAGTACTTAAAAGGAAAGAAGAAACAAAATTTTATCTTTGTCCAATATTTTTACAATTTTGATTGGTACACTTAAAATATATGTGCACGAATATTTAGTGTATCTTATTTGTTTATGATGATAAGTAAATATTGAAACAATAACACACAGTGGCACAGCAAAATACTTTCAGGAAGTAAATTTTTTATTTCTCAAACAGTAAGTACGTTGATGCATTATACACTAGTCACTCTTTTATTGGAACCGAGTCATAACAAAAGTGTGAATGTGGTGTCGATAACAAAAATAGCTATAATATAACCCGATAAAATATCGTTTGCGTTTTTATCAATACAAATCAAATTGCCTTTTTGTTTGCAACATAATGTGTGTAAATGATTTGCTTTTCCTATCATTTTAACATTGATGGTTCACAGAAGCATTCCCAGAAATAGTACTGGTTCCAGTTAATCGAATTGAGGCAGAATGATGAATGATACATCAATGTATTTATGGTTTGTCCTGCACCCAGACCAAGTTAGTACTATACAGACAAATAACAAAACACGAAAACTATCATCACAATTTCACGATTTATTTGCTGCAAATAACTGTTTTTATTGTTTACAAATTAAATGATTTACGTAATTGCCTTATGTGACGCGAACCAAGTTAAAAACTCTAACTTCAAGTTAAACCTGTTAGCATTTATTTGTAACGGCATGACATGTAATTTATGTTTTATGTTTGTTTAGATGATATTAAAATGAAACGGGATCATTATAAATACTATATGTTTATATGTAAAATGATTTTCTTGAAACGTTTGCGTGTGAAGGATCAAAGTAAATCACCAAATTGCCTAACTGCATCAGTATTGCTAAATATGCCTCCATTCGTAAGCTAAAACTTCATATGAGTCTCTTGAAGATATTGAGTTTTTATTCTTTAGCCAGTTTGTCTAAGACATACAATTAAATCAAGCTTCATTTGTATTGCGAGTGGTCAAGTGTTTGTCAAGTACATTAGATTATACTTTATTGTTAGTGGACCGAATGAGTTAAATGTTCTTTATGCGATTTTTTTCAATTGCAAATTCCTTCGCGCGCAACAACAAACGATGTTATTATGACGAATCGCATCATTACAACAGCAATATACATGGCTGAAATCCTCAAAACAGTACAAATATTTACAATTGTCGCCAAATGTACCAGTTCGGCTTATCAATTAAAATGTTTTTAATTTGTTTATAGAGATAGGGCTAGCCACATATATATATATTCCATAATTCATAGTAAAAGTTTATGTTTGCTATTTGAAAATGCATAACGTTTTGTATTGAATTTAATGTATTTCTCTCCACTGCCCATGTCATGAGAGTTATGTTACAGAACACGTTAATTCATAATTAGATCATCTGTCGGATTCATTAGGTTATGGATTGTTTCAACGAGGTACCTTAATTATACACATTGGTAGGAGACGAAAGCAGACATATTTTTCATAGCTATGTGTCTTATTTTACTGCACGACTCAATTCTTAAACGAACACATTTATCAACATAAACATATACAAAGTCAGGTACACGGGGAACACCTTAACAAAACCAAGATAAATACCAAGGTATAAAACATATAATGTCGTTGTGTCTATAATACAGTGGAACGAAAATGCTGCTTTCTATAGGCTACTCGTATATGAATCAAATCTCAATTGCCTAGCACATATGTGTGCATTATATTGGTGATCGATCTTGCTCGACATTGTGCTTCATATGGAAGACGTCAAAACAAAAACTGTCAATTCTCTAGAATGAAACGCGGAACGAATATAATTCACCGATTCCTAAAATGATTACATACCATGTGTCGAATTCAGAAAAATATGTTTCTTAAACAAATATAGCCAATTTTAAGATACACTTTTTGACAATTTTATCTGATGTTTCACCAGATGCTCCCAGCATGTGCCACCGAAGTGATGCTGTCGGTGGTAATCCTCTTACTAAACGACCGCTTAAAACTAGAAGATGGTTTATACAAACGTGCCGAAAAACGCTAGCAATATCGAAGGAATATGATATTGTTTTAATTACAAAACCCAATTTTATTTTTTTGTTTCAAACTTTCTCGGATCAGAATAGGTGATACATATAAGTGGTTTTTAGGTAACAAAACGGGTTATTGAACTTGGAAGAAAAATAAGTGCATCTTAAGAATACCCACAAACTTACACAACGTTCAATGCTGAAGTATATTTAAGATTTAGAAACACAAACAAACAACAGCGCTTTGATGTGACATGTTTAAATTATGAAGCAAAAATGCATAAAATTTAACTTTAAATAAAACTTATGCCTGTGTGAATTAAGCCTATAAAACATGGGGGATTTGAAATATTATACACTACAATATGAAGAAGTGAAACTCCAGCTGCTGGAGCAGTATTGAATTCTCATTAAAAACAATTAGTTGGTCCTTTATTTAAGACAAGTGACCGATTGCCCAAACAGTACAAAACAGCACAATACAGCACAATACAAACCAACATAAACACAAAATATGAATAAAGCTGTGGTCACCGCCTTGGAACGGTCAATGCAAAGCATTGGGGGTTTTAACCGGTTATAGAGCGCTCAACCTCACACTTGGCCCAGCAATATTCATAATACATTATAGTGGAAATAAAATTTAACGTCATAGCATTGTAACTCAAATCAAACAATAATAAAGGGAATTAAAACGCATTCAATTTAATTACAATTTAATTACTCAATGGTATTGAAGATACCAGAGCAACAGAGTTACAAATTTTTGACGAACGATAAAATGAAACTACAAACAAGTGTCAACTACATTCCTTCTTTATAGAAAAAAGATTTAAGAATGTAGCGTCATTAAGTTAATATTTCAGATAATCATCGCGCAAATACAGGAAGAAGCAGCAATAATGGGTGTAAAACCCTAAGCATTGTGTCATTGGTACCTGTTCGATTTACTTGTTTGCAACAAGTATTTCTAGAATTTACTTAAATATAATGTTAACGTACTGGCGACCTAAGATTACTATAAATATTAGAAGGTATATGCTAAAACGGACGCGCTACAATAACCCACATCACTGAGAACAAAAATAAAAATAAGACGTTTCTACGTAGCAGAAGACAATACTAAGGTCAACTGAAGGTCTATGGTTTCTAATGTATTAATGCGATGGAATTATGTATATCGTATCTAAAAGCAGCATGCCATTGGCATATTGATACATGATAGATGTTGATAACTCATTAAATATTGTTGCGGTATATGAACCGATGTCTTATAAAATTGTGAGAATGACCTACAGTTAAATCTGCTTTGATCAATACCTATTTCTCTAAGAGAGCAAAACAAGTGCGTTCTCAATTTATTAATATCTTAGAAGTTTCGTTGCGACTTACTTGTTGATAAGTTTAACTGTATAAAAACATATGCGGAGCTCATGAACTAAATCAAAGGTAAGTTTTGAATTTTCATGCAATCCGATCTTGTTTAAAAATAAAAGACAGACACACAAAATTTATTTAAAGCATCGACAACAAAACAGGGCAATTTATATCTTTATACTAGTCAAGCACAACGTATAAAACAATGCCATAATTTGTGAATACAGGGCAATAATTCAAACAATTATCTTTTCTTTATAAACAATGTGTCCACATATGCGCTTATAAACAGATGAAGAACGTTATATTGTGCATGATGGCATGGTTGGATAGAAATATATTACTTAGACAGGCACTAAAAAGTAGTTCACTATGTTTAATTGAGATTAGTGGCAAATATACATGAACACATTATCTGTTCGATATTTGATAAATCTTTACAGAGATTCAATTAGAAATTCGAGCACTTAAAACAGCTTTGGAGTGTATCAAATCGCTGCTGTTACAAGAAAGTAACACTATAGTTGCATTAAACGAACGGATATAATATTATCGGTAATCCATTTTCAAATATATCAACTATAAAGTTTGTCATAGCTGTGTTCGTTAAATCATTTGAAGCGATTATATTGATATGTTATTGTGTAGCAATAATACAAAAGTTACATGTCGAGTTTTTATTTTTATTTTTAATATTAAACCCAATTACTTTTAAAAGTATGTTAGGATATAATAAATCATTCGGTCAGTGTATCAACCTATTTCATCCGTGCGTGTTAGTCTGTTCTTTGTTTAAGATACAGATCGCCAGTCAAACGGTGTAAGTCCGGAAACAATTGGATCCTTTAATCATGCTCGTGTTAAAACTGTTTTTATTTTATCATGTGGTGTATACGCAATTTGTCATTTGCCTTAAATAAACGGCTAGCGATATGTTACTCACGTGTTCCTCTAGATGTCACATTGAAAGTATTAATATCTGTCCGATTGAAACTAACTGGAGCATTAAAGAATTGCCATTACCTATATATCAATAACAAACTGCAGAGAGAGAAAATGTTGAAAACATAAGCAATTACTATACAAAAGCATGTATACTGTAATTACAATGAACGTCAGTCTGTCTGTTTGTCTGTTCGTCTGTCTCTCCGTAGACACAAACTTATCCGTTTAGAATGACCAAATGCTGTTTTATTTATTTCAAAATCTATGCGTTAATTTAAGCTTAAATATATCAAATTATATAATATCAAATGTTGTTTTGTTGTCACTGAACAGTCATTCGTTATTTAACCACTGTTTACCGGTTCTGTTATGTCAAGTTTAAATGAAACGAATGAATAAATGACAAGTTATTATCAAGTAAATAATTCCGATTTCCATGACTGTTATAGTATTTTGCTTGACAAATAAGTTAAGTCTATGTTGTTGAATGCACTTAATTCAAGATATGAATATGTGTTTGTCTTAACATGCCCTCTTGTATAGTTAATGCTAATGTCGACTGTCGAGGTTTCAATTTCGTCCCGATATACACGATGTTTCACGGTGCATCGTCACTACCCTTGTTAGGAACCATTGTCTCAAGTGTTCATGTCATATGATTTAAAGAAAGCAGTTACGCGGGTTGTTAGCTATGATATTAACAGTTCGATAACCCGATAACAAGGGTTTAACGTTTTTATAAACCTCAAATTGGCATTATTGCAATATATTACTTTGCATTTTAACATTGATGGTTAACAGAATCATTCCTTGAAATAGCATTGGTTACAGTTAATCGAAATGATGTAGACTAATGAATACTACATCAATGGCTTATTGGTTTATCTTATACCCAGACTAAATAGTAATTTAACAGAAAAATAACAAAACACGAAAATTATCAATCAAAATTTAACGATTAATTTGCTGCAAATAACTGTGTTTTACATTTACAAATTTAATGTTTTACATTTCGCCTTATTTGACGCAAACTAAGTTAACGTTGCAGGCCTCAAGTTTAACCTGTTAGCATTTATTTATTACAGCATGACATGTTGTTTGTATTTTATGTGTGTTTAAAATAAAGTCACAATGAAACGGACACATTATAAATAGTATATATATATATATATATATATATATATATATATATATATATATATATATATGTACATTGATTTTCTTGAAACGTTCGATCATGGAGGCTCTAGTTTAAAGTAACATTACTATTCAAAATCAACGAAAATTTCGTACAATTGATTGTAAAATAAACTTAACCAATTAAAAATCAGTGTTTGTTATAGCAATTGCCGAAATTTCAACGTCAGATGTGGTCTGGTAAAATAGATGTTTGTAGATACAAAATGCTCGTTTTTATTATTGTTTTGCATATCTTTTCTTACGACACATGAACACTAAAATGGTGTTCGTGTGCCGTATGAATAGATATATTCGCGGGAATTAATTGTGGCCACAAATAAATAAAATCGAGCATCTTGTATCTACAAAAATCTATGTAATCATACCACATCTAGCGTTGACATTTTGGCTATTGCTATAAGGAACACTGATTGTTAAGGTGTTGCCTTTATTTTACAAAATACTTAACGAAATTTTCATTGATTTTGAGCGTTATAGAGACTTTAATCACCAAAAAGCCTAAACTGTATCATTTTTGCTAAATATGCCTCCATTCGTATGTTTTAAACTTTTGAAGGTATTGCTTTTTAATTATTAAGCTAGTACGTTTAATACATTTAGTTTAATGAAGCTGCATTGGTAGCATCGGGAAGCGAGAGGTCACGTGTATTTAAGTACATAAGATTATACTGTATTGTTAGTGGGTCGAATGAGCTATATTTTTTTATGCGATTTTTGTTAATTGCCAACTCCTTCGCGCTCAACAACAAACGACGCTGTTATGACGAATCGCATCGTTAAACAAAAACATCAATTGTTGAAATCCGTAAAGCAGAAACACTAACTACAAATTGTCGCGAAATGTAGCATATTATCTTATCGATTAAAACGTGTTGAATTTATTAATACGAATATGACTTGCCACATATTTATGTTCAAGAATTACAAAGGTACAACACTTATGTTTGCTCTTTGAAAATGCATAATAGTTTGTATTGAATTTACAAAAGTTCTCTCCCAGTTTCCATCCCATGAAAGTGCGGTAGCAGAAGACGTTAATTCATAATTTGAACATCTATTTGATTCATAAGTTTATAGATTGTTCCAATGAGGTAGCTATATTATTTTGCACATCGGTTGGGTACGAAAGCAGACATTTTGATAGCTAAGTGTATTATTTTACTGCATGAAAAAACTCATCGAATTATGTTATAGTGCTGCGACTAAATTCTAAAACGAAATCATTCCTAAACATAAATAAAAAGTCAGGTACATGAAGAACACCTTTTCAAAACCAAGCTAACTACGCGGTGTTTACAATACCCTGGACCGAAATTGGTAAACACAAAACATGATACTGTTGCTGCTTCTGACAGGCCACTCATACATAAATAAAATGTCAAGTTCATAGCATATATTTATGCATTATATTGTGTGATAAGGTTGGCGTGACATAGTGCTTAATATGTGAGACTTCAAAACAAAAACGGTCGATCCTCTGTAATAAAAACAGAAAGCACACAATCCTCTGATTCTTAAAATGATAACATACCATGTGTCGAATTCAGAAAAAATATGTTTGTTATCAAAATATAAAACATTATAAGACACACGTTTTGACGATTTTATCTTAAGTTTCACCAGATGTTCTTAGCATATGGAACCGATGTGATATTATCGGTGGCAATGCTCTTACAAAACGTCCACTTGAAACTTAAGTAGAATCTTGGTATGTTTTTGATGACTTCTCTGAATGTAAGACATAAGCCTACATATTAAAAACTTGGCAAATTTATTGTAAGCGGAAGTCTAAATAATAATTTAAATACACAATCCATTATGTATTAAATGGTACAAGAGCTTAAAGAGAATAATTATGGTATATACACCTGGTCTAAATTCACTGGCATTATTAAAGGAAACCGATATTGTATTACTTACATACCTATCATTTGTTTGTTTTAAACTGTAAAGTCTTGCATCATAAGAGAGAATTCAGGTGTGTTTTGAGTTAACAAAACGGGTTATTTAACTTGTAACAAAAATATATATGCCTGCATGAATTCAACCTACAACACATGTGTGATTAAAACATTATACACTACAAGCATTATGTAATTGGTACCTACTCGTTGTACTTGTTTACAACAAGTATTTCTAGAATTCATTTGCATACTATGTTATCGTACTAACGGCCTAAGATTGACATAAATATAAGAAGACAATATGCTGACACGAATGTAATACAATTCCTCACACCTCTGAGAAAAATAAGACGTTTTGTTGTGGCACGACAATACTGAGGTCGCATTGAGGCTTAGTCGTTTCCAATGTATCAATAAGAGGGAATTATGTATCACGTACCTTAAAGCAGAATGTTATTGGCATTTTGATACATGATATACGTTAAAGATGTATTAAACATGCCTGTGGTATATGAACCGATGTTTTATAATAGTGTGAGCACTGCCTATACTTACATTTGCTTTGATCGATACCTATTTACCTAAGAGAGTAATCAAAGTTCACTCTCAATGTATTCGTATCTTAGAGTTTTCGTTGCGGTTAGTATGTTCATACATAATGTTTATTCGCTTAAAAATAAACTGTCTTATTCAACGCAAAGGTTTTTTTCACTAGGGAACGCCGAAACCAAAAACCTCAATGGCATAATCCATTCTACCCAGTCTACGGTAACACTTGGACTCATCAACTTGTTGAAACCTTATGGCGTTTGTCGTGTTGAAAAAATATAAAAATACTGTATTTAAGAAAAAACCTATTCAGACCTTATGAACTTAATATAAGTTAAGTTTTGCATTGTCAAGAATCCAATCTCGTTTAGAACAAGACATACCAAACTATCCAAATTAAAACATCGACAACAAAACGAGACAATCAATATCTTTGAATAAGTTTAGCACACGTTATAAAGCAATGCCATAATTTTAGGACACATTTTGCTGAAAATGATGGAAATGCCAGTAAACGCGGTGTTATTTCAAGCAACATAACAATTCAAACAATGTTTTGCATGATTTATAAAGAGGTGTTCACAAATGTGCTGTTTGGGCAATCGGTCACTTGCCTTAAATAAAGGACCAACTAATTGTTGTTAATGAAAATTCAAGACTGCTCTAGCAGCTGGAGTTTCACTTCTTTATATTGTAAACGGATGTAGCTCTAAATTTGGTGTATGATAGCATTTTTAATATTACTTAGAAGCGCAGGAACTCGGAATTAGTTGCTACCGCCCCCGCTACCCCTCTCATCCCAGATGCTTCTCCCTCCAAAAACCCTCAAATATGCCAATTTTTATACAAAATATCAAACGACAAAAAGGAAGTTGAAGCATTTTATTTTAATTATATATATTTTATTATTTTTACTTTTATTATATATATATATATATATATATATATATATATATATATATATATATATATATATATATATATATATATATATAATGGTGATTTCGGTACACCAATTTCCGAAGCTCACTTCTCCATTAATTTCAACCGATTTGCACAATCTTGGTATCAAACAATGCTAAATGAATAATTTGATGCCTGCTCGCATAAATATATCAAAAAGCGGTAATCAAAGAGCAAACTTTCAAAAACATGACATAGAACCGATCCGGCTATCACGAAAATATATTGCAAGCGTGCACAATTCGGCCAATGAGTTATTCACATTGTTCTACCTGAATATATTCCAATCTTCAAATTGGGTAATCTTGCTTGTGTCTGGAAAGGAGTACCTTATTTTTCTGAGCAGTGCACTAACATTGAAGCTATTTCGCCGGTATGATTGTGGCCGTTTCTGATTGGAAGACCGCTAACCACCATTTACGCATCACCTGACAAAATAAATAAAAAGCATTGATAGAAGTTGTGCTTCTTTTGCCTGTGTCGACAATCCCTAAGAAAAATTGTATGCAAAACAAGTTCATGTAAATAATGCCGCTTCTGTGCGAGTGTGTTTTAGAGTGATTCCTTATTTTTTTAACCCGTATCATGGTATTAAATATAAAGTATTGAAGTAACATTGAAGCTGACGTGAACACATGTGTTATGTAATTTTTCAAAATATCATCTTATTTACTCATCTTGTTGAATAATGTTGTCATTACCTATATAATATCATACAATATGTTGTATGTACTGCATAGTTACTATTTTATACACATCGAAACGCCTTATAAAATTCTCGATTATTATGTAGAGATCAATTTCCACATTTTCACAACCGTTGTCAAGCTAAACTAAATACACTATGTGTTTTTATTTTACCATAGTATTATTATGATGATTATTGTATTATATTCGTACTCTTTTTTAATGGTCAAAATTGAGGTGATCAAATTCAAATTTTGTGAAACTTTCTCAGTTTAAATCAGAAATCTTAAATAGTATTACATGCACGAGTATTACGATGCGCATGCGATAAAGTAGTTAATGATCTGGTGTTGTACAGAATAAATTTTAAATGATATTTAAAAAAAAAGATATAAATATTGTAATTCCCCTATTATTTCGGTGTTTTAGTATGACATTTCCTGTTAATTAACAATGCTTTTAACAATAGGCAACTATTCGCAGATTACCTGAACAGGTTCATGTCTGTCGACGGGTTTGCAAATCCGAATATTCCACTAGAGTATATTGTAACATTCTCATAATTCTCTGGCACGACATCTTTGACTTACTTCAGCTGGCCTGCACCACAACTGCAAGAAAAGTATCATCACTGTAACACGTATACTGTCATGCATGTTATTGAATTGAACTAATATGAAGATATATAGTGTAATAATTTATTCTATACGATACGAACAAGGAAAACGCTTCACACATAAAATGCATTTTTTTTTATTTGATTCGTCAATATAATCTGGAACGTTATTTTATAAGATAAAAGAAATGACAGAAATTCGAATATGTATCTTCATGTGGAAATTCAAATAAAGGGCAATAAGACAAAACAAAAAAGCGATATACTTGGGTAACATTCTCAGTAGCAACGCCTCTAGTGTCTTCTTTTTCTCGATGAGCATCGTCGTTCTTTCCCAGGCGTCAGATAATTTTATAATTTTCGGAGAAACGATATCAGTATTTAGCGAAAATTGAACAGTACACGTTCACAATTATATATAGAGTGCAAAATGTATATATGTTTGCTAAAAACGAGTCACGCAAGTGTTTGAAGCTATAACAATTTATTCATTTTTTAATAGAATATCTGAATGTGAATGATATTTTTAAAAATTAATTTTTACCTCAAACTGACACTATAGCTCTACTTTCATAAAGGTGCTATAGAAAGATGATTACAATGACATGGCCTACATAATAATTCATTCCTTTTATGTTAAAATGATTGCAAATACATTTTACAAAAATCTGGAGGGGATGTCACCCTCTGGGATGCTTGACAACCCTGTAAATAGGTCAAAAGATCAATGAGTGCATTTTGCTTTAAAAATTGAGGTAACATTGCCAAAATTGTGAAATATTAGATATTATTACTGATTTTACTCCTGAACTGACTTATATTTGATACTTGAAGTGTTATCTCATTTATTAACTGATTTTGGCTTTTCATAAGTAGGTCAAAGATCATCAAGTGCAATTTTATAACCCGTGTAGAACGTAAATTGCAGTGTATGTTGATACCAACCAAATGTACATGTATAATTTATTTGTAAGTAACTTTTCAATGAGAGATGGATACTTTGATGATGAAATTAGTATTTCGCTGTTGTATCTTAAGTGAATGTTCCTAACTTTGTAAATTACGTCACCTAAATTAAAAGAATACAATATTCATTTTTAGATTTTTAATACTTATTGCGTTTTATAATATAACAACTTTTTATAATAAGAACCAAACTTATTTCTGCATTATTATATCAATACAATTACGAGATTTTAAACAATGAAAGTATAGCTACAAGTAAACATGTGTGATCTACGTTACAGTCTCAATATACATATACATTTTTAATGCATATTATGCTAAATACTATTTTAAATAAAAGATTTAAACTGAAATAGTATACTTTAATGAAGTTCTTAATACTGTACGTTCTATGTCATATTCATGCAAGATAAGTTATTTTTACTTCACCAAATTACTAGAAATTGGTATAGATATGAATAATGTAAAACAAAAATTATTTTACCAAAAACAGTGAATACTTCAAAATCTTGTAGTACCATTTATAATATAAAAAACACTGATCATCTGACTTCAATGTACTATATTGACCTACTGCATCATCATGCTGAAGATAATGTCGGTCTTGTTTGATAATTTATTTAACATACGCTACATAAATTCACAGTGTTGTTCCAAAACTAGAATTACTATGACGGTATATGTATCTCATTATCTTTTATCGTTTACACTAATTATCTAGGGTTTAAACAGCCATTCGCTTCACATGCGCATGCAAACAAGCATCCTTTGTCAGATCGATAGCACTTACATCGTGCTGTACTACACTTGGTTTGACAGCCACATGATACGAACTGGACACATGCTGCAGGGACCTTTGGTTTCCTCATCCATACCGGTTTCAATGCATTTTATTCAGGTTTCCCTGCGCCAGTATCAAAAGGATCATCGGGCTGAAAATCCGTATCTTTGGCATTAAGCCGAAGTTCAAGCGCACCATTCGTAGGGGGTAACAAATTCAAATTCAAACTCTCCCTGGCTTTCAAAAATAACGGATACCTACATGTGTCAATGTTTGGTGGGTGGTCCTGACAGCAGCCATACAGCACACACAGAAATTACGAAACTGCTAGAGCATCACCCTCTCTACCAACACCCTTCAATGTATCAGGTTGTGCGATATACTTCACCCAGGCGGTTTTCTTACTTATTCCATTCATTTAGAGCAGACGTGGTGTCGCATCATGTCAATGTGCGAAACCCCAAAATGTTGCTTTTGACATTGTCACCTAGTTTTTCAGATTTTCTGTGCACAGGATAACATTTTGATTGTTTGCCTGTACCAGATTTCATATATACCTCGTCGTCAGCTCCAAGGTGGTATATTAACAAGAGCAGAACGTCAATGTCTCTACAATATACTTCTAAACGCATGTAGCCTCTATTAATAGCGTCCCTTGAGTGCAATATCATCCGGGTATCTGCCTCCCCATGATTTACACATAGGTTTGTCGCATCAAAAGTACTCGACTGTAAATCATTATCACCTGGAAATCCACATCCAACAACTATAGTTGATCCTGCTGGAAGATTTTCTGATTGTTTTAGCAATTCGTTTGAGAGAAATTCAGCCAAGTCTGCTTTATTGTTATTGTGTGTGATATACTGTTCCCATATTTACGGAAGAGGAACGTTTGGAATTGTTATGAGCTTCCTATTATAATAGGTCGACGCTTTCCTTTCCTCTTAACTCTCGTTGCTTCAAAGATATATTTACTTTCAAAGTATCGATCAAAAGTCACATCAACTCGGGTAGTGGTTGCACTGAAATGCATTAAAACAGATGTTACAAAAACAGTTGAATATTGTCCAAATGTTTGACAGTCCTTAGGCTTACTTAAACACTGTATTAGCGCGTGTCCATCAATTATTGCAAATGTTGCATCAGTCGCTGTCGGCGGAACAACTTGAGGCGTTACTATATCATTGTCCGTTGTAAGCACTTGGAGTATGTTTGATTTCACGCATTATCCCATTAGCCCTTGCAAATGATAATGGTTCATCAGATCGTTCATGTTCTAGAAAAGATGCTGTTTTTACGGCTATTCCTGAATTAGCTGCGTTGAACAGTTTCTGCATTAGCTTTCTGTCAGCCTAAAAAATATGCGTCACTTTCTGCTTTTCACTGTCTGACTCCTTATAGAGATATGCAAATGTTTGGACTGTACATTTTGAAAAGGAGCATTAAATTCAACATTCTGTTCTTTCAGCCTTTTCTCTGCAAATTCCTTGAGTAATGTTTTACCTCGACTTTTACAGGTTAATAAATCATCTGTGATATCATTAGTTGCAACGTCCTTAAATGCTATTGAGAACAGCCTGTTCTCCTCTTCATGCACTCCAAATATATTATATGAAACAAAGAGCTGCATCATTTTCTTGATGCACTCGACCTCTAAAGAAACTCTCGAACGAGTTCCATCTGCTCTATTCTTTGTCATCATCATTTTGATTGAACAATTTCATGGTACTATTGGTAGCCTCAGATCTTACTGACCACGAAATACAAAACCAACCTATCTCTTGCCTGGTCCTGTCTTGTTATTCCAATAATACCCCTGTCGTTTAACACATTCTGTTTATACACTAAGTAGCTTGGTCGACAGGTACTCCGTTGAATGCATTTTCCTTCAGCCTGAATACAAAGTGACCTTCAATAAACTCTTTGAACACTTCAGGTGCTGCATAATCTAATGAGTTTATGTCTTCTAGATATAAAGGACCCCAACGGGCATAGTTTGTGTGGGCGTACACCATTAGCAACGGTAACAGCCAATCGCCTATTCTTTGGGATTTAATGAACATCATAAGGATGTCAACCAATTCTAGGTAGGAATTCCAGATAGAAAAGGTCTTCACTTCACTTTTCTCTTTGTTGATTTTATCTAGTAATTCACCGGGGATTAGATCAGCAGTATAATATATAGGCAGTGTAAACAGGATGAAGAATGTACACTTAAAACAATGTAATAAGACATTGAAATACACACACGAGTTTCAGTCTTTTTTAAGCGTACGTTGTACTTAATTATATATATAATGGATATAATAATTTATTTTTTTACTTTACAAATATGTTTATAGAGTTAACAAAAATTAGCAATAACTATTCCATTGTTTAAAAAAATACTTTTTGAACACAACATTTTATTCTGTTGATTTTCAATGCCAGTTGTCATGTTTATTTTGTCATTAAAATGCACTAAATGACCGTGTGACCCATATAAATGAACACTAGAATAGATACAATTTTAATTAGATCCAAGCAGGTTCATTTTCAGACAATATTACTGCCTTAAACTTTTCAATTTTGGTTATAAATCACAATTATATGTATTTCATCTCCTTAACAACTGAAAACTGTAACCATTGACCTTTGACCTAATTAAAAGGATGTCAAGCACCTTAGAAGGTGACATCCCCTCTAGATTTTCAGCAGAGGGTATGTAGATACCAAAAACATAAAAGCCATGCTTAAACAATGCCAACCAACTTTTTTTCCAGGCACATTTCTCAGATTTTTAGGTTAACTAAGGGTATTTACACGTTAATCTTTTATTAAACTCATGAAAACTCATTCGACCGCAAGTGTAAATTTCGTTTTAGAACACGATACATTCAAATAAACACAATGCTGCCTACTTCTGTGAAACGCATGTTATTCCTTTATTTTATCCGTAGCCGCTCGCACATCTAAAATAAAAAAGCCTTCAATAGTAGAATCCATATGCTTTTCAAACAATGATAAACAAGTTCGCTCTCATGCAAATACGATATCCCTTTTATGACAATGGAATAAATAATGATGTGACAAGAGCATTATCGCACTTAACTACTTAGAAATACCGAATACACATTTGAGCCAATATCAAATTTCGCCCGAATGGGGATACATAATTTTTGTTTTATGAACTTTTATTGTTTATGATGATTCCAATATGTATTGTTTGTCTCTGCATTTTGCAATCATATTTTGAAGTTTGCAACCTAAAACGTTCATATTTGCATTTTTATGGTCCATTATGATTAACCAGTAACCTTACATTGTCCTTGCAGTAACGTTATCATAAGGAATTAAAAAAACTAAACTACTCTAAGAATTAGCAAACTTTATGTTGAAAAATACTAAGTTTTATGTTTTTCTATCAAAAAAGTGAAAAAAATGTTTTCCAATATATTGTTTTTTAAAAATAGCGTCTATTACGTTTGAAAAATTTGCTGCAAAGTCGGCCATCAAACATCAGTGTTTGTAAATGATTTTTAATTCCAGTAATATATGACTAAGATTTTATTTTCTACATGAGTAAATGTATTAATTTTGTTCAATACCTTTTATTACAAATAAAAAAAGGTTTGATATATGAAACAAAATATGGCATGTTATTTGAAGGACATGCCCGTTATTGCAAGGACTGGTTTTGTTTCTGAAAGGACAATCTACAAATACAATTTCATTTAAATTCTTTATTTGTAACTGTAACTTAACAATTAACACAAAACTACTGATTACAACTAACACATCATGCCAAGAAATCATTTTGATTTACTGTGTCACAAACATAATCCTATATCTTAAAGTTTGAAAAAAAAGGTTACAGAACTGAAAACATTGTTACTGTAAGGAAAACACAGCGAATTAAAATAAACACTCCAAATTTTAAATCATATTACAAACTGTCATAGAACTCTAAACCTTAAGCAACAACTATGGCACTAAAAATGATAAAAATCAATGGATTTTATAAACTCAACAAATAAGCTTTGTTATTGTAAGGAACATAATAACCATTTATTTAGTAATGGCTAAATCATTTGAACTGCTAAAATTATTTTTTGCACTTCAAAAGTGTTGCTTGAAACAAAGCTTCATTAATTGTGAAATGGTGAGTGTTCGGCACGGAGATTGGGTCTGGTATGACAGTCATAATGTCTGTATAATCATACCATGAGAGGTCCTTTATTTTCTTGGGCCAAAAAGAAGCAGTTTGATGTTTTGTTTGTCCCTAGTTGGTGCATACACAAAATTTCAGCTTCTTGATTCTAAACATCCTTGACCTGTCCTGGATACGGCCTTCCATTGAAATTCACAATAACCTATCGATTCAAACACTCATGTATGTCAGGCACAAAATATTTATAGCTGTCGTCACTTTTATTTTCATTTTCTGTACAAGCGCTGTCTTTTTTTCACTTTTTTCACCATTTTCTTCACTTTTAACATCACTCTTTTTCCTCTTATCACTGCTGTTTTTATCAACATCACCATTCTTTTCACTTTTATCACCAAGATCGCTATAATATGTATTCTTTGAATCATCCTTACTGTCAATGTTTTCACCATTATTTTTAACATTAAAATCAGTGTTTTTATTGTTATTTACATTCTCTTTAAGATTGTTTTCATTGTTGTTCACATCGTTTCTACATTCGTGTGTAAATGGAAGAAGAGGAACAAAATGATTTGGAGACCAATTTGATTCTGTAATGTCATCTCTTGTGTTTGTCCACAAAATGTAAATTACGTCATATTTCATGTCTGTCCTCGGTAATATCAATCGATTGAGATCTTGCCGAACATTAGGATTTCCTTTCTCAGGATACACGCTTCTAATCGGGGCATTCAGAACACTTGACAGGGCAAAAATCTGCCAAATACCCATGTATGATCTATTTTTTGTCAAAAACATTATTTCTTTTCTAAATATGTCTTTAATAATATCTTGATCTAGGGCCATTCCAGGAATGAAAAAGTCTAAATATTGAGCATATTGTTTGGCTAGGTCCTTTTGACTAGAACATCCTCTATTGAGGAACTCGTTACTCAAGTAAGTACCCTCGTTTTCATGCAATTCCTTAATAATTCTTGTTCTTATTTCTTCAGTACGTTCTCGGGTATTGTATATGCTTGAAATAATATGTATATTCTGACTATTCTATTAGATTAAGGATATTGGATGTATCAATGTTAAACATATTGTGGGTTTTTTTCTCATAAATACGGCGAATATAGACGTTTATTAGTGTCAATCTCTAAAACAAAGAAACAGAAAATTGAAAATACTGTTTGAGATTCTTATTATGTAGTATGATTTTGCGGATGTATATATTAACTTGTCACACATCAATTGATAAATTGATCTACATTTTCTCTTTCAACAAGACCACTCTGAATAATCATTTTGTTGTAATCCTTCAATTTCCCTTCAATTCACATAAAACAAAAGTTAGTATGCGATAAATTACGCATCATTATTATGTAAATTATCATTCCACATTCCACATTATTTTGATTAAACAAATACTCAATATAAACCAACGCGATCGTTTGCATGCATTCGGAACTTACACATTTATATCATGAACGAATAAGCGAAATCTGTTTTATCTGAATAAAGTACTTTATTAAGGACGATATAACCATTTCATCCAATGTCAGGTCGTCATTTTCCAAAATAGCCTGAAAACTGAAAAAACACGCACATGCCATTTTTATCATTTAAGTAAAAACTTCATAAACAAGTATATAAATTTCAATTAAATAAGTTTATCAGTAAATTGCCAGGAGAGCTGAGCATAACTTACTAGAATACTTCCTTTGGCACAGTATTCGGTCACAATTTTGAATCCTGGAAGGTCAATTCACGTATCAAAAAATGTGTTTATGTTTGCCGTTAGGTCCCTTGTCAATTAATTACAAAGAAATATAAGTATTACCACGCATTTCTCCAATTTCACACGCGCAATTAATTGACTTTATATGTCGTGTACTTGTGTATACATTATTAAAATAAAAGAAAATTGAATTCATATTATTAATATTATGCATTTATGTTTATTTCAGATTTTTGTGATTTTACATAAAAATGTCATATTTTAAACTTAATAAATGCTCCTAGATTTATGTTTACTACTTTAAAACTATAAGTCTTAGTGGTTTGGTTCGCAAATAGCATTAACCGACTGCTTGTTATTGTTTTTGTTTGCAGCTCGCATGAAAGATGAATGTGTAAGTAAATACTTATGTTTCCACAAACATGATATTTAAATTATTTAACAATATCTGGATAACTTAGAAACATTATCAGAACAAAAGTCTTGTTCTTAAACAACTTCTCGCTTTCAAAGACAAGGTACATTGCACAATTAATAAGAAATTTATGTTTTTTCTGGCCTACGAACATGATATTCGTTCATACATTTTGATTGCAAATATATGCCTTTTATATCCTCCAGTCCTGGCATAGACTAGGGTGAAGAACTTCAATGAGTCAACTGACAACTAAGATACAGTTTCCTAGAAGCGCATACACGCATTAGTCCTGTGCACTACATATATAGCTATGTCTGTTGAAGTGTATATTTGTGATAAGTCGTCTAATCAGACAACAATCTTTGTTCAGATTATGTAAGATAAAACAATAATCAATGGGGGATTTTCTAGCAACATAAACAATTTTTTTACATGCTTCAATTGAAAGATGATAAGTTGTCTATATTGTATCATTATCGTATGGTTGTTGCATTATAGTACAACTTCAAAGTCCAGTAGCCCGATCAATTTGTATAGCCAAGACAGTAATGCTTCTTACTCAATTGTAATATGACATCTGTCTTAATTTATTTAAAAGCTTTCACCCGACACTGAATGTTGTCTTTTCGCTACGTCTTTTTCATGGAATCGTACATTTTCAGGTCTCTGAGATATTTATTTCACAACCGACCAACACTTTCTTTAAACATTTTAAGATATTTTGTTTGGGATTTTACCAAGGACAAGAACTACATAATCACCGCCTTTTAAAATGTACACGTATTTAGCCAGTTATATATTTGCAACCAATATGTGATTTCAGTGCATCGACATTAATATTCGTCCGTTAATAGTATTTTCATCAAGACACATGCTAGGATATATATGTTTTTATATGAAAGCATGTAGTATTTAAAATATAATATGCATTCAATAAATAAATGAATATCTTAATTGATAATGACGATGAAAGACACCATGGGTTTCCGGGCACACCGCAAATTATTTCAAGCCCGTATGTTTGAGGAAGAATGCAGTTTACCCCTCTGTTCCCACACTCGGGGGCGTCCACCGGATTTTTTTATCATGCTAAATATTACAAATAGTATAACAGTACGTGTGTATATTTATTATAATTATGGTGTGTTTAACTTAGACGAAAAAATAGCCTTATGGCTGTTATTTTAACTTTAAAATTACTATACCAATATGACTAATTTACTAATATAATGAGCTGTGTTGTTCACCAATTCGATTTCTTTGGATTGTTTTTATTACATTTACGTAGTTTCAAAAACGTGTAATTAAAGATCAACATCTTAATGTGGTGACGTATTTATGTTCGCTATAAGTTCCAAGTACAAATTTGATATACTCCATTGATTGGAACAAGTACTTATCCGTTTCTGATACACTTTCATTTCAATTACTTGTTTTGTTGTTTTACCGGAAGTGAGCCACTGTCTCATCGAATAGTCCGACAAATTATTTTTCATAAGAGAGAGTGAAGCGTTACTACCATTGGCATCACAGTTTTCATTGATATGGACTTGAAATCCCTGGATACCTTCATTTATAAAAATTTAATCGGATTAAAATGATATTTTTTAAGATAACTGCAATGCTCATGCATAAGCAAGGCCGTCAAACAGTAATTTAAAAACTCTCTTGTGTCATGTGCAAATGTAATTTGCATCATATATTATTTACCGTTAATGTGTCGTAGAAGACAGGAATATAATTAAGAGTATCACTATACAGACATTGTCCTCAATTCCAGTTCTACCAAAATACTTTATTTATTTTGTCCAATCAGTTTTGAATAAGCAGGAAAATTGGTAGAATACTTAAAACGAAATAGAGACAATAAAAAATGTGTCTAAGTTACAAATAATGAACAGCAATCTTTACAAATACATTTACGGATAAAACTTGAAAATGTACGATATTTTGCAAGACGTGTCAGACATATGTAATGTCACACACTAACTAAGTTATAACTCAGCTTGATTGAACAAGACGGCTATATTATTTAATGACTAGATTAAGTATATTACCGGTATACATGCAAATATATAAGGTTGATTGCAATCTATACAATGACTTTTCATATAATAAATTGATATATTTTACTGGATCTAATGACTATCGATGATAATAACTAGAATTACAACTATAGGCTGTGAAAATGCATTGTGTTATACCGTCTACTGAAATGAATTACTGTCTGTATCATCTGAAAGACCTTGATCTGGTCGCTTTTTGTACAATAGGCAAATAACAATTCAGTGTTATGGATTTGAAACACAGCTAAACCGGCGTGACATGCAGTCAACTAACTACTTATTTCTCCGGTAATATACAAGTCCACCAATAATCTTTAAATGCAATCTTTTCCGGGCATTTTATAGTGGATAAGTTATACGACAGACGTCAGGGGAAGCGTCTGGCATCCTGATTCACAATTAAACGGATGTGAAATAAGTATTCACTGTTATGTTTAAAATGTCCTCTGGCATATTACAAAATGTTTATGTTTTTGTTTTATTTAAGGAACTTGTACACAGAATATTATGTTTTTGAAAAATATCATTTAAATGAATAACTTACACAACAGACATTAAATTGAGCTTGTCATCGGGTAAGCAAACAAGCAAAGGCTTCAACTACACAAAGAAGGCTTGAAATTGAGTTGCATGATTAAAATAGTATGTTGGTAATCCACGTTCTTGCCAAAAATCGATGAAAAGCTTTACAAACGCGTTTTCATTTTAACGATTTTGATTGATGATTATTATGAAAGGATCATGTATTTGAACATTTGTCATCGTCAGGAACGTGGAATATGAAACGATTGAATTAATTGCGAGAACATATCTATATTATGCATCAAGGCAGAAACACGCACATGCTCACACATGTTTAACCCCTTTCTTAGCAGATGATTGTTGTGATACTGCTTTGTGTAATATCATGCCATTTATTTGCATTGCTTAATTTCACTTGTGGCTTATCGGCTGTTGGTTTTAAATCATTTGAAATTAAACTGATTCATTCGTGTCATGAATTTATTATTATAATTTCGCTACAATAATATCTAGACATAATTCGGAAAACAAGCTGTACCATAACAACACATACATAAATAAACTAAATAAATAGTTATTTGCTTTGTTTTCAGTTATTAACATATTGTTTCCAGGTCAATATAATTATTTACATTAGTTGTAAATGCAACATTTCCAATTCCACGTTATTCTCCAAGTTACTAATAACGTCTCCAAGATATTGCAAGATCCGCCCAAATCCATCCGGATAGGACCCTACCCCTATGGGGTACTGAAGATAATCCTCAAGCCTATCTCCTGTGGGTTAAATCCTTTCTCTCAAATTGCCAAGCTAGTTCTGTTTCGTTACAAAAACATGTCAACTTGAGGGATCAGACTTCTTCGTTGAACTTGCATATACTGGCGTATATATTATCTGGCAAGTGCACAGACACGAAAACAAACATCAATTTATCATGTAATCTATTCAAGATCTATAATTAGAACGGACTGAACTCATTTGCAAGCGTGCATATACTGGCTCCGGCCACATTGACGTAAACAAAGAGCATGCATATATACATCAATTATGTGACAAAGAATTGTTTTCCATTTTGAATTTGACTTAGTGTGTTTTACTTATCGAATTATTTTAAGCTGCCTGTAAGTAATTCATTTTTTGAAAATCGTGTTTAAGATTTAGCCAAGCTGTATGAAAACGCTGTGACCATGTACGCTATGGTGATCAGGTAGATGAATTAAATAACCCAAAATCAAATGGTTATTTCAATAGAGCGCGTATCGTCACCTGCATAAGAGATCACCCAGAGATCGGGCAATGATCGTATACAAAAACGGTTAGCTATAATATATAAAAGTTAAGAAACATTTGTAATGTTTCGTTATCAACTGACTTATAATAAAACAAATTTACGCAGACACATGTTGAAACAACATATACAGTGGTCGAATTATTTATGAAATGCTTAAAACTCCTTTCAGAAAGGTGCTTACTCCGATAAGTGATATTTAGGAGTCGGCTGATACTAGCTATGCCGTCGGTAATATCGCCAACATGTGTGATGACTTCATACGTTACTTTTGTATACAGCATCACGGCATCATACATGTGGGCAGCGTATACAGTTATAAAAAATATTGTGCTGTATGTTTATGCTTAAACTATGTAACATAGTAGTAGAACGACGAGTCAAAGTTCAAGGAATGATATTTAATAATTTACATATAGAAAATAACAACGTTATAACTGATATAGGTGTAAGAAATTATTTTAAGAAGGTGGCACTTTGTTTATGCGTTTTATTGCCGGTTATTAAGATTTCAAACAATTTTGCAGAAATTTTTCATCTCTCCTTGCGTTGAAAAACAAAACAAAACGGATTCTGAAAACTAAAGAGCGCTTTATCACAATATGAACTGACAGTTGTATTAAAGTCCTCGTAGTCAGGTTCGGGCGGTGTACTTCCGTTAATCGCCAGTAATAATCAAGCAATAGCAACGCAAAATATGTATGTTTCATTATCATGATAGTGATTCAAAAGAATGACACATTAGCTACACAGTTATTGTGCTGAATTGCAATGTACGGAAATCACTCGAATATGTTTAGAGCGTTTGCTCCATAAAATGATTTAACACTTGATATATAATCAATATGCGCAAGCGGGCTCTTTTCTCCTGCATAGATTCTGTCAATTTTCATTAAGACATGATGATCTAGGACGATTCATAAATGTCGTATGTCTGATTCTTTTCATTGACAGACAGAATCGTAGACAAGAACGTTCCAGGAATAAACTTATATCTATTCAAGTGACTGGTGATGTAACCAATTGTTATTTCTGCATTATTGTTTCATGAGATTTCACTGTTATATACAGTTTATCATACACAAGTGTACATGGGCTATTGATTTTGCTTGATCTTAGATTGGATTTGTAGGAACATTGTCCTACAAACGATGAATATTGTTTCTACAAAATGACGCTATTAAGAAGATTTACTTGTTGGATATTATATATTATTTTTTTAATCGGGGATTGTCTCGAATGACATGTAATCTGCACACTACTAATCAATGGAGCAAGGCATTTTTCAAACAGTATTACGTGATCTTGTTTTAGATAAAAGCTTTCTCGACGAAGACATTAATTCCATGTTGCAATCGATTTATTTTCATTACAAAACAATTGTGCTAATACATGTATTTTAGTGCAAACCTTGCAATTACTATTCTCGATAAGCATATTTTGCATGAACGGTGTGGAATTTTTGGTTAACTAGTGGAAAATGTAAATTTCAAACTAAATATATATTTGATTACATAAAGAAATCTCTTTCAACATACATTTTTAGATACAAACTGATTTTCATCTATATAAAATACATTAGTATGCATTCAATGATTTATAAATTGTATAATTAACATTATCACGTACCGTTTGCGTATACTGCTCAACCAGTTAACCTTTTAAAACAATTTACGGTGTCGTATATAAAGATTACAAATTGAAATGTGATTTGAATTTGGTTGATAATTTTAAACAAAACATGCCTTCTGCGCAAGAATTACCTCTGGTTTCGACACAGGTCCTTTTTTACAAAGTCCCGAAAATGGGTTCCCGGTAGTGAGCGGAAAGTGGGGCTTATCGTTATTCGTCAAATTGTGATTCCAAGCCAGCTCTTGTATCTTATCCGCGATCACCTTTGACATCCAGTTGTAATGCAGCAAGAGAGATATTGAAACTTGGATTGCAGAGGGAAAAGTGCGCGTAAACGTTGGGAACTGTTGTCTGACAGATCATAATCTGCACAATTCTGAAACAAAACATTAAGAACATTACAGTTAGGATATCTGCATTAACTTAATACTTTTATTGGATTATTATTATTGTAATATAAGTTTCGGTCGATTAATGACTATGATATTTTCATAGTTTATTTCTTTGAAGTGTGTGCATTTATTTTACATTTATTGAACTATGTGTAGTGCAGTACAATCCTTTGTAAAATAATTTCTCAAACCCAAAATCACATTTTGGGAAGGATTAATAAAAATTCATATGGAAAGAAATAAGATGCTGTGTTTCTATCGCTAAACTCACCAATACAGGTATATACAATGGGATATAGTTTATTTGTACAAAGAAGTGGTAACTGATATTTCAGGGCATATATTATACAGAAAACTATCAAACAGCGATTTACATATAAATTATTATATTCGTTAAGTACAGGGCAAAATGTTTAATCTTTTATCTGAATAACAATTTAAGCATTGAAATATAAAAAGAGAGAACTACTGCTCTATTCACAAGGCTTTTACAAACTCTAAGAAATAGAAAGAATTATTCCTACGCATATTAACATTTTATTTGATCAATGTTTCTGTTGTATTCGTTATCTTCAGTTTCTCTAGTAATGTAACTTAAATGAGAATCTATTGGTTTAGATCAGCGGTCGGGCATCTCTAGGTTAACGACATCGGTACAAACTTTTAAACTATTGCAATTTGAGTGATTATCTTTCTCTAGATGATTCGTTTCATTGGCGATTACTTTATGTTTACATGTTCTTGACACAAATATTTAAGTATACAAACACAAATACATGTAATAATTGTAATTTTAGTCGTTATGCTGACATATGTCTGCAATTGTTATTTCGATTATCTGTTTGGTGTTTTAGGTCAAACGGTTGGTTTAGGAGATATTTCATTATTTGAATGTGTCGAGACTTATCTAATATTAATGGATGTTTTCCAATTTATGAGTACATTTTGTATGATCTAGCTACCCTTGTTACATTTTTATAACTAATAAAGTAATACGTTTGATGAATGTTCAATCACTTACTGAAACGTAAAACACAGAGACAAACTTATATTTTACTGCTTCATATCCGCAATAAAGTTAGTATTAGTATTCATAGAAAAAACCAATACGAATGAGAGGAACATATAAGCGTTTTTTTGTATGATCCCACTGACACAAAATTACTCGGTCTCATATGATGCTTGAGACCCATACTTGCCAAAATTGCGTATTCACAAATTGCAAAGAAAATACGTTCTTGTGTCATAATGTAGGTCAGTTCAGTCAATGTAAACATATCCAGTTTCAAATTCAGTGTGGGCGGATTCATTCTTACCGTATGTAAACAAATAACCTCAATTTCTAAAGTATGTTTCTAATGGGTAAATAAACACCTTACATTTTCAGGAACGAGCCAGTGTTACTGAGGTCGTTGAATAATTAATTAAGCACACACGTAAGGGTTTCTTTTGACAACATAGCAAGGTAATATAAGTAATACAAGTTTCACGTTCTATACCAACCATAAATGTTACAATTATCAAGTAATATTTAATCACAATAATACGTTATAACACATCATGAGTTGCAAAGATTAACTGTCTTATACTGTTTTCACATATACAGTTTGAAGCCTCGAAATGTAGATGACGTATCGAGTATGTCCTCCAAATCAATGTGTAACTTTTAAGGTTAACAACGGCTACGACCTGACTAAGCTTAAATAAAGTGCGCCGTTCGGGTATGTATTAATCCTTCACTTCTTAGTTTGCATTAAATTTGAATATGTTGGGTTAGTCTTACTGACATTTTGCCAAATATTTGAAGTAGAACCTTAATATTTTCGGGGAAAACGTTACTCTTATGCTGTACCGATGTACATATTTCATATGGCTATAGCGTTCAGCACATGCTTTTAAGTTCAAAATATTCTCAAATATACATATTTTCCTATTCTTTGTCGTAGTTTATATTGATATAATGGAATCGACAATAACGTTTTAGAAAATGCTTTCATGATTCCCAGATAAATAAATAAAACAATATACAGAATGTAAAGCAATCTCAAATTTATAATAAAAATTAGGTAAACGATCGAACACACTTTTTTCTACATAAATGAAGTAAAAAATACAGACACATTTTTTAAACTGCTGCTTAAATCATTCGAGAAAATATGCTCATAAATTACGACACAAATGTCCAGTATTTTATTAATATTAATTATGTGTAAAGCACTTTAGATAGAATGAATACAAGCCACAGGTAGAGTTGTAACACAGTTATTTAATTATATATGTTTAACATAATATCATTGATATAATGATCAACATATGTACGAAAAATGGTCCCGTTTTAAAAACCATAAGTAAACTGTTGGCAGATTCGGTTATTTGAATATTGAATGTCAATTTTTTGACACATGTCTTAAAGAACTTATTTTTTACATCCAAATATTTACATTTGACGTTTTTATACGCATTATTATTTAGCAAATTGCATTATTGATATAATGTTTTTATAACTATTCCAGTAATAATAATGTCCAGTTAATAACTGTGAATTATTCAAGCGAAAAGTCACATTTTAAGTTCTAATGAAACCTAAACGTCTTGTGGCTCTATAATCTCTTTCTTTTTACAATACTGAACTGTTTCCGGGACATGTGTATGTGCATTTTTCTATGCTACATAGCTTCATCATCAAACAAAAAATTAATGTCAGATCCTTATTTATTAAATCTTTAACCATTGACATGATCAACGGATGCTATAAGTCAACAAGTTCTGTACATTCAAGAAGGCTGATTCACACATGGATGTGTTTGTACCTTCATTTGGCTACTTCTTTTTCAATCCGGATATAAAAAACGTATCTGTTCGAATGCATTCTGCTCAATGCTCGGCGTTTTCAAATCCCGTACTTTAAATATTGGATAAAAAAATTAAAGCGTACATTTTCATTCATAACCAGTCACCGTCTAAATTGTTTCGACCTTTACATTAGTGCAATTTCTTCTAAAATTCGTGTTTAATATATTACACATATCACTTAATTACAGGAAAAAAAAAATGATTATTATTTACTTAAATCTTCATTGTACAAGCATATTCGAATTTGAATACAATAATTTTATTTAAGTGGTGCCTTCATAAGCAAGATATTACGAAACATATTTTATATCTGACATTGTTAAAAAATATTCTGCATCTTACTTTTTAATCACAATTACTAAAATAAGTTATATATGTAAAATTCGGACATCAAACGTGTTCAAATATCTTAATGTTGCAATTACATTCTTACCTCTCTTGGAAAAAAATGGCGTTTAAATTTGCGACAGTCAATTTTTATACAAAGTCAATTGGACATCTTCATTATAGGCAAACCATGTTCAGCATAATATAATTAAATATTTGCTCAACAAGCCTGTTGTACAGCATATTGACCAATATACCTAAGGGACATCGGTGTCGAATGATGATCAGCATAATGGCCAATATATATCAGGGATATGAGTGTCGCATTTAACGAAGACTGAGTCGCCATAAACTTATGCTGATAACGATGGTTGTACACATTCACAAAACAACCAGTCAGCCATATAAAAGTGGCAAAACTAAGCAATCTGATCGTGTTAAACAAGTCTGGTTAATTAAACAGTCAATAACAGATGCAAATGTATGTTACGTATTATGTCAATAGAACTGAAATGCGACGAAAAAAGTATTGTTACTCAAACAGTCAATAACATATGCAAATGTATGTTACGCATTATGCCAAAAAATGTATGTTACGCATTATGCCACGCATTATGCCGAAGGAACTGAAATGCGACGGCGAAAATATATGAAAATACACGAGGTTATGTTTGCTGAAATAAGTTAGCAATACCATTTGTCAGGATGTATTAATACAGCAGAGCGTGCATATTGCAATATGGATATTTTAAGATTATTCAAACATATTTATGTTAATTACTTATGGTTCTTTCTGTAACAATAACATTTAAAAAAATAATACATATGTCTTCTGGTGAAACACAGATTTTAACACAGACTAGACTATAAAAATGTTCGTGTGAAAAAGCCTGAACACGCTCTTTGTTAAAGTGTATATCCTCGAATTTCAAAAGTCAATAAAATAATAACTTCGATCACAGACGAGTTGAACTGTTTTAGACTTTTTGGAAAAATAATGTAATAATTCAACCTTTTTTGTAAAGAGTTTTATTTGTTTCCACTTTATTTCAAATCAATTATATCAAATTCGTTAATCTTCGTTATACGTTTTTTTTGCTGCCAGAAGTTATTTTTCTGTTAAAACAAAACATTTGTATGAGCTTCTGAGGGCAACACAACTCCTTTTGAAGCATGCAAATCGTCCTTCCAATCAGTAGTAAGCGTTATATAGCACTCATAATATTTCTAAATACTGTGCATACTTTTAGATGGCGTTTAGCCATTCTGTCTGCCCACAGACTTGAGAGCCGCTAGCACGACGCGCCTTTAAAGGTCCATATAATAGAACCATGTATGCATGCGTATAATCGCATATGGAAGAATTTCAAATTACAAGAGGTAAATTAGTTCTTCTTAAATATATCAGAAAAGAAAGATCGAACAATTCGAAAACATCGGCCAATTACTATATTTCATGGTTATGTGAGTATTGGGACTGAAAATGACTTAAACTTACCCAACTATTAGTATATGTTTGAACAAACAAATGCTAAAAAACATTGATAACTTTTACTTTTATAATATTGTGTACCCCACCTTATCCATACACTGCATCATCATCGAGAAATTTCTTAAACTACATAAATATTTCAAGCAGCCTGTACGAAGAAGACCTGGTGTAAAGAAAATACGTAACAACGTCCACATACATAATGCAGCTTATATTACACACGATCTCTGATTGGAACTCCAACCCGCGCATTAACATCAAGAAATATAAATATATTCACACACTCCGTCAGTTGAGTCATCCAACTGACCCTGAATAACACTTCGCTTCAGTATGAAGAATTGCAGACATACTTGCATACACGTTCGACAATACAATGACATGTAAACAATTTGTTTACTATAAATATGTAAAAGCCTAAATGAATCTTACCATCACGAGAAGTCTCGCAGAAACATAATGGTTGAGCCTACAGTAAGATCCTCAAGACGGTGAACACGGGCATGGAAAGGCCTAGTTTGGAATATTGCTCCAAGTCCGGGATGACGTCTGCCCAATCTGACGAGTAGACAACAAACACTGTTAGAAACCAGGCTTGTTTCCGGTTCCGGTTTAGAACAGACACGAAAATGCAAATAAAAATAAAAATGGAATAACAGCTATTTATCGTTGTTCAAACTATAAATTTCATGCATTTATAATGTGTATGGACTTTAACCAGAAGCTCAAGTATGGTATTTTGTTTGAAAATAAAACAGAAAAATAAGTATTTATAAAAATAAATATTGCCTTTTCTTTCTCTCCGGGTGTGGGTTGGATTTATTCGAACAGTCAGCAAAAACCGGTTCATATCAAACGTCCTATTTAACTGTTATTTCGTCACGCATGATTAAACAAATTGATAAAATATGCGACCAGCCCTAGAATGCGGCAAAGCGTAGCCTATCTACCTAATATGATTATATTTATGAAAGTGATTATAAGTGATCAAGTGATTATAACAGTGACTGAATAACACACTTATGTCCAGAACAAAGATTAGCACATTGTGTTTATAAGAATGAATAAAAGGGCGTATTCTTCCACAGCAAGTGAAGGGGCGGCTACAGACAGTAGTCTTCTGGAAACGCCACTGTTTAATACACCCAAGAAACTTAAACAAGGCAAAAAACCAAATAAAAAGAAGAAGACTGAAAAGATAACATCTGGCCAAAAAGTTATGACAGAATTCGTGACAACTTAACAAAATGAAACCTAACCAAACCGTTCAGAACCATCCTCTAGTGAAAAGCGACTGGATGAAATAAGCTCCAAACTTTCATACGTTTTAACAAAAAGCGATACAGACATAATAAGAAACATCATAAAAGAAACGCTTGAAGAACTCAAAGAGAAATTGCTAGCATCAGTCGTGAAACAAATAGAAATAATAGAAAGCAATATGTTTGACCAAGCGAAAGAATTGGCGTCGCTGAAAGAGAAGCTGAATGAGCAAACTAAGGAAATAGAAACTCTCAAAAAAAAGCAACGAGTCCTCAAAACAAACCTACGAGGCAAATTTAAATGACCTTGAGCAGTACGGACGCCGGAACAATGTCCGCATATCTGGACTCCCAAATGACGCCGAAAACCAATCGTCCATTGACGTAACTGATAAAACAGTCAAAATGATGAGCCAACATTTAGACATTCATCTTGAATGCAGAGACATTTATGTTTCTCACAGGCTCGGCAAGTACACTCCAAACAAAGATCGACCAGTTATAGTGAAATTTGTGCGACGGCAAACGAAAATTGAGGTCATGAATAGAGCCAAACTTCTAAAGGGCACCGGAGTATACATTAATGAGGTCTTAACAAAAACAAACGCGGAAGTGCTATCATCTCTGCGCCTCAAGGAGCCGGGCCGCATTGAGAAGGCCTGTTAACATTGTTGGGCCAAGTGTGAGGTTGAGCGCTCTATAACCGGTTTAAACCCCCAATGCTTTGCATTGACCGTTCCAAGGCGGTGACCCCAGCTTTATTCATATTTTGTGTTTATGTTGGTTTGTATTGTGCTGTATTGTGCTGTTTTGTACTGTTTGGGCAATCGGTCACTTGCCTTAAATAAAGGACCAACTAATTGTTTTTAATGAAAATTCAATACTGCTCCAGCAGCTGGAGTTTCACTGTTTTATATTGGTCGTACGACGGCAAGCTGTTCGTGAGGTATAGGGGCAGTGAGCGTAATGAACAGGTACATTTTAATTAATACCAGGACTGGCTGAGTAAACCGTGGCCAATAAAAGAAACGACCACATACGCTCAGAAAGTATCGTCTGCTGATGCTAGCAGCCGACCACCAAAACACAAATAATACGAACTACGTAAAACGTGTGACAACCTTGATGTGTTTTCCTCATAAACTGGCAGCCATCTTTAAAACATTCATGTACCATATCATAGTGAATTTCCAATTTATAAATGAATGACTTCTCTGTACATACAATTAGAATTAACTAAATTTAAAAGTTTGTTTATAAGAGTCATTATATTTAGTATAGACTGCGCACTGTGTAAGTTTTCTGATTACATGTGTGTCATTATTATTTGTCCATGTACCTAACTCCCTGTGTAGTTTTTGAACCTACCTTTGCTTATACTTACGTACCTACCTTCCTTTGCTTATACTTACGTACCTACGTTCCGGCCCTTCCTCCTACTGAGTCCACTCTTGCGTATATTCATACCTACCTGCTAGCGTATCTATATTTGATACGCAGTTACTTAATAATCGACCTGGCAGTGTGCTTACCTCCCTTACATATCACCTACCCACGCAAATGCTTTGCTGCGAACGTACTTTCAAATGACCCACCTCCTTGTTTACTTACCTTGATACCAGACAACCTTAGCTCCTTTTTACCTACCAGTTATTCCTATGTTAAAGTCTTCACACGTATTTTTGAACCACTCTATAATTATAATATATAACTCATCATTCTTTATACTTACCGTCTCCACGGTTTTTTACCTTGCTGCTTGCATGCATTTGAATTGATACCACTCAGATCGCTAATGTCCTTCATTCATACACTATAATAGCAATATTGTGTGAATTTAGTTTTTGTTTTTTATCGTATTCATTGCACAAGGTTTTTCGCTATTTACCTTGTATGCATTTAGTTTTTTTATTACAAAATAATAGAGTATATATAAATAAAATTGTTTGTCTCCGTAAGTCAGTACTGATACAACGTAAAATAAATCAATAAAGCGCCTACTGCTCGCCAATAAAAATCTGGCACTGTTCTTATTGTATGAATCTGGTAATGTACCGTTACGACTAGTACAATCATTTACGATCTGTAGGCGATGGTAATACATGGATGCTTTTCTCGCGAATTATAACTGTTATTGCCAAATAGAAATCGTGCATCACGTGCACAAATAAAACTGATTGCAAATAACGAAAGCAATTATGATGCAAAGATCAAAACGCAAGTGGAGTTCAAGGATATAAGAAAAATGCTTTAGAGCTGTACAAAACAATAGTCCGTGTGTAGCCATTTTTCAGTCTTTTCATAGTTTGCTTTTATGCTATGTATTGGCATTCAAAGGACATGTGCATGTGTTTTTGTATTGTTTTGATGAGTTTTTTTTCTGTCTCACTTAACATATAGTTTATAGAGCAAGACTAATGTTATTTAATTGATGCATTAAATATAAATCTGCCCCTATGCTTAATCAATGAACATATAATAAGTACCTTGACGCAAAAGCAGTACATTTGCGAGTTACAGGCAATTTTAATCATCATATCTTACTAAATATTTGGTCATCGCCACAGAAAACTCGTGCAAAACGTGCAATAATAAAATTGAATGGGAATAAAAGGTATCATTTATGCGAAGAATATTTAAATGCTAATCTATAAACGGATACCGAGTCAATGGTACTGAGCTATTCATAACAACTTTTCTTGGTGTTTTTTTTCTATTGTTCATTTTGTTTAGGTTGTTATATTGTTCGAAATATATAACTGTCATATACATGGCAACGATTATATTTTGTATCGATTTTGGTGACCTTTTCTGTCTCACTGTACATATATTTTCTTGTACATGTAAACTGTTGTTTTATTTTGCATTGAAAGTTATAGTTTGATCCGATTATGTCTTTATTCCTATAGATCTATCATGTCTAATGTTGTACTATTAATCTTTTATTGTTTTTTCTCTTTTTTTTGATGATTTCTTTTTATGTCTCCATTTCTATAGAATATTCAGCTGTGTGTATCAATAATTTTTGTTTTCTTTTTTGTTTGTATGTATGGATATCTTATGTCTTATAATAGAAACCAACTGGACATTTTTTAAATAGGGACCAACTGGACAAGCATACACAAATTATCATTTACATCACCCTCCACCTCTTTAAATGATTAAGAGATGTACTTTAAATGTTAAACAATAAAGACAAACGCATAACAATCTTCAAATGGTTAGACAAAAAAATATAGTATAATCCTATTACAAGAAAGTCACTTGACACATACTTTAACACAAACCTTAAAAGATGAATGGGACGAAGACATCTATCTTAGTGGTCAACATACTAATAAACAAGGCGTTGCCTTTCTGATAAAAATAGTATTGGGATCACAGTCGATAATTTTAACGAAATAATAATTGGCAGAAAAACGAGTACAGATATCAAAATACACGAAACACAATTAACATTAATCAACGTTTACGGCCCTAACATAGATGATTCCACATTTTACGAAACATTATAATCCTTTATAATTAATAACCAAGATAAAAACATTATAGTCGGTGGCGATTTCAATACGGTTCTTAACCCAGTATTAGATAAAAAGAATGGAAACCTTTATACTCATCCTAATAATAGAACATGTTAAATAACATAATTGAAAACTACAATATGATAGACATCTGGCGTACAGTATATCCAAACGAGAGCAAATTCACCTGGTACTCAAACACAAAACCAACAATATTCTGTAGATTAGACTATTTTTTTATATCCGAGTCACTTTGCAACTTTATTGACACATGTAACATAAAACCAGGATGTATGACTGGCCACTCTCTAGTTGAACTTAAACTACACAAAATACAACCTGAAAGAGGCCCAGGGTACTTTAAAATTAATAACAGCATCTTATTAGATACACAATATCAAACACAAATAAAACAGGAAATATTTAATACAGTTCAAAATAATAAAGATGCAAACCCAAACACCTTATGGGAAGTAATTAAAGGAAATATACGAAACACAACAATTAGATACACATCATTTAAACAAAAGGAAACACACAAACTTGAAACTGAAACCATCAAAACCATTGAAAATGAAATAACATTATAAAAACAAATATTTGATGGAATCTATTGTACACATCTCAATGGAATAATACTAAGAGCGCGTGCACAGCATGTTGAACACAATGAAAAAAATACAAAATACTTCGCAAACATTGAAAAACGTAGAAGTGAACAAAAAATGTACACAAATTAGAAGTCAATGGCAAAGATATAACAAACAGAACTCAAATACTAGAAAAACAACGTTTATTTTTTGAAACCCTATATAAACGAAAAAATGTTGAAAATAACACCTTTTAAAAAAATACACATCACGCTTTAAATCAAGAAGAAAAACTATTGTGTGACGGATTACTAAATGAATATGAATGTGGATTAGCACTAAAAGAAATGCAAAATAAGTCCATGATCTGATGGTATCACCATTGAGTTTTATAAAATATTTTGGAATGATATCAAAACACATTTAATTAATTCACTAAACTATTCATATAATAATGAAAACTTAACGCTTCAAAAACAAGGTATAATATCACTCATTCCAAAACCTGGAAAAAACTTAGAATCCTTATCGAACTGGCGCCCAATTAGTTTACAAAACAATGATTATAACAAACAGAATAAAAAAATATTATCATCAATCATTTTAAAATCTCAATCTGGTTTCATAAAAGGACGTTACATTGGTGAAAACGTTCGTCTTATCCAAGAATGCATAAACTATTTCAACAATTCAAATAATCCTGGTCTAATATTCTTTGCAGACTTTGAAAAGGCATTCGATTCGCTTGATCATTTATTTAGGTTCTCTTGCTTAGAAAATATGATCTTTAGTGAAATTGACATTCAATGTGTCAAACTATTCTATACCGATATTAACAGTATAATCATTAATAATGGCTTCTTTTCAAACAGTTTTAACATCGAACGAGGGGTTCGACAAGGATGTCCACTCTCATCATCGCTATTTATTATTTGCATCGAGTATCTTTCACATCACATCCAATCAAATAAACACATAAAAGGCATATCACTAGAACCTGACTAAGAAATAAAACAGTCCCTATTTGCTGACGATGCAACTTATTTTTTAAACGACAATTACGATTCTTTCCATAACCTAATAGAGTCGCTAACCCTTTACGGAATGACATCGGGTCTTTAACAAAACAAAAGTAAATGTACTGTGCTACGAATAGGTAAATTAAAACAAAATAATGTCCAATATAAAAAAGAAATGAAATTTTATTGGACATCCGATGAAGCCACAACGTTAGGAATTACTTTCACAAATAATGAAAAGGATACAGTTCTTAAAAACATACTACCTAACTTACAGAATTTTAAAAACTGCTTAAAACCATGGCATCACCGTAAACTTACACTTATTGGAAAAAAAACACAGTATTGAAAACCTTAGCACTTCCTAAATTAATTTATGTATTAACAGTTCTCCCAAATCCACCAAATGATGTTATTAACGATATAAAATTAGCAATATTTAATTTCATATGGGACGGTAAGCCTGATAAAATAAAACAAACTCAGTTAATTCAATCTGTAGAAAATGGAGGTATCAAATTAACGAACATTGACTCATTCTTGAATGCAATCAAATGCAGCTGTGTTGAAAGATACCAAGAAAATACCAATACGAGTAAATGCAAATTATTCTACCAGAAAATCCTAAAACAAATATGGTGACTCCTTACTCTTTGAATGTAACATAAGCAATACTATCTTACATGAAACTGCAAACGAAAACATATTGCTGTCTGATGTTCTATCAGCATGGAGTGATGTCACTCATAACCTAGAAACCAAAATCAGCAGTAAAACTATTTTATGGAACAATAAAGACATTACGTCAAACAATAAGACGTTTTTCTATAAAAATTGGTTTGAACGAAGCATTCAATATGTCGACAAATTATATGACTACAGAATTAAGGATTTCTACTCTTTTGATGATATATGCTACATATACGGAATACCTTCAAATTATTTTCTGAAGTACTACACACTAATCAAAAGCATACCCATTCATATTAAATCTGAAATCAATACAAATAATACACAATGTACTCAAACAACATTCGTAGAAAACATACTTGGAAGAAAAAACAAAACGAATAAAATATTTTACACACTACAAATTAAAAACCCTACAGAAAACTCCAAAACCCAAAATAAATGACAAGTTCTTTTCGGAGAACATATACTTAATTGGAAACACATATTTACTATGCCATATAAAGTAACTATTGAAAGCACACTGAGAAATTTTCAATATAAATACATCCATAGAATTATAGCTACAAATAAATATCTCTTTAAATGCAAATTATCTAACTCAAATCTGTGTGACTTCTGCGGTGAAAACCTCGAAACTATAGAACATCTTTTTTGGCAGTGCAAACACATCCAGCCTATTTGAATAAATTAGTATCTTTTCTTAAACAACAACAACTAAACGTTAAACTATCTTTCTTAAATGTAAGTTTCGGAATGTACTCATTGAAATCAATAGACTGTAATAATATTGTGAATTTTATTCTTATCTTGATGAAATATTTTATCTTTAACATGAAGTACAAAAAACAAGTACAAAATTCTAATTGTTTTGTCCATAGTCTTAAATTAAAAATCCAGATTGAGAAAAAAATAGCCCTCAGTAGTAACACATTACAAATCTTTGAACAAAAATGGAATCGGATTAAATTCTCTTAATGTTTGTCCACTTATACACATTTCACTCTAATGTTAGTTTATCTTTCTATAATATTTGTGTATATTTTTTTCTATCTGATAAGATCATTGTGAATATACAACAAAACACACAAGTCCAGTATGCTTTCTTCCCACTTTTTACAACTCATCATTTTTCATCTGTTGTTCTTTTATTTTCTCCTTTTAAAAAACCCATCTATCACAAACAACCAAAGAAAAAACAACATATTAACCCAATTTTTTTTGTTTGTTATTTTTTTATCTTAAGGGAACCAAAACAAGTATATATATATTAGCATATCTTAAATAACATGTCTGAACATTATTGCTTTGTACAATCACTTTGTTGTATGATCATATACATGTATACATTGTATGTATTATATTGAATAAAAAAAGAAAAAAAAAGAACCAGGCTTGTGCATTGTCATCGATGAAGCTAACCCCCATCAATAAAAGAAATGGGACAGGCAACGGGTATCACCCTACTACAGAAGAGAAGGGTCATACAAAGTCATGATGTTGATTCCGAAGACCAGGTTCTCAGAAGGTCTCACCTAACATAGCAAAGTGCACATTCAATGTGTACGTGAACATATCTAAATTTGGCCGAGAAACCAAAGCAATGCAGAGGAAGGCTCGGGTTGTCAAACGGCAGATCGCAATACAGTGATCTCCAACCTGGGAAAATACACAAAGAAACATCACACACTATGTACAACAGTCCTCACAAATCATAAGTCGAGTTGAGAACATGTACCATATTAAATATACTATTAAAAAATGAATGAAAAAATAAGAATATCCAAGAACCAATTGATAGTCAAATTCAGCGTTAAATAATATCAACTCAACATTATATTGATTGTGCCACAAATAGCTCGACAGCGATCTGTCGAAATAATTAATATTAAAAAAGAATTATTCATGTTCATAACGAGTGCACAATCCTCGGGAATTTGCGCATCATTTTAGAGTAAATGGTGGTATAGACCTGCCCATTTCCGTCCGTCCCTCCGTTCGTTCACCCGTTAAATGTTCTCTGTTTGGGTTCTCTTTTCAAGTTCATTACATTTCACAAAATTGTTTGTTCTGTGGAAAATTAATAACTTGTTGGTCATTTGTGCACTTAACGGATGGACGTTTTCAGCGCAGCAGTATACACCAGATTTTAACCAGATTGGCTACTCATCTCTTTTTCGCAGTTAACGGTTAACCATTTGTAAGTCAGATTTATATCTTTTTGTTTTCAGCTTTAACTTACAAGTAAGCATCTTTCATTAGGTGAATGTATTAACCCAAAGATCTTTTACCTTAACTCTAGTAGATCTCTGTTAACCATTTTTTATTCACATCGCTATTATGGACACACCGATGCTTTGAATTTGTTACTGAATAGAAACAAATACAATGCCCCAGCTCAATAATAGCGTAAAAAGCAAGCAATACAAGCGCTAACCAAACACAGAAAACCAAAAGTGATATTAATATCAAACAACTAAAAAATAGGCTAAAAAAAGTGTTACATTTGTTTTTATGGGCTCCCCATGGATGCATTATTTGCAAAACTGTATTAGTCCGTATACACAAAATTTGAAAGAATGATGAATGAAGCCGGTTTATAACATATAACAAAATCTATACATTCTGGCAATTTATGAGGAAAAAAATGAAAATATTTGTTCATTATATATATTGGCTAGGTGCATTCATACACATAAGAGGTATTAATATATCCAATTGAGAGATTAATAAACACAAATAGGAGCAGACATTTGAACAGAAAACATTGAAAATGAAAGCTGACAGCATATGGATATTTTACAATATGCAGATGGTACTGTGTAAATAAAAGTATTTCAGATATAATTATTTTGTTGTCAGTATATATTTAGATCTTCCTATTGACAAATCATCCTTAATTATCTTCTCGTGGTGATATTTGTTTTATACTCGTAGGGACTTGTGTTTACTTATATTTGATATGAAGATGCTCATAACGTTTCCATGACATGCACATGCTATCTATTTTGTCGTTCAAACGCATTTTTAATGCCGATGTTAAAGGACGTTCTATAATATTGACCTTGTTGTGGTCAGCTTAATATTTCATTGCAGTGATATCATTTCCGTCCCATATTTGAACATTATATTAGATGACGTCATCCTGACGCGCATTCAATCCAGACAGTTAGTTTCTCCCATTTTTACAATCGTATGTTTTATTAAAAAAACTTGATGTACAATAATATTATTTCTTCTAAATTCAGAATTGAATGCAAACACCCAATGTCAATGAAGTTAGTATCAGCTCACCTCTACTCGGAAATTTTATTTTATCAGCATTCCACACCGCCTGCAGTCTGTCCAGTTTAGATTGAGTCCAATGTTATTTCATTGAGTAATTTCCTTGTAATTGAATATACACCGAAACACCCTAGTGCAAGGGCAATTTCAATAATATGAGAATTTTTACAGTCTTATTTGCCATTTGTAACAAGTTGCTATGTTAATTCGTGACTAAATGTCATCGATGTAATAATATGATAATAGGTGCTACCTAATTTACGGGCAAAAGCTTTTTAAGTTTTTTTGATAACCATGCATTTTTAATAAATATATGGAAATGATTGTGTACAAAATATTATAATTGTTGCAATAATTAAGTAATGCATCCAAAAAAATCAATCTTAAAACGAGTTACATGTTCCAAGCTTAAAGATCTAGCATCTTATATAATATTTTTTCTATCCACAGGAATTTATAGCTGGTTCGGTGTCTGGGGTATAGTGGATGGTGTCTGCTAACTGACTTAGTCACTGGGAGGTCTCTGTATTGATCCCTTAAGTGGGAGAAATCTTTAGATAACCCTAAAGACATACTATGGCGTACCATTGGGGTTGAAAGTCCTACAAGGTAAAAAGAGAAATGTACGTTGAAGTACAATAATTGTACGTCGACATAAATATAAAACACTATATATCTATCTATGAGTAAGCGGTCGCATAATTCGGTATAAATAATAATAATTTTTAATGTCAAATATCTCTAAAAGCAACATATGTAAGGTGTCTTCTGATTGGCTAACACTCGAGGGTCGGTGAAAATTGTACGTCAAAGTACATTTCTCGTTCTACCCAGTAGGTCTTGTAGACTTTCGACGTCATGGTACGTCATATAGACACTAAGTACTTGTACTACCCAGGAAACAGTTTGTTTCATCAAATGTCTCAATTCAACTTGACAGCTTGCTAAAGCAGTTGCATTTAGCAAACAGTACACTGATTTAACATAAACAAAATCATGTGATGTGTCAAATCAATTTTGATTGACAAATTTGACAGGATTGTTTTTTTTAATCCAACAAGTTTTAGACTGTCAAATAACACACACTACGTTTTGAACGCCATACATGAAGCTTTCGTCTGTATATCACTGACTTCATCAGAAGAATGATTTCTACTGTTGGGAAACGTTTACACCACTAATTGTCTTCTTATTTTTTATCAATGTATAATTATGTGTAACAGCATAACAACATACTTGTTTCGCAATTAAAATATTTAATAAATACAGGTATCTTGCATGTTTCTTTTTTTTTTCGCAAACTATTGTTGAATAGTTTAAATTTTGTCGCCACAAAAAACTAGCCATTTTGTAGCAATTCTAAAATCACTGTCTAAACTGCATACACTTAGCTCTATAGTTACAATTTGAATGCAAATATTAGAATGCATCATGTAATATCATCCATATTTTTTTATTTAAAAGTTCAAATAACACATAACACAGTACATATATAAAAAGGTATGTGGTATTGTGTGGAGATACAAAACACTTAACATCATTTATTTGCACATAAAATAATAGTTACAAAATAAGTAATTCTTAAACACTGTCATCAACCTTCAGTAAAATAATATTTACGTATATGAAATTAAAAAGTGGTGTTATTTTATTACATTTTACAAAATTAACATTGCTGGTTTTGTACTAGCCATAAAACATTTATCATGGATTAACAAGTAACAACCAATTAATTAATTACAGAATAGAACGGAAATCATATTAATTGTATTATGCATTTACTAAACAAGCTATTTGCTACTGCTTAGAATTACACTATCTTACTAAAAATGATCGCAGCTACTTCGTGCTTTTACATACTGGTGGTAAGTTTTGTATTACTAGTTTGACATTTATTAGCAGACACTTGTCGATATACAGACAAAATTTACAGAACTTTCATATTTTTTCATCATAATTGCCTTCAAATTGTTAATTTAACAACCCTTTGGTATTGTTTGCACATCTGATCTTATTATACCATAGCTGATTTTTGTTTATAGATAGACATATATAGACTTTTCAAAGTTCGATAAAAGTTCACACATGTTCCATCCAAGTAAACCAACAGAAACAATAAAGATCACCACAGATAATAACTGTGTGTATAGCTTGGAAATTTTGATAGTTCACGAATCCCTCCTTTGTTGATTTCTGTAAACCAAAACTGTCAGTTTTGCTGGATAGAATGGATTGTATGATGTCCAGCTCTTGCCTTGGCAGAACAGCTTCTAAAAACGGAAAACCAACAAATATCTTAAAATTTGATCAATAATGCAGACAATTGATAAATGTCTTGTTTTTTGTTGATTTCGAATCTGGAAGATTTTTAGGTTAGATTGTGGTACGAAAATCCAACGGTATCGGATTTTGTGGTTTTAGGCCTAAAATAATTATTATAGTGATATGTAACCTTTCGGGATATCGGTAAAGTGCGAGCAGACGAGGTGTAAATACGTTAAAAATTAAAGCTAAAAGACTGAAAAGTTAGATCGGAATATTAATTTTGTGAACAAATGTGTTTCTGGTGGATAACAATGACAACTTGCCAGAATATTGCTCATGATCACACGTAAAACTTCTTTCTGAGACATTGTGTACACACCGGTCTTACTGACAATAACGAAGTGACGTCACCATCTATGTATAGAATGCTTTCTGAGAGCGAATGGAAAATGCGTCACATATTCTGACAAATAAACAGTAGGGTGTCGTTATTGAAATACCGCGAGAATACTGGAAGAATAGAGATGCCAACTATAATGTTTATAACAAACAATTTTTTAACAAGCGTTTGTGATTTGTCAGGATAATAATAACAATAAGATATCGAAAAGATCAAAGCAAATAAATTCGACAAAAATCTGAGATTCGGCAATATATTAAAGACGGGTTATGTTCACCTAAATTGTGTTTGGTAAAGACTGTCACTTTATGTAGTGAACCAGTCTTCGGCTTATACCCACTGAAGAAGAGCATTCAGGGGAGATAATTTAGTAATGACTTAATTCTGGAACGGTTGCGAAGAATGGCAAACATATTGTTTGTTCTTTTGAATCCGTAATAATGATGTAAATACTCATTTTATAAAGAATTAAATTTTCAAAAGGACAACCAGATCATCGCTATTACTTTCACTTATAGTATATATAATACGTATGCACATGTCAGGGATACTGGTAATATTAACAAGAAACCCTTATATACAGATTGAGCTCGAGCAAAATGTTGTTTTTTTACCGAAACGTTCCGTATCACTAGTAATGCTTCTCATATGTTTAAAACATTTTAATGGAAAGAAGTAACAATATTGTATCGTAGTACAACAATTTAACAAATTGAACAATGCACACACTTACACAACCAGATCTAACAAATACAAACATGATATACAAACAATTCAAAAATATTACAAAATATTATTAAAAAAAATAAACTTCACGAACATTTAGCACTGTTTATTAATGAATAATAAGGTTTGTTTATTACATACAATTCTTGTGATCAGTAAATATTTCTGGAGGTACATACAGAATAACTGTAAAATATGTATTACGAACTAAATTGCTAACTACGCAAACAGAAAGTAATTTGATGCATGATACGCTAAAGCGCTCGTTTAGTTGTATGAAGTCGTCACAGCAGGTTACTTTGGAATCGCAAACCAAAATGCTATCTACAGATCGATAACGTGATGCAAATATCGTTTACGTTTTTTATTAATTACCATCAAATTGTATTCTTGTTTGCAAATGGTTGACATATTCTTTCATTTTAGTATTCCCAAAAAGTACATCGGTTACAGTAAATCAAATCGAGACAGAATGATGAATGTTGTTATACAGAAGAACAAGTTCAGTATCGATGCAAAGTATCAAAGGGCGTCGGGAATTTCAGTGTGAAAGGCACTCAATGAAGTTATATGTAACGATTTTTTTTCTACTGTCAATATTAATATATTGGCCGATTATTTTAAACAAAATAGAAAAAGATACTGGTATAACCATTATCTATAATTTTGTGTTATAACCCCCAAATAACCATTATTTATGATGTTGTGTTATAACCCACAAATAACCATTATCTATGATTTTGTGTTGTAACCCCCAAATAGTTCATAGTTCATTTTATTTACATTGGTTTCCTTTTTTACTGACATCCGTGTGCAGTTTTCATTAATGGAACAGAACTGTGTAGGTTTAAAAAAATCTGCTTTATCTTGTAAGCGTAATTTCATATTTTTCTCAACTTCAAGGGGAGATGATTCTGCACGTATTCTTACGTTGCCCATTTACGATAGGGGTTGAGTACTCATTGATATGAGAGCACTGTAAATGTTTGAAAAAAAAAATGAATGAAAACTGTAAAATTGCATAAAGAAGCTGCATTTCACAATACTTTGAAATTCAGTAAAAGATCATAATAGATTTATTGCTCCGATATTCATCATTTTCAATAGGGTTCGAGTAATACTGAAAAAAGACACTTAATAAGTTTGGATAGATTCAGACGAAAGTTGTGAAATCTTTTAAGCAAGTGGAAATTGTTTATTTTGTCAAATTAAATAGAACAAAATTCTAGACTTATTGTCCCGATGTTTCCCATTCTTAATGAGGTAAAATGCTCATTGATATGAATACACTGAAAGTTTGGAAAGAATCTGATGAAAAATGTTGACATAATCACCTAACCAAGCAGTTTTTTACTTTTATTTTTAAATTCAATGAGACATAATTCTGAACTTATGGTCCGATATTGCTCATAAAGAGAGTTTGGGTTGGGTCCTCATTGATAAAAAAAACTCTGCAAGTTTGGGAACAATCGGCTGAAAATTTTTGACTTCGAACAACGATTTCAAGATTTCTCAATTTCTTAGGAAGAAACTATGGACGTAATGGTCGGATTATGCTTAAGGGCCCGTACCACCTGGATAGTAATACGTGTCGCGCTTCGCGCTCTATATGTGGTTCTTAAACAAAACCGAGGAGTGCTTGACTCAAGGGAAACGGGTTGCTGGGACACAGCTCCTTCTTGATAAGCGGCTGATTCCTTTATCGCAGCTCATTGTTACAATCAATAATACGTGTCGCGCTTCGCGCTCTATATGTGGTAGGGATAGTACTTAGGGCCTATGATAAACAACCATAAAAATACATGGATAATAGATGTGTTGTTTGCATTTTTTGTTAATATAAAAACACGTGTATTATTTTATAAGATATTTAAGTGATGTAAGAAATTTTAATTAACGTTGTCACCACGCGGCATCCATGAATTTTAATAAAAATGTCCAATTGTAGTAAAATGGATTTTAAAATGTCTACATAAAATAAAGCTTTATTATATTTATTAACCTGACTGAAAAAAAGTCAGCCGCCGAACTGTTGCGTTAGGGCCGGAACCCGGGATTGAACCGGGGGCCTTTAGATGATTGTTGCGTAATCAACTTCAGTCTAACGCTCTCCCAACTGAGCTATTCCGGCTGACATCATATGTGTACTGCTATTTAGTGAAGTTGTGTATAGCGATCGTTATTATATGTCTAATAATAAACTAATACAGTGTACGTTTTCGTACCACTACGCCTTCCAATAAACTTGCTTGCGCGATAGGTCGTCAAATATCGTACTGCATTGATTCTCCAATAAATAAGCAAATTAGAAAAACAACAAAATAAATATATTATGATTATGTTTGTTTTTTTATACGAAACCAGAAAGTTTCGCGTATTTGCCCAGTCCCTGTGATCTTTCCCCTGTGATCAGTTGTGGATCAGTTATTAACTAACACAATAAGCTTTGCATTATTGGCAATAAATGTTGTTATAACTGTGATAGGAACAAATGCAGTAATTATTTACACTAATTTACACAAAAAATCAGCAATATGCAAGATATTCTTAAAACAAAAATATATACATTGATCCGTAAAATAACTTCTCCTCCCATAAGCGAAAAATAAAATGCATTACAAACTAGGCGCCGCTCTCCAGAGCGACGCCAACAACAAAACTTTGCTACTGAATAACTGTGTTTAACATTTACAAATTGAATGATTAACATATTCAATAATTTGACGTGAACCAAAATACATGCTGTAGGCAACAATGTTATTATATTAGCAGGTTTTAGTTTAAAAAAGGAAATGTGATTCGTACATGTATAGTTATGCTTAAAGTTAAGTCATATTTTTATGTGTGCATTATAAGCTATTTTACATATCTTTATATTGTTTTTCAAACGTTTGATTGACAAGGCTAAAATAAAATCACTGAATATCCAAACTGCATCAGTACTGTACTTAACAAGCATTACCTTGATAGGGGTCGCGAGGATATTTATTAATTATTCTTAAGCCAGTTTATTAAAAAAAACACTTAAATCAATGTTGTTTGGTTTTGAGAAGCAAGATATCACGTTTATGATAAAATTGGGGTATCCTTTATTGTTTTTGGTCGGAATGACCTTTATTCTCTTTAAACAATGTTATTATGACGAATCGCGTCGTTAAAAAATTCCAAACTGTAAAGTTTCACATAATCAAGGGCAGCAGATGATGTGTTTTTAAGTAACAAAACGGGTTTTTGTATTAATAACAAAGTTTATCTTAAGAATACCCACCTACTAACACACGTTTCATTTTGACTATTATATTAATATTATAATGTACCGTTTACTACTAAATTTGTTGAACACGATTGACGTCATATAAGGTTTCCATTATTATTACACAATTTGTGATTAAAAACGTGTTTTATTATATTCGCAACTTTATGAAAAAGCAAATGAAACAGAAAAGAATAAGCGGATCGATTTCGTATACAACTCAATACATTAATAGCAGTCGAATAAAAGTCCATTCGAGAAAATATATTCGCATAATATCTTTAAAAGAGGTTGCATCTTTAGCCGGAGAGCTTGCAGCAAAACTCTGTCGTCTCAGGTAGGACATCCATGGCTGCTCGTGAACCTTCACCTTGCTTGTAAAATTGTGCACAGTCTGGAATTACACAATGACATTTGAGCATTACAATTGGTAAACCGGACTAAATGCATGTGCAATAAAATATCGACTCAAATACGCATGTGCAGTTCACGCACGCTATTCGATGACGACACTTTCCGCTTTTATTGTATTATTCCCGGTGTGTGGAAGTTCACGTCTTAGCGAAAATCTAGTCTTGGCGGAACGTGTCGTCCCTGGTTAGCCTGTGCGGTCTGCACATGTTAGCATGTGCGGTTTGCATAGGTTTATCGGAGAAGACACTCAAGGCACATGCATTAAACCCCATTTTCTAAAACGAGGCTCATTTATTAAATTCTTGTGTGCGGATAAGTTAAAGTTCGTTTACAAAAATCAATTCCGATCTTGTTTAATCTAGAGTTTATCAAACTTGGTTGACATCGCCATGGTTACATGTAGCGTTTGCCGTGGTGAAATGGTGCGAAGATGCTGGTGACAGTGAATGACATGTTAAACATACATGCGCATGTAATATACTGTACACAAATTGTATGTACTATGCGTATTTACATTAACTATATTGGTCGCGTTCTATAAAAACGGGGCTTAATGCATGGGCGTATAGTGTCGTCGCAGATAAGCCTGTGCAATCAGTATAGGCTAACCAAAGACGGCACTTACAGCTTTTATGTAATTTTTTATTTAAAGGGGGTCTCTTCTAAATGAAAATCTGTTGTAGGCGGTAAATGCTGTTCCTGATTAACCTGTGAGGACTACAAAGGCTAATATTGGACGACTATTGACGCACACGCGTTCAGCACAATTTTCAAATGAGGCTTTCATAATTTCCGCTCATGACAAAGATACTTACGGGAGGGGTCGATTAGGTGGTTTGCGACACTGTAGTTCTAAATGATACAATGTGCCTGCAACGACCTGGAAGATACATACACACAACGAATTACTTTAACCCTTTCCCACTCAGAGGCTTAATGAGCATGGCTATGTGAAAACAGCATAAAACAGAACAGCCTGCGAGCTACTCGCAGCCTGTTCAGGTGTTATGCTGTTTGTTGCTCATCAGTGTCTAAGTGTTGGAAATCTTTTATATTTTTTTATATCTAGTAAGACAGGTCTTTAGAAAAAAATTGAACTTTCTAGGGACTAGAAAATCGTCAAAATATGCATCTAAGTGGTAAAGGATTAAAGCCGCATAAATTGCATTGATAATCCATTTGTCAGAAAGCCTTCAGCTTTACATAATACAAGTCTATTGAACGCTTGCTTACTATTCTGATGAGGATTGGAAAGCTCCAATATGCATTCGATAATTTACTGCTTAATCAATATGGGCTGTGCTTTGTGAAAAGGGGGTGTAATGCATGCGCGTAAAGTATCGTCTCAGATTAGCCTGTGCGGACGACACTTTCCGCTTTTATGATATTTTTTGTTTAAATAAAGTATATTCTTAGCAAAATTCTAGTTTTGAGGGAAAGTGTCGTCCCTGATTAGCCTGTGGGTACTGCTCGGGCTAATATGGGATGACACTTCACGAACATGCAATAAACCCCATTTTCACAGAGCGCGACTCATATATATGTGAGTTTATTGAGTCCCTTAGACATATAGCCTTTGCACAAAATAAATACATTGTGCAAAATTTCTTCTGATGTCTTTATCAAATGAATTTACCATTGGAATTTGATACATGATCCAGACACAGGAAACGTTAAGGAATCATTCAAATGCGTATACTCGACAACTGGAAATATAAAGCCATCTAAATCCTTTAAAAATAAAATAAAATCGGTATCGTTTATTTAAGATAACAGAATTTAAGAGCGTTTATCCACGTTAATGAGCAACTAATATGCAGTATTCATAAAACAATTTCACTTTGTGCACACGGTCTAGAATAATTTATCATACTTTAATAAAAATCTATACACTCACGCGAAACAAAAACTTTCGTTTCAATTCTGTGTGTACCTTTACATATTAGTTTTACTTAAATCCGCTTAAAACCTACACATGTGTCTCCAAAAAGTAATACAATACCAGAATGAGCAGTGAACGGGTTTTATTTTGACCTACCTGAGTAGAGGCACTGATGACGCGAGTCAGGGAATACGCCGAACCAAGCTTCTGTATAGCGTTTCTGGTCATGCTCTGAATTGTGACGTCATTGACGTCAGCAACTGGCGTCAGTCCACCGGGCTTTGGACGCCTGGTTATACCATCATTCGGCTGCGCTGCAACCAACCCGACCAGGAACAAGAAGGCAAGCACAGTTGTTGTTGACGTAATGATACAGGTTGCGGAATAGTTTCTGTTTAGTAAGAAAATATAATGTACCTATATGCCCGTGTGAATTAAGTGGTTCATTCAATCGATGGCTATTTATATAACAGAAGCATAACAAAGTAACTTTATTGTTTAATTTAAACTTGATTTTGATCATATGCCATTTAATTTAAGGGGAATTTTTTAGAATAGGAGTCGTGTTCTGAGAAAACTGGGCATAATGCATGTGCAGTCCGCACAGGCTGATCAGGGACGACACTTCCCGCTTTTATGGTATTTTTCGTTTAAAGTCAGTCTCTTCTACACGAAAATCCAGTTAAGGCGGAAAGTGTCGTCCCTGATTAGCCTGTTCGGACTGCACAGGCTAATCTGGGACGACACTTTACGCACATGCATTATGCCCAGTTTTCTCAGAACGCGACTCATAGGATTGGCAGCACCAATGATAATCATTCTATAAACGTTTGACGATACTAGGAGGCATGCTGATGAAGAACTTTTGGAGTTAGGATAAAAAATATAATACGTTATAATAATTGGTTATTGTTTAATTACTCAATGGGTTCAATTACATCAAACCACATCTTCCGTATATTTGTGATGCCTGTTGAAATGAAATAAACAAGATTCATTTATAACGCGTCTTCTGAACACGATTGGAGTTAGAGCAACCTAAGTATAGTTCATCGTCGGATACGCACGTTCGACCCATTCCGCTCCTCTCCATTTATCGACCGTGGGACATTACGAACTCTTTTCACCGTTTAAGGGTGTGTCAAATCCAGTATTTTTATTGGATCCCTTACGATTTCATGAGGATTTTTTTTACCAATGATGCAACTCGTTCTATAGAGACTTCGGGTTTGTAGTCAAAATAGCGTCGTCCGTAGAAATGGAATTTCTTCGTGCATGCAAATACTTTAAAATTGACAATTTAGACGACTTTCAGAGAATAATTGTTCCCTTTTATAATGCTACAACAAAAAACACATGTATTTTCTATGGCGGCCGCCATTATCCAGGCGAAGCAATGACACTTCCAAAGCGAAGAGTATTCTTTTTGTAAACTGCGATTTCATTGGTCTTCTGAAAGGTTACAGTTAAGGTCAAAACGGCGTGTAGTGCTTATATTGTCCCACGGCTAATGCTGGAAAGTAACGGAATGAATTAGTCGTGGGTATCCGACGATGAGTATAGTATTCAGATCCTCATAATAATTTGAAACTCCTCATAATGTTGCATAGCAAAAATAAAGAACAACAGTGAAACAGCAATGGTAGTTTAAATCAAAACAAATTATATGGAAACAACGCTTCACTCCGTAATTCAAACTAATGTATACATTGTATTGGCACCATAAAGTGCTGAGAAAATTGTTATATATCTAATATCATTCAGAAAAAACTACTTTGTTTGTTCATCCTAAATAGTCTTCGTTCATAATGATATGTTCATATACATGTAAATTAAGCGTTCCCTTTATAATCGCACCTGTCGTTAACTTTAAATACAGAAAGAATAACGACACCACTAAAGGAGACCATACACCAAGCACGTTCTGAAGAAAATGCATGTTTTACGCTCAAGACGTTGTAAAAGGACTCTAAGTGGTCCAATCGGATCTCTTCCATTAGCTGATGATAATGATCTACTACTATTCTTCTCTATGGTTTTAACCAATTACTCACCCAACAAGTGCTGTGTCGTCTCCGCCTTCTTTTTCGGCCCAACAAAACATTATATTGCTGCTCTGTTTCAAACATAAATTACACGAAGCCAACATTAAAAAATAACAGCTCCAAGATAATCCATATTTCAACTGAATATCACAAATGATGAATTTTGAGACAACAACCTCTATTTATATGCACATTGTCTGAACGTATTGTATTTACGGTTTGAACGTTGTAACATCTGCATTGAACGAGTACAACGTTCTTGGAACCTACTGCGAACGCCTTAAAACGAGTACAACGTACTGAGAACTTACTGAGAACGTATGTTCTATACGTGTTGCAAACGTTGTAAGAACTTATCTTTTAGTTTCTGTTTATTTAAACGAAACAAGATCGTTCTTGAGACGTAGTGCGCGGTCGGTCTGTCTGAGAACGGATTGGACGGACTAGAAACGGACTCGATCGGTGTGGCATCGTACAGGTAATTTCGGTCTGAGCGCACTACGTTCTGGCACGTTCCTAACCCGACCTTAGTACGACCTATCCGTTTTTAGTACGTCCATTCAGTTTGCAGTACGTTTTTACTACGTTTAATTGTAGATCGGGATGATCGGAATAAACTTTTGAGTAAGCTCAAAGTTCTGAAACACCTCTCCCGTTCAACTCCGTTCCAGGCCGTCCACAAAGTTTGAAGACAGTTCGTAACACGTTGATACTACGATCACTCAGTTCTCACACAGTTCGAGCCCGTTTAGTCATTTTTTTAGAACGTACTTCGAACGGAGTCGGTGTATCGGGGGTATAAGTAGATCAAAGCGATGAAGGCACTAAAGATGTTCGCTATTGCTTAATTTAACACGCAATTCATTTTTCAAAATCAATCGCAAGTTTGAAATGAACACACGCCATTCACCTTTAAAAAGTGTGTGTCATAGCGCACGGGTCGAGTTTTGTGTGCACTTTTTATCATCCTTATTATTTCATAGAAATAACTTAGACAAAATAAAAAAAACATGCTATTTGGACGTTCTGAAAGCATCAAAAGTATGATGAAAATGGTTATGAGAACTTAATATAAAGAAAATTTGCACCATATACAAATTCAAAATATACAATAATCTTCGTATCTTGTATATGGAGGAATAAAAGTATATAAACATTGCTGTTTATGCTCTACTTGCTACCCGAGCAGTTCACACGGTGTCAACAACGCTGACATAAACATAGGTATAGAGCACTAATGCGCTTTTAGGCATAGCTGTTTTACTTAGTTTTCATCTTAGTGACTTTTTCATAACGCCAACAGACAAGCATGAACATTTTCGAATATTTAATAAGCTGATTTGAGATACAACCTCTGAATTTTGCTACATCACTGCGTATGTGCTCAAGTCAAAAGATGTAGCACTGTTCAGTGCAAGGAATTTCGGACTACTCTCTGTATGCTCAAACGACACAAATTGTGGCCCTGATACAATAACGCGTTTTAATCCATCTCGCAGAATTTCACTTTCGCCTCCAAGATGAGAAAACAATCATTAGCGAAATAGTAAAGTGTCACGATAAGAGAAAATCGTTTAATTATTATACCACAATGTTTGCCGTACTTGGTCAGCACGTCTGAAAATCATTCCTTAATGTGTGGATAGGCTGCCATTATTATCAAGTTTGCTATTTTGAATTCAATTTTGTGTCAAAAAGCATTGTTCTTAAATGTGGCAGTTTCAATTCGCAATGAGATTTGTAATGACCCTCGTCATGCGAAAATGACTCTTATTCCATATGCGCCCATCATATAAATAACCCACTCAGCTATCTCTCCTTCTGGTAAGGAAAAAAATAACATATTGAGTGATTTTATAGCGAACAGCATCGCCTATGGCCTGACTGCGCAAAAGCACATGTTGGGTTTAACAAACGCTTGTCGAAACACATAAGACCCATTTTCGCATGACAGCGTTATTGACGTGTGATTTAAATGTGTCGAAAGAAAACTGCGTTTAAATCAAATATCAACATACGATATAGTTCGATAGTGAAGAAAGATACTCATAACAAGGCATATGATGACACATATGAAATGCTCTCCCGTAGTATATTTTTATCTACTCACACTAATGTGTGGTTTGACAATGCTAACACACATTTCATGCGTTGAATATGCAACTTACAAGTGAAAAACACAACACAATAGTTTAACTTTATTCATACGTAAGCGTATACGCCGACTACACTAAAAAAATATTGTTATAAATATATTTAATATAATATATTTAGTTGTTTTCGGTTTTAGCGATTATAAAGAATTTTCGAGGTTGCCTATAGTATGCCTGTAGTAATTGATGAACTCATATCCAACTGTCTTTGTATTGAGAACTGTGAATATAAACAAGCTAAACCTTCTACTAACCTTCTACTATTGCGTTGCTAGCACCCGTAAATACAAAAGATCGCCGCTATCTGTTGAGAACCAAAGAACGTTTTCCAGAAAAAAACCCGCTGTAGTAGCATGAACGAGGTTGGAAAACAGGTCATTCGTATTATTATTGTTATTATAAAGTGTATGTTATATTCGAGTTTAGCGATTATGAAACATTTTTTTGTTTTTCTCTATCGTATCGCTGAAGTTATTGTTGAACTTATGTTCAAAGTTTTATAAATTGAGAATAAAAATAAGCGTTAATTTTTACCCGAATTTATTAATAGCCTCAATTTACGACCTGTACTACGTCGTTGAGGTGTATGTGAGAGCGTAACCTATTGCGTTGTTATCGCCCGTGGACTTTCCTTTGTTTATCGACAGGCGCATCTATTCATAGCCTCATATTATGAATGGACTGAGCATAAATACTACGTAATGAAGACGCTGCAGAAAGTGGACTATTTTATTCATTTATAAACAATCTCCTCCGCGACACGTACAATACGATCATTGTTTATTATTCTTATCTATAAAAGCACCGTTCGAAACTATTGCATTTAACACGATTTTAATATCATGTTTCCATTTGCGAATGAATATAATTGGAGAACTCAAACCTCTTGTATAAATTATACAACTTTTTCTCGCGCGGATACGCGTTGTAAGCGGGTATTGGGCTCCTAGTAGCTAAGCCGTATCGACCTAAATTTTAGACTAACCACCTTAGACGGTCGATAAGCGACCATCTAAAAACAAGCGAAAGATAACAGTTAAAAAGAAAACGACGCAATGTCGTTTAAATCAACGTCGCAAATAAATTTAAAAGAGACAAATAAATTAGAAACAGAGTTATAAGAACACTTTAATACTTTATATAAACTATAAGATATGAATAAGTTACTAATAGAAACCTTATATTTAGTTCGTTGCTTTCTTCGTTGTAAGCGTTCTTGTTTATTCCTGTTGACAAACTAACGTTGTATTTATAGCGACGTTCACTTGCAGACCTTCAGATGGTGTACATAACACGCTTGACATCAATTATGACAAGCTTCGTACCGTCCGTGACAACCGCAAGACAAATAAAAGCAGGATGGCTTTAATTTGTTTAGTGCAAATAACGTTTTTTTCCCGGGGGGAATTTTAGGGTAGGGGTGTCCCGCTGTGACTTCCGAAATGTGACCCATTTTTATACCGGAACTCTGATAAAGTAGACCCATTTTGATACAAGATTAAAAAAAAAAACATACTTATTTATATAAGATACCATTGAGAAAGTGGACCAATTTCAATACAAGAATTTTGATAAACTGGACCCATTGAAATACTAGAATTTGATAAAGTGGACACAGTCAAGTTTCTGCATTTCCCGTTGCTGAAATTTACTGTTTGATACCAATTTATCTACAAGAATGACATTTATCATACCCATTTTGATACTGATACTTTCAAATCTATATGCAGTTATATACAAGCAAATTTCTGATTTTAATACCCATATCTATATTTAGATGCTCAAAACTATACCCATATCTATAACTTCAGTCGAAAAACACACCCCATAAAATCGGCACACCCCTATATACCCGTATATAGGAAATTAGGAAGTTACCCCCCCCCGGATTTTTTTCTCAGAACCGTAGCGAGAAATCACTTTCGAATAAAGTAGTAGGCTTCTTTGTAATCATTTACGTCAGAGATTTCAGTTCTTCAAATACCGGTACATTCATTCACACATTAATATAAAATATTGATGATGATTGATGATTGATGATGATGATGATGATGATGATGATGCTGATGATGAAGCTACTGATGTTGTTATTGTTACTGCTCCTGCTGCTGATCATGATGTATCAACACCAACTTGTCAACAATACTTGTATCATAATCAATCATCATAGCCGTCGTCATTTTTCTCATGGTATTCTTCAATATCTTGTCATTGCCATCGTCAGCGCCATCTTAAACACCAGAATCATCATTATAATCGTCAGGTTAATCAACATTATAAACAAATTGGACCGTTCTCTATGAAAAGGGTTTTTAATGCATGTGCGTAAGGTGTCGTCCCAGATAAGCCTGTGCAGTCCGCACAGGCTTATCAGGTACGATACTTTTCGCCTAAATTTGAATTTAGCGTAGAAGAGACTTTCTTTAAAAGAAAAATATCAAAAAGCGGAAAGCGTCGTCCCTGATTATTCTGTGCGGACTGCACAGGCTATTCTGGGACGACACTTGACGCACATGGTATAAATCCCCTTTTCACAGAGCACGGTCCAATTCTTTTAATTAGTCATCACGTATAGATAAAGGATCTCCTGTCGCAATGCCCTTCGCCTTTACTGTGATGTAAGTAAGTAGGTATTTTTCGACGTTTTATCCCCTTTATTACTTGTATTAATATTGTAAATGCCGCTCGCTTTCCAGCTATATCAGCAAGAAAGTTACTAGCGTTTATTTCAAATCAATATTCGCTCTATATCTTGACTTTGCTCGCTGCGAAATTTCTTAGCTGGATGACCAGATAACAGCTCCATTAAGACAATTCGTGGGGAGTAACATCAAGATATAAGGCGAATTTTAATACGAAATAAACGCTTATCACGTGTTTACTGATAAGGCTACAAAGTGAGATCCATTTAATAATTAAAATAAAGTTATAAAGGGTATAAAACGGCGAAAAATAACTGTCTCTGCATGGACGCCGCCATCTTGTTTGTAACGTGATTACCCCCACTGGACGTCACATAGTCCGCCCATGGTGCCTATAAACGTGTTCACAGGCGATAAAATGGTCGCGCTAAAGCAATTGTGTACGTTTATTGCCAGAACATACATTATATATGGAATATAATATATCAATAGAGCATAAAACATTCAAACGTCAAAATGTATCCATCATGTTTAGAACTGCTCTTTACCTTTTGAAAAAAATCCGTGTGTATGTAAAGTAATTAGGATCGTTAAGGGACACTCCAGCTCGAATCTGTTTATTTTTTACAACGTGCCAGCATGCTTCTATTGATAATCAATTAGATCTATTTGTATATACTTATTTACTTGCAGTTCGAGAGTGTCAATATTCAGTAATATTTTTACCAATAACTCCTAAACGTTCATTTGACAATAACAAATAATATTTTCCTAATAAATGATGAACGTAATTCGACAAAAAGAATTACTGAATTCAACAACACATGGCGTCTTCATATAATTTTCATCACGTATAAAAAGTTCAAGCATCGATATTTTATTTGTTGCATTTGCATGACTGCCAAAAGTAAACAGTCATATTCCTCACCAATTAATCTATAATTATTGCTGAGTAATATCACCAATTCAATTGCTGTACAATTGACACTATTTAAAGAGAAATAATTGGTTGTTAACAATGATTGGCGTTAGAATTCATTCTTCACTCGGCAATTACGGTACGTTTATGTTTGAGATACAACGTGATCACGCACTCATGTAAACGACGGAGAAAGAAAACATGTATACGAATTGTTGGAAAACGAAAATTAAAGTAAATGCATTTTTTTAAATATTGAATATTAAAGAGCTTTATTCGATTGTGAAATGATGTGACCAAATGTACTCCCGCACTAAAAATCTTAAGTTATTATATATTTTTTCTTAACCGCAAATTGCAGTTTCATATGCGAATTGCTACTCCGCTATACCTGTTGATCGCTACGATGTCATTCCGAATAATATTGGAAAACACAATAGAAAAACAGAATGGTGAGATGTAAACATTTCAAATGATTAAATACTTTTTTATTCTTTTAAATGTAAAATATAAAATATAAAGTGAAAGTTCCTTTGAGTCGGCAAGATGAACACTTCAAAACACTTCATTTATGTACAAAGTTCTTAACGGATGATGATCAATGGGTGTCCTTGTATTTTTCAGAGTAAAAAAATGGTCTATTGCAGTTAGTCGATTTTGAAACAAAACTAGTCTGGTTGACATGTAATGTTTTTCTTTTGACTTTCCACGTTTCACTGAGTCCGTTGCGTTTCATTAAATATTCATTTTTGAGACACAACACTATGTTTTAAATCATATTTTCAATTAAAAAGATCAACGCTTCAATAGAAGGCTTGAATATTTTATTGTTGACGTCGCCGTACACACTAGCTAATGTCTCGGTTGAGCATGTGGAGCATAACGACCCGGCAGTTGTCAAGGAGCTCCGGCAATCATTTGTTGATGCTGGAGGAGTGAGGATGGAAGGACATCTGTGGAGCTGCCTACTTTTGGGCGCATTCATAGGTACAGTTTCATATTATTATTATTATTATTATTATAATAATTATTATTATTATTATTATTATTATTATTATTATGATTATTATTATTATTATAATTATTAATATTATTATTATTATTATTAGTAGTAGTAGTAGTAGTAGTAGTAGTAATAGAAGTATTAGTAGTAGTAAGTAGTTGTAGTAGTAGTAGAAGTAGTAGTAGTAGTAGTAGTAGTAGTGTCGTTAGTAGTGTAGTCGTAGTAGTCGTCATTCGTAGTAGTCGTAGTCGTCCTACGTCGTAGTCGTCGTATAGTCAGTAGTCAGGCTAGTAGTCGTGCGTCGTCGTCTCTGTCGCGTAGTCGTCGTAGTCGGCGTGTGTCGACGTGTTTGCTTCGCGTCGTCGTCGTTGTCGTAGTCGTCGTCGTCGTAGTCGTCGTCGTCGTCTGCCGTCGTCGTACGTCGTCTCGTCGCCGTCGTGGTCTTCGTCTACGTCGTCTCGTCGTCGTCGTCGTTGTCCTCGTCGTCTGTCTCGTCGTCGTCGTCGTCGTCGTCGTCGTCGTCGTCGTCTCGTCGTCGTCGTTCGTCGTCGTCGTCGTCGTCGTCGTCGTCGCTCGTCGTAGTCGTCGTCGTCGTCGTCGTCGTCGTCGTCGTCGTCGTAGCCGTCGTCGTCGTCGTAGCCGTCGTCGTCGTCGTCGTCGTCGTCGTCGTCGTCGCCGTCGTCGTCGCCGTCGCCGTCGTCGTCGCCGTCGTCGTCGTAGTCGTCGTGGCCGCCGTCGTCGTCGTCGTCGTCGTCGTCGTCGTCGTCGTCGTAGTCGTCGTCGTCGTCGTCGTCGTCGTCGTCGTCGTCGTCGTCGTCGTCGTCGCCGTCGTCGTCGTAGTCCTTGTCGTCGTCGTCGTCCTTGTCGTCGTCGTCGTCGTCGTCGTCGTCGTCGTCGTAGTCGTCGTCGTCGCCGTAGTCGTCGTCGTCGTCGTCGTCGTCGTCGTCGTCGTCGTCGTCGTCGTCGTCGTCGTCGTCGTCGTCGTCGTCGTCGTCGTCGTCGTCCTCGTCGCCGTCGTCGTCGTCGTCGTCGTCGTTGTCGTCGTCGTCGTCGTCGTCGTCGTCGTCGTCGTCGTCGTCGCCGTCGTCGTCGTCGTCGTCGTCGTCGTAGTCGTCTGCGTCGTGGTCGTCGTCGTCGTCGTCGTCGTCGTCGTCGTCGTCGTCGTCGTCGTCGTCGTCGTCGTCGTCGTCGTCGTCGTCGTAGCCGTCGTCGTCGTCGTCGTCGTCGTCGTCGTCGTCGTCGTCGTCGTCGTCGTCGTCGTCGTCGTCGTCGTCGTCGTCGTCGTCGTCGTCGTCGTCGTCGTCGTCGTCGTCGTCGTCGTCGTTGTCGTCGTCGTCGTCGTCGCCGTAGTCGTCGTCGTCGTCGTCGTCGTCGTCGTCGTCGTCGTCGTCGTCGTCGTAGTCGTCGTCGTCGTCGTCGTCGTCGTCGTCGTCGCCGAAGTAGTAGTAGTAGTCGTAGTAGTTATTACAGGAGTAGTTCTTACAGTAGTAATAATAAAAAAGTTCCTGTTAAGGTCTATGATGATGATGATCACATTGACTTAATTGTTTATAGTTCGATGTTTGTAGTGTAATATTAGTGTTTATGATCCCTACAGACGGTATTAATAATTGTTATTGATATCAATAGACAAAATAAAATCAAGAATACATTACATTATTGTGAAGGACATCGTGTCCTATAAGAGCCGGGCTGCACTCGATCTTGGTGCCGTCACAGCCGGGAGTGGTTCTTGCGCTTACACAATAGAGTACAAGATTGAACACATGTCGCTCGGGAATCAAAATGTCGGGGCCAGATATTGGACTAGCGCTGGCATGGAGTACACGGACGCTGGTTTGAACTACATTTGGGTCAGTCAGATAGACAGCGTCCTAAAGGATGTCAAAGCTTCGGTAAGTGTGTGGTCAAAATAAGAATACATGTGTGTCAAGCGCCTGTGGACTGTCAATACAGGGGTGTGTGCACAAAAAACACCACATCTTGGTGAGTCAGTTGGAAAGCACAATTGATGATGTCAATGTAGGGGCAAGTGTGTTTTCCAAGATACGACTACATCGTGCTCTGCACTGATTATAGATTCATTGATCTATTCTTTTTATTAAATAAAAGTGGAGTAATTATAACGAGACACGATGAGTTGGATTCAATTATTGTATCGCTGAAAAAAAATTGAATAATTTAATGGTTGTGTGTAATAATGTAGGTCGAAAGCATATATCCGATTAGAGTCTTTCGTGAAAAAAACTAATCATGTTAACAAAAATATGTGGTGATATATTTATTTACAGCCTTATCTTTGCTAAATCTACACTATAAAGCCTGTTTGTTGCCCGGATGCTGTTTTTCATCCAGGCTCAGTGGAATACTTTGACCTTGAGATCACCACTGAACCGGGCAAAGTCGCTGGTCCGAAATTCATTGAAGCGCCCATACCAGATAACCTGACGTTCGTTGATGCACAAGTGGTATCCAAAGGGAAAAACGTTGTCTGCATGGTTCTTGGGAATGTGTCATCACAACGATAAGACTGGTATGGGACATCCATTTTGCGCGCTTATTCGCTTTGTTTTAATTTCATTTAGCATCATTTAAATGTGCTTGCTTGTTGTGCTTTTTTACCGTTACATGGCAGTGTTTATTTGTGTGCATTTAATTTCATGGCCGAGTACAACATTTAATCTGATAAACTCTTTTAACGCGAATGAACATCAAAGTCTAGCATTTATTTTAACGGCCATATCTTGTACTCGACCACGAGCAAAACTTGTTTTCTAATTGAGCCTTACCTTCACACTAGACAAAAAAGAGATTATCGAATAAGATATCGTAAAGTTGATAATAAAATCATGCGTTTTGATAAAACGTTTCTAGCAGACATAATGACACTATTACCATGATACTTGCTTTTGGTGTTTAGGGTTTCCGGCGCAAATGAATCCGACCGGGCAGTTATGAATCTTTCGATGGTGTGTAATGTACAAGAGAAAGACTCCATCGACGAAGACAAGTTCACTGTACGAATTGGTGTGCGCATCAAAGATCTACCGGCTGTCTAGGCGGAATTATGACTCAAGTGAATTTCAGTCTTGGTCTCTCGGTCAGCGACCAGATCTGGGTGCATACAACAACTGTCAATGTCATTAATACAACGGTTATACATAAATAAATCTTGCTCCTTCACGTGTCTTTGATGACACAAACTTATAATGGGATAAAGTTTACTGTAGTTGTATATGTTATGACATAGTAAAGCTGCGTTGGGCTTCTTTAATATTCTTCTGTCACTGTCAGCCTTAAATCATGTACGTTTGATTTTTAATAAAAACAAGGGTAAAGCACAAACAGTTGTTCAGTAAATTAAGACTGATATCACATATAAAAACGTCAAGGTCACACAAATATTTGTGAAGAACGCTCTTAAAATGATAAATTGAACATGCTTTAATTGTATTTTTTTTAATTAAAGAGTCACCCGCTTTTGTGAAAGGAATTGTGATTACAAACAACGAGGTGCCAGCTACGTGGCCGACTGGATTTGACCTGGAATGGAGCCTAGATAATCGGAAGTTCTACCTAAGCGAGAGCGCGGTTGGTGACATACAGTATTAATTCATTTTAAAGTGGAACATATTTGTTCGAGTATTGTCATACAAAGAAATGATTTGATAGATTAAATATTTCTTCAATTCATATCTGATACACGATCAAATCTACTTTTTCAAGAAGCCTTCTGAGTAAAGAGCTCTTTTCACGGTAACATAATACGAACTCAGATTTTATTTATGCTTTGTTCAATGTTTACCATTTAACCACGTTGTTTGATGAAAACCTTGTACATTTTAGTGGCTCCAACAATCAGCTAGCACAAAACCCTTCACGTTTCAGTGGCTCCAACAATCAGTTCGTTCCGACTGGGAGCTTGATGAAGGGCTTATGGGATACCGGTTTCGACTCGTAAGCAAAGATGGAGGCTGTTTGCCTGCAAGCTATCAACTGAAGTCTGTAAGGTGAGTTGAGTCGATTTTGTATATTAGTCTTCATGCAATAAACGTCTACTTTTATTGAAGTGATGATTGAGCACCGAAATGTTTCTATAATGTTGCACTAACTGTGTTGTTATACATCGTTTTGACTAAGAACTACATTGCAAGTATGAACACTATTATACCACCGTGTCAAAAACAACACACGTAGAAGTATACGTATATCAACGCATACTGTATCACACTGTTGGTCGTCATTTTCAATAATCGATAATGTTGACATTTCGGATTACGGTTAAATGACAAAACTAAGAACACGTTTAATATAAGATGATTAACTATATATATATATATATATATATATATATATATATATATATATATATATATATATATATATATATATATATTTATGTATATTTACATATTGATAAACTCAAAAAGTGTTTGATTTTGCAAATCAAAAAGAAGTTGCGTTCGCCACATCACACTTGAGTCAAAGACAATTATGGTCAATTTTGCTTTACATTTGCATATTTAACAACGATAATCAATTAGCACTTGTTAAACTTATTTATAAGCAAACACATATCCTGGTGCTCAATATACTTTAGCGGTTCAAATTGGACCATTATCACGTCGATTTTACAACTGTCATTTAATATGGTGAATAGGGATAAAGTAACATAAATACTCAAAATCAATGAATATTTTGCAAATTATTTCGTGAAATAAAAAGAACCCATAAAAAATCTGTGTTACTTATAGCAATAGCCAAAATTTCAACGCTAGATGTGGAATGGTATCATACAATTAACGAATAATATTTACGAAATACTTGCTAATTTAATTTTTGTATTGTGTTGAAGGTGGCTCCCTTAAAGTCGGTAAACGCAAACATCTATGAAGGAAGGCGACCGCTGTAAGACCACCAATCAGCAATCAGTCAGAACGCAGTACAAATGTGTCTACGAATGGGACTACCACTACCTTACTTCTTGTTATCACGCCACCATCTTCAGGACCATTCCCTAGGTTGAACGTCACACGACTCAAAAATCTTCACAATAGAAGCGAACATATAACTTTATTTCGATAGCCAAATTCATTATACTGAACTATAGGACACAAATGTGCAACAAACACAATATACCCGTTACTAATTGAACATCCTAACATATAATAAACAGATGAAGCTTCATTGATTTGCAGATTTTTGATTTTCGACCACAATATCTGCACGGTATATTTTAAGATTATTCTGATGCACCCATATATGGACTTTTTCAAATTAATTGTTTGCATTTAAACTGTTTTACACACATGACGTTCCGGTCAACTTACATTGTAATTCTTCTTGGACATCTGGCTCGATTGTCTACAAACTGCCCATATATCATAAGTTACCCTCCCAATAATTATTTCATGTTAAAGTTTGTATAATAGTATTAATATATTTATTCATGACGGTGTTATGATATCTTTACAAAATCATGGATTCCGTGTTCCTCCATTGCAGATATGTACAAAGTTTAGTTTTCGCAATTGTTATAAAAAAATCAATCAAAGTAAAAAGACTGAACTAAACTATTTTTATAGCAAATTTGATTTTTTTTCTCTTGTGTGGCTTTAAAAAAATACAGAAATACGGTTGCTGTCATATACCTTAGCAAACCAATAGTAAGCATACCGTCATAAGACATACATGATGTGCTCGCCAAATGATCAAATACTGAGTTTGGTATATTTTATTAGTGATGCAATATTTGAATAAACCCTGCCTTGGAAGAAGAGTGGTAATAAATTGCTTTGAAACTGTCGGTCAATCGGTCGGTCGATCGGATGGTTGGATAGTCGGTCAATACAGTGTTTCGTTTCCGCATGGTATCTCCAGAGCAATGCGACTCACCATCGTCAATATTAATAACACGTTTTTGGGACGTAAAAAAGACGCCAATAGATTTTGAAATCTCGATGTTAAAGGCCAATATCACAGGGGTTTGTAATAAACTAAATATGTTCACATGTCATTTTAAGTTATGTAGTTATCAATAGAAACATCTATTTTGAAGAATTTCAATGGTGTTTAACCACCAGCACAATATATGGCACTGAAGTCTTAAATTATTCGATATATTATGGTGCTGGCGCGCAATGTTACCATTAAAATTTAAAAATCTTCTTCCACAGGCTGTTCCCGCAAATTGAAATAAGCATGTATTGAAGTTTCTGCTTGCTGATGTAAAGCTTCGTCACAAATTCATGCAATTTTGGTATGCATACCTGTTTTATAAACATATCTTGTTAAACTATGACTTTTTAAATTTTCACTCTGCTTTTCTTTAAATTTGAAGCTTAGATTACTTTGTGTTGCTGTAAAGTTTGAAATTAGGTTCGAAATAAATTGTGTGTTGGAATATAGTGTTGTTTTGTATCATACCATGGCTGTTATGGTATAATGATTAGACATTGTTAGTTTCATCCAGATAAAGATGTTGTTCAAAAAGTAATTGACATTGGCAAAGTGATTTTTATAAATCTTGTATACAATTAGAATGTCAACATTTTTATGAAATCAATTTATTCAAAGAAGAAAAAACAACAACATTAAACTAGAAGTGGCGCGGCAGAGGTTGATGCGTATCCCCACATCGCATAGATGTTATATTAAAAGGAAATTTTGGGTGGACAAGGCCTAAGATGGTGGTGCCCCGGGGTGGGTAATGTGGACACGGATGGTATTAATTTGAAGTGAATTGATGAATACATGAAAGTTATTTTTAAAACAAAATACAAATTTTTGGGTACGAAAAAAAATTTGTGTACAAAAATGTTGGGTATGAAAAAATTATGCTTAACACAAATTTGGGTGCGAATTTTTGTTAGGTAAGAACACAAATTTTGGTACGAAACAAAATTTTGGTACTTAAAAAAAAATTGGGTACGAAAAAAAAATGGGTACGAAAAAAAGTTTGGGTACGACACAATTTGGGTACGAACAAATAATGCCCAACAAAAAATTTGGGTATGAAAAAAATTTTGGGTACGAAAAACAATTTGGGTACGATAAAAAAAGGGTCAGAAAAAAAATGGGTACCAAAAATTTTGGTACGAAAAAATATCTGGGTACGAAAACAAACACCTGGGTCAAAAGTAATTATCATGTGCGTCGCATGTTGTTATTAAAATGAGATTTTTTTACCCATTTTGCTCATTTATTTACCCATAACTTTTGGTGGGAATCGTGGTGGGACGGCTCTGAATGGAATCTTCCCCCCCCCCCCGACATCACCGCGCGGTAAGTGCCGGTCACATACGTGTTGTCAAAGTAGTCGACGACGTGTATAAGGGCTTCTTGGGCGAGCGTCCTAAGATGCGCCAAGGCTTCGTTAACGAGTTCGGCTGATAGCAAGGCATGCCCGTCTAGAATACCGCATAAATGACATTTATAAACCTTTTTGTCCTGGCTGTAAATGGCTTGTAATCCCTCGCTTTGTATTCGTCTCCATGTCGATCGGGTAAGGTAATACAAACAACCCTATAATATAAAATGTTAGCATTAGTAAATATGTTTAATTGCAGACAGTCTATGTAACTGCAATGTATGTCCAGCATCTAAATATCATTATGTTAGATATTAATGACCCCTGACTTGTAATGAGGCTTTCAATGTTAAAATTTTCCTGACACCATGCAGAGACTTAAGACGATTCTTATATTGTGAAATAACATGAAAAGCCCAAATTTACGGAAATTAATTTTATACCTGGATTTTGATGTTCTGGCTGATGACCGAGAGTACAGCGTTGTCAATAATGACAGTTGACGACGGTTTTCTTATGCAATGCTTCCAATTTTTTCGTTCTTCTATTTACACTTATTTTCATTCGCAGTTTAGTGTTTTATGGAAAAATCATATGTATAGGAATGTTTTAATTATCGTTGATGTTTGTAAATAGTTTAGAGATGATATTTAACTAATGAGCAGATAACCTTAATCAATCAACTCTTAAATTAGTTTGATTACTCAATTTGTTGACAAGATTCAATAATCATCTCTTTTACCAAACTAATTAGCAGATTAGACTAACAAGGTGCTGACGGGCTTTATCGATCGCCTTTAATCGGGGGCCCATATTCCGGGTTTACAATGATATCGGGTGCCAATTGTCCTGGTCGACAAAGTTACATGGACTCGATTGTCCGTGTATGCAACAAACACAGGGTGCCGATTGTCCGGGTGCCGTTTGTCTGGATATCGTATGATAAAAAGATAATCTAATGGTTCTAGATGGATATACAACACAGAAAGAAAATTGATAGTATAGTATATCAAAGCGAACTAAAAGGTTACAATTGGATATACATGTATAACGGGAAACTGGTTAAATTACACAGACAATTTCTACTGCAATCCCGATAGATTCGTTAAATGGCGTAATAAAGAAAGATCATACATTGGGAAACTGGCCTATCGTTGTGGCCCCTTAAAATCTGGGGCCCAAAGCTGCAGCCTTGTTAGTCTAGTGCTTAAATCGGCCCTGCTTGTGAGCCAAGAAGGAGGTTGTATGCCTGCAAGCTATCAACTTAAGTATGTGACACGTGAGTTGAGTCGAGGTTTGAACTGTTGCCATAAAAGTAGCATGTTTGTGATGGAAACGATAATTGGGCGTCGAAATGTTTCGATCATATTGCACTAGCTGTGTTTTATACGTCGGGTTAACCAATAACTACACAGCAAGAATCACAACTATTACGTCATCATGTCGAAAACGACACAGGTTGAAGTTGTGGCACAGTGTTTGTCGTCATGTGCAATTGATGATAATATTGACATTTCAGATTAATTTTTAACGACAAAAAGAACAAGGTACGGACAAGTTTTGATGTTAAACAAACATCCGTTCACTCGTTTAAAAAATCAAAACAATGTGTGAAAAGGATATACTAATGTTTTTCGACATACTGATAACTCGGAAAAGAACATGTAATTTGGTCATGCAATTTGCATATCGAGTCAATTGTTTACACATTATAAGTAAACTCATTACCACTTTCTGTAATCGTTCCTTTTTCATTCTGTCCAGTCTCAGATAAAAAACACTGAAATCACTGTAAAATAACATAATGCATGATGATTATACTAGGTAGACAATCTGATAAAAAACACAGTTATAATAAACGTTTTATAAAAGAAATAACAAAAACTTATTGAAAAAACAAACGGTATAGGACATATTTTTCTTATGCTGGTAAAAACATCTTGTGAATTCGGCTTTATTCCAAAGCTACATATATAACAGATACACATAACACTGAATTAAAATTAGTGTTTAAAATTGAAAAGCGGTTTAAATCCCTACCATAAAGTAAAAGCAGACTGGTGTAAGAGATTCGAAAATATATCAAGCAAACCCTAAACTGTTTAATATAATTATTACCGTGTCCCGTATTCCTTTTAACGACATCTACTAGTTAAATTTGTATTGTGTGGAAGGTGGCAAACCCAAAGTCGGTTTCCAAATACACTACGAAGGAAGGCGACCTCTGTGTAAGATAACAAATCAACAGAACGCACTACAAATGTGTCTACAATAGGGACTTCCATAACCTCAGTTCCTGTTACGACTTAATCACAGTTATGCGCCATTCCCCGTTTCAAAACATGGATGATTTAACCTCTTAACCTTGGAGCAAACAATTAAGTTAAAATAGATTTATTTTTAATGACCAATAATACAATTAAAAAAATCTCTTACAAACATTTATACTTGTTGATGTACTGTGTGATTGAAATTTGAATGAAATAGTATTAAATTATTGTACAGAAGTAACAATAGCGTCGGAAACGATTTTAGACGCCATTTTGTTTCGCTTCTACTGTAATGTTAGACCGGTATTTTTTTAAAGGATAACTTCAAACAGTCAATGGTAAGTTTTTAAGTTTTATTTCTTTTTATTATTTAAAACGAAAGTTGATTTCTAGCTATTGTTAGTTTTATTTCATTACTGTGATCAAATATGAAGTAAATCTTTCACGAAAAAGCGAGATTTATTTTGCTTCCGGGTTTGAGGAAGCCATTTTGATGCCTGACATGATGTCACTAAACAACGATTTTCAAACGAGATTTAAAATTTCTGGGAAAACGTGTGGCGTCATTTGTGACGTCATTCGATAGTCTGCTTCTGTGCGAACCTAGCGATGATAAAAAAATTGGAAACTAATAATATTTACTCGATTTAAATAGTAAAAATAGTTTTTGTTGGTGGAAAAATAGGTATTTATGCCCTTTGACTTCGTTAAGGCATATGCCCTTTGACTCCGTTGTGGCATTGAATTTTTTTACGGAAATGGGGAAAGTTTCCATTTTCTATACGAAACAACTAAAGAAATATCATTTCCGCTGCGCATGTCATTGCGCGGGTATTTTTAAGCTTAAGGTCGTTAACATAATTAAACCGGAAGTCATCCGAATTTATCCGGAAATGCGTTTTTGAACTCGAATATGTAAACAACAATGATAGATTAACTCATATATTCACTTCGAAATGGTATTATGTAACATATTCACCAAGTTATTATAGAAGAATAATATAACTTTTTATTTTTCTTTGTTTTTACCATGTTTATAAATGTTTTATTATAAATTTTAATTAGTAAATTTAAATTGATGTCTTTTGACTTTTACATTTACCGGTAGTCTGCAATTGTCATACTGATAGTCATATGTGTGTGTCAATTTTATGCTGCATGTGAATACTTGCATGTCAAAATGTGTTAACAATTTTGTGTTGTTTTATTTTGTTTAGTTCAATTATTTTTATTTATTTCTTTTGTTTTTCTTTGTTAAAGTTTGTTTATATTGTTGTTCCATACAGGTTGACAGTTCCAGTTGAGGTTGGCAGTTCTTGTTTGTCAGTTGTTAGGTAAAGCGCAAAGTAAGTTGCCGACATCACGGACAGTAAATAATTGGTCCCTAAAACGCTCCGTCATTGCAAGGCGACAAATTTCTGAAATGTCAGGCACTATTAATACGTCATTACAAACCGACGAGGCTTCTAAATATGGGCAAAAATGGGGGGGGGGGGCATTTGGTTCAAGGGATTCAGAGGGAAACTATCGTCTGTTGGGTCTTCGAGACATGGCAACAAAATCTTCTCATGATACTCTGGAAACATTTGAGAAAAATATTTCGGACATTGATTTAAACTGAAGATGTAACCTCTGCAAAAAAATTAACCAACATAAAAAATAATATAAGTGATAGTGCAGCAACTGAAACCAAATGTGTTACTTTACTCAAGGAATATTGGAATGAAATTTTGACATTAGTTTATAAGAATAATGAAACAATGAATGAAGAATCACAACAAGCTTTAAGTCATATGAACAATATCTTTTGTGGACTTCACACCCTTGTGCATATGGCCGATGTTTCCCAACAATCTTTGAATGAGGTTGAGAGAAGGTTTTTTTGAAAATGATGTTCCTATTTTTAATACATGTTTATCAAAACAAGGTCAGTCCGGCACTGTTAGAACAGCATGCAAAGCTTTTGCGCGCAGAGGAGATTAACAGAATGGCTGTAACCAAGGATTTAAAACTTTTATTAGTGACTTTTTGTAAGTTGCCCCTACAACCTTTGTGTGCAAATCGTTTCAATATTTTGTTTACAAATGCTGGACATGTGTACTTTTTGAAAGAAAAAATGATTGAGTATTTAAGCAAAACAAGCTGCGTAAATGTGTTTTACAAGATTTGCAGACACCATTTTTTGTCAGTGGATGTAAAGCTATAGGATTAATCTCAAAATTTATAACAACACCATTATGGCGAATCATAGAAAGCAAAGAAATCACAATATCTGAAATGAACAATAAATATCGTGAACTTTTAACTTGTTTGAATGACATTGTAACTAACCTAGAAGGTTTTATTGCTGGAAAGTTATTCCCATTTAAAGAGAGTGTAGTTAACACAGACAATATGCTTGAAAAAACTGTTGAAACCAATTGCAAATGATGACAATGTGGTTTTGATATTGTCTCTGATAATTCCTGCTTTAGCCAAAGTGATAAAACACCAAATACAGTGATCATTTACCTGGCGGTGTACATGGAAACCTCAATCAAAATGAAACTTGAAGCGTTGACAAGCATAACAAATTTACGGAGCGTGTTTTTCACTTGTTGACCACATTTTGTTGGCAAGGCCCAACATATCAACTCTTTTTTCTTTAAATAAAACTAATGAATTGTTTCATGAACATGAAAATATAAATCAAATCATATTAGAAAGCAGAAAAGAAGCATCGAAAGAAAGACAACGTTTTAAAGAAAGGGCTAAATCAATATTAAAAAAAAGAATTGAAAAGCAAGAATAAGATTTTAGGAAAAAAGAAATTCAAGAAAGGAATAGGGTACACAAACTTGAAAAACACACAACTGAAATGTTGTTTTTTGGGCTGTGGCAATTTCCAGGTCAAGTGGAAAAAGAACTAAGTGAAATTATACGCATAAATAAAGGAAAATGCATTGAAAGCACAACTTAGATTTAGAAGAGATGTTTTCAAACAGAAATGTGACAAAAAAGAGGTTTATGCCTTTTCCAAAATGATTGACGGAAAACGACAGCAACTGTCGGTTGAATTATTAAAAGAAAATGTTGTTACATTAATTAACCAAAGCTTCGAAACACCACAAGAAAGCGAACACTTTTTAGTTGGCCAAAATATTGAGCACAAATGGACTGAAGATAAGCAGGCTCAATGGTACCACGGGAAAGGTATGTCACAGGTAAATGACACATGTGTATGGGTATTGAATTTAATACCTAAATTGATATATTGAATTTAGTTTTTATGTGTGAACATTCAACGCCGAACATGTCTTGATACTGGAAGATGCACCATTCCTGTTAGTTTTTAACAAACTTATTTCAGCTTGATTGCATCAAACACCATTACGAATAAAGTTTTGAGTCAGTATCCTGGGAACAAACAGTACATGAATTCATTAAAAAGATCTCCAGAATGACCTCTTGTTCGCATGGTGGACCTCGTTTGCATGTTGGACACCATGTCCACTTCACCATTGCGACCTTAATTAATAAAAATGAACATTATACAACTTATTTTATACACTATTATACAAATAACATTAACTAATACAGCTTTCATGAGCATATTTTATATTGATATAAAACATACTTGAAACATGTTGTGACATGTTTTAGGTTCCCGGATTTCCTGCCTGGTTTAATGTGGTGTATGCAGATGATCCGGCCGTCTATTCTGTTCAGCTCGGAGAAGATTACAGAGAGGAAGATGTTCTTATCAAGGCGTGATCTTAATGTAACTGATCAGTACATGATCAAAGTACAAATAAGCTGTTATTTTTTTTTAAGTTCATGTTGCTTTTTTTTAATTGGATTGTTGGCAAATTAAATTAGTTATAAATGCTGACCGAAAAGCTTCAGATGCAGATTTTCTTCTCTTTATTGTTGGTAAAGGCAACTAGATTTTAGTTTTCATGTAGATTTTTTAATAAGTGTATTAATTTAATAATTAATATATTTAAGTATGCTGTATAATAATATGATTGCGAAAAAACTGCACTTGATGTATTACTGTGTAAGTATGTTTTGTTGTTTTTACAACAATACAACACAATTCCTGCAATGAATTAAATTGTCTTAAATAGCAACAACTCTATATCGAGTGTTTATACATTGAAATTACATTAATCATTATATTCTTTTTATTGAGATCTTTACAATTGTGTAAGATGACTGTATATTTGCTCGGAAAAATAATGTGATATGTATGCGCCATAATCTGGCAGACAAAATCAATGTACACAAATTTTCAAAGGACCATAACTCCCTTCAGTTTTAAAACCAATGGTACCATTGTGTTTTCTCAATGATGTATAACACTTGTTTATTTAGTACAAATTAAAAAAATGACATACTGATGCTAGTAACAACGTCAAATTGAGATAGTTAAGCTTCGTCTTCAATAAACTTATGTAATGATACATATAATTAACCAATTAACATTGGCATATTTCCTGATTTAGATTTGGGTTATACGTGGTCCTCAAATTTGATTCACCTTGCTTTACTAAAATTATTCTGAAGCACCCATATATGGACTTGTTGCAAAATAATTGTTTTCTTTAAAACCGTTTTAATAAATCAACGCTATGTACAGCTAACAAATCCTTTCCTATTCAACATCTTGCTCATTGTCCACTTGCTAACCACACTCACATTTATAAGTGTCCATGCCAATAATGCTTTCATTTTTCCTAAGTTTGTATTATAGTATTTATGTATGTATTTACTATGGACATAGTATGCCCATACGATTTCACTTATTCTGTCTTTCTTTAATATCAGAAAACTAGATACAGTTTTAGCAATAGTTTAAATAGATCACAATTGATGTCAGAAGATTAAATTAAACTGTTGTTATTGTAGAATTGCAATTGCCTTCTCATTTAAGGCTTTGCTAAGTAAAATTGTTTGTTGCCGTTAAATAACTTCGCGTTAACTGCCGCAAAACATTTGTAGCATTATTGTCTTTAGGCCGACACAAAGTGCTCGCCCAATGATCAAGTACTGAGTTTGGTATATTATATAAGCGACATAATATTGAATTAAACACCCTACATTCGAAGAAGCGGTGTAAATGTCTTTGTAACTGTCCGTCGGTCGATCGATAGGTCGGTCGGTCGGAAGTCGATGAACCACACAAAATGCCCATATCCACTGTATTTGGACATAACAGGTACAGTAGACCTTGAGCTGCATTATGACCCTGCTCCCCCATCCCCAAAAAGGGGGAATTTTCAAGGTTATGTTTTTCTAAAGCCTCTAGGTAGTTTGCTTTTTCTGGCAAAAATGCAAAATTCTATTGGGGCTTTACAGAGTTATGGGACTTTGAAACGCATACCTCTTATTTTGCCTTTTTACTCTTTTTAAATTGAAATACTGCTGCTATTTTTTCTTTTAAAGCAATATTGTTGCTAAATAACTGGTGCCCCATCATATTCTATCGAATTTAGATATTGTGAATGATAAGTCTACCTACATAGTGTATCTTTGATACACACAATTGTAAATATCAACTATTTTGACAACAAGTTTCGTCCCTTTGTTTGGATCCGTTCGTTTTATTGAATTTCTACATACAAAACCAAAGGTTTGACTTTCAAAATGTCATGAAAAGGTAAGTGGAATTGATTTCTTAATTATTTGATCAGTTAAGGTAAATCAGAAATACATCTTAATGTATTTTTCAAAAAAAGAGTTATAATTAAGCTGGGAATTCAAGTAAATTTATCACACCTCAAGCTGTGTTGATACATTTGCTCAATTTGCTCTATATATTTGTTCCAAGGTTCATTATTATTTTCACATTATGATAGTTCTCTCTGTTTGTCCAAGAAAATGTAATTGCTGTTTCACCTTGAAATAATACAGATAAAAGATTCCATAGCAGGTTTCATTTGAACTTAAATAAGAGAGGAACAAACTATTATGTGCAAACTTTAACACCGTTTTATTTTGACAATACTGTTAGTATTTTGCGAATTTATGAACATAAAATACTATTTTAAAAATATACATTAACAAAATTAAAAGCATGTTTTCTATATATAAATAATATTGCAAGTAAATTATATACAGTCAGAAGAGTAATCCTACTAGAACAAGTGAATCCTTGCTACATGTATTATTTAATTCTTTATACGGCTTTCAATTAAGAAAATGTTCAATAAAAGAAACCTAGGTTTCTAGGTTTATTGTGTCTTCTAAAAATGAAGTGTAATATTATTCAAATAGTACTAGTGCTTGTTAAGTGGCAGAAATTCTCTTAATTGTCTCTTTTCAGAAACTTATTATGGAAAAGCCTATTCGCCGACAACAATCATAGAACTTGAAATCTAGCCAAAAGATAATAAGGGGGAACTTGTTTATTTTAAAAGTACAATAAAGGAAGAGGTACATTTACTAACAGATTATAGTTTCCAAAAACTTAAAGATGTCGCAAAAACAAGGTCAACATATAAATCCTCAAAACATAGACCAGAACACTTTACTAGTAATCTGCCCGCACAATAGGATTTTGAAAAACATTGAATACACATGTGAAGTTACCAGTTGTTCACCAATCCAAGTCAAGTTCCAAAGCGGGTATATTCATTACCTGATGATGATGACAATCAGCCCTCTACATCAACGCACAGGCGTATATCCTTAGATGCTACCAGTAGCTCTTTTCTGTTTCCAGTCGATAGTTGCATTTTTTGTTACAAAATTAATATCAAAGTTAGGGACTGTAAGCAAACTCAAATGAATGTGTTAATGGGCTGACTAATCAATTAAGCTATCAGCGATTCAAAAGTTTGATAAACGAATGCTTTGTGAAGTTCAGGATCAAAACGTTATTCCCCGTGAAGCAATGTAACATAATGCTCGAGAAGAAATTATAAAAGATATTGGACTCGCCATGCAAGTCACGTAGGCTCAGAAGCAAGCACTTACCAATCAGAGCACACTGAAGCTTTCAAGTACATATGTAATCATTCGTAAGAGCATATTGTACTAAGAAATAATGTAGAATGACTCACAATGATAAACGAAAGATACATTAGCTACATTCTTAAACACCTACATTCTTGATACAATGAAGAATATAAAACCCATAAACTCAAAGATTAGCTGTCAAAACATTTTCCAAACCCATTTGGTGTGCAGGATGGAATGGATGATTTCTATTGTTTATCATTTGGTGTTCCTGTTGAACCTGTAGCAGCTGCCAACATTCTTAAGGCAGTAAGTATTTGTTGTGCTGCTATGGAAGCCTTTATCACTGGTTGTCTCATTGAAAAGAATGTATTGTTACATGATCTTGTCAGGCAAAACAAACTGAAGACATATGCTACATCCGAAGTGATTAAGAAAATAAGAAGTTCTAGTAACAAACTGGCACAAGCTAAACCTAAACGCAACATATTGGCACAATTGATCCTTCTTTTAATTCAGAATGATATTGATCTTGAACGGATACTTTCTTATCCACTCCAGTACCTTGGTCTTTTGAAACAGCCTATGGCATGCCAGTGAAAACGGATAAAGCAAAGCTTTTACATTATATGGAGACTAATTGAAACAACATCAAATTATGATGTTACCAGTATAAGTGATGGCAAAGCAGTACTACACAGCCTGGTATCAGTACCTAATACCTTTGAAGAAGTTGCCAAGGTGGTTTTTGGTCACCTTCCAAAGTGTGGTCGTGATTTTGTCACAGATACCTATCATGAAACTGCAGTCAAATCATCACCATCGACATTTCTTTTTTTTCTTTTGTCAGGTGACAAAACCAAAAACGCTCAGCGATTGGAAAATTTTTCTTTCACAGGATTTAACAAACCTCAGATTCTAAAGTTACTATTGGAACAATGGAGCACTGAAAAATATGCAGAACAACTTTAGGATCTCCAAATTTATTTTGTTCTTGGTGATACTGTCTGCTTACAAGCTATGGCGTACTGATAATTGATGTAGTTCAAGACGAATCTATGTTTTCGTCTCATGAGGAAGCAGATACAAGATTTATTTTGCACTTCATGCACATAAAAGAATTTAAACCAAAACCATACTTGTGAGATCACCCGATACAAATGTCTAAGTGCTTCTTATTAGGTATTCGAGAAAAATTGGGTGTTCAATCCTATTTGACATAGGAACTGGAAATAAACGTAGACACATCGACATAGAAAAGATTGTAAAGGCAAAGGGAAATGATTTTTGTTCAATGTTATACGCAATTCACAGCTTTACTGGTTGCGATACTGTGAGAGCATTTGTGAGAAGGTGGAAAGAAGGTTCAGTAATTTAAAAGCTTCTCAAGAAAAATACAGACTTAATGCGTACCTATGCCAAGTTTGGTGAAAGACAGGAGTGTAGTACTTGTTCGTGGAAATAGAGTAATTTGTATGTTATATGTATTTAAAACTAAATTACTCAGATATAAATAAGCTCAGGTCTGATACATTCTGTAAGAGAAGTGAGATGAAAGATAATACGCTGAACTCATGCGACACTATTGACTTAAGTTTGCTACCTCAATTTACAGCACCACTAAACATGCACACGAGACGTGCTAATTACCAAAGATATATTTGGTTACACGCCCATGAAATATATCCCTGCATATCTGATGTTCAAAATAGTGGCTGGAAACTTAGTGCAGACGGACTCAAATATTTGTGGACTGATAGTGACATTTTTCCCAGTGAGCTAGGGGACATACTTTGTTCAAAGCAAGAGCATAAAACCAATCAAGATGAGAATGAAAATGATGATAGTATTGAAATTGACAAATTGCTTAATAAACAATTTGATGATCAGTGTTATAACTCCTGTTTGTTACATTTTGATTTGTAAGTATAAAATGATAATACTAATTATTAGTATTACTAGTATTATTATGGTTAGTGTTATTATAAAAATAATAATCATCATCATAAAAAAGATGATACAATTATCAGGTTATAAATATCTTCTAAGTTGAGTATTATTTGGTCTATGATTTGCCTGAGAGATGTTTTCCTATGTATGTTCTCTCTTTTATCATCATTATTATTATCACTTTTATTGTAAGTATTATCATCATGATTTATCATTTTTGTATTCATTATTGTCATTATCTTACCAAGCGTATTGGCATATTGTTTGATATAATAATTTGATTATGATCTGAAATAGTATGTTTCACACACAATAAATGTTTAAGGAATATGTATGTTAATCATATAAAAATATGTGTAAAATATATATGTGTCACATATATATTGTAATAGAAAATATCATTATCTAAATAAACACCTTTTATAATTTAGCGGTAAATCAATAGTCCAAAACCGTGAAATAACAATAAGACTGAAAAAATCCACAGCCACAATTGTCAACATAACAGAATTAAAATATTAGATGGCTGGATGAAGATACAAGTCCTATGTGTGCGTTAAGACTTACCAATAACATATTAAAATAAAGATGATTTGTTAATATTATCATTATTTCGCATTTCCAGTATTTAACTGTTGTGCTAATATTTCCTCTAAACAACACCATACACCATATATTTGACAGTAAGACAATACTCATCAGAATAATAGATGACGAATTACCATGTTAAAGGAATATGTATGTGCATCATATAAAAATATTTGTAAAATATATATGTGTCACATATATTTTAATGGAAAATATCCTTATATAAACATAAGAGGTAGGCTTTGAATGATTAATTTTTTTATTAAGGAATGATAAGATAAGTTGTTTTCTTTAAAAAATAGCATTTTGTATAAAAGGTAATCAAAAAAATGATTAAAACACGTTTTAAACTCATATATTTTAAAGTTAAATTTCTCCGTAATGTCCCGCTAGCCTATTGCAAACAAAGTGTCATGAGACTCAGGGGATATAGAGGATTAACAAATTTCTCAAGGGGGGAGTAAACGTGTTCTTGGCTCATGGCCTACAGTTATATCAAATTCGAATAACTTTTTTCGGAGATGTCACGCGTAAAAAAACACAATAAAAATGTCTTGCTATTCATTGAATGGCAAACACGTTCTAAAAAAGTCATAGGAGCAGAACAGCATGACAATATGTGGTTGTCCGCATTTAAGTGATATATAGAGAATAACAGGTTACTGCATGATCGTTTTGTAAAGTATCAGACAAGGCTTAAACAGAAATAACTTATTATATACATGCCGAGCCTGATATATCGCAAAACGATCAGTCTGTTTTTGTTTCTGTTTATCATACCACTCACACCACTCACCCCTTTTTTCAAGAAATAATAACATATAATCGCTACGCACAGAAACAATTCAATTTGTGTAGTGCGTATGAATCATTCTTAAAATAACGATGTTCATTCCTCAACACGCAAAGTAGCGCCATTCATGGAAATTGTATATCGATGTGAAGTCTACTTGTTTCTTAAATTATGCAACACCACTTTAAGCAGTAATACACTATTACACACAATAAATGCATATGCCGAGCGGAACTGTCTTTGTATTAGGATCGGAGTTAGTGTTCGTGTGTCGTATGAGTATATAGCGTTGCAGGAAATTAAAATGATCCGTAAAACAAAAGTGTGTCTTTGTGTCGTATGAAAGAATCAGCCCTAACACTAAATTTAGATTCACATCGTACATGCATGATCAGTTGTCAAACGAAAGTACGGTTGATATTCAAATGCATTATTTTTCTCTTTCCGGGGTATTGTTTTACTATGTTGATGCTGCATTAATACATATAAGTGTATATGAAGTGAAAAAAAACTACAATAAACAACGGTTGCGATAGACACCTATAAACATAGCTTATACTGTTAGAAGCGTCTAATGTCACTTTAATCAGGGTGTTCGTATGTCAGAACTATATGATATAATGTTTGGTCAAATATGAAGATTTGTTTAATGATTCATGTGCAGTACTAAGTAAGTCTAAATGCACACCTTTTTATTTACGTTTATTTCTCTACATGGCATGGGTGATAACTAATTGTCCTTAATTATTACTTGCAAGATGGCTTTTAACAGGGGTACTGGATTATGAATTACTGATGGGCATCATGTCATCTCCACAAATTGTACCTTATGTGGCCCATACTTAGGACAAGACTATCAAAGAGAAAACTGTTGTGTAAAACACCACTGAATTCAGACAATTATGGATGACCAAACAAATGTGATCATTTATTATATGACAAAAACTACCAGTTTGATATATATGTTATATGAATTAATATTGATGAACACAAATAAATAATATAAATATTAATTTTCAAAATATTTACTTCGACCATTTGATACTGTTTTAGCTTCTCATTCTCCTCTGCCATAAATAAAAAATCCCAATTGATGTAATAAAAGCAAACACACTTTAATATTTGTTTTATAAGTATAAATTTATTATGATCAATTATTAACCGATGTGAGCCTAACTAAAAGATCTATGCTTTGCTTTGAAATGCGACGATTATATATAACGCAGTCATATCTCACACTGTATTTTCATTTTTGGTTGTCCGAATTTCTAACAGATACATATATTGGAAACCGGAAAAAAATACAACTTATGTTTATGGTTTGGTACCTTGAAACGTTCTACCACATGTGTATTTATATACATGTTATATTGTGTTTAAAACTGAACATACAATATAAACACTCACCGAATGCATTTATAACAGTTTACATCTAAAAAGCCAAGTTAATACCATCTTTGATCTCTGATCGCGTGTTCGATTCCTTTTAAAAACTGACAAAATAAGAGTTTTATCGTCAACATGTATGTACAATCTGCCCTTTTGTTATCAGGTTCCCAATAACATGATTCTAAATGTAAAAAGCCAAGTTATTGCCATTTTTGAACACCGGATCAAGGATACGATCTCTCTGGAAAAAAGTCCAAATGAGAGTTTAATCGTATATTTGAAATCTCAGCTTCGTTATTAAGTTTCCGAACTTTAAGTGACGATATTGAATGAATATGGATTTAGGTCATATGCTATACCAATTCCTTCTACGTTTTATTTTATGAGGATGGCCAAAACCTTCTCTTTACATTTTGACATAAAACGTAATAAAATTCCATTCGCTACCGACACCGTTATCGACTATAGTTTTATCACGGGTTATTTAACATGGACTTAAAACAAATATTTGACAAGAAGCAAACTGGACCCCATATGTTTACAAGTAAGATGTACTCAATCGTTCAGTAAATTAAAGCACTTCATTGAATTTTAAAACAACGTTTGGCCTTTTTCAGAACAAGATTCACGTCTCATGCAATAAAACTAAGGCTAATAATGTACACGGACATTCGTTCCTGAATACTGGTGAAGTAAGCGAAGTAAACTGGCTTTGATTCCCTATCAAAGACAACATGTTAGCATAGAGTTCTGAAATACTCAATCGCTTCTTACTACTTTAACATCTGCGTTAATTTTCAAAGATTCCTTGCGATCAGTTGTGATTACATTAAATGAAATGACATCGTGTAACGGATAAAGCATTGGTAACGAAGTATTTATTTACTCGTGCTATGGAACGTTCATGTAAAATTATGTGCGGCTGAAACTTTTTGTTACAGTGTATTTCATGTATAACAATATAACATATGAATGACAATAATGTTATCGATTTGATCAAACAACAACAATAATAATGAAAAGTTGCTCTCTCTCTATATACATTATGATTTAACCCTTTAACTTCTAATGCAGATGAGACCCCACACCATCTCTATCTTAATGTAGATTAGACCACGCAACCTTACTCATCATATAGATATGAACCGACACCATATTTATTCTCATGTAGATGATATCCAACAACATCAATATCCTAAAGCAGATTAGACCGCACTACCTCTCTAAGATCATGTAAGTCACTCCAAACATTTCTTAACTTCAGTAACTGAGACCCAGATCTTCCTCTAAAAACATTCGAGTCTAACACCAAACTCTTGTCAACTATATCTGAGTGAGGCTTCGCATAATTGTCAACTACATTTGAGTCGGATTCTGCAGATAAATCATGCCCCGTGTCTCATGAATTCTGGTTCTTATCCAATGTTAATACTCATGCACTCTTTCTCCAAGTCAGTATTCAATACCTCTTAATCAAAACAGTTACTGAAATTGTATGAGACAACTTAACCATTGTTCTCTACTGACAAATATATAAATAATGGTGTTACAGTAAATATATTTTTCCATACCCACTTCATCTTGATTGTCATTCACAGTAACATCATTTGTATCATCTAGTTCTTTTAACACACTTTCAACCATGACGCTGTTCATAGTTAATATATTGCTGTCTGAAAAAGAACACATACATGTTTCACATCGTGAGGAAAGGTCGAACAAGTTTAATGATTTTTGTTCATATCTATAACACAAGTGTATGCTGGTGGCTCAAACCCTATTTTAAAAAGGAAGAATTTATCTATCAAGCATTGTGTTAAAACATTATCAAGGCAGTAAAATTGCTTTTCAGTGTTTTTTCGATATAAAGTGCCACTGAAAGGAGTATCTTAGGCGATGGTAAAGGAGCCAATAGGAAAGTTTTTCGTCCACATCAATTAAATTATTATTTTTTTTTATTTGGAAATAATGTAAGTGTACAAGTACACGTACACATACCTCATGTGTTGCTACTGTATACAATTAGGAGCATACAATTTGTCATTATAATTATTTAGTTATAATTATTTCTTGAAAAGGATTGAACAGAAAGAAATCATTTTTATATAGTTTCTCTCATTGGGATTATTTTTACACATTATTGGCAGTGTATTAGGAACAACATAACTTAGTAAATGCCACACATAGGAAATATGAGTGATACATATACGTTGGTTTTGAAAGAAATAGAAAAAACGAGAAATAAATAAGAGAACAAAAATAAGGAAAACAATAAGCAAATAGGCAAATTAAGATGAAGGATTGTAGATGAGAGGACTAGGACTGGATTGTTAAGCGAATCGCCGGGATTCATTTTTCAGTTTCGTTAAGATGTGTATTGCCGAAAAGTAGAATACCAAGCTCAACATCGCTGGTTATTCTTTTGACACTATTCATTAATGTAATACGTATAGAAGTTAAGTGAGGACATACGAGAAGGAAGTGTTGATTGGATGCAATACCCCCAGTGGAGTGCAATGGGGATCCGATGATGTGTTTTGCGTTAAGGTGTTCATTAAGTGCACTCAATTTAGTCCTTAGCCGCGTATGAAGTATTTGGAGATAAATGAATATTTATTTATTTATATATTTAAATATATTTAACGATTTACTATGTTTAATTTCTTATGGTAGCATATTCCATTTTCAAATGACTGCTGGTAGAAAGGAATTATAGTAGATCATTGATCTGGATTCGGATGTGCGTAATTCATGTGCATTACGGAGATTATACCTAGTCGCAGCTCCGAAATGTTGAGGTACGAGGTCGGACAAGTACTGAGGGTTAAGTGAATTTTGCATTTTGTAAAAAACTATAAGTTGATATTTGTCGTGTCGATCTTGAAGCGGTTCCCATTTTTTTTGCAATTCGTTTAATGAACCTAATTTAAATGCTCCACTTGCAAGTGGCGCTGCTTCGGTTTGAATTTTGTCAAGTTCATGATTTTCTGCTTGAGTGCAGTTATCACATATTACATCTGAATATTCTACCAACGGACGAATAAATGACGAATAAATAGTTTCCAGTGATTTTCGCTCAAGTTGAAATCTCAGTTAACGCATGATATTAATCAGACTCCATGCTTTATCTGTTATGCTTTTAATATGGATGCGCCACTTACAGTCGTTCGAAAGACAAACTCAAGGGTGTTTGTGAGAGCTTACTCCCGGTATTGGCGTAGATAACATTGTGAAAGTATTCGATTCTTGCTTTCTGGAGAATGTAAGTGTTTCAGATCTGGAAGAATTAAATAAGACATGTCATTTAAGTGCCCAGTAAGATATTCGGTTTATATCGTATATGTCGTATATTGCATTTGAAGTGTTTGGGTCATCGATTATAATGTATAAGGATGTGTCGTCGGCAAAAATACGAATGTTACTTCTATGTCGATAACACTATGATTTATGATTATTAGAAATTGTAGGGGACCTAATATAGAGCTCTGAGGAATACCGGCCTCTAGTGAAGCCCAGTTTGAAACTGCACCTGGAAGTACTGTACGTTGACGTCTTCCATTAAGTTTTTAACCCAAGAGTGTAAATTTCCACGGATGCCAATAACATTCAGTTTAAGTTAAAGACCCAGGTGCCAGACTTTATCAAATGCTTTACTTAAACTTATGTCGAAAAAGACAACTTTAAAACCTAATCCGTTGTCGAGGGCTTTGCAAAATGTATCGTAAATACAACTAAGTTTGTTTGTGGATGGATCACCTGGTAAAAAGCCAGACTGCAATGGGGTAAGAATTTGTTATTAATACGGTTTTTGTACACATGTTTAAATTATTTTTTTTCAAACACTTTTTCAATTGTAAGGAATGATATAGGACGGTAGTTAATCGCTAGTTTAGGCTCACCTTTTTTAAAAACTGCACGGACGTTCTCTTCATTCCAACAGATTGGAATTATACATTTGTCGAGTGAGAAATTAAAAAAAGTTACATAAGGAGATTGAATTCGTCTCTACATTTTTTTAAGATACGGTTACTTATACCGTCAGGTCATGATGCTTTGTCTACAGGAATTGTTTTGAGAATATCCTGAACATCAGTAGGAGTGATAATAAAGGACTCTTACAAGATAGAAATTGGTACATAAGTAAGATCAGGTAGGTTATCGTTATCAAAGCCAATTTTTGACTGACTTTGAAAGATATTGTTAAGAATGTTCTCTTTCTCAACGCAATCAGTTACAATTGAATTATCGGCGGGAATAATGAGTGCAGTAATTGGGTAATTATAAGGTTTGTTGATAAATGTCTTAACAGTTCTCCACCAGTTTTTAGACGTGTGGTTATTTTGTTTAAGTTTGTCGCATAGACTATCCCAGAAATGCTCTTTGTCTTGCCTTATTAATGATGTGTTCTGGTTTCGAAGTGTACGACATTTCGACCAATAATAAATACTATGTTTCCATTTTGCATGTTTGTAATTTCGTTTGCGTTTTCTTATCATACGACATATGTGTGTATTTAGCCAGGGGGCGCCACGCGGTTTGATCTTAATTAGCCTGTGTGGAATACAAAGTTTAGCATTTCGAATAATAGTTATATTAGTGATAGTAATAATAATAAGTAGTAAGTAATAAATAGTAATAATATTGATTGTATTGCATTATATTTCGACATCATTACTTACAATTGATTCCCAATTAAATATAGAGTAAGTTCCACGTAACAAATCGCACTTACCGTCATCGTATTTCCATATGAGACGCTCGTATATTTTTGCTTTAGACTTGTTATATTTGAATAGACCAATAATAGGTCAATGGTAGCGATAATGTTGGTCACGTAAATGATTACCGACACCTGATAATACCAAGCTGTTTGGGTTACTTAAAAGCAACAAATCAAGAATTATCGAAGACCTGTCTGTGAAGTGCGTTGGTTCGTCAATAACTTGAACAAGGCTGTACTCAGTGCACCAAGAATCAATATATTATTATTTATTAGATTTTCAACTATAATAATAATGATTATTATTATTATTAAAACATTTACTCGCTTTAAAGTAGAATTATTTAAGTACCTTAAAGTAGTCTGATAGAGATTACAATAATGGCGGAACTATGTTTTACAGCAACTGACCTAATATAATATATTAAGAATAATATCAGGACATCATACAATAATTTTTTTATTTTATTCAATAAAAGACATATAATGTATACATGTATATGATCATAAAACAAAGTGATACAGTGTAGCGGCAATAATGTCTAGACATGTTATACAAGATATGCTAATATATCGTTTTTATCCCCACGTTTGTCGGAGAAAAAAAGTGGGGATATTGTGGTGATGTGCGTCTGTCCGTCCGTCCGTCCTGGCCACCTGCTCCTCCGACAATATTAGCACAATAAACTTGAAACTTACATACATGGTAGCTAAGAGCATATGTGCGACGGTGACAGTGACGCAATTTTGATCTGATCCTTGGGTCAAAAGTTATGGGGGTTGGGCCGGAGCCGGGTCAGAGATTTTCACTTATTTTTTAATGTTATTTTACATCAACTTCTTCATTTCTGTACTGATTTACTTCAAATTGATACTGAGCCTCTGTTATGACAATACGGTCAATCTCAACTATATATGGCCCCATTACCAACCCTGGGGCGCCCCGGCCACATAGGCCACGCCCACCCAAAATTGCCTTTAACTATAATTTCTTCATTTCTACACCGATTCACTTCACATCGATACTGAACCTCTTTCATAACAATACGGTCAATCTCAGCTATGCATGGCCCCATTACCGACCCTAGGGCACCCCGCCCACATTGGCCACGCCCACATAGGCCACGCCCACCCCAAATTGCCTTTTACTATAGTTTCTTCATTTCTACACCGATTCACTTCAAATTGATACTGAACCTCTCTTATGACAATACGGTCAATCTCAGCTATGCATGGCCCCATTACCAACCCTGGGGCGCCCCTCCCACATAGGCCACGCCCACCCAAATTGCCTTTTACTATAATTTCTTCATTTCTACACCGATTCACTTCAAATTGATACTGAGATGGCCCCTTTATCAACTCTGGGGCGCCCCGCCAACATAGGCCACGCCCACCCAAAATTGCCTTTTACTATAATTTCTTCATTTCTACAACGATTGACTTCAAATTGATACTGAACCTCTTTTATGACAATACAGTCAATCTCAACTATGCATGGCGCCATTACTAACCCTGGGGGGGGGACCCGCCCACATAGGCCACGCCCAACCAAAATTGCCTTTTACTATAATTTCTTCATTTCGACACCGATTTACTTCAAATTGATACTGAACATCTCTTATGACAATACGGTCAATCTCAACTATGTATGGCCCCATTACCAACCCTGGGGCGCCCCGCCAATAATATGCCACACCCACCCAAAATTGTCTTTTACTATAATTTCTTCATTTCTACACCGATTCACTTCTAATTGATACTGAACTTCTCTTATGACAATACGATCAATCTCAACTATGCATGGCCCAATTACCAATCATGGGGCGCCCCTGGGTCAAACATGCGGCGTGGGTATACGCGTCGGCCTATGCCGCGCCATTTCTAGTTTGACATTGTGGCTTCCTTTAGATTAAAAAAGGAGAGGTTTATATGTATTTTTGTTGTTGTTTGTAATAAGTGAAAAAAGATGGACAACAGAATAGTTATGAATAAGGATACAATAATAATATCATAGCTTTGCACTAACAATAAATGTGATCATGACCATTTTATTTTGCGCAACACTGCTCCAACTCAAATTGGAACAGTGTTGCATTGAATTAAACATATACAGTGAAATAGAGCTAAATGCCAACTGAATGCGCTGAATAGGCATAGTTAACCCATGTATGCCTAGCGTCTAGAAAAAAAGCCTTGGCAAACAGCGAAGATCCAGATGATAATGCGGCGTCTCATCAGGGTTTGCGCTGTTTGCTTCAAGGAATTTCTGTAAGAAATATTCTAAAAATAGAATTATATATACTAGACATCCCTAAGTTTGAAAATAAATTGATCCAATTTTGAAGGATGGGAGAGTCCATTAGGCATAAATGTGTTAATCAACATACGTTGAGTACTTCGATATATCGGTGTTTATTTTGCTGTTAAATGTATCACTATAAGTCAATTAGACAAGTTGCACACAAATATATGGATACCAAACGTTTGTCTGAAAGAACTTCATACACAAGAGATATTATGGTAAATTATTGCACCTTACCTTTTTTATTACAATATAAAGCAGTGAAACTCCAGCTGCTGGAGAAGTATTGAATTATTGTTATAAACAATTAGTAGGTCCTTTATTTAAGGCAAGTGACCGATTGCCCAAACAGTACAATACAGCACAATACAAAACAACATAAACACAAATAAAGAAAAATGGAAAATGAATACAAGTATGAACACGCCGTTCAGCTATAATTGAGCGTGGACTGACTATTAGCGTGAATGATACACGCACATCACTTTATGATTATATACTTCTACATATAGATTTTCAAAAAGAACTCATTGAATAATTGGTCTCCGTAAACACCAAGTGAAGTTAAAACGTTTTGTGTAACTGAGATGCAGATAATTGTTACCTTATGTCATTAATATAAAATGTGATTTAAGAACAAGTTACACACACACACGACGATATCTCATTTTAAGACTGTATATCCGTTCAATTGAAAGTTGAGAAATCGCCATTAAATAACTGATTATTACAGAAAGCGGAGAGAGAACATATTGTAAACATTGACAATGCTTAGAATCAATATTTAGATACAATAGTAAGCGTTTATACTGGAATTACCATGAACCTCAGCCTATCTATACGTCTGCTCGTCTGTCAATATGTATGTCCGTCGACACAAACATACCTGCAGTCGTTCTCCTCCATTTGTCAAAGTTCAACATGCATTGGTCCTTATAATAGATTTGTGTATTATTGCCTTTTTTATTGTCCTTCATTAACATCTATATTAAATATGCCCCATGTATAATTGGTGTCACCGTATACTTTATTTGAAGAACATATACGTCTCTTTAACAAGAATATCCATCAGTGTTATATTGAGTATGTAACATTAGTATTGACCTTCCACTATCATTACACTGGGGTCATAACTTGCCAGACATAAAGTTTGGGGATGATGAGGGTGCAATTCATGATATAACATTTATAAAGAAAAAAAATATCTTAAAAAGATGTTTTATGAATGAAGTGGGAAAACGAAATCATACGCTTCATTAAAATGCAGTCGGTCCAGTGTATCCGTTTTGTATAATTCGCCAAATTTTCAAACCTTGTGTGTGTTGCCAATTAGTTTGTTAATATATATTACAGATTATAATGCGATATTTGTCTAGTTCTTCGTAGCAATACATCGCTGCTTGTTTTGGATATGGACTTCAGCAAGTGCGTTTTTTTAGACTTCTGTTATTTGCGCAGAGAGAATTTCTTTTCTATCAGTCATGATGTGAACACTGCAGGGCATGTCTTTATTTTGAACTTCAGTAAATGGCAAATAAGACAAAAAAATATGATTTCTCTATTCATTATATGTTTATCTCTTTGCTTCAGGGCAGCTAAAAACGAAGCCAAATTGGAAATGATATGTATAGCAATGACTAAACACTGATCATTAGAAGAATTAATGACTTGCATTGCGTTTTTTTATATATTTATATACTTGAGTTGCACAATATAATGATGCGCCTTGATTTATGTTGGTGTTGTTGTTGGTATCGCAATACAAATTTATTTCCCAAAGCCAACAATGTAATTTAAAGGCAATTCCATACAACATCCCAACAAAACAAAATGTACAATGTCTATCATAACTCTCGCAATTTGTCTTGTGAAGCCGTGGTAATTCGTTCTCTTCTATTATGATGAGTATTGTCTTATGTTCAAATATATGGTGTTGTTTAGAGGAAATAAAAGCACTACAATTAAATACATCAAATGCGATTTAATGATAAAATTGACAAATTATCTTTATTTTAATATGTAATTGGTAAGTCTTAATACAAAAATTTAACTTGTATCTTTATCCAGCCATCTTATATCACCACACTGTCATGTTGACAATTATGGCTGTGGAGTTTTCAGCTGTATTGCTGTTTCACGTTTTTGGACTATTCATTTACCGCTCAATTTTAAAAGATGTTCATTTATATATGTTCATTTAAGCAAGCGTTGTTTACTGACACAATTACCTAAACGGCGACATCACTTACCTTTGTATTTAAAAAATATGTTTATAAGAACAAATTATTAAACAAAACAAATGATTTGCGTACTGTTTACATATCGGTTAATGTAAATAAGTGGATTTTACTTGCCGACAATGATTGGTTGATTTCGTTTGCTATGAATATGTGTTCAATTAGTAATAATTAAAATTACCACATGGTTTTTTCAAACTATATCTCTCTCACCTTGATTGAGTAAAGTATGTGTAACTAACAAAACAATTATTCATTGTTTCTTTCTTTTTCTTATTGTTTGTTACTTACGATTTCTTTGAATGTCTGCATGAATTGTCTGAATTGATGTAACTCGAGGAGTGTCTTGCCGATGTTGGCTTTAAAAACTAGAAGCGCAAGAAGCCAATAATCGCAAGCACAGTACGTTGTAAGTTTGAATATAGGAACGTTTACTTTTATTATTAGGTTGCCGCGTCTTAGGGTTGTCTTAAAAGACTTAAACGTAACGTTTGATTAGACAAGTTTAATCAGAAATCCGTTTCTTCTCAAACACTGTTATTTAGATTGTAAGGTCTTCGTAGTTTGATCAGTCGTTTACATCTTGTCTGTAATGTATCCGTTTTATTATAAATTTAAAATCGTGAAACTCAGTTTATTTGTGTGCTGTATTTGTTTTCCTAAATAATTAGATTAGCATGACATTGAACCTTCTTTATTCGTGTCGTTTAGAAGTTCTTTATGATTTTGAACTTGATGTTGAATTAAGCTCCAATTAATCAAATATATAACATTATATGTTTATATATCACTGTAGCCACTGAACGGTAATTCAATTAACAACTGTTAGCCATTTCTGTTTCGTCTAGTGTGAAAAATAAATTTGAATTAATGACAATTTATCATAAATTAAATAATACAAATAGCCATCACTCTTAAGTTTTCTATTTGAAACATGTCTTGATGAATCATAGTTTATCGTAAAAATCGTGTTCATGTCTATAATTTTATGAAAACAGATATCCGGGTTCACATTGTAAAATGCCATATATTACCTGTAAAATACCACAATAAATAGGCATGATTTTACATCTTTTTAACTGTATTAAAATACCAAAATGCAATATTGTAGTTTTTTCTGTCGATTGTTTTTACCTGTCGTTGTGTCTCATATTTGTTTATACACTATTTATTTAGTTAAATAGAAAGGACATATAAACAATACAATACAAACATACATACATCTCGTATTTGATCAAGTGGATCAATATCAATGACTCATGACATTCACAGCTTAATGAGAAACGATTTTATACACATACGATTTGATTGTCCTTGCCATTCGACACTTATACATCTGACATTTAACTTAACGAAAATATTAGCCAATTATCACTTGTAGTCCTTCAGCCAAGTACCCAAAATTGAGGTGGGGTGTACCAGTAAGGGGGAGGGGGGCAAAACTACACCTATATATCTTGGAAGATGCATGCCAGTAGCATGTGAAAATAGTTGATAACAGTCTGGTACTGGTAGCTTTTGGTATTTTTTCTCCTTTGAATATGGAGCCTCAATCAGCTTAATTTTCATAAATTGTCTGGGAGAAATTGAACCGAAATAGGGTCAATATGCACTTTGACCCCCAAAAAATTGCTACAAAACTTATTTTAACTGATCTTGGTAGGGTAGAAGGTCCTTAAAAACATATCAAAAGTTTACCACAATCGTACCTGCGGAAAGTTGTTTTTTTCAAGATGGCCGCCAAGATGGCCGTCATGACCTATTTATGATCATAACTATGTAACTATCCAATCAAATTTGATGAATTTGGTGTCTATATCTAGGTTTCAAGGGGAAAAGAACACATAATGATCATCAGAAATTGTTAAAGTTTAATTTAGTATACGCCCATTTAACATGGCGTCGAAAATGGCCGCCAAGATGGCCGTCAAAACCTTTTTATGATCATAACTATGTAACTATCAACTTAAATTTGATAAATTTGATGTCTATATCCAGGTTTCAGGGGGCAAAGAACACATTAATATCATCAGACAAAGTGTAAGTTAATTATGTTACACCGAACTTTAACATGGCGTCCTAAATAGCCGCCAAGATTGCCGCAAAGATGGTCGCCAAAACCTATAAATTGATCATAACTATGTTACTAGCCACTCAAATTTGACGATTTGGGTGTCTATACATAGGTTTCAGGGGGCAAAGAACACATTAAGATCATCAGACATAGTTTAAGTTTATTATATTACACACAAATCCAACACAGCGTCCAAAATGGCCGCAAAAACTTATTTATGATTATAAAATATAACTATGTAATTATACACTCAAATTTAATGAAACCCAGGTTTCAGAGAGCAAGCAACACATTAATATCACATTGATATCATCAGACAAAATGTCAGCTAATTATGTTAAACAGAAATCCAACACGGCGTCCAATGGCCATCAACACAATGCGAAGGATCACAAGTCCATAACTTGTTACTCAAACGTTATGGTTGTTATGTAAAATGCCATAGTTTAGGAGACAAGAAACACTTTAATCGAATTGAGGTTATCTCTAAGAAGTTGAATACTCATAAAATCCAATTGACGACATCTGGAAAAGAGAATGAACCAGCACATGACTTCATGATAGGATCAGGTTTTACTAACTTCTGTTGACTTGATTTTTTACCGTTGCTGAAAATCATTGCAGATTAATTACAGTCTGAATAAGCACGATTTCTTTCAAAAGGTTAGTATTATACACCTTGCGTTCCTTTGACTATTTATTTACATAAAAGCGGCAGTAGATGGTCTTATTGTCCCTTTCGGAGTAATGCAGGATCAAGATGAGTAAATATGTATCCTCGCTTACCAACGTTGTGGTGCTACGACGGGGTCGTTATTCTGTATTTAAAAATTTGAACGTCTGCATCCCCTGAAGACAGAACAACATAGCATCCCATTTTAGTCAGAGTTGTGCTGATTAGAGCAATCATGCCGGCCTTGTTTCTGTCACGAGACAAAAAGTCTTCCTTTTTTACATGAGCATTCTGTCTCTTTGCTGAAACTCACGATATGATTCACGTTCCGGTGCATTTTGTCTTTGTTATAATCACCGTCTTCGTAGACATCGAACCCCACTTTCGCTTGTCCGGAATGCCTTTCACTGCATCTACATACGTTTCGGCTATTGCGTTATATGAGTTGCCCTTCTCCATGGTTAACGATGCAGCGAAGTGCCACCATCAGGCATCTGTTTCATGAATACAGTTCATCACAGCCTCACATGATGTGTCTACAGCATACTCTCAAATTGCGTGAGCGATCTGAGGCTTATCTGCTGTACAAAGTATGTTCTTGGCTTCAAAGAAGGCAGCAGGATGGGAGCTCAGTTCATAAGACAATGCGACTGCAAGGGCAGGATCTTAATTTTTTGACACGACCCGAAAACGCTGGAACAGAAGAGCATGATCAAAAGCACTGTCAGAAGCGATCTTGACAGCCAAGCTATTACCAAGAGATTTGGCTCTGCATTTTCTCGTGAATTTATAACCAAAGACCGACTTTCCTATGCTATCTCTTATGATCGTTTTCCCAACCGCCTCAATTGCATGAACATTCACATGTGACCCAGCCACTATCCCATTTACCATGTTTCTGAGAGTAGGGTCAGCTGTGTATGGTGATCTGGTTGTAATCTGGGTCTGCATTTTCTCTAGATCAGAAGAATCCCCTTTGATGCACGCTTCAGTTGAGTCTTTGTGTTGTTGACTTGTAGTATAGGTCAGGTCTGTGAAATCCTGCATCGCACTGTTGTGCTCGGATGTTGCAGATCGGGTTCAAGGAGTTTGCATTTCCTCAGTCATTCCACTGCCGCGAGTTAAACAACATGTGCTCTATAAAAACATCATCAATGTTTTCTCAATAACAAGATCAAGTCCTAGCCCAGCCCAGTACTGATGGCTCCTACAAACAGCGTGAAAACCAAAACCGAACTTTCGATAAACGTCCGGGTGCGTTTCCTCTAGGTTGCTTATTTGCTGCAGGTATATGTAGTTATACGCAGATTGCAGGTAATGAATCCAGCAGCAGCAAAGATGGATAGCAAATTGGGCACTGCCTAATGCATCAACCAATACCCAGTACGATATGGTTTAATCAACACCATTGAATTGTTAATCATAAGCTAATAATTCAGTCATACTATGCTTGTCTTTGAGGTCTGGGCAATTTCATGTTTCGATTTCTCTGTAGCCCTCTCGAGTTTGATCATAATCGCATAACATATCATCTGCTAGCGTCGTTTTGCCCCTCAAAAGGGAAGAGTACAAATCCTTGGCATGATCCAGCAGCATCTGAATGTCTGGATCTTCCTTGGTCATTTCGGCTGAAAGCTTGCTGTGTATGCACTTTTCAACAAGAAGATGGTCCCGTGAAGCCCTCTTGGCAGCTTTTCGTGTCACAATGTGAACAATTGCATTACTCAATAGAGAGCCTCAATTATGTTTTTGAGAGCGGTTTCTTCCACGAGGGATTCTTTGCCCACCCCGCCCGCAAATTCATACCTTTATGAAATATCCCAAATTCTGAACAACATTTTCAACTACTTTGTGGCGCATCAATGATTATTTCCAATACAAGGGTTGGTCAAACGTTACAATGGTGTGAAGGTTGTGGCAAGGTTGCAAACTAAGACTTATGTTGACAGAATGCACGCTTTGTCCCTATTGTACATATTTATCATAGGCAAGAATTTGACTGACAAAAGCCCAGGGTACTGGCTTTGCTGATGCAAGATACGCATCATTCCTTGCCAATTCAGTGTTGCCTGAAGCTGAAAAATATCGATCCTCTTGTCAAAATCCAGAAAATGCGGCAGGTCCAAACTATGGCGTTTCACATAACAAGCATCACGTTAAAAGAAATGGACTTGCGTCCTTCGTATTGTGTAATTGGACGCCATGTGAGATTTCTGTGTAACATATAAAACTTAAACTACGTCTGACAATCGAAATGTGTTCTTTACCCCTCGAAACCTCGGTATAGACAACACAATCATCTAATCTGAGTGGATAGTTTAATAGTTATGATCATTAATAGGTTTTGATGGCCATCTTGGCGGCCATTTTGGATGCCATGTTGGATTTGTGTGTAATATAGTAAACTTTAACAATGTCTGATAATCTTAATGTGTTCTTTGCCCCTTGAAACCCCTTCTATATCCACCAAAATAATCAAATTTGAGTGGATATTTACATAGTTATGATCATAATTAGGTTTTGGTGGCCATCTTGGCGGCCAGTTTAGACGCAATGTTGAATGTGTGTGTACTATTGTTAACTTAAACAATGTCTGATGATCTTTGTGTGTTCTTTGCCCCTTGAAACGTATGTATAGACACCAAATCCATTAAAGTTTAGTGGATACTTACATAGTTATGATCATTAATAGGATTTGGTGGGTATCTTGGCGGCCATTTTGGACGCCATTTTGGATTTGGGTGTTATATAATAAACTTATACAATGTATGATGATCCAAATATGTTTTTTGGCACTTGAAACCCATATATAGCCATCAAAATAATCAAGTTTGAGTGGATATTTACATAGTTATGATCATTAATAGGTTTTGGCGATTATCTCGACGGCCATTTTCGACGCCATGTTGGATTTGTGAGTACTATTGTACACTTAAACAATGTCTGATGATCTTTATGTGTTTTTTGCTGCCTTGAAACTTAGGAATAGACACCAAATTCATTAAATTTGATTGTAAAGTTACATAGTTGTGATCATTAATAGGTATTGGCGGCCATCTTGAAAAAAACACTTTCCGGAGGTCCGATTGTGGTGAACTTTTAATATGTTTTAAAGAAGCTTCTACCCTTTTCAGTTAAAGTACCTTTTGTAGAAATTTTTTTGGTGGTTCAAGGTATTTTTTTCTTTCATATATTGACCCTACTTATTTGGAGTCTCGCTAGTTTTAAGGAATTTTTCTTGCAATCCTATTAATATTTATAGATATGCAAATGTACTTATTTGCATATTTAAGGGAAGATCACACTAGGAAATAATCATTATCTTCATTTGAACACCAAACTTGTTTTCAAGAACTAATTTTGAAGAAATATTTGAGAATAATACTTGCTAAACTAGCTTTTTAGTCAAAGCCTAAAGCCATAGAAACAGCTCAATAATAACTTATAGCTGCCCAACTGAGATTGTTATCACTCATTTTGTTTCTTTATATTGAGTAAACAATCAAGTAAGATAGGTGTTGTTTTTCCCCCCTGAGTGGTACACCCCAACCCATCTGGCTGATTGACTATTGTGGAAATAACGTGTTTAGCAGTTCTAACAATATACTTATAAAAAGACATGGGAGATTTTTATATTTCAAAACGGGGATATGGTGATATTTGTGACATTTTGTATAAATTGTGATGTATTTTCTTCGAAAACTGTTCGTTTCCAATCCCGGTTACGTCTGTTTGCTGTAATATGAAGACGGCCCATCGCACAATTTTACCTGATACACATACGTTCAGGTTTCTTTACTGGGAGCATCAAATCATTAGTATTACATAATTTGTGAAGGGTATAACATATGTACAGATTTATAAATTTAACAAATGTTGATGATATAGATTTCATTGATGTGATCAACGCATAAATGTATACATAACAATTTAAGAAATTGTTTCATAGTTTTGTTTTTGGAATCACGCATTCGTTTCCTTTCGTAATCATTAATACTAGTGTCAGATTTGTACAACTATTCATTTAAGCAGTGTGAACGTCAAGCCAATATGGGAGTTAATTTGTGCAACTAATTTAATAAATAAGGTATGCACGTGACATATATGTTGAGGCGCTGTTTTCATATAATACAATTGTTGTCTAAAATTTATAACGCATGACATGTGATCACATCATTTGTCCAGGAACTTGTTTGATAATTTATGACATTCAAACAAAGGCGAAGGCAGCCCTTCTGTACATGGTGACTGTTGATCTAGGTTAATATTCAGAAGCTTTGAACTCATAAAAAAGTACATTACAACAACGACATTTCACTGATAAGCATACAAACATCAGAGCTATTTATGATATGCAATTAAATAACATGGGGATACAGATAAATATGCGTTTTGTCTAGTTTCTTTTTACTCTAATCAAATTAAAGAAGTAACAACAACAATAAGGAAGTAACAAACTATAATAAATTATCTTAAAACACGCGAGCAAATAATGAAGCAAGCAATTAAACTCCAGAGACTCTACCTGTACATAAATTATTGTTCTTATCAAGAACATCAACTTCAAAAATATAATGATTAACAATATTATCATCGCCTTGGAACAGTCAATGAAAGCATTTTTACTAACAGAATAAGAACACAAACCAAACGCTATTCTAAAACGAATTTAATCAAACGTTCCCACGCACACAGACAATCGAAACATGAATGTCAAACATTGACGCATAAATAGAATACAAAACACATAATTTAAGTAATTAAGTAACGTAAGACTCGTAAATCTATTAAAAGATTAGGGGATAGGTTTTAAGTTATAAGTAAACAAAAATGAATATGATCGACCTGTAAAAAAATATTACACTATCAAGTTAAGAATGTTTGCAAGGATGTTTAAACATACTTTGAGCAAGTAAGATCGAAAATTAAGTTTCATCTTCATAGCAATATATTTTAACAGTTTACAGCCCTACAATCTGAAATATGACAATAAATAAGATATGTACTGGGACGTTCTCGACCGCATCAACACAGCACAAATCAAACTGTAATTGTATTTAATACAGCAAACAAGGAGGCTCCAGACACCTTATCAAGAAGGAATACTTGGTCGTAGCCACAAGAAGAAAATATAAACATCAAAAGATGACAACTGTGATCATCGCCTAGAAACGGGTGCAAAGCATTGAGGATTTAGACAAAGTGCAATCATGCAAACATTCCATTCATACAGAGAAGACTAATTAGGGTGTAAAAATTACAACAACTTATAAGTGCTAAGCGTAAAATTAGGAGCAATGCTTTATCACAGTTTTATTGGTAAATCACGGTTTAAAATGAAGAATCTATTGAAATATTCCCTGGCGACCGTAGTAATGCACTTCCAAACTGCATGGAGTCCAACTCTGTCGCCTCTTCATGTATTTCATGATTGTTGCGTTTATCCGATTTACCGTATGCTCCAGTTCTAGTCAACAATAATTCCGACTCAGGGCACTTGTCACTTACCCTCAGAGTATTTTCGTTCTCGAAAGCATTGTTATTTAAGTTACTCATTAAATCAGAACAAGAATTGGAACTTTTACCAGCGCTATGTGGTCTTTGAACTTCGTTTGGTGTTTTATTCACGTCATGAACAGATGTTCTCAAATGACCTTTAAATGAGAACTGGAATGCTTTTGAATGAAAATTCTTCGGCGATTCTGATCGGCCTTTTGGCGTCTCATTTTCTCGTAAAAAGTCTAAGAACGGAATGTTCTGATCTGGAAGGTTTGAATCCTCGTTTTCATACACTGAGCATCTACATGTACCATTTGGCATTGAACAGCTAACGCTTTTGCAAGAACAACTACGGTCCACATTCTTCGGTGTTGGCGGCTGGTAAAAATTGTTCCTGTAAATATCTGGAACTGTTCTTGACGCTTTTCTCACACGATCCTTTCTTACAGACTCTTCTTCATTTATCAGCCAGTATGTAAACAACTCCCCTTTACCCTAAAAAAATAAAATGTGTAAAGTAAAGACTTAATTGAATTTAACTTGGACAACATATTATACATATATTGCTCATACGATTTACATATTAAAGCGTGTTATTTTTTAGTTAAGAACATTGTCAGTACACCAGAAATATATATGTATGCATTAAAATAAAAAATGTGCATTTAAAATCACCAATAGGCAGTTTATCTGAACTAAAACCCACTTTCATTGGTACCATGCCCCTAGACTCCAGTGAATAACCTCCAAGGGTTTCCAAGATATCCTTGCTTCTCTGACTGCAATGGATCTTCATCGCTGGAAATTAAGGGTGGGGCAGTCATGTACTCATGTATTGCTTAGCTTTGGCGACGAGTGTCTAATCTTATGTTAAACATATACGTTATTCTGATTAGCGTTTCGTATATTATCTGTGTGCGTTGAACTTTGTAAACCTCATATGTATTCGATATTTTAAAATAATTATTTTTTAATAGTTATACCTCCATAATGCTTATGGATAAAAAAGTACTTTTTTAGAGTATTATGGTATCATCGTATATTATGAATGCATTGATACTCTCTGAAAACAAATATATATAATGACGACCCTCTTTTGAACAAAAAAGGACAATCGTTCTTTGAGTATGAAGAAAGCGTACAAGCACAAGAAAAGTCTGAGCAAGTCATCGACTTACGTTCTCCGGTTGTCTCCATTCTGGATGCGGTGTTCACGGTGTCCCCAAACAGCGTGTATCGCGGCATAGTTAGACCAACTACACCCGCCACGCAAGGACCTGTGTACAAGGTGACGGTGATGAAATAGTACTTGACCAAATAAAATACTATTGCAATGTCATATATTAGCACAAAATTCCTTTGCAGAAAACCTTTAGCAATGAACAAATTAGCAAGTATTGTCTTGAAAATTTGAAAGGTCCAATATGATCTACCTGAATGCATTCCAATCCTCAGCTGGATCGGGTAATCCGGCTTGTGCCTGGCTTTGAAGACCTTAATCTCTCTAAGCAGTTTCAATGACATTGATGCTATCTCGCCGGCATGATTGTCTCCGTTTCTAATCGGAAGACCACTAACAACCATGTAAGCATCACCTGACATATTATATATCATATATTAATGTAAGTCTATAACTTTATTCGCCTTTGGCAACAATCCCTTAGATACGTTGTATGCAAAACAAATTCATTTAATCATGCCGCTTACATTGCGAAAGTGTTTTATAATAAATTCTTGTATTTTTAAATTCAACTCGTTTAACCGTATTGTGGCAATGATGTATGAAAGTATATTTGAAACGGACGTCAAATCAAAGGTGTAAAGTTATTCTGCAAAATATTAACTTATTGTGTTATTACTTAAGCAATTTTATATAAATATGTTGTATGTAATGCATACCTATAGTTTCTATTTTATACACATCGAAATGCCGGATAATATTGTCGAATATTGTGTAGAGATCATTTAACATATCCACAACCTGTAATAAGTTAGATAAGGAAAAATAATGTATTTATTTTACCGTTATATTTTTAATTTTTATTATTGTTTTATTTTCTTTGTAAAATAGTCGAAATAAATTGTAGCAATTAAACTCAATATTCCGTAAAGTATGCATATTAAATTGTATTGAAGGAGCAATTATTTCGATGCATATGCGATAAAGAAGTATACGATATGTTACTAAATAGAACACATTGTTGATAACTGATAGTAAATTATTTATATATATATATATCATAAATAGATAATGAAATAAGGTTTATATTCATAAACATGTTAATATGTAATTCCCATATTATAACCGTGTTTTAGTTTGAGTTTTCCTGATAATTAACAATGCATGTAACAATAGGAAAACTATTAGCAGATTACCTGCATAGGTGTACTGTCTGCCGACAGTTTTGTAAATCCACATATGTCACTGAAGTATATTGTAACACAATCATAATTCTCTGGTACAACCGCTTCGCCGGACTTCAGCTGGTCTGCAACACACCTGAAAAATTAAAAACCTTCATGGTCACACGTATAATGTCATGGATGCTATTGCACTTCAGGTATTGAATTCATGATACGATATGGCGTGCCATCATGTACACAAAAAAACGAGTTAAAAACAATTTACATTTTAAATTATTGATTTATCTGTTGATATGAGTAGCAAATATTAAGTGGAAAGTTATTTAATAAGAACATGGACATAACAGAAATTGTATGTATAAACACGTGGAAACTTAAATAAAGGACACGAAAAGACATAACATAAAAGGGATATACTTGGGTAACATTCTCAGTAGCAACGCCTCTGTTTTCTTCTTTTCCTCGATGAGCATCGTCGTTCTTTCCTCCACGATGTCCTCAAGATTCTTTTGGTACTTCTCCATCATTGCCATCATTTTATCAAAAATGTTACGGCGTCTGATAATTTACATTTATTGCTAAAGAGTTTATACCAAAAGGCGCAATTGGACAGACGAGTTTGGGAGAGACGTAATGATTCTGGTGTGCAAATGATTAAACGTATACGTATACAATATAAAAGTGCATGAAAGTATCTTATTACTGGATTTGTCCCCAGTACTGATGTTTTACATACAATGATTTGTGAATTGCAAGAGTTATTGAACGGAAAAAACGTTTAAACAATGAGTCATATAAGTGGAATATTTATTTAAATACTATGTCATATTTATCTTTTTATATAAAAAGTGCATACGCTCCGTGTCGCCACAGGGTATCCAGCATTTTCCTGATGCCTCGAAAGTCAGGTCTTTCGTCAGCGGTTTCGTTCCAGCAATTATGCATGCAATCGATAATATAGGCGTCACAGGACAGCATGCATGTGCTAGGTCTAAAAGGAACTTCCTGTTTATTTCGAACACTGTCGACAATTTCTGAAAATAACATTTTATTAATAGATACATTTTGTCTTCTTATACTGATCAAAGAATTTAAGTTTGGATGTCACAAAATATTTTGGAAGGGAAATGATATGTTCAAAGTAATTGCAAACAAATTATTCATAACAGTTTGTAAATTAGATTTAAAACATACATTTATATTTAATGACAAACATCGGATTGCGAATAGCATTTCAAAATTCCTTTTGGCAATTTTAAGGACTTAATATCCAACATAATGCACCTGTTAGTTGAATAAATATGATTTTTTTTACGAACGAATCATAAAGCAATTCATGTTTTTACCTTTAGGACTCATGTTACAAAAGCCAAATGGTCCATTCCGCCCAAAGATCTCGTGAAGAATAATGCCAAACGAATATATATCACCCTTTTGTGATCCTTTATTTATTGATGTCCTCAGATATTCTGGAGCCTTCCAAAATAAATCTTAAATGACAGTTAACATCACGTAAAAGATTAACGACAAACAGTACATTGCTTACTATATAGTTAAAAAAACAGCGGTAAATTAACGCGACTGTTAAAGCGGGTATATACGATTTTTTATATGTGTTTAATTATAATATATTGATAAAATATGTTACAATAACATAAAATTGGCAAGAAAAATTATACATTAAAGCCGAATTTCATTAAATGCAGCAAAGACAAATTAGCGCCCCGAGCCGATTGTGACGTAAATATTTTCCTACAATAACCGAAGCATTTGTCTTTGTATTAGGATCGGAGTTAGTGTTCGTGTGTCGTATGAATAGATATCGTTGCAGGAATTCAAATAAACCGTTACACTAAGTTTAGATTCACATCTTACATGTATGGTATACATGCTGGCGAATTCGGCTGTACAGCCGTTTTCAATTTCAGAATTAAATATCTGGCTTATTTCGCATTTTTCGACACATGTTCTTCTTAACTTTTATTTTAATTTATATTGAAATATATATATTATAAGTTTTTTACACATTTAATATAAATTCATAAAGATGAAATATGGTGGCAATTACGATATCTACATAATTCCTTATTTCAAAACATCGTTAAGTTATTTCATGATAACCATTCATGTAAACTAATGAAAACTCACACAAAATGTGGAAAATAACCCATTTATGCCTAGTGTCTAGAAAAAAGGCCTTGGCAAACAGCGTAGACCTAGATGAGACGCCGCATGATGCGGCGTCTCATCAGGGTCGGCGCTGTTTGCTTCAAATAATTTCTGTAAGAAATATTCTAAATATAGAAATACATTTACTAGACATCCCTAATTTTGGAAATAAATTGATCCAATTTAAAAGGATGGGAGAGTCCACTAGGCATAATTGGGTTAAGTTGCAGAACACGAGACAGTCTAATGAACAGAAGGCTGCCTACTTCTGTGAAATGCATGCTCTTCCTCTATTTTATACGTGGCCGCTCGCACTTCTAAAAGACCAAAGTCTGTAATTTGTAGCATCCATCTGCTTGTCACCACACAGTTCGAACTTTTTAGATTGCCATGATAAACCAGTTCGCTGTCATGCAAATACGTCATTCCCTTTATGAAATGGAATAAATAATAACGTAACAATAGACTTATCACAGGTAACTACTAAGGAATAAAGACATATACTATGCATCCTCAAAATAATGTAAATTTTCTGACTAAGTTATTGGTATAAGGGTAGTGGATGTATTATTGTTAATTATTATGCATTCTTTTTTTATCGAAAATACAGCGAATACAGTCGTAAATCATAGTCTAAATCCATTACAAAGAAAATAATTACTATAAAATACTAAACATGTTAACACTTAATTATGTAGTTATAATTTTGCGGATAATTATATTACCGTGTACTACATAAAAAAAATGTTTAAATATTTTGTTTTTTCACCGAGACCACTCTCTTTTATGAAAAATGATGAATAACGCATACTTCTAATATGAAATATCGTTCCACAACATTAAGAGTAAATATCCTAACAATGCACCAATTCAATCGTGTGTGTTATACCTGAATAATGTCCTTTACTAACGACGAAATAAACATTTCGTCCAATTTCACGTCGTCATTTTCCAAAATATCCTAAAAACAAAAAACAAACACGAACATTTCATTTCTGTCATTTTAATGGAAACTTAATAAACAGTTATATAACTTTCCCTTAAGAAATTGTATCAGTAAAATGGTCAATATATCTGAGTTTTACATACCAGAAGGCTTCCTTTGGCACAGTATTCGGTCACAATTATGAAAACTGGCGGATCAATACACGCACCTAGAAAAGTGTTTATGTTGTTGTGCCGTAGATCCCGCATCTATAAATTACAAAAATATGAGTCTTACCGAGCATTGCTCCAATGTCACACGCGCAATAAGTTGATTTCCTATGACGTGTAAAAGTATCAACATTGTTAAAATTAAAAAAAATATTATTAATATGTGCATTTTCAGAATATTGTGATAAATAAACATATCAATGTCGCATTAAAATAAAACAAATTCTAGATTTATGTTCACTATTTTGAAACTATAAATTATGGTGGTTGGGTTAGCATAAAATATGACCAACTGTTTGTAATGGTCGATTTTTTGCGACTCACAAGAATGCTAAATACACAAATCCAAACTTATGTTCGCACATGCATGGTATATAAGATATTTAGCATGAAAGGGATAACGAAACTTCAGAAAACATTTAAGGACGAAACTACTTGTTCTTGAACAACTGCTGGTCCAACAAGATAATATATGCTACCAATTGAAATACCAGTTTCATTTCTTTCTTCATTCTCCGGCTAACGTACAAGTTCTTCTTTTCATACATTTTGAGTGCAACTATCTGCCCTTTATATCCTCCAGTCCTGGCATAGACTTGAGTGAAGGACATCCGCGAGTCCATTGACAACTGCGATAAAGTGATCTAGCGACAAATAAACGCAATGGTCCAGTGCACAACATATATAGCATAATCTGTTCATGAATATATTAGTATAATGGATTCTCAACAGACAGCAACCTATGTATTATTGTGTAGATTACACAGTTATTTAATGTGCATTTTTTAACAAAAAAAAACATTGACAATTGTTTTAAGACTAAATGATAGATTTGTCTCAATTATACTCTGTATGAATGCTGCGTGATACTACAACTTCAATATCCATGAGTCCGAGTAGATTAATAACCCAGACAGTAATACGTCTTAATACGTCTTACTCAAGTTTAACATGACATTACGTTTTATATCGAATGACCTGCGCAAACTAACAAGACAGTTTTTATCTTAATATAATAACAATATTTTACCCGACTCCCAATACTGTCTCTTCTGTCCGAATTTGTCATTGATTCTGACATTTTCAGGTCTTCGCGATGGATTTTCCACAACAGACCAGCAATTTCTTGTTCATATCTCCAATTTCTAAGCACACATGTCAACGAATTAAACTTTGACAACATAATTTCGTTTTATAAATTGTTTAATGTTTTGATTCAAAATTATAATATTCATTTACTCACCACCTGCAACAATGCAGCACTAGTACACATTTTCAGCTGTTGTGTTGTTGTTTTACAACAAGAAAACAATGGCCACATAATTTGCGTATTTTAACATGTATACAGATCGTTATTTCTGGAACAAAATATGTGATTTTTAATGCATCGACATTAATCGTCATCCGAAAATAGTCCACATATGCTAGGATACACATTTATTTCTTGGATAGCATGTTACATTTTTACAAATCAGCGCACAGTTTCCATAATAAATATTTTACCTGTAAATGACGAGCACTACGATAAAAGACACCAGTGCTAAACCGCCCAGTACCCCGCCAATTATTTCAAGCGTGTAAGTTTTAGGAGGGATGCACTTCTCCCCTCTGTACCCGCATTCGGGGGCGTCCACCGGCGGCTCACCGGACGCCCAGTGAATTTCAGTTCTCGAATACAAATGAAATACCTACAAATCATAAGCAAAAAAGAACATATGAAATTTTAAATAAACAAAGATAAGGCAACGAGCATTTGAATAAGCATTTTCACAATGTGTTTGTTTTGCATTATAGATAGCCTAACATGATGCATCGATGCGCTAGCGCTTAAATCTAATTTAACGTCAGTAACACGTTAATTATGTATACATAACATTTTTATGACAAGCACTAAGCTTCCCAAACACATGCCAATCATACATATCATACATATTTTTTGCAGTGAACACAGCGTTTAAATATTTATATTATTTGGCATATTTACATTAATAACTTGATTTAAACGTGGACAGCCGTAAGTTTAACTCAATTCAAGTTTCGAGCATCCCGCCCACGAAATGTATTTAAATAAGTATTATTGTGCATGTGTATATTTCTTATAGTTCTTATGATTTTAACTTATGAAAACATATAGCTAGCATAATAGCTCATGTAACAACAAGTGTATTCAATATGTCAATATTGAATGTAATCGTTGTTACAAAAGCTGTTAAGCTTTAAGTTTTGTAAAGTTAAACTCATCAGAATTAAAAAAAATAAATAAATGCTATGGGTTGTCGTTTTTTTTTCAAGCATTCGGTTTCTTTAAAGTAATTCTATTCCGGCTAAATAGTTACATATGCTTGTATGTAAGGTCAACATCTAACTTTGATACCGTATGTATGTTCCCTATGAGTTTAATTAAAAACAAATATTACAACTTTATAAGAACGAATATTTATCCTTTCCTTTTGCGCGTCAATTAATAGTTGTGTTACCGGCAATAAGTCGCTGTCTCTGCCCATTTGAAAGTGGCCGACAGGCCTCATCGAATATTCCGAGAAATTACTTGTGTAGGGCTGCCTTGAGAGTAAAGTGTAATTCCCCTCGGCATCACCGTTTTTATCGATGTGAACTTGAAATCCTTGGATACCTTAAAGTGAGATATATTTACGGCTTTTTAAGATAGCTTCAATGCTCATTCGAATAAATTAAGTCAAACAGACATTTTGAAACTATTGGGTGATGTGCACATATTAGTTGAACTACATATATTTTCTAACCATGAATGTGTCTTGATAATTGAAATACTATTAAGTGTATAATTCCATTTAAACTTTAAAAAAATACCGTTCTTCCCAAACCACTGTTTTTGTTTATCTTATAAGGTACAAATTAACGTAATACATTTAAGCTTAGTTAATTTTATAGAGCACAAATAACAATAATTGTACATCACCAATATTAGACATCAATCCTTCCAAATATGTAGAAGGAATCTCCCGATAATAATTGATGAAGATTGTAAATGTACAGGACCTTCCAGACATATTACATGTCACGCACTAACCAAGTAATAACTAAGCAACGCACTTACCCAGTAGGCCTAATAACTAAGCCACGCACTAACCAAGTTATAACTAAGCTCGATTGAACGCGACATTCTTCATCACTTAATATCGCACTATTTAATATGTCTCAAAAATCCCCGTTGAGGCAGCTATATTATTAAATTACTAGATTGATGTTATTACCGGTGTACATGCAAAGCTGTTTGGTTGATTGGAAGCTATAAAGGAGCCCCTTGATATATGTAACTTTATTTTAAGACTTGACAGTCGATCGCAATTACAAAGATAACAACTGCGTACTTTGAGTGTTTTTTATTTTGAAGTGTTATGAATAACGTTATGCGTTACATCAAAGTATTTTACGGCCCTTCTTCGATCACTTGTTCTATAGTAGGTAAATACCAATTAAGTATGCTTGATTTGAAAAACAGCCAAATCGGCGAAACATAAAGCCAACTAGCATTTTGTATATTCGCTGGTAAAAGTATATTCCAGACATTTTATAATATATAAATTATATTACAGACTGTGGGGACGCGTTTGCCATTCCAATTCCCAATTAAATGGATGTGAACTAGAATATTCACTGATATGTTTAACATTTACCAATACATAAAGCAGCGATTATAGCTTCTTTTCATTAAAAGAACTTGTTAAAAATGGTGTTTTTGAAAAATATCATTTACTTAATTAAATACCAAAACTGCCACTTTGAAAAAGTTTTCAACTATTATAATAACACAGATAAATGTTAAATAATTTAGAAAATATTATTTAATGAATTACCATAACTTTCGGAAAAGTGCTTACTCGGATAGTTGCTATTTAGGAGCCTGCTAATAATAGCTGTGCCATTGGTAATATCGCCACCATTTGTTATGACTTCATGCGCCGCCTTTGCATACAACATCACGGCATCATACAAGTGGGCAGCGTACACAGTTATCTGAAAGAAATTACATGTGATGCATTTAGAATTTCGAGTCATATTTCAATGTTTACCATGCGTTATCCTTTTCATGTAATTCATTATAACGTAATAACTGACACAGGTGTTAGAAATTAAGTTATGAAGTGACATAAGTGCATTCGAATAATTACCTGTTATTGAAAACTCAATTTTTTACAGAACTATTTGAACGTACCTTGCGTTGAAAATCAAACGGATTCGGAAAACTGAATGGCTCTTTTTCACAATATGAACTGACAGTCGTCTTAAAGTATTCGTAATTGGGATTGGACGGTGGACTTCCGGTTATTACCAGTAATGATCTGACAGCATTCTCGTTAGTGATTGTCGATGGCGGGTCTGTCGTTCCTGTGTTTATAATACAATTCTCAAGCAATATAAATGCAATACATATATATTTCTTTAAAAGAGTGGGAATTTTTAATAATGACACATTAACTAATCAGATGTTTTGCTTCATAGCGAACTACGGCATATACTCAAATATGTTCAGAGGGTCTATAAGGGAATGATTCAAAACTTAATCTCAAATCAATACGCACAAGGAAACTCGTTTTACTAAATAAACTGTGTCCAGTTTTAATAGGTAGAATGCTTTAAGACAGTTAATACACGTCGAATGTCTGCTACTTTTCGTTTTAAAGACAGGATCGCCGGCAAGAACTTTTTCAGCAATAAGCTTTAATTTATTTTTGTGAAAGTCTGTCTAACAGCCTATTTATTTGACATTCATAGGCGCGTTTAGATCTTTATTGGTTCTTTAAGCGCGAACACTCGAAAATGGTAAATAAGTTCTCTATGGACATGATGCTTGAGAAATTGCAAACGGTTGTACTTTAGAATAAGTCTGGTTAAAACGGGAAGAGGACAACGACAACGAGCGAAACATGGTATTTTAATGCGCATGCCGGGGGAGGGGGGGGGGGGGGGGTAAGAGGGTAAGAGTTAGGGGTAGGTGTAACCCGACCCCTAACCTTAACCCTAACCCTAACTATATCCCAGGGTTATCTCTCCTATACTATGCCTCGCTCGTTGTCGTTTAAATATTTAAATGTATTAAACTAAACCTACGTCTGAAGTACTTAAGAGGATCCACTGTGTCCACAGTTTCGTGGTCAAAGTAGATGACCACATACTCGCCAGTGTCCAGTAGACCACGATCGTACATGTTGGTCATCATGTCTACTATCCCGTTGTATGTGCCCAGAAAAACATAAACTGAAATGACATGCTTCTTATTTATGTGTCTAGAATTCTTCAGAGAATGCATGCACTAAGGAAAATATTTTAATCAGTGTATACCATGTGTTGCAATTCTCAGTTTGACGTGAAAACCATAATCGCATTATGTATGATGAACTAATTTAAATTACTTCTCTAAGTTAATTCTTTAAGTTTAACGATTTGTGGTGTAGCTTTTTTCTATTTTAATAATGCATAAATAAAACAGCATATATATGACTCTATGCATATTATGATAAATGGTAAATAGTTCCTAATTTTATAACTGAAACTTGTGATTTTCACTTTGTTTAAACCTTCTATAACATATAGTACAAACACGCTTTTTAATAGTTAAGATGATAACTCATGTGAAGACTTTGTTTCAAAATTTTACTAACTGTACTTATAAGGACACATATGCAGACATGGTTCAAGTCGATAACGTCGAACTTGATAAAATGTGGTTATCAAAGTAACATAATTTATATATAAAAAACATTACAAGTCAATGTATCAAGGCATTTTTCCCAGCTGGATAACGTGTTGTTTTTTTTCAGATAAAATATAATTTTACGAAGATATATTTTAATGTTTCAATCGATGTTTTCATTAATATATAGTGTGTTCAAAATTTAGTTCAAACGTTGTCATTACTAGTCTCGATTGGAATATTAAATATATCATGGTTTGTTTTATAAACTGGCTTGTTTTATTAAGATTTTTCTTTCGTTGAAAGTTTTACAAAACAATACATTCTATACAGGAATTACCTCTGGTATCGACAAAAGTCCTTTCGACAATGCCCGGAAAAGGATTCCCGGTTGTAAGTGGAATGTGAGGCTCATTAAAGGTTTGCTCATCGTTTATCGTGATATTGTGATTCCCAGCCAGCTCCCGTATTTTATCTGCAATAACCTTTGACATGTGCAGGGAGCCAAACACGAGGGTGAATTTCATCCAGTTGTAATGCAGCAATAGAGATATTATTGGCTTGGCAACTTGGGTGGCAGGGGGAAACGTGCGCGCAAAAGTTGGGAACTGCTTCTTGTCTGACACATCATAATCTGCACATTTCTGAAGGAAAACAAAGACGAACATTATGTTGAGGATGCCTGCATTAACTGGAAACGGTGATTAGATTATTATTATTGTTATGTTAGTTTCGGTCGATCTGTTACTACTGTATAGGTTTATAGTTTTTTCTTTTGAAACGTGTGTACTTATTTACATTTCTTAAACCATGCGTATTGCAGTAAGATATTTTGCCAAACAACTACTCAAACTCAAACTCAAATTTGGGAATGGATTCATTAAAAATGTATCATATGGAACGAAATAAAATGTGTTTCTATCACCAAACTATCAAATACAAATATATTCAATAATACATAGTTTATTGTACATTTAAGCGCATTGTTTTATTTCGGGGAGTTTATAATACATAAACAAACTAAACTAGTTCCGTGTGTTTATACATTCTTAAAATGAATCTTAATACAACTATTTAAATATTATGACGGTTTGATTTAAAAAATGTATTCTTATCTACATATAAATAATTATATTCTTTGAGTACAGAGCAATATGGTCCGATACTTTAATCTAATGGACAATAATATCAGTTAAATAAAAATACAGAACTGCTCTTTTTACAGGGCTTTAACATTCTTCCTACACATATTTGCATTTGGTTTGATAAAGTCTCCTTATCGATCTTTCTATTGGATTCGTTTTTCCCAGTTTTACTAGAAATGCCAATTGATTGTCAATCTATTGGTATAGACCATCGTTCGGGCACGTCTAAGTCAACGAAATCGGAACATAAATTTAATATTTGTTAATTGGCAGAGTGGAAGATCTTAGATTAGATTATTTGTTTTACTGATCGATTACTTTGTGAATGAATCTTCTTGATACATACATTTCAATATACAAAGACGTTAAAGCTATGTAATATTTGAATTCCTTTAATGCTGGAGCTGTCTTCATTTGCTAATTCAAGCATCTAATTGGTATATGTGGTTAAATTGTTGGTCCAGAAAATAATATGTTATATTAATTTGTGAATACTTTTCTAAGAACAATGGACGTTTTCGAATTAGTGAATTAGTGAATTTTGTATAACCTATTTTCCCTTGTGACTTTTTTTAGTAATAATATGTGTTTTTTATTTTCCAAAATGAACACAAAACACCAAAAACCAACTTATATGTAATTGTTTAATACCTGCAAGAAATCTATTTTTCGTAGAAAAGACCAATACGAATCAGAAGAACGTTTACGCTTAATATAAATGATTGAACTGTCACTAAACATACACGAAGGTCTCATATCATGATTTTGAACCAAGTTTGTCAAAAGAAAACATTGATTGGTGACTGTATTCACAAAACTACATAAAACATATTTTCTCGTAATATATTTTAAGTTCAGCTACTTACGTAAATATATATGTAATACCATTTATGCAGTATCTGATATGCCCTTAAAATCATGGTGTTAATGTTTCGTCTTCCCAACGGTAACAACCTGGTTCAGACTCTATGTGCGACATTCGGGAATGCATTTTTCTCAACGACTTTGTATACCTTACGTGTGATTATGTCTGGAAAGTTGTATGTCTTGTCAAGAGGATCTTATTTAAAGGAAAACATATTACTTGTTGTTGCCCCCTATGTTCAAATTTAATATGGCTGTAGCGTTTAACACGTGCACTACAGTGAACACATATTCTTATTCTGAATTTGCATTCTTATATATTTAATATTATATAGCATTGACAATAAATGTTTAGAATACATTTACACAATTAACAGATAAATAAAACGAAACAATAAAGAATGCAAAACATCCAGTTTTTATTAAGCACTATACTTACGAATTTAAACCTGACATAAGGGCAAAAATAATGAAACAAACACGCTTATCCCTAAAGAAACAATTGATGTAAATTACATAAACAGTTGTTTTAAATGCTGCTAGGATCAATCGAAATAATAATCTATCCATTAACTGACTACACAATTTTCCATTTTTTTAAATAAATATTATAATGTTCAAATAACATTTAATAAAACGAATTCAAAACACTTGTAGTGCTGTTAGTGTTTTATATGTTGAACTTATATCTGCACATGGTTATAATAATTATATACGTGTTTTCCGCCTCATTTATAAAATCAAAACACGATTTGAGTCAGTTATGTGTCAGTTATGTGATATTTGCGTATATAATATCAAAGTGTGTACACGCCTTATAAGGCCCCCTTGTATAACTTATATTGAGTAAATAACGTGGTTATTATTAAAGCAAGACGTCTTATAAGTCTAAATAAAAGTCTTATTAAACGTACATGCATGTTGGCTCTTTAATCTCTTCTTCTTGTACTACATAAACATGTTTCCTTTATATAGTTGGATATGTATTCCTTTTTACCATATGGTTTCATGATCTGAAATTCTAGTTGAGTTCCTTATTTATTCAATTCCAGTACTCTCATCATAGGCATGATCAAGCATAACGATAACACAACTTTTGCTATAATTAAAGACAGCTGATGCACACATTGATTTGTTTTTATATTCATTTGCGACTGCTATTTTCATCTCAATCCAAAATACATCCGCATGCATTCTGTTCGGATAAATCAGGTGGTTTTCATTCAATAACTGCTGAGTTAAATATCTGAATTAAACAAATGTGTTTTAACTTTTAATGCTTGATGTAACATGTGATGGTTGTGATTTTTTAATATTTTACACTCAATGTTTTGTGTATGCATATGGACCACGTTTTTCGTTCTTTGCCAGTAAAACTGGTTTTCTGAAATGTGGAAATTTGTAAACAAAATGTGTAGCGCATATTTATAAAAGAAGTCCATACATAGCTTATTATTCCTCGCAAATTTGGTTTCAAGTTAATTTTTTCATGTGAATTGCATCCGTTAATAAATTCTTAACAAATATGACATTTCTATTATTCCGAGCATAAATAATTATTTACAAACAAAATCATAACGTTGTTCAAAAATATATAAATATCTGATTTTGTCTATTTATTTTAAATAAATAATAAACGGGACAAACCACTCAGTTATTGTACCACCTCGAAATACGTAAGATCAATGTTTTACTGTCATACATGTCATGAAATATCAGCATAAATACAGATGTTGGTATATAGAGAATATTATGTAAGTTTTGGATAAAGATCAAGTTTATCATGCGAGGCTTAGAACCGATGTAGCGCGAGACTTGCCAAGACTCTAACCACAATAAACATGAAAAAGACTTATCAAAGATGTGCTCTTCATTTTGTATACAAAGTCATATGTGACATCTTTATTATAGACACATCATGTTCGGCATATAATAATTCAATATTTTCTAAATACGAGAATGGTGTACAGCATACTGGCCAATACACACCATGGACATCCAGTATCGCATGGTGTATAGTATACTGGTCAATGTACACCAGGGACATCGAGTGTCGCATGGTTGACAGAGCACTGGTCAATTTACACAAGGGACACCGAGTGTCGCATTGTGTATAGCATGCTGGCCAATAAACACCAGGGACATCGCGTGTCGCATGGTGTAAAGCAAACTTTCCAATATACAACAGGGACATCTAGTGTCGCATGTTGTACAGCATACTGCCCAATATACACGATGGAAATCGAATATCGCATGGTGTACATCAAAATGGCCAATATACACCATGGACATCGAGTATCGCATGGTGTACATCCAAATGGCCAATATACACAAGGGACCTCGAGTGTCGCATGGTGTACATCAAACTGTCCAATATACACCGGGGACATTGAATGTGGCATGGTGTACAGAGTACTGTCCAATAGACACCATAGACATTGAGTATCGTATGGTGTACATCAAAATGGCCAATATATACCATGGACATCGAGTGTCGCATGGTGTACATCAAACTTTCCAATATACATCAGGGACATTGAATGTGGCATTGTGTACAGCGAACTAGCCAATATACACCAATGGCATCGAATGTGGCTTTCCTTACAGCATACTGGCCAATATACACCAGAGACATCGGGTATCGCATGGTGTACATCATACTGGCCAATATACACCAGGGACATCGAGTATTGCATGTTGTACAGCATACTGGTCAATAAACACCAAGGCCATCGAGTAGACCATTGTGTTCAGCATACTGGCCAATATACACCAGGAACATCGAGCATCGCATGGTGTTCATCAAAATTACCAATATACATCAGGAACATCGAGTACCGCATGGTGTACTTCAAACTGTCCATTATACACCGGGGACATTGAAAGTGGCTTGGTGTACAGCGTTCGGGCCAATATACACCAGGGACATCGAATGTGGCTTTCCGTACATCATACTGGCCAATATACACCAGAGACATTGAGTATCGCATGGTGTACAGCACACTGACCAATATATACCATGGACATCGAGTATCGCATGGTGTACATCATATTGGCCAATATACACCAGGGACATCGAGTATCGCATGGTATACAGAATACTGGCCAATATACACCATGTTCATTGAATATCGCATGGTGTACAGAATACTGGCCAATATACACCAGGGACATCGAGTATCGCATGGTGTACAGCATACTGGCCAATATACACCATGTTCATTGAATATCGCATGGTGTACAGAATACTAGTACTGGCAAATATACACCAGGGACATCAAGTATCGCATGGTGTAAAGCATCATGGTCAATACACACCATGTTTATCGAATGTCGCATGGTGTACAGCATACTGGCCAATATACACCAGGAACATCGAGTATCGCATGGTGTACAGCATACTGGCCAATATACACCAGGGACATCGAGTGTCGCATTGTGCACAGCATACTGGCCAATATACACCAGTGACATCGAGTGTCGCGTGGTGCACAACATACTGGCCAATATACACCTTGGACATCGAGTATCGCCTGGTGTACATCATACTGGCCAATATACACCAGGGACATCGAGTGTCGCATGGTGTACAGCATACTGGCCAATATACACCAGGGACATCGAGTGTCGCATTGTGCACAACATACTGTCCAATATACACCAGTGACATCGAGTGTCGCGTGGTGCACAACATACTGGCCAATATACACCAGAGACATCGAGTATCGCATGGTGAACAGCATACTGGCCAATATACACCAGAGACATCGAGTATCGCATGGTGAACAGCATACTGGCCATTATACTGCGGAAACATCGACTTTCGCATGGCGTACAGCATACTGGCCAATACACACCATGGACATCGAGTGTCGCATAGTGTACAGCATACTGGCCCATATACACCAGAGACATCGCGTGTCGCATGGTGAACAGCAAACTTGATAATGAACAACAGGGATACTGACTTTAGCATGGTGTACAGCATAATGACCTATATACACCATGGCCAATATACACCGGTGACATCAAGTGTCGCATGACGTACATCATAATGGAAATATAAACCAAGGGCATCGAGTGTCGCATGGTGTACAGCATACTGGCCTATATACCTCAGGGACATTGAATGTCGCATGGTGTACAGGACACTGGTCAATATACACCATAGACCCATCGAATGACGCATGGTGTACAGCATAACGGCCAATATACACCAGGGACATCGAGTATCGCATGGTGTACATCATACTGGCCAATATACACCAGTGACATCGAGTGTCGCATGGTGTACATCATACTGGTCAATATACACCAGTGACATCGAGTGTCGCATGGTGTACACCAAAATGGCCAATATACATCATGGCCCATATAAACGAGGGACATCATGTTTCGCATGGCAAACATCATAATGGAAATACATGTATACACCAAGAACATTGAGTGTCGCAAGGCGTATATCATACGGGCCAATATACACCATGGACATCTAGTATCGCATGGTGTACAGCATACCTGCCAATATACACCAAGGACAACGAATATCGCATGGTTAACAGCATACTGGCCAATACACACCAGGGGCATCGAGTGTCGCATGGTGCACGGCATACTGGCCAATATACACCAAGGACATCGAATGTCGCATGGTGTACAGCATACTGGCAAATACACACCAGGGACATCGAGTGTCGCATGGTGCACAACATACTGGCCAATATACACCAGGGACATCGAGTATCGCATGGTGTACAGCCTACTGGCCAATATACACCAGTGACATCGAGTATCGCATGGTGTACAGCATACTGTCCAATATACACCAGGGACATCGAGTATCGCATGGTGTATAGCGTACTGGTCAATATACACCAGGGACATCCAGTATCGCATGTTGTATAGCATACTGGCCAATATACACCAGGACATCGAGTGTCGCATGGTGTACAGCATACTGTCAAATATACACCAGGACATCGAGTATCGCATGGTTTTCAGCATAATGGCCAATATACACCAGGGATATCGAGTGTCGCATGCTGTACAGCATACTGGCCAATATACACAAGGGACATCGAGTGTCGCAATAAGACTGAGACGCCATTAACTAACGCAGATGTACTCTTTTTGTCACAAATCAACCTACTGACCATATAGGAATGGCAAGACTAATCATACTGATCATTTGAAACAAGTCTAGTAAAGCAAAGAGTCAATAATAGATGAAAATGTTTGTTTGCCTTTGATAATCGAGAAATCCTTTGATAATCGAGAAAACATGCTGTATGTGTTTTGCATTCATTTATAGATACTGGATTAATGTGGATGCCATTTGTGATGTACATAAGAAATGAAGAATGAAACTGTATATATACTGCAAAAAGAACAAGTAGAATTTAATTTATTTCAATTTACAATTTTGTTGTTATTCGTTGGCAATGGTATAGAAGTAATATTTTATCTGGAAAGTGTTCTTTTGTATTTGAATCAACCTGAACCACTAATATTATAAACGGACGTCTTATAATTGATAGCCAGAAGACAGGCACTGCTTTAGGAAAGTACGAAATATACCACAACAACTGAAATGCGACATAGAAAGCAGTTATTTTTTTTTTTGATTAGGTTAGCTATAAAACTAATTACAATGTTATATTAAAGCATAGAGTTCGGATTGCAATCTGGATATTTTACAGTTCTATCTTTTCATTAATCATTTTATGTATTAAGTACTCGTAATTTATTTCCAACATATAGCCGTCTGTGTGACCGAATACTCATCTGAGCTACTATGAGCCTTAAATAATTCAAGGCTTTCATTCGGCAACTTCCTCAGCAAACGATATGTAGCACAATGTTTCATCCGATTGATTGAGGAAATTTGAAAGTACAACAGATACTAAAATGATCTATATAATGTAATTTTACAATAATGTTGTGCACTGAATATTGTTTTATCAAATAATATGTTACTTAATAGTTAAATGTAATTTTAACTTGTAAACTTCAGTTTAATGTTTTAGAACATTATAAAATAATTCAGCCGCAACCACATATTTACATGGTTCCAATCGTAAACTCGTATTTTGGTAGAAAGTTGTTGCAGTTAAAACATTACATTTACATGATCATTTAAAGGCAACCTCATACCGTTTAAGTATTTAAATCGTCCATCCATTTATTTTCCTTGTTATTCAGTTCAGAATATGTCTCAATATTCTCTACCGACATTAATAATTATCAAAGTAAAGTTTAATAGGGCGTTAAGACATTCAGTATGCCCATGAACTGGAAAGCCACAACACGCCTACATACGTCCAGATAACTGAATCATTAATTTATGCGTAGAATGGCCTTGGGACCATCTCAGATTAGTGAAGTAAAAAGGACATGAAAAAGTGACTGTATAATTCGTAAAAATCGATCAGAAACTATATGAAATATACATAAATATATATATTCATTAGTAGAATTGTGAGTTAAATGTTTACTTAAACATTTCAAAATATGAGTATATATTGTGCAACACACAATACAGATACATACAAACATTGATAACCTAAACCTTAACAATATTTATATTATGGGTATCGTTTTCGTTTATTTGCTGGAAACCAACGATGCCAAAATAGATGAAATGATATTTTAAGAAAATTTGCTTGGACATACACTTCATAAATGACTGGATCATTCTACATATTCATATATCATTGTGTTTAAACAAGAATTTACTAGCATATCACATTAACAGGACATAGTTAACATTTATCACTATAGACACTGTTCTTAACAAAATACATAGGAAGTACTGAAAACTTGTGTTTTCTTATGCCAAAGCGACTCTTTATCCACATCAGCTGGAATCTAACAGGTACAAATAAGGATTAAGGTATCACGTCTATCATTGCACTACTATAACTGATACAATGCTAGTGATACATTAACATATTATTAGGTGCAAATGATTCAACGTTATATTTTCTTATTATTCCGCTACAGTTATTTACCGGAGTGGACCAAAAGTATTCGTTTAGTCCGTTAGTCCGGTCACCAAAATTTATCATATAATTTATTAAAAAAAAACGACTATGTACATTTTATTTTTAACCAGAGGTAAATTACCGTGGTACGAAATAACAGAGAAGAACCAACAACCAAATTGTGTAATACGTCGAAACCTATGTGAAGTTCATAACATATAAATATCAAACTAGTCCTCTGTCTGTCCATCCGATAAAACTACAATAGCCCAAAACTAGCATTAGATGTGATAACGTTATACGGTTTACCCTGCTTCCGAAATCAATATTTAGATGGCCACAACTCCATGCAAATGCATTTATAACTGATAGTTTACATAGCATACACTTGGTTTACCCATAAAGAGAATCATGACGCTTATCTTCATTGGAATAAACCCCGGTATGAGACTCCTGTATAAATTCAATATTATTGAAGCCTAATTCCAATTAGGCTTGCGAACGCGTTTGATCAATGATTGTGTTCAAAGGCACTTTATAACAAACTGACGAATTGACATGTATCAAATGCGTTGCCACAGTACAGAAAATAAAAAATAAGTAAGCTTTGTGCACGAAAAATATAGACATTTACAGAAAATGTCTGTTTTTTAATTCAGATTGAATGATTTTGAGAGATTAAGTTGATTTTGTCGTCATATGTGTTCACAGAAGAAAACAAGAGACATCTAGGGTGGTAGAAACACGGGAAGCATGGACAAAATTAAATAAACTAGACAGAAAAATAGACCTGCAATGATATATGAAGTATCACTCTATCAGAATTTCCTTCCTCCTTAAGTCAGTCCATGACATCCTTCCAAACTCTGCAACCCTCTGCCGTTGGGACTCATTCTAGATCCTAAATGCAAATTATGAAATTCTAGAACATTTGCTTAATTGCTGCCCTACAGCTCAGTCACAAGAAATATACAGATGACATCATGTACACGTCCTCAGACATATGGCTGATTTGCTTAAACAAGCAAGATATGAACAAAACACGCAGTAATACCCCGCGAAAACACAGACAACCGACACAGAAAATATCAATCCTCGACGGCGCAACCGGATGGATAATGAGGGTTGATCTTGGCAAGACGCTGGTCTTCCCTATAATCGTACAGAAAAACATCAGGACCGACATATTGTTGTGGTAAGAGGGGGGGGGGGGAACGATTTATCGTGATCGAGCTAACCGTAATTTGAAAAACCAGATTCGAGAAGGCATACGCGAGGAAAAATGATACTTGTGGCGGAGGCGTAGAGTTAAATTTAAAAAAGACGGGCTATCGGCGAAATATTTCTGACGGACAGACAGACAGCAGAAAGAGATTTAGACAGCAGAAAGAAAGGCAGACAGACATGTTCATTCAGACTTGTACACACGTTCATCTTCTTCATACTCAAATATGAACATTATTTTATGTTACGTAAAATAGGTATTACAACATAGATTTACACAACATAAAATTGTCATTTACAAATTCCATATTGAATCGGTATTTACATGCATTTAAAAAACAACGTTATTTAGAATTTAATGTCTTATAATAACGCTTCTTTCATATATTTACATTTACATTTAAAATAATTGAAAAACTTTGTCACCGAAACTAAAACCATGCGGAGTTCATATGCATATGAGATTATGTACAAACTAATATATTCTTTTCTTGCATAAGTGTTAATGCGGCTAAAACATATAAAGTGGTATTCGTTTTCTGAAGTCATTACAATTTAAATGCTAACGTTTATTTTGTGGTACGTTAGTCGGGTTGTATCTGCAAGTTTGGATTCTCAACCGGTGTGCAGAGACTCTTGATCTAACACAAAATAGAGGAGACGTCTTAATATTCTTCATTTCAAATGAGGTTCTTACAACTGTATACATATCTTATACAAAGCTGTTATTCATTTTACCACACCACTCTTGTTTGAAATTGTCAAGTCTACATTTGAACTTATTAGTAAAACTAACTCGCACGACATTTAGATTTTCAAATTCATAATAACCAATACCAACATTATTTGACATGTTCTTGATGTTTGAGACCGAATTTGCATCACCTTTATTACAATCATTTTAAGATGGGTTATAGACAATTGCATTAAAGTATAACATTTTTGTAGAATTTTAAACCAATATTTTAGAATTCAAACAAACCTGTTTACATATAACCGATATCTACCTAATTTACAATAAGCACTATTATTTTTTTTATTTTGACCCGTAGCAATCGTTTGCAAAATGTTAAATGTATGCGTTCAATTTCTTTTAATGTTTTGAAAACCCCGTACTTTTTAAGCATAAATTATTATAGAAAACACGAAGAAGTCAAACAACTAGCAAAGTAGTTTGCGTTTAATGTTATATCATGGCATATTTAAGCAATAATATTTGCATTAGCTTTAAGAGCTTTACAAACCAAATATCCTTTGTTTAATTTAAAATTAGCATCATAATTCAACACTGTGACTTAATAGTTTAAGATATCAACTTCTTATATATCAGTACACTGTATGTCCTTTGTTTCTTTTAATGTTAATCAACCCCTTTTCCGAAAAACTTTGTTTTATTTTGCATTATTTTGCAGTGTTAATATTTAGCCGCCAGAAATTGCAATATAAATATAATATATTTAATGTGCTTTAACGTCAGCCGTTTACTTTCATATAATAGTCATCTCAGCTAATTATATTGCAATAAAAATTACATTTATATTTAAACCAGAGTTGATATTATCTTGTTGGTAAAATTCAAGGATTTCTACAAATTAAGAAAATAAAAAGAACATGAGTTAACAAACGATTTAAGATCTGCATACATTTCTTTCACTATTCGAAGCAATTTACATATTATGCCAAACGTTCACATTTTGAACCATAATTTATTGCGTAATATAATATAAAAACATTTTAGCATATCAATTAAAATAACATATAAACGTTAATTTTCACATAAATATTTGTTAACACTCGACATCAATATATAAATAGCATCAACAGTTGAATAGCCTTTCTTTAATCCGAACTTCGCATCCCAAATTACAGTGCTCTCATTGCAAAAAGATTCCATTCGATTATAAAGAATCGCGGTAAATAATTTTAAAAAGCAACTTACTAGAGTAACCGCTCTAGAGTTTTAGTTTTAACCTATTTATTTTAGCTCGCTTTTATCGAAAGCCTAAAGCTTATTTGAAACATTATTGGGACTATAACCAGTACTTGGGGGAGATCTAAGAAAACGCTCCCATGGTGGGGTTCGAATCCTTTACCGTCTGGTTGCTAGACGGACACCATATCCAATACGCCACGGCGACCTCTTGAGTTATTAACATCATTCAAAATACAATCATACACTTTTAAGCCACTGATTAACAGCTTTGTCAAGCATACCAGTATATAATTTAAACAAACAATCGTCTCTGAAAGTTATTTGAATTTCAGGATATTTGTGAATCTATGGTATTTCAATTACAGAGCATATATACATGCATATAATACGACAAACAGTCAACAAATGTGTTGTCAATATGAAGTGATATTGCACTCGCTTTGAAAGAATCAATATAAAAAAATAAACCTCTGATAAAATAGAATTAGATATTGAACAAATTTACATCAACACACAATTCAAATGTGGATAATTTTCATGTATAAATACGTTGAGAATCTGACTTATAACGCTTTGTTTTGTCTAAGTTTTGCCAGATGCTTACTAAAATAGTCACCGAATGGATGCGACAATCCTCTTACTTAACGACCACTTCCAACTTAAGTTCCATCCTTCTTTGGGGAAGCTTACGCTGTGGAAGACAAATACGTTCTCAGACAGATTAAAAAGGAGGAAAACGCACTGTTAATGAATCCATAATTACGATGTAAACGGTCATTTTATTAAGCATCAAATATTGAAATAACTGAATGGGAGTATCAATTACACGTGCACGTGTTCTTATACGCATTTCATAGATAATGGTAATAATAAATAAAGCTTGAGCACGACAAAATGTTTTGTTTTCTTATTAACAGTTTCTCATAAAAGTAAAACAAGAGGCACACGTACTATTTTTTAATCCGCAATAGCGATGAAAATAGTCATTGTATTAAGCATCAAATATTGCAAGAAGTGATCCAGAGTCTCACTTATACTTGTACTTATAAGCATATTATGGATACTTGTGGTATTAGCAAGAGGTCCATAATAACACCACCTGAGCACGAAAATACTGTTCTTTTTCAAATCTGAAAGTTCGTATGAGAAGTAATGCTTGGAATTAGTTCCAAAACGGTTAAATGGAAAGTATGAACAATATTATATTTAAGTCAAATATTTATAGCAAATTGATAGGGAACAATTGCACATACTTATACAACAAACACGACACAAGTAAAAACTTGATATATCAACATACCTGTATATAACACTTTTTTGACAAATAAACTTCAAGAACATATATCATTGTATATTAACGGATAAGTAATGACAAACAGCTCTTATTGTATGTAAATATTTACGAAAGGACACACAAAGAACAGTACAATGTTAATTTTATCATACCGCTGCATTGATATCTATCTGATATATCTTATATAAGTTCAACAGGAAGTTCTTATATCAGTCGATGATAGGAGGTAGGTAATATTACTCAGAATCAACCATCAAGTAATCATTTTTTTGTAAAATCGAATCAGATTCAGCAACAACAAAAACAATTTAATACGAAGATGTAATATATTTCAAACTCAAAAAGCAACACAAACAGCAAATAAAACATGTTTTGAAATATTAAGCGCAAGTGGCGATGACGTATACGCACGTCAAACGACAAAAGCATTTTTTTTTCCCGCTAAAAGCGCAGTGTCTTAGCGATTTTGTATCATTATTTCTTTTAAATCGCGAACGTAGAGGTATGATCAACAGAAACACAGATTGCTGCCTGATCTTTTTGTAAAAGATCAGGGTCGGCACGAATAAAATAACGTCTCGGCAAGCCTCGCCGTTATAAAAGCCTCGCCGTTAAATTATTCTAATTACTATTATTCTATTTTATTACTCGCCTGATATATTTCAAAAAGATCAGGCAGTAACCTGTTGATCTTTATGTTAAATCTTAAACAGAAAGTACTTTGATGCATTATGCACTGCAACCGTTCTTTAATTGGTATCGAGTCGTAACAAAAAGGTGACTGTGATGTCGACAACAAAATAGCTATGATATCTACAGTTCGATAACTCTATGAAAATATTTGTTTACGTTTTTATTAAATACGACACATTTTATATCATCATATTGTATATATATATCATAAAATACATCATATTGAAATACATCATGTTTTTGTTTGATAGTGCAAATGATTTTCATGTTGTATCATTGTAACATTGTTGGTTCAAATAATAATTCTCAGATATTTGCTTCTGAAACAGTAAATCCAATTAAGTCAAAATGATGAATGATGCATCAATGTCTACCTGGTTCGTCCTACTAACATAAATAAGTGCAATTATAAAGAAAAATATCACATCTTTGATGCAAAAGACGGTGTTTAAAATTATACGTATTGAGTATTTCGACGCGAACTAAGCTAATGGTGAAGACCTAAATGTAATTATGTAAGCAATTTTGTATTTACAACATAAAATGTTTATATATATATATATACAAATATTTTAAATTAGCACATTGCAAATATACATATCTACGCATTGTTCTTAAGTGTCAACGCTCGAACAAAATCACCAAATATTCTTCATGTATCATAATTGTTAAATATGTCACCAGTTTTAAGCTTTTACATGATATTTGGATCTCTTAAAAATATTGCTTTGTTAATTTTGTAGCTCCTTTGTCTACAACAAACACTTGAATCAATATACTTTGGTATTGAGAAGCGAGAGGTCACGTGGATGCCAACCACAGTTAATTATCCTCTAAACAAAGTCAGAATGGCCCTTATTCTCTTTAGACAATGTATTTCAATTGCGAACTCCTTAACAACCGTCGCGAAATGTAGCCGTTCGACTTATCGATAAGCAGCTGTTCAGTCCGTTAATAAAAATAGGACATTAATGAATGTTCGATAATTACTGGCAAAAAGTTTACATTTTTACTTTGCCAACAAATAACCCCATATTCGAGTTTCATGTGTTTTATTCCAACAGTCCATTGCGTGATAGTTCTGTAACAGTAGACGGCAATACATATTTGATAATCCTTTTTTTTCATTAGGTTACGGATTGTGTCCACTAGATAGCTAATTATACATTTTGGTCGAAGACGGAAGCTTCATGTTTCTGATGGCTAAATGCCTCATTTTACGGAAGGAAATAACGCAGCAAAGCCTCTAATAGTGCTGCGACTGAATTCTATAAACGTACACATTCCTGAACATATGTTTCTGTTTCTGACATGATACGTTTATATAAATCAGGTTTCAACCACATACAGTATATGCATTCATTATATTTGGTGAACAGTTTTGAGTTACATAGGAGTTAATACAAAAGACTTCACAGCAAAACCAGTTTATCACATGGAATGAAAAACGTTACGCACAAAATCATCAAATTATTTAAGTGATTATATTTAATGTTTCGAATTCAGAAAAATATTTTAAATATTTTTCTTAAAGAAGCAAAACACATATCAAGAAACACGTTTTCACGCTTTGTTTTATCTTAAGTATAAACAGATGCTCTGATCATGCGTCATCCGATGTGATGGCAATCCTCTTATAAAAAGACCACTCGCAATTTAAGTAGTATCTGGGAATGTTTGTTTTAGAATGCCGACTCTGCGAGAAAGAACGACATTAGCCCATAGAATAATAATGTGGCGAGTTTATTTTATGCGGAATTCTTAATAACAATGTCAATATACAAGCCTTCATTTATTTAATGGTGCAAGGATATAATAAGAATACGGTTTAATCACACGGCTCTTAAATCACTGGCCATATCACAGGAACATGATAGTGTAATACACCATAACCACTTATATTATTTTGTTTAAAAAATTAACTTTCGCATCAAACGAGGCAACTCAGTCTTGAAGTAAAACCGGTTATTGTACTTGCAAATTTTAATAAATTACAAAGCAAAATCCACACAAAAAATACATTGAAACGAAAAATATGCTTCTATTTATTAAGTATACAAAACATATGTGATTTGAAACACTATTCACTACAAGCATTATGCAATTAGTATCTACTCATGTTACTTGTTTTTAGCAAGAATTTCTATAATTCTGTTATTCTGTAATTTCAACGTACTGGTGACCTTAAAGTCCTAATATCATAATTATAAGAAATTCTATGCTGAAACGTAAGCAGCACCATTCTCCACATCACTTAGAAAAAAATAAATCAAGACGTTGCTTTGTTCTAGAGAACAATACTGAGGTAATACTGAGGTCAACTGATGGTCTATGTTTTCTTATGTATAAATAAGAGGGAAGTATGTATATCGTTCTTGTATCTGAAGCGGAATACTAATGGCATATTGATACATCGATGTTAATGAACTCATAAAAATGATTGTTCTAAATGGATCTGTGTCGTATTATAGTGTGAGAATCGCCAGTAGTTTTCTTTTGTCTGCTTACATAGATACATATTTCTCTAGGAGAGTAATAAAATACGCTATCAATTTATTTATGTCTTACATGTTCGGTTGGTTTTGGCTAGCATGCTGTTTATACGTTTAAAATAACTGTATACAATTAAACATATTTAGAGCTTATGAACTTAATCTAATGTAAGTATTGCATTTTCAAGCAGACCATACTCGTTAAAAACTAGAAGACAGAACAAGAATACAAATAAAAACATAGATACCAAAACGGCAAAATCGATCTCTTAAAATAAGTTTAGCACATATTTGACAACAATGTCATAATTTGACCAAATATATTTTTTTTTTAAATGATGAATTTTTCGAAGTGTTATTTCATAAAGAAATACTATTTCAAACAATTATTTGGTCGATGTGAGTGTACATGAAGAAAACACTTACAATTTGTATGATAGCATTGTAAGCTAGCACATCATTTATAAGTCAGGCGCTTAATAGTAAATCAATATCTTGTTTATGAGCTTAATGGCAATATATAGGCACATTTTCGGACGCATAATTGGTTAATGTTTACACGGAATTTTACCAGATATTCGTAAACCTTCCAAAGCTTTGACGTTTTTCATGTCGTTGTGTTTACAGGAAAATAGCATTATAGTTGCATTTAAGGACCTTCTTGAAAATAATTTTACAAACACAACAATTATACAGTTTGTTATAGCTGTTTTAATAAAAGTATTTGAATCGATTATACATATGTTATAAAGAAACAGTCACACACAAGTTGCCTGTAGAGATGTTCTTTTCGAAATGTTTCCTAATATTGCGAAATAACTAGCACACATATTTTAAAGATATGTTTCGTCTATGTGATTCAATAAAATATCCGGTCATTTTATCAAACTTATTTATCCTTGCGTTGACTATATTTTTTTTTCGTTTTGTAATTTACTCTGGGCTTAGTTTAAGATAGAGGTCGCCTTGCAACCGGCGTGAAATTCAAAACGATTTGCACTGACGTTTCCAATCTTTTAATCATGCTCATGAATAAACATGTTTTGTTTGTTGTTTCATGTATTGTGTAGGCAATCAGTCATTTGCTTCAAATAATGGCTAGCAGGTGGTTACACATATTTCTCTTCGTATTATCTGTCTGATTTGTTCGTGTTCCTTTTATTATCGTAGGGAAAAAACAGGAATGAACATTATACCTAAGCCCTTGATCACTTAAAAAAAAGTCTACATTAACGCGGTTATTGAGACGTAGCTGAGTTTCAAATTAATTACAAGTAGTGCACAGTTGCATTTTCGAAGGCCAAGTTGTCATGGAACTCGGAAGTGAAGTAGCATATTATAAAAAATTATAAATTATAACTAATGGACCAAACACAAGTTATAGCATGAAATTATTCAAAATACGAAATCAACTCAGAGCTTACAACAGCTTTCTATCGGCACCCTATAAAGAGGTTAACATAGATAGACAACCCATAGATCAAGTAAATCGACAGTTGATACAAAAAACTGAATAACTTGATAAAATTGTGTTAAATTAGCTGTTAATTTTATTGTAATAAGTCAATTTGATCAGTGACACAATTTATATACAACATGTTTGTATGAAATAACTTAATACTCTATCTTTATTTGGTCAATATGCCGTACTAACCATTTGTCGCAAGAAATCGTGAAAAACATACTTGTATAGACGTAACGTTAATTTTAAAATTAACGGTATGACATCGCAATACATTCATAAAGAGTGCCGATGATATTTTTTTTAAAGAACAACAATATTCGCAATAGGACTGAATCGGGGATCATACCCGTCGAAATAGGGTCAATTATCATAAAGTTGTTTAAATATCTTCAAGCAAAGAACCGCATATAGCTCAAGTACGTATATCCGTTATCCGACTTGACAATTTACATGTATATTGAAATGGCTATGAGTATAGCTGCTATTCAAGTACACCGCTTGAAACAGAGTTCCATTTGAGAAGCGTTTCAATACATACGCAATGTTGAGATAATATTTATTGTTATGTTTATACATATACAAATGGTGATTTTAAAAGCCTTTCAAAATAAAATGTATAATGATTGTAAACAAATCAATTATTCATGTTCGAATACGTAAGTTTTTCGTTTTGTGTTTTTTAATAAAATTGTGATCATAGCTTCAACAAAAATGTTAAACATTTCCGTATTTTTAAGTATCTTAGACGTGTAACTATATTATTGATGAAAATAATCTGATGTAATAAATCTAAGCAGTTACGTTTGGCAGTTTCTTAGCAGTTTCTGACAAACTAACGATCATGGTTTCTGTTTTTTTTTAACAAACAAGTGTCTCAAATAATTGATTTCTGTTAAAATCCCCCGGTTAATTTCACAGTTATTTTGCATTGACAGTGAATAAATAGTTTTAATGAGAACAATTGAGTAGGGTTCAAGAAACTTAAAGACAAACAAGAATTTAATGACATAAAAAGCATATGGTGCTTTTTTTGGTAAAGGTTAGTTGCGTCGACATGATGTAAAGTAATGTAATGTTAAGTCGCCGCGGTGTAGTGGATATGGTGTCCGCCTACCGACCGGAAGGTCGCGTGTTCAATCCCCACGGTCGGAGCGTACTTTCGATCTTCCTCAAAGAACATACTGGTTAATTGTCCCAGGAAATAAATTTGAAGGCGTTTAAATAAGCCTTAAGCTTGCGTTGCAATCGATTTAAAATACATGGGTTTAAATATATATTTTTACCAACAAAACTTTTAAATTGCGATTCGAGGTGTTATTTGTGTTCTGGTTGGCCACTTATAATCATGAAAATCTTATTCATATACCTTACTTATTCGGGATGATAAAATATTTCTGTTTCACCTAAAATTATAGTAAAAAATATCGTACACAAATATGTCATAATTAAAATTGATTGGTAAGTCTGCAAACACTTTAAATCAACAGCTGTGTGACTCATTTTACAGACATTCACTGTTTATGTTTTCTTATCATACCATGTAAAAATTGTCTCAACGACTTACATGTTAGACTTAAGAATTAAGCTGTTTTGACTTAGCGTACGATGAAAACAAGCTCTATGAAATGAATTCAAAAAGAAGGCATTATACTGTGTGAACTGCTTAATAACTCAGAACATATTCACAGTAACAGGTATTAATACTGAAATTACTATCAAATCTTGCAGTCAACTTTAAGTCATGCTGTCCAATAACAAGATCGCTTAAAATCGTGTCAGCAACATAGTGGAATTTTTACATTAAGTTAAACGTTTGGGCCACGTATATTGCACATCTATGATGCATGAGTATTTTTCTCAAATTGTGCATTGGCTTTTCCTGACATCGTACAAAATCACCACATTTTAAATCTTCACGAAAAATTAAGAAATGATTATTATTTTTCCATTTCAATTTAGCCTAAGAATTTTTCCTCACGCTAAGGAAAAACCATCTCATTTTGAGTTTTTGTACTCTGAGATAGAATTAATTCATGGGTTTGGAGGTTAATCCAGCATGAAATATTATTTAACAAAATTATAATAGGAAATATATATTTTATTCAATTTGATATTTATGATTATTCCAGTAATATTTATTTTAATGATAATGTTTTTTTTTTAAATATCATAAATTTATGTTTTAAAATTATGATAAGTTTACGCTTTTCAAATTATCATTTACACCATTAATTAAAAAAACACAGTAATTGTATTAACTAAACGTAACGCTACAAAATTATCTACTCCCCAACATAATATGCAGCCTTGATATAGTATATAATCCGTTCTCTTAACAATTATATGGATTTAAAAAAAAGATTTTTGTTATTGATTAATCCATTATTGCAAATAAAAATTGCCTCTAACCTGAAAGTGTGCAAAATTCTATTTGACGTCAATATTCTCGCTGCATATAATTATCGCAATAAAATAGAGGAACCCCACGACGAAACAATAAAAATTACGACTGACACTCTAGTCTGCTCCATACTAATATGAGGAAAGTTGGAAGTTCGTAATCCGAAATCAATAAGCCTAATCTCTATGTAAACCACCATTTTGAAAGTGTGTTGATCGTTTCTTAGAGATGCAATATAATAATGTTGTAACGTAATGATAAGAATTTTAGATATGTAGGACAGTATCGAATAACTGTACGTTAAAGTCAGCAGAACGCTATCAATGGTAAATGTAATAGTACAAGACCTAAATCAACAAACCGTAAAGGTTGCATAAAAAGCCTCTTATGGTAGATATAAAAAGTCACATTTGTTTTTGTTTTGACTAATATTAAATAACGAAATTAAATTTAGTGATGACATTTTTAAATCGTCTGTTTAAGCCACCGAAACATTTAGTCATTTACAACAAGTGACGACACTTTTCATGTAATAATATATAAATGACTGGGAAATCGGCATGGGTTGTGTAAGATAAGTTTTGACTCATTGATAGCGTTCTGCCGACTTTAACATACGGTTATTCGATTCTGTCCTACATATCTTAAATTCGTATCATTATTGCTAAGAGTGGTGTCAAACTAATTAAGTTTAAAAGTTGGGTCTATGTTTAGCTTACAGCATCTTTCCAGGCTAAATTGGTACTGTACTATATCAATGATTCATTTCTTAACATACTGTCAAATACATATCCGAGCTTATTTCCGGTTCCGTAATTGGTTTACTATTACAGAAGGACAGTTTTAGGTATTCATGAAAAGCGTCGATGATTTGCATTAGGTAGATAATCGGACAATCCATTTTATTTACACAGACGAATTAATTCGAAAAAAAACACAATTCGTAAGTTCAGGATTTTACTTACAGTTCAGTTCTAGGTTAAACACAACCACCTGAATATCAGTTAAGTAAATATACAATCCATTTTTAAAGTATTGAGTCATTATCATTTAAGTAAATATACAATCCATTTCAAAAGTATTGAGTCATTATCAGTTAAGAAAATATACAATCCATTTCAAAAGTATTCATTTAGAGTCATTAACGAAACTATTAGAATCGAGGTTTACATTTATATTTGTATTTTCTAAGCTTCATAAATGACACAGGTAAAGTAATAATATGAATACTGTTGAGTATTTTACGAGTCTAAGCAGTCAATCGACTAATAAACATAAGGTTATTTAATTTATTCTTTATCGGCCACATGCACTTTTGCACAATATTGAAGTTGTGTAATTAACAAATGTTAAAGGAAACAATACGTTCATTAATTTTCATAAAATAGAGATATTATGATTTTCTAAAAGTCTACCCCCGAAATATTGACTCATCGACAGCTTATACGTTTATAGTATGCCCATGAACACTCAGTTTAGATTCTTTTTCGGATTATAACATCAAAGCAAGCACCGTTTCTGAGATTATTTTCTCCGTTCAAGTTCATTATATTGAGCAATGCTAACTACGATCAATGGAGAGTTAATCAAGTATTGCCTCTAATACATATGCACTAAAGCCTAACTGATGCTCAAATGAAGATACAATTGAAAACAAGTAAATATGTTGGATTCTGAATATGAGAAACAGAACTACAGCAGTTCTTTAAAGATTAAACGTAATGTCAGATTTGCATACTGGTATACCTGGGCTAAGTGAGCGGTTCGATGCGTCGTTCCGTTCAACGAGCTTTAACCCATCGTTTTGAATAGAAAATTCCAAAGCGGTTTCCCAAGTTTAAACCATTTAATGCTTTTAGTCTTGCTGCATTTATTTTATTATATTGTATATGCAATAGGCCAATTGCTTTCAATACAATACTAGCGGTTGTTAATGCGAATTTCTCTTCTAATAACGTTTCTATAGTTAATGATTCCTATAAATGACCACAGAGCATCACGCGTAAACCCCTATTTTATCAAGAGAACCAATATGACTTGACATCTTAAATATACTGAAATGCGGCCATTGTATATATCCCAATCAAGAACAAATAGCTGTCTTAAAAAGTTACTAGTTAAAGGCTTAGTTATTACTTACTCACTTTAGTGTTGAGTTTTTTTAATTGTTTTATTTAAGTATATGTCAACCCGCCTCTACTTGTTGTTGCAATTGTTGTTATTATTTGTGTGGAATTCTTTAACATTACTTTTTAATTTAATATCTTAGTATTCGATATATATTTTACCGTAGTAATAATTAACTATTTATGTGCTTTCAATAATGATATTTATTAAGTTAGATATTAAATACTGCGTGTTTCGTACTCGAGCAAACCGTGCATTATCATATTTAAATATAATGCATGTATACGTTTGTGAATCTATGACAATTTTCATTAACTTTTCAAACATATTTATTTGTATTTTAAATTACGCAGCTGTTTTTAGGAGTTGTCTGTTTAACATAACATAAGTATGGACCGATTGTACTCAAAAGAATCCGAATTTATGTCGTGCTGTATTCAAGACGTATTACTACTGCTCGATACTGATTAAACTTGTCAAAATGAGACAGTGCAATAAATTGAAAACATTGGTTTACAGGCAATTATTTTAACAGTCGAATAAAAAGGCAGTTTTGAGACAACACATGTCTTATTTTACGTAGAATCAGAATTGTAATAGACATCAAAAATACAATCGAAATACGATATGTATGTCGGAACCATTTAAAAACAATGAAATTATCATTCCATGGACAAATACTTTTCAAAGAAAAAGTAATGAAAAAATATTTTCATAAAGTGTTCACCTTAAGAACAGGATTTTCAGAACATACTTTAAAGTACGAAATCACATTATCTTTCCTCTGATATTCGCTCAGTCATCTCGTGAACTATTGCTTAAGATATGAATCTTAATACTTTGTTATATGCGCAGTCTAATATGCATGTTTGATTTACAATTGAAACTATTGTTCGTTAAAGCTTGGAATATACGATTTTTACGGGCTTATCTGGTATTAAAGTTGATCGATAACTGATGTCTCACTAGACTTTGAAATGTATAGAAGCGTTTATTTCCGATTCGCTAATTGGTATACTACTAGACATTATTAGATATCCATAATGAAACATATGTGAGGTGTATAGTATTTTGTATAAATAAGCAAGTGATGATTTATAGGACATTAACGGATATAGTCTAGTAGGAACGGAGGTCCGCGGTGTATGATTGGAAGGTTTTTTAACATGCTGATGATCTACTACTTTGTTTTTTCGGCAACTTACTAATTCATTTTCTCGAGCAAGATATATTATGATTTGCAAAGTTGTTTAATCTGTTTGTACCAACTACTCAATTGTGATTCGTTTAATCGTTCAATTTTGTTAACTTACCGTTTGAGTAACGGTATGACATTCAGCTTTACAGATAGAAGTAGCATTTTTTTTACTAAATCAATCTTATTTAAAAAAGAAATATTGGGAACATATATTGCACAGTTTTTTTTGTATTCTGGATGCTGGCTTGGTTTGATAGAAAGGGTGCATTGATTATTAAATCTCCGATATTCGAATGGAAAGTCTATAAAATCTGTATATTTTGGGATAATTATTTTTAATGACGAGTAATGAAAAATTAAAATATTTACAAAATTGTAGTAATTTGGATATAATATTGTGATACGTCAATCGAAATGTGTCTCTTGCATTCGTGTCATTTTCTGTTCTTAGCGCCATCTCCTTGGCATTGGCGCCCACTCTTTTGAAATGGCAAACATATGTTATTGGTCGGTAATAAACCAATGTCTAAGTTGATGATAAAATTGGAATGCTTTGAAAGCAACTGCTTGATGCCATTACTGATATCATCCGTGGATTTGTTTTTTTCACACAGGCAAAATAAGCGATCCGCTGCTTCAATTTTCAACACAATGTATAAAGATTCTCACGTTTTCAACTTGATTGCGTTTCTTTGGTTTCAAAACTAAACCATGTCATATTTAAAAAGCTGCTCATATTACCAAATTGAAGCTGGTTGTGTATTTTCGTACAATAATGGATAAAAACATATTCGTAAAATCGCATTCCAATACCCAATTCTTAAATTAATGCGGGATCTTTTGAAATTGAAAATAAACTAATTTAACATTATCGCTTTCAAACGTTTGCAACATGTTCAACAACTGCCGTTCCCTATAACATGAGTGTCGCAGACAGAAATGCAACAAATATTTCTAAATACTCATTTTTTGACGAAATATGAGTAAAGACTTTGACATTCATCCAGACCTATAATCGCCCCTCAATAGATAAGAATATGTATGTTACAAGCAAATGTGACCATGTGCTCGATGAATCGTACATATATGACGCCAACAGTATAATTTTAGCATTCTGGCACGAGGCCTGCTTTTCAATCACGACGCATACAAATAATGGGTCACAAATAAAAAAAAACTCGTTTTTTTGTGAAATATTATTAAGTACTGAACAAAATGACTGTATCAAAGAAAAATAGGCACACACATTTTTGCTATTGATATGTTTTATTTCGTACCTGAAAAACAATTTAGATGCAATTATCATCTTAACTACATTAATACACATATATGGGGGAAGGAATATAATAATATACTATTTTATGTGAATATGATCAATAATTGTAATAAAATACAATAAAATACAAGTGGGTTGGGTAAATGACAACTATAAAGACAAATGTGTATATTTATAATTTTGATATAGATATACTAGCCTTTTTTACTTGTTATGTTTATGTATTTCGATCTTTTTGATACTTTTAAAGGGGCCTTTTCACGTTTTGGTAAATTGACAAAATAAAAAAAGTGTTTCAGATTCGCACATTTTTGTCTAGGTTATGATATTTGTGAGGAAACAGCAATACTGAACATTAACTATGCTCTAAAAATCCAGTATATGCATCTTTTGACGTGTTAAAAACCTAAAAACGTGAAACGATTGAATAATTGGAGAGTTCTGTTGTTGTCGCTATAGGTTGCGACCTTACGAGGGTTGCTTATAAAATGTATAAAATACAACTGATGGCCGATTGGTTCTTAAGTAGACTTTGAACTCCAGGACACCAGGGGTCAGTGGTTCAAGTACTTTTTTTCTTTTTTAAATTTTATTCTTGAGCTTTTTAGATCCAATGTTTACATTTATCAATATAAAGCATTTAATAACAAACTTCGGTGTATGCCAATGTCTGTAAAAAGGCCCATATAAGTGTATGCACATTGTTGTTTTAACATAAAATACATTTCTCTTAATTATAATAGTACAAATACAGATAAACAAGCATGTATCAACAACTGTGTCATTTGCGAAAAAACGGTATTTCCTAGTTTTTTGGTCGGCCATCTTTGCGGCCATCTTGGATTTATACCCCGTGGGCACAACATTTTTCTTGGGAATACAAGTTTTCGTTTACCCAAGATAATGTAGAACATCATTAGCATATACGACCTCCAATCCCACTAGACAAAAACGGTTGCCGTTTATTGCAGACAATGTTTTGTATTTAAATATTTCACTAAGTTCGCTAAAATAAAAATAACAAGAGGGCAATGATGGCACTGTATCGCTCCACTGCTGAAAAAAGGCTGAAACAAATATTCTCGGCATGTGCAAATACTTAAATATAGGCACTATTTAAGCACATGTACACTTTTGTGACCCCCTAGGCTGGGTCAAATTTAACCCCAGGGGCATAATTTGAGCAAACTTTGTAGAGGACTACTATATCTCACTACATACAAAATGTGGTAGCCCTAGGTCCTAGAGTTAAGGACAAGAATATTTTAAAAGTTTTCATAAAATAAGCAAGATATAAGCGTATATAATGTTCAATTTTGTGACCCGCGGGCATAATTTGAACAAACTTGGTAGAGGACTATAAGATGTTACTGCATACAAAATTTAGTAGCCATAGTCCGAATGGTTTTCGACAAGAACATTTTTAACGATTTCACAAACTAGGCGCTTTATAAGCGTTCATTCAATTTTGTGACCCCCCGGGGCAGGGTCAAAGTTGACCCCAGGGGCATTATTTGAACAAATTTGGTAGAGGTTTATTAGATTTGACTACATACCAAATTTGGAAGCCCTAGGCCCAATGGTTATGGACAAGAAGATTTTTAACGTTTTCACAAAATAGGCCACATATAAGCGTATGTTCAGTTGTGTGACCTCCCAGGCAGGGTCAAATTTGACCCAAGGGGCATAATTTGAAAAAACTTGGTAGAGAACTATTAGATGTCACTACACACCAAATTTGGTAGCCCTTTGCCTTATGGTTAAGGACAAGAATATTTTTTAAGTTTTCACAAAATTGGCACTATATAAGCATATAATCGATTTTGTGGCCCCCAGGGCAAGGTCAAATTTAACCCCTGGCGCATTATTTGAACAAAATAACTAGAGCACTATACTATGTCACTACATACCAAATTGTGTAGACCTAGGCCTAATGGTTATGGACAAGATTTATTTTAAGTTTTCACAAAATTTTATAAGCATATGTTAAATTTTGTGACCCCCGGGGCAGGGTCAAATTTGACCCCAGGGATAAAATTTGAACAAATTTGGTAGAGGACTATGAGATGTCACTACATACCACATTTGATAGCCCTAGGCCGGATGGTTATGGACAAGTAGATTTTTGAAGTTTTCAAATTTTGTAGTTCTATGCCAAACGGTTATTGAAAAGAAGATTTTTAAAGTTTTCCCACAATAAAGGGAATATATAGAAATATTCATCCGTTGCTCATTATAGAAAAATATATCAACTTTCATCTGGGTTTGATATCTATGAACATAAAAGCTTCTTTCATTCCCCTTTTGCGATTCTGACGTCGCACACGAACAGCTAATTAAGCCTCGAATACGTTCATGCTTTTCAATGCGGCTAGTGTAATCAGAGAACATAAATCAGTGCTAGCTATGATTAATATGGCCTCAAGCAACCTGTTAATATGCCTATACAGATGTACTGAGAAGAATGAGAACATATTAATTGAATTGTATAATAAGAACCTGAGCTGCATTTGGAACATAAAAATACGTTATCGAAAAGTAAATAAAACGAAAACGCACAGATTTGCATATTGCAAAGTATAACGTTTTTAGTGTATATTCTTATTACAGAAGCATCATATAACTTTCACAACTACGCATAAATACATGTTGCCACCATTAAGCCACACAACTATCATGTTTGAGGTGTTTTTCTCTTACAATCATTCATGTTTCACCACGTTGGCATATATTGAGTAATAAATTAATTATTAAATGACAAGAATTGCGAACGGTTCTACTCTGTAATGTATTGAATCGGTCTAAACATTAACTCAGAGAACACTTATGGAAGAAACAC